>NW_006408532.1:14555818-14563926 GCF_000296735.1 Chrysochloris asiatica | reverse complement strand
CTGGACTGGGACCCAGAAGTTCAGCAGTTCAAATCCACCAGCTGCTCCTTGGAAATCTTCTATAGGTCGATATGAGTCAGAACCTACTCGAAGGCTTTTAACAACAACACACACACATATATATATACAACCAATATAAAGACTACTAAACAATGTATTGCACTGGCCAAATGTAGGCAGTTCATAACTATATCTATTTGTTTATACATGAGTGATAACTTATAAACAAATTCATCCATCTGGTGTTGTTCTAATCAGTTCTAACTCATAGCAAGCCTATGTACAGCAGAACAAAACACTACCTGTTCCTGTGCCAACCTCACAATTGCTGTTATGTTTGAGCCTATTGTTGTACCTTATGAGTCTATCCATTTCATTGGGGGTCTTCCTCTTTTTTGATGACCCTCCACTTTATCTAGCATGATGTCCTTTTCCAGAGACTGGCCCCTCCTGGCAACATGTCCAAATTTGAGAAACCAAGTCTGGCCATCTTCACCTTTAAAGAGCATTCTGAATGTACTTCGTCCAAGACAGATGTTTGTTTTTCTGGAAGTCCATGGTACTTTTAATATTCTTCCCCAATATCATAATTCAAATGAATCAATTGTTCTAAGGTCTCCTTATGTATTGTCCAACTTTAATATGCATATGAAGTGATTGAAAATACCATGGCTTAAAGAGTACACCTTTGCTCATTAACATTTGTAGCAAATTTGCCCAGTGCAATATGTCGTTGGATTTCTTGACTGTTGCTTACATGAACATTGATTGTGTATCCAAGCAAAATAAAGTCTTTGACAACTTCAATCTTTTCTCCATTTATTATGATGTAATTTATTGGTCCAGTTGTGAGGATTTTAATTTTCTTTACATTAAGGTGAAATACATACTGAGGGCTGGAGTCTCTAATCTTCATTGGTAAATATTTCAGGAGTCTTGGTGTGGCACTGTAGCATAAACATTGGACTTCTGACTACTAGGTCATCAGCTCAAATCCATCAGCCACTCTTTAGAAACTCTATACAGAGTCATCATGAGTCAGAACAGGCTAGACAGCATTTAACAATAATGACAGTTATTCAAGTTATTCAAGTCCTCTTCACTTTCAGCCAGCAAGGCTGTGTTACCTGTATATCACAGGTTGCTAATGAGTCTTCCTCCAATCTTGATGCCTCATATATCAATCTTGTTCTGCCTCATATAATCCAGCATCTAAGATTATTTTCCCAGCATACAATTAAATACATAAGAGAAAGGATGCAACCCTGATGTACATATTTCCTGATTTTCAACTATTCAGTCATTCAGTATCCCTAGGTGTTGTTCTAATGAGTGCCTCTTGGTCTATGTACAGGTTCCTCATGAACACTAGGAAGTGTGTTTCTAGAATTTCCATTCCTTGCAATGCTATCCATAGTTTATTATGCTCTACATAGTCAAATGCCTTTGTGTGGTCAATAGAGCATAAGAAAACATCTTTCTGGTATTTTCTGCTTTTAGTCTGATGTCAGCAATGCTATCCCTATTCCATGTCCTCTACTGAATCTGACTTGAATTTCTGGCAGTTCCCTGTCAGTGTGCTACTGCAATCATATTTGAATTATCTTCAGCAAAATTTTACTGGCATGTGACATTAATGATATTGTTTGAGGATTTCTGCATTCTATCGGGTCACCTTTCTTTGGAATGGGAAGAAATATGGACCTCTTCCAATCATTTGGCCAGGTAGTTATTTTCCAAATTTCTTGGCATAGATGAGTGAGTGTCTCTAGTGCTGCATTTCAGTTTGTAT
Source organism: Chrysochloris asiatica (assembly GCF_000296735.1). NCBI lineage: Eukaryota > Metazoa > Chordata > Mammalia > Afrosoricida > Chrysochloridae > Chrysochloris > Chrysochloris asiatica. Next base: position 14,562,134 of record NW_006408532.1, on the reverse strand, counting down.
TCTGTCAGTTTCTGGAGGCTGGCTTTTTGTCAATGTCTTCAAAGCAGCTTAAACGCAATACCATCAGCTCTTGATCATATTCTACCTCTTGAAATGGTTGAACATCGACCGATTCTTTTTGGTACAATGATTCTGGGTATTCCTTCCATTTTCTTTTGATGCTTCCTATGCTGTTCAACATTTTTCCCACAGACTCCTTTAACATTGCAAGTCGAGGCTTAATTTTTTTTTTCTTTTTAGTTCTTTCAGCTTGAGAAGTTCTGAGCGTGCGCTATCCTTTTTGTTTTCTAACTCCAGATCTTCATACATTTCATTATAACACTTGACTGTCTTTTCAAGATGCCCTTTGAAAATTTCCGTTCAGTTCTTTTACTCTATCATTTCTTCCAGTTGCTTTAGTTTTCCTATGTTAAAGAGCAAGTTTCAGAGTCTCCTCTGACATTTATTTGGTCTTTCTTTCTTTCTTGTCTTTTAAATGGTCTTTGGCTTGCTTCATGTATGATGCTCTTGATGCCATCCCATAACTCTTCTGGTGATCAGTCATTAGTATCTAGGGCATCAAATCTGTTCTTCAGGTGACTTCTAAATTCAAGTGGGATATATTCAAGGTAATGTTTTGGCTTCATGATTTAATTTTCTTCAGTTTCCTCCTGGACTTGCATATAAGCAACTGATGATTTGTTCTACCTGGCTTTGTCTTGGCTGGTAATATTGAACTTTATATTGTCTCTTCCCACAAATGCAGTCAATTTTATTTATGTGTATTCCATCTTGTGAGGTCCACGTGTATAGTCACTATTTATGTTTTTGAAAAAAGGTATTTGTAATGAATAAGTTACCAGCCTTGCAAAAATTCCATTATTCGATCTCTAGCATCATGTCCATCACCAAGAGCATATATTGTAATCACAAATCTTTCCTTTTTGTTTCCAAATTTCACATTCCAATCACTGGTAATTACCAGTGCATATTGATTGCATGTTTGATGCATTTCAGACTGAAGTAGTTGATAGAAGTCTTCAATTTCATCATCTTTGGCTTTAGTAGTTAGTGTGTAAATTTGAATAACTAGTATTAACTGATCTTCCTTATAGACATATGAATATTATTCCATCACAGACAGCATTGCACTTCAAAATGTATCATGAAATTCTCTTTTTGATAATGAATGTGTCACCTTTCCTCTTTAATTTATCATTTCTGTCATAATAGACTGTAAGATTATCTGATTCAACATAGCCAATGCCAGTCCACGTCAGTTCACTGTGGTGCTGTAGGATAAGTGCAGGACCACAAGGTTGACAGTTCTAACTCACCAGTTGCCCCTCAGAAACACTATTAGTCACTATTAGTTAGAACCAACTCAACAGCACTTAACAATAACAACAATACTAAGGATAGAGGCCTGGTGTGACATTGCAGGATAAGCACTGGACTGGTAACCACAAGGATAGCAGTTCATACCCACTGACTCTATCAGAAACCCTCTATGGGGTAGCTATGAATCTGAACTGCCTCAAATGTACACAGATGAGTGACGGTCTGTATCCATCTAGGATACCAAGTAGCTCCTGTGAAAACTTGATAGGCAAATTTTTAGCCATAAGTTTATGTTGTTTTCTGCCTATTCATAAAAAATCATAATTAAATAAAAATTTAACTAAGTAAAACTTTTTGGTAACAACAGAAATCAGCTATTTCTTGAAACCTTTAAATTATGGAGACTTCCACCTACACATGTAGTCCTGATGTGGTACTGTGGGTTAATGTTCTGGACTGCAATGTTGATTTGAACCACAGGGTTGGCAGTTCAAGCTTACCAGCTGCTCCTCGAAAGCCCTATACAGGGTTGTTATGAGTTGAACTGACTGGATGGCACTTAACAACAACAACAACAACATGCCTACATATAGGAGCCCTGGTGTGGCACTGCGGGTTAATGCATTGGACTGCAAAGACGGTTTGAACAACAAGGTCAGGGGTTCAAGCTCACCAGCTGCTCCTCAGACATTGTCCTATCCCAACAACCATCAAGGTATGGCCAGTTCTTTTCTGTCCATATTGCTATCCACTCTCACCTTGCATATAGTTATTATTATTTTTAATATAAAAGGAGTCCTGGTGTGGTGTACGGAACCATAAGATCATGTACGGAACCATAAGATCAGTTTGAACCACAAGGTCGGCAGTTCAAACTCACCAGCCACTCCTCAGAAAGTCTATAAAAGGTCACTATGAGTTGGAACTGATTCAATGGCACTTAACATCAACATTTATTTGATTATTGGGTCCAAAGCAAAGACAAAAATTGATAGCAATCTCTCTTGTTCTATTTTGTCATCTGATACCAAGGAGGAAGATTCACAGCCTAAAGTTCTTTCCTCAGGCTAATTATGATTGATTACAGATACCTCAGTTGCTGCTTCGACAATGCTCAACCCCACTCCAGTATCTGTTGTTTGACTTTTTAAAGAAAATAATATTTACTCATGTTTTTGGTGAAGTTTTACACAGCGGTTTAGGTGCTCATTCAACAACAGAACTATACTAATTGTTTAGTGACATCAGTCATATTCTGCAGATCTATGAACATTATGATTATTTCTGTTTCGACTGTTCCATTAATCAAGTCTTTTTGTCCCCTAAGAGTCTCATCTTTACTTAAAAGTTATTTTTGACCATTTGGTCTCATACAGGTGATTTTTTAAATGCACCTAGCATTTAGGTGTGATGTTCATTATTTTGTGAGCTAATTTTATTTAGCTCCGACATGATTTAAGGGTTAGTTACAGTTACATTTGAAGAGTATCTCAGGGCAATTGTATCAGGGAGTACACCAGTCTCAACCAGTCCAATAAGTCTGGGTTTTTAATTTTGAGGTTTGTTTTTTTGTGGAATTTGAAGTCTATGGTCCATCATCTATTGTGACCCTGATTAGAATGGTCAGTAGTGATAACTGGGCACCCTCTAGTTCTTCTGGTGTCAGGGTAGATGAGGCCGTGATTCATGTAGACGATTATTCTCTAGACCAGTGTCTTTTTTGAGTCTTTGGTCTCCTTCTTTCCCTTTTGCTCCAGATGAGTAGAGACCAATAGTTGCATCTTAAATGGCCATTTGTGAACTTTTAAGACTCCAAACACTACTCATCACACTAGAATACAGAACATAACTTTATGAACTATATTATATCAATTGACTTGAGATGTTCCATGAGACTATGGTCCTAATCTTTTAAACTCACAAAATCAATCTTATGAGGTGTTTGTTTTATGTCTAGAAAGTATCTGTAACTGTGCCTTCTATGTGCTTTCTTATATATATGAATATATGTGCTTTCTTATGTATATGCATATATGTGTATACAGTCATATACATGCATATACATACACTATATATGTAGTCACGTATAAATTTTGTTTATATGTGGTACCATTGAGTCAGTTCTGACACATAGCAACCCTATGCAGAACAGAACTAAACACCATCCATTCCTGCACCATCCTCACGATTACTGCTATGCTCGAGTCCATTGCTGCTGCCAAGGTGTCAATCCATCTCACTGGGGGTCCTCCTCCTTTCACTGACCCTCTGGCACTGTGGCACTGTGGGATAAAGCACTAGACTACAAAGTCAGCGGTTCAAACTCACCAGTTGCTTCTTGGAAACCCTATACAGGGTCGCTATGAGTTGCAACCGACTCTTTGACACTGAACAACAACAAAAATACACATATATGCCTACATATACACATATACTTTGTGGTTGTTTTTGCTGTTGTTTCAGAATCATGTATGCTATAGCAATTACCAATGGGCCCTTTTGTCTTGTGTGCTTTTTTTTTTTGGTGAAATCATATACCTTCATCAAGCTGTGTACATTTTACCCTCCTTCAATGTTACCCACTTACATATTATTTGGAAGCATATTCAGACATGATATCAACTCACACATAAACGAAGGCAGCTGTTCTTACATGGCAGATCTGTCTGTGATGTAAAAGAGAAGAGCTAAGAACAAGAGCTGTCAGCAAGAATCTGAGGCATCCTCAGGAGCTTAACTCCAATACCAAACAATGTAATTCAGGATAAGCCTGAGATTTCACGGAGATTTGATTTACATCAACCTCGGGCAAAAATTATGTTATTTCTGGTTATTTAACTGGAAAATAGATCTATGTCTGACTGGCCACTTTTCTTTTTCCAAATACTTCCTGGAGACTAGCATGTCCAGAACATGTCAACTAAGTCACCCTTGGGAGAGGGTTGTCTACAGAATGTATATTTGGAAGTTATATTTAAGAGTTATCCCAGTCTACCCTTTAGAGTGGAGTCCTGGTGTGGCATTGTAGGATAAGCACTGGACTGCTAACTGCATGGTTGTGGTTCAACCCTACTATCTGCTCCTTGGGAACCCTATACAGGGTCGGAACTGACTGATGGCACTTAACAGCAACAACAGCCTTCAGAGTAAGAAATGCTAAGTTCTCGGCTGCTGTTCCTAACTAAAAGAAACAGACTCAGAGATGTGTGTCTGGAGTATCTGAGAAGTGCAAGACTCCAGAAGACAGTAATGAAATCATGGATGGAGCAGTACAGCGAGAACTTCTTGAAGAATTGATGAAGGCAGGGGTAGTGAAAAGCAGACCCCAAGGACTAGGTATGTATTCAAGCTTAATGTTCTCCTAAAGGAGGCTGGACTTAGCTAGCTTGAAACACACACACACACACACAAACAAACAAACTAGCACGGTAGTTCAAAACCCATAATTTGATCTTGGACACATAATGGCTCAGGGTCCAGTTTTACCTCTGACTAGGTGGCAAATTACATTTTCTGAATCTAATTTTGGTTGTTGTTTTGTTTTCATCCATAAAATAAGGGTAAATCGCATGTACCATAATGAGATTTCATGAGGATAAAAGAATGCAAGCAAAGCATTTAGCACATGCCTACCACACAGGATGAGTTCAATAATCCTATTAATGTAAAGAAAACTGAAAATTACTATAAAAATTTGAACTGTGTTTAAATTGGTGATCAACAGCCTTTAGAAACTAAGAGCCACTGATTTGTCATCTACTTGATCTCCACCTGGCTCCCAAGCTTCCTGTAAAAAGGGCGCTAGATCACAGTAGACATGGTAAGGACGTTTAAGAGACTTTCAGGGGATTATGTACTGGGATTTCAGCAGAAGTTCCTTTGGAGATTTCTTTTAAAAATGGATTAATTCCTCAGATAGAGGCAGCAGAACAATGCTCATGCATTTCCATCCCTGGATAAATAAATAAATCAATGCCAGTTTGTAGGGCACACTGGGCTCACGTTTGTCACTTTCCCATCATTCTATGTCATCTGACAAACATCAACAACACCTGGACTCTTGTGTGGTAAGCACCACTTACCTCCAGACCACCATTATTGACCATGTAGGGCCTCCCCTCTAGGAGTATGGACCCACCTGAAGCAGGAGACAGTTCAGAGCATTCTCAAATATAACTGATATGGTTAGTTATTTCTGTGATGGAAAAGACTGTTATGTAAAAACAGATAGTAGAGTTCTTATCAGAGCTCTCTCTCCAAAGCTCCAATGTCAGCTTTGGGAAATGGAGACTATGGAACCATGGAAAATTCTCAGGGACATCCAGACTCATGGTGAAATGCAGAGAACCTTTGTCAGAAACCCCAAGAGTTGATGAAATGTCTTTTTCTGTTGGGTTTCTATACAATCAAGAAGACTGTTACAAAGCTAGCTTTGTAAGGAGGCCAGAGCTCTAGCTCTGGGTTAGGCCAGCCAGGCCAACTGGGTGAGTCATGGCCTGACCCCAGCTGGAAAAATGGAATGTGTTAAGGGGAAAATCTGGGAGGAAACAAAGGCAACTCATTAAATTGTCCACCAAATAAAATGCAGATCTTCTTAGGATAGAAAGGAAGTATAATCTCAGTCCACTAATAGTGGTTTCAAGTGTGTTTATCTCAAGGATCTGCTTCAAAGTGGAGAACTTATTCTCTACTCCCAAGGATTCTTCAGGCAGTATATGTCCACAGATGCCACACACATCTGTTCCAAACTAAATTAACATGCTAAGGGGGATAGAAAACTTTAAGGTCTTTAAAATAGCACCAGTGGGTAGGAGAGGCATACAAAGAGGAATTTTTAAAGGCTTGGGATTGGAATTCAGTATCTCAGCCTGAAGGAAAGCCCAGTGCTTGCTACACAGCTCAATCTATGATGAACTACGAATCTTACTGGAAGTCAACTTAATGATCAGCATTTCTCAAGCTGGGGAACTGAAGGAAAAATTCAAGCCTCGACTTT
>NW_006408532.1:14541442-14554233 GCF_000296735.1 Chrysochloris asiatica | reverse complement strand
TTCTGCTGTGCATGGGGTCACTATGAGTCGGTTCCGACTCGATGGCACCTGACAACAACAACAGATGCAACTTAGTCTGTCACTTTAACCATAGACTCAAATAATAAGCATTGTTTTAGTCACATGTGAATGCTGTTGTTGTTAGGTGTCATCAAGTTGTTACTGATTTGTAGCAACCCTATGCATAACAGAACAAAATACTACCTGGTCCTTGGCTACGCCGTAATTGTTGCCACATTTGAGGTCATTGATGCTTCCAGTTTGCCAATCCATATCTTCCTCTTTTTCTCTGACTGCCCACCTTACCAAACATGATATCCCTCTCCAGTGACTGGTCCCTCATGACAATATGTCCGAAGTATGAGAGATGAAGTCTGGCCATCCAGGCCTCCAAGGAGCACTCTTGGCTGTAATTCTTCCAACACAGATCTGTTTGTTCTTTTGGCAACCCAAGGCATTTTCAATATTCTCCTCCAACACCAGAACTCAAATGCATCAATTCTTCTACAGTTTTCCTTAATCACTGTCCAGCTTTCTCATGCATATGAGGTTACTGAAAATACCATGGCTTGGGTCAAATGAACCTTAGTGCTCAAGCTGACATCTTTGCTTGTCAACACTTTAAAAAGGTCATGTGCAGCAGATTTGCCCAATGCAATACGTCATTTGATATCTTGGCTGCTGCTTTCATGAGTGTTGATGGTTGATTCAAGAAAAACGAAATCCTTGACAACTTCAATCTTTTCTCCGTTGATAAGAATGTTGTTTATTGGTCCAGTGGTAAGGATTTTTTTTTTTCTTTACATTGATCTGCAATCCATACTGAAGGCTATGGACTTTGATCTTCATCAGTATTTTAAGTCGTCTTCACTTTCAGCAAGCACGCTTATATCATCTTGTTAATGAGTCTTCCTGATGCCACGTTTTTCTTCATATAACCCAGTTTCTTGAATTATTTGCTCAGCATACAGGTTAAATAAGTATGGTGAAAGAATACAACCCTGTCACACACCTTTCCTAATTTTAAACCTTACAGTGTTACCATTTTCTGTTAGAACAGCTGCCTCTTAGTCTAAGTACAGGTTCTTCATAAGCACAATTACATGTTCTGGAATACTCATACTTCGCAATGTTGTCCATAGCTTGTCATGATCCACATAATCGAAGGCCTTTGTGTAGTCAATAAAGCACAGGTAAACATCATTCTGGTATTCTCTGCTTTGAGCCAAGATTCATCAGACATCAGCAATGATATCCCTCATTCCATGGCCTTTTCTGAATGCGTTTGAATGTCTGGAAGTTCTCTGTCAGTGTATGGTTGCAGCTGTTTCTGTATTACCTTTATTAAAACTTTACTTGCATTGGATATCAAGATATTGTCTGATGATTTCTGAATTCCATTGGGTCACCTCTCTTTGGAATGGGCACAAATACAGATCTCTTCCAATCAGTTGGCCAGATAGTTGTCTTCCAAATTTCTTGGCATAGATGAGTGAGTGCCTCCAGTGCCACCTCACTTTGTTGAAAGATCTCAATTTTCATTCCATCAATTCCCAGTGCCTTGCTCTTGACCAATTCCTTCAACACATGTTGGACTTCTTTCTTCAGCATTATTGGCTCTGGATCGTATGGTACCTCTTGAAATGGTTGAGCATCGACCATTTCCTTTTGGTACAGTGACTCCGTGTATTCCTTTCATCTTCTTTTGATATTTTCTACGTCATTCAATAATTTGCCCAGAGAATCCTTCAACAATGAAAGTGGAGGCTTGAATTTTTTCTTCAGTTCCCTCAGCTTGAAAATGCTGAGAGTGTCTGAAGTAAGAGAATGAAGTCTCATTATCTGGCTTCCAAGGAAATTCTAGCTGTACTTCTTTCAACACAGATTTGTTTGTTCTTCTGATAGTACATGGTAGTTTTTAATACTCTCCTTCAACACTGTAACTCAAGTGCATCAATTCTTATACAGTCTTCTGTATTCATTGTCCAACTTTCACATGCATAGGAGACTGACAATACCATGGCTTGGGTCAGGCGCACCTTAATCCTCAAACTGACATTGTTGCTCTTGAACACTTCAAAAAGGCCTTGTGCAGCAGATTTACCTAATGCAATATATCTTTTGATTTCTTGACTACTGCTTCCATGAGTATTGATCATGGAGTCACACAAAGTGAAGTCTTTGAAATCTTCAATCTTTCTCCATTTATCATGATGTTATTTATTGGTCCAGAGGTGAGGACATAGATTTATTATATTTGTAACAGAGTTTTCCCTAACAGAAACTGAATATGCAAATGCTCACAAACATGAAGTGGCTTTTTCTGTATTCTGGAGGGTACCTACCTAATCATCATGTGCATTAGGAAATGTCTAGGGGCTAATTCTTCTTGCTCTTCCAATCAACATAGTGATGTGAGTCCATAAAGCCCACAACTCTATTAAAGTTAACAGAGCTTTGCAAATTCTTTCAAAGGGTCTCTTATTAAAATACGAGAAGCAACAAACCAACAAGCGTAAGAATACAGGTTGCTAGAATTTAAATTACTATCCAAGGTGATTATTATTAAAATCCTACTCTTAACCTGTGTTCCTTTGTTTATATTGATTTCATGCCCTTCTTTTATGTTTTAAAGGAAAGATTCCCCTGGATATTACCATTAACTCATTTTACAGTTTTTTTACCTTTAAAAATCATTTATTTTTTCAGATTTAAATTTCTGAGTAGTGCCTTTTACTTTCAGTCTCCTAAGTAAAGACTGGAGTCCTGGTGTGGTGCTGTAGGTTAAGCACTGGACCACAAGGTCAGTTCAAGCTTACCAGCCCTTTCTCAGAAACCCTATTTATACAGGTTTTCTCTGAGTAAGAACCAACTCAATGGCACTTAACAATAAGAAGTTAAGATTAATGAGGCTTCAAAGATGCATACTACTTGTGCTCTTCATTTAGAGGCACATGACCTTTCAATTTGTAAGAATCCTGGCCTTTACAATTTCGGGCACAGTACTAAACATCACTGTTTAATGCTACACATTAGAGAATATTACTCTGTAATAATGCATTTTCAATGCCAGAAAAATGGTAGATACACTTAACAGGACTCACCAAAGCAATAAGTTTGTATGATTGTTATACCGATAGCCATAACATTCTAGTCCTGTTCTTACATGATTTCAACCGAGTTCTAATTAATTCTGATTGTGGAATTTGATCTGTGTTTATGTTTAAAAAAAAAAATCCCCTTTTCAGTTCAAGATTAGTAATTTAGAATAATAGTGTAAAAAATGGCCTAATAAACCCACTCATCAGTATCCTGAAAGACTACAAAACAGGAATGTTAAAAACTGCATCCATATAAGTCCCTATGAAACTCATTGTTGATTTATTTTTTATATCTGAAAATAATTCTTTTGAAGAAATAGTGCTAACAGTGTTGTTGTTGTTAAGTGCAGTCGTATCAGTTCCAACTCACAGCAACCCTGGATAGGGTTTCTGAGGAGCGGCTGGCGAGTTTGAACCTGCAACCTTGTAATTCAAACAGACATTACAGTCCAGTGCTTATCCTACAGTGCTACACTAGGACTCTTTGCTAACAATAACTACCATTTATTGAATGCCTAACGTGTGCGGGACATTTCACAGGCATTATTTGTAACTGTCAAGTAATCCATCAGGGATATTATGTTTCCTCCATTTGTAGGTGAGCAATCTGAAGAAAAACAATGAATATACTTTGCTACTAGTGCCAGGAATAATAAATCAAAACAAAACTAAAAAACTATAGCAATAGCCATAACAAAAAGCAGTAATCATATGATATTAATTTTTATTGTGAAAAACATATGTGTATCAAAGTATTTGCCACTTCAACACTTCACATATACAGTTCAGTGACATTTACTCATGTTTATCGTATTATTCAACTATCACTTATTATCTGTTTCCAAATTCTTCTTGAGCAGCCATTGTAGGCTATACAACCCACATTTTCTCACTCAATTTTTCCCAACCAATAATTGCTACAATATTATGTTATGAAAAAGAAAACTACATCTTTGTGAGCTTAAGTACCTTACTCAGTGTTGGTCAGTGGCATTCTGAACCCAGATCTAAACTGGCATGTTGCCTCCTAGCCATTGTTCCAAGAGTAGAAAGGAGAATGACTCTAGCCTATTAAGTACATCTTTTTCTGTTGTTTCATATGCTATTTCCAGAAGGCACTGATTTCAAATAAAGTTGGTTCTAAGACCCTTGGTTGTTGTTATATGCCGTTAAATTGGTTCTGACTCATAGCAACCCTGTATAGAGTCTCCAAGGACCAGTTGGTAAGTTGGAACTTCTGACCTTGAGGTTTGAAGTCCAGTGCTGATCCTACAGTGTGCCACACCAGGACACTGTAATGAGCTGCAGGGAGATTTGACGGAAAGCGACAGCCTAAAATACCATTTGAACAACTCTAGAATCAATGGAAACATGAATCCCAATTAACCTCTAATTCCTTTGTGATGATGTCTGTTACTTCCTGAATTTCCTAATGTGCTCATTCTGATGACTACATAAAGAGATACGTAGAAAAATAAAAATAATGTATGTGAAAAGAATGGACATACTTGTCTATTTTATTTATTATATGTGCAAATGCTTTATTATCTATAACCGACTCTACAGCACATAACCACCACCACAACATTGTCTCTGTAATTTATCTGTATCAAGACAGGTAGGAGTATGAATTACCATATCCAATCCTGAATTACCTTTATTTGGGACAATGACAAATTGAGAAAGGTTTAAGGAAGAGTAAACAGATCAGTAAAGACTCAGTAAACCATAGCCTGAGAAATAATTAAAGAAATCTAAGTTATTTTGCTTAGATTTAGGTGGCGTCCTGATGTGGTAGTGTAGGAATAGCACTGGACTGCTAACTGCAAGGTCAAATCTATTAACCACTCCTCTTAAACCTTATACATGGTCACTGTGAGTCAGAACTGACTTGACAGCCCTTAACAACAACAAACTATTTTGCTGGAACTATTGAAAAGGATATCAAAATTGCTTGTTGGATTATCTGTTTAACTTCTCTTCCTTTTCTAGAATTTCTCCCTTATCCAATTCATGGGGTGACAGCAGTGGACTTCCAGGAGTCATTTTGTACAATCTGATACAGCTCCATGGTTCCCTGACCATGCAGCAAACTTTCCTTGGTTTTTGGAATCATTGCTTAAGAAATTCTGGTCTAAGTCTGTCTTACTATTTAAGCAAAGAGGTCAGTTAAAGTGGGATGGAGAAAGAAAAACCAGTCTGGGCAAATTTGTTGTAAAAGACCTCTTTAAAGTGTTAAAAAGCAAAGATGTCAGTCTGAGGACCAGGGTCTTTTTAATCACTGCATATGCATGTGAAAGATGGACAATGAATAAGGAAGATCAAAAAAGAATCAATGTCTTTGAATTATGGTGTTGGTGAAGAATATTAAATATACCATTTTATATAGACTGACAGAAGAATGAATAAACTTCTCTTGGAAGAAGTATAGCTGGGATATTCCTTAGGAGCAAAGATTGAGAGACGTTGTCTCAATTACTCTGGGCATGTTATCTAGAAGGACCAATCCCTGGAGAAGAACATAATTCCTAATAAAGTAGAGAATCAGTGAAAAAAATGAAGACTCTCAACAAGAAGCATTGACACCGTGATTGTAACAACAGCAATGATTATGAGGTTGGTGAAGGACCAGACAATGTTGTATGCTGCTGTACATGAGGTCATGAAGAGTTGGAACCAACTTGACAGCAACTGCAACAACAGATACAGACACAACATTAGGAAGGGGATTACTGAGAATGAAGACGAAACCCAGAATAAAGCAGAGTTGACAGATGGAAGGATGCATGCTGGTGATACATCTGTTGACTGATGAATCCAATTTTTTTTTTTTTGAGATCTGTCCAACACCCTTGACCTTGGGCTCCATAACATACCCTATTAGCACTGAAATACGTTTTTGCTGTTGCTTAAATGTGACCATAAAAAAATGAATATTTTTATTAGTCATGACTCCATTTTCCCTGCTAAAACCTGAGTCTTAATGTTATTGTTAGTTGTGATGAAGCTGGCCTCTAACTCATGGTGATGTAGGGTAAAACCACACATGTGTTGTAGGGTAAAACCACCCCATAAAATCCCCAGCTCAGGGCACCTGGAGAGCGTGCATGGACAGCTGCAGAAACCGCCTAAATAGTGTCCCTGTTTTCACATTTTCCAAATGACATCCAGAGAGATCTACCAAGGTGCAAATCAGATCATATCACTCTTCTGTTTAAAACCCAATGGTTGCCCATTGCATTTAGGATGAAACCTAAATTTTTTATTTATGTAAGCCTAGAAGGCCATACATATTCTGCCTTCTGCTTTAACCCTCAGATTTCGTTTCTCACTGTGGTGCTGTAGCATAAGCACTGGACTGAGAACCACAAGGTCTGTGGTTCAAACCCACCAGCCACTCCTTAGAAAGCCTATACAGGGTCACTGTGAGTTGGAACCAACTCAATGGCACTTAATAACAACAACAATAACAATCTCCTCTTACTCATGATGCCATGCTGAACTTTCTGTCACTGGAACACATTAGGCTTATTCCCACCTTAAGGCCTTTTTAATTACTGGGTTCCAGTAGCGTAACACTGGGTTACTGAAAACCAGTATGTGACTGAAAACAAAAGTCCATGTAGTAATAGCTAACTCTTGTTCTTACATTGCGAATTTTTACAAGGCAGCATTTCTACTCATTAAATCTATACATAGCTTTCCAACAGCCACATATAAAGATTTTTGGTTTGTGGTTGCAGCAGCTATTGCAGAAAGTGACCATAATAAAGAGGGGTCACCTCATGGGCAGCCCTTAATAGAAGACTCCCCCAGCTCATTTCCTCCCCTAATCCTTCTGGGGGTGACACAAACTGGAATATCAAAGGTGGTAGAAGGGAAGACGGGGTAAGACTTCTTTTCTAATGATCTGCTCCAAGACTCATGGATCCCTTCCACCTCCATTTCTAACTCTGCTTCCTATTCCATGTCAAATCCTCTAGAGCACACTTAGTTCATTCAGATGTGCAAAGCTTCTTTACTTCATGTTATTTTTGATGAATATCTTACCTCCTTGTGTGTCACTGTAGGATCAGCACTGGACTCCGAACTATAAGTCGGCAGTTCAAATTCACCAGTTGCTCCTCATAAACCCTATATAGGGTCACTATGAGTCGGAACCAACTCTATAGCACTTAACAACCATAACAACCATACAAACATTTTGTTTCTCCCTTCTCATCTCCTACCACATCTTTCCCACGTCACAGCCTCAAAAAATTCATCCCTAATATTTTGGAATGTATACTTCAAAACATTTTCTGTGCATATATACTTCAATTATTAACGTTGTGTCAGAAATTATCCCAGAATTGACTGGCTTAGCATGATTGCTTTTTTACTGCTCAGATTCTATAGTTCAGGAATTCTGATAGGACAAAGCAAGGATGGCTAGTCCTGGATCTCAATGTCTTGGGTCTCCACTGGTTAGAAGGGAAGATTGGAGGTTATGCAAGGATAGAGACTGGAATCATTTGGAAATCTGTTCATTCATGTGTCTGGAATCTGAGATAACCTCAAGATTAGGAGCGCCAGCTGAACTACTCTATGTGCTGGAGAACCCAGTCTAAGACAATAGTAGGCATTGGTTTATGGCAGCATAACTCTAATCTCTGCCTCAGTCTTCACATGACTATGTGTCCTTTGTGTCTGTCTGCTTCTCTTCCCCTCTTCTTATGTTGTGTTGGATTAGGGACTACCCTACTCTAGTATGGACTCTTACAAAATTAACTAATTTCATCTGCAAAGACCCTATTTCCAAATAAGGCCACATTCATAAGTGTTGTGGGGGGTTAGGACTTGAACATATCATTTTGGGTCACAAATCAAAGAATAGACGAGATGAGGGAATGAGTTAGGCCAGGGATTCCAGGTGTGCTTAATTGATCATTGTTAACTCCACATCCCCACCACCTTTACTGAGGTCTTCTCTGAATCATGTAGAGTCCCAGTGTGGCACTTAGGATAAGCAATGGACTTCTAACCACAAGATTGGAGGCTCAAACTACTAATCACTCCTTGGAAACCTTATACAGGGTCACTGTGAGTCAGAACCAATTCAAACACACTTAACAACTCAAGCACTTAACACTTAACAACAACAATCATCTCTGAATCATAGATGAGAAGCCAGGAACTACATTTCCCAGAACCCCTTTTCCATATGGTTTTAAGGTCAAGCCTGTCAATGAGAAAACATGTGTGAGATTCAGAAAAGCAAAGAGAAGAGAGGATAATATTCTCCAAAAGCAGTTGCAGGGAAATAAAAAAAGCATCCAAATTGGCAAAGAACCAGTAAAGCTATCTTTATTTGCAGATAATATGATCCTATGGTAGCGTAGTGGTTACAAATCGGGCTGCGAACCTTAAAGGTCAGCGGTTAGAAACAACCAGCCGCTCCGCGGGAGAAAGATGAGGCTTTCTACTCCCATAAAGATTTACACCCTTGGAAACCCTGTACAGGGTCACTATGGGTCGGAACCGATTCGAACAGGGTCGCTATGGGTCGGAACCGACTCGATGGCACTTAACAACATCAACAACATGCACATAAAAAAAATCTTAGAGACTCAACAAGAAAACTACTAGAACCAATAGAACTAATTCAGTAAGTGGCAGGGTACAAGACCAATATACAAAACTCTGTCCACTTCTTCTACACTAACAACGAGAATTCTAAAAACAAAATAAAGAAAACAATATCATTTACAATAACTAGCCAAGTAAATCTAACCAAAGATAAAAAGACCTGTATAAAGAAAATGACAAAACACTACAGGAAACCCAAAGAGAACTACACAAATGGAAGAATACACCTTGCTCAGAGATAGGAAGATTTAACAATGTGAAAATGTCAATACTGTCCTAAATGATTTACAGATTAAAAGGCAATCCTGATACCGATTCCATCATCATTCTTTAAAGAGATGAAAAACTAGTTACCAACTTTATATGGAGAGGAAAGAGACCCTGGATAAGCAAAGCACTGCTAAAGAAAATAGGAGGTCTCACACTCTCCCATCTCAAAGCCATACTCATCAAAACAGCCTGCTATTGGTACAACAACACACACATAGACCAGTGGAACAGAATTGAGAACTCAGAAATAAACCCATCACTCATGGACAGCTGATCTTTGACAAAGGGTTGAACCTATTAAGTATGGAAGAGGCAGTCTCTTTAATGAACGGTGTTGGCAAAACTGGATATCCATTTGCATAAAAATGAAATAGGATCTGTATCTATCACCATATGAAAAAGAACCCAATATGGATCAAAGATCTAAATGTAAGACCTAAAATCTATAAAGATCATCAAAGATAGGGGCAAAGAAGAGCATTGATATATGGCATAAACGTACTATCAAACATATCTAAAATTGCACAAGTAGCAGAAGACAAACTAGACAACGGAGCACTCCTAGAAGTTCAATATTTATGTGCATCAGAAGAAAGACTTCACCAAAAAAAATAGAAATAATAAGAGAACTGACTAGGAAAAAATGTTTTTGGCAATGACATATCAGATAAGAGATTAATATCTAAAATTTATAGAAAAGTTCAACACCATAACAACAGATGATAATACTACAATCAAAAAATTGTAGATGACATTCAGGTGGCCAACAAACACATGAAGAAATGTTTATGACTACTAACCATTAATGAGATGCAAGTCAAAACAACAATAAGACATCATCATATCTCAGCATTAAACACAAAGTTCTAAAAATCAGAAAAAATAAATGCTGGCGAGGGTGTGGAGAGATTGAATTAGAACCTTCCTACACTGCTGGTGGGACTGTAAAAATGATGGTGCAACCACTATGGAAAATGCTATGGCATTTCCTGCAAAAGTTAGAAATAGAAATGCCACATAACCCAGCAATACTACTAGTGGCAATAAATCTGACAGAAATAAGAGCCATGACATGATTAGATAATTGTGCACCCATGTTCACTGTGGCACTATTCACAGTAACAAAAAGATAGAAACAATCTATGAATGAATCAGCAAACTATGGTACATACACACAGTGCAATATTACACAACGTTAAAGACTAACAATGAATCTGCCAAATACCTCATAACATAGATGAACCTAGACAACTTGTGTTACTGTTGTTAACTGCCACAGAGTTGGTTCTGATTCACAACAACTCTATATACGGTTTCCAAGGTGCAGCTGGTGAGTTTGAACCGCCAACTCTAAGATTCAAACTGACACTGCAGTCCTGTACTTATCCTACAGTGCCATACCAGGACTCTTAGATGACATTGTTGTTGTTGTTGTTAAGTGCCGTTGAGTAGGTTCCAACCCATAGTGACCCTGTATAAGGTTCCCGAGGAGTGGCCGGTGAACTTGAACTGCTGACATTATGCTGATTGAAATTAGTCAATCACAAAAGGATGAATATTGTATAAGACCACACTTTAATATGTCAATGAAAGGTTGATAACAGCAAGAAATATTCTTTGAAGGTTACCAGGGGTGAGAAGGAAAGGGATGATAAAGCACTAACTAAAGGGTTGTTGTTGTTGCTGTTAAGTGCCATCGAATCGGTCCCCATCTGCATGCAAAAGCTGGTCAATGAAAAAGGAAGACATTCATATTGTGGTATTAGAAAAGAATATTGAAAATACCATGTACTATTTCAGACATATTGCCTGGAGGGAGCAGTCGCTGGAGAAGGATATCATGTTTGGTAAGGTGGAGGGTCAGAGAAAAAGAGGAAGACCCCCAATG
The DNA here is from genome assembly GCF_000296735.1 of Chrysochloris asiatica. Classification (NCBI taxonomy): domain Eukaryota; kingdom Metazoa; phylum Chordata; class Mammalia; order Afrosoricida; family Chrysochloridae; genus Chrysochloris; species Chrysochloris asiatica. The sequence continues at coordinate 14,543,346 of NW_006408532.1, read as the reverse complement.
AGATGGATTGGCCAAGTGTCAGCATCGATAGACTCAAGCGTGGCAACAGTAGTGAGGTTGACCCAGGATCGGGCAGTGTTTCGTTCTGCTGTGCATAAGGTCACTATGAGTCGGTACTGATTCGATGGCACCTAACAACAACAACAACCAAAGTTGAAACAAATCAGTCTTAAAAGAAAAGCAACCAGGATGTTCCTTAGAAGTGAGGATGGTGAGACTTTGGCTCACTTACTTTGGACTTGACTTAGGAAAAACACAAAGTGCTAGAAAAGGACATCGGATTTGGAGAAGCAGAGGATCCCTGAAAACAAGAGAAACCTTCCATGGGGTTAGACTGCCTTGATAGCCACAACAGTGAACTTAAAACACACCAATGTTCATGAAGAGGCTAAGGAACGAAGAACATTTTGTTAGATGGAAGGTCACCATGAGCCCGCACTGACTGAAAGGCTTGGGTCGGAAGCACCTTAGTCATCAAAGTGACATCTTTGTTTATTTAAAACTTTAAAGAGGAAAGAACTTTCATACCTAAAATATTTAAAGAAGTTCCAGTGTCCCTGACCTAGCCCACCCATACAGCAGGAAAAACAGGAGTGATGAGAAGCCAGGCCCTCAGTGGAGAGGAATTCACAGTGAGGGATCATGTAAGTCCCACCTCTACTATTACCCTCCTCACAGACACCACGAAAGAATCAAGATGAAATGCCATAAAAATTCAGGAGATGTCCCTATTGTGGTCTCTGAATGCCATTTCCCACTGATTCAAACCAAAACTCCTTTTCTCACATCTGGGAAAAGAAAGGTATGAGAAAAGCCCAGATACCTTACCATACCAGAGAGAGGAAAACCTTCAGAAATCACCAGGACACAAACCTACCTGAAGGGGCTTCTCGATCCAAAACTGGATCAATTTGAGCAACAAAATGACTAATAACTACAATAGATTCCAAGAAACCAATTATGATTTAAAAAAAAAAAAAAAATCCATGGGTTCATGATAAAGAAACAAAACAAAATACAATTTGCTACGGAAGTTGCTAGGGCAACAACTCATTATTCTGAAACTAGTAAACAAAGGAAAAGAATCAAACATTTATCACAGCTTTCCTCTATAAACTCTATTTCAGGATAACCAGATAGTTGATGAGCGAAAGTTCTACTTTACAGAACAGATTCCGGGTAATAAAATGCAGAAGGAATGCATTTTGCGGCCCACAATTCCTGGTGAGCAGTTCCTGGTCAGCCATCACAGAACTGTAGCTCTCATCTGGTTCCGGGACACGTTCAGGCCAAGGACTGCTGCCAGTACCCCACTATTGCCACTCCTGAGTGCTTTGCCTTCTCGTGTATATTATCTTAAACATTCCCACATCTCTTTAATAATCCCTTTTTTAAAGCCTCTTAGACTTTGCGAATGTCAGGTTTGCTTCTGGGATCCTGTTATACCTCCATTGTGAGAGCTATTTAATACAACATTCAGACTAGGTGTTGGGTTGCATCCGTGGAGGAGACAAATGGAATCCCCAAGTTTCTGTCTTGTGTAACTGATGCATATGGCACTGTTCACTGCGATAAGGCACATGGTAAAGGATTGTGTTGTGGGGTTTAAAGGAGTCAATGAGTTTATATGGTGGTGGTGGTTAAGTGCTGTGGAGTCGTTTCTGACTCATAGCCACCCTGTGCAGGGTTTCCAAGGCTGTAAATCTTTAAGGGAACATAAAGCCTCATCTTTCTCTCTCAGAACAGCTGGTAGTTTCAAACTGCTGACCTTGCGGTTTGCAGCTCGATTCGTAACCACTATGCTACCAGAGCTCCTTAATAAGTTTATATGTTGTTGTTGTTAAGTGCCGTCGAGTCGATTCCGACCCATAGCGACCCTGTATAGGGTTTCCAAGGAGCAGCTG
>NW_006408532.1:14538517-14540967 GCF_000296735.1 Chrysochloris asiatica | reverse complement strand
TGTCTGTGAAATGGGCATAATAATACGTACCTAGTAACAGTGTGGCTGTAGGACTGGTGAGATGTCCACATAGACCACTTGACAAAGTGTCTGGTATAAGGACACAAATAATGTTAATATTTGTCAGCATTATTTTTACATATTTTCCATCTGGAGAAAATGTCACTAACAAAGAAGTTTTTTTTACATGAGCCACCTAGCTGTGGTCTAATTCTTATTTTTCACTGCAAATTTAAAATTACTTTAAATACAGTGAAGGGTGGGAATACAGTTGCTGGCAGGATTGTACTTCTAAAACATTCTCCTTTCTGCTTGATTTTGAATTGAAACGGTTTCTAACCTGGCTGCTGGATATCAGTTGGTGAGGTGGATAACATTCAAAATCATGTATTTTAGGATGCCAAGGGTTTGGGGGAAGTACATAGCCTGACCTCTAATTTATGGGTGAGGAATTTAAAAGATTAAATGACTCATCGGAGGCCACACAGCTAGTGGCAGAGTTGGGACTAAAATCCAGATCTCCCGACACATAAACTAGTCCTTTCATCTTCAATATGGCAGCATCCAGCAAAACAGCTCCCAGTATTTAATGAGCAGACTTTAAAATTTATATAATGAGCCCAACCCCTCTCTCCAAAGAAAACTGCAATTTAAAATTAAGAATGAGGGAGCAAGGCAGACGTTCAAAAAGATCGAGTTCATATAAATCCACCAAAATGATTCTTTCTGAGAAATAAACATTTAGCGTTTAAAAATTATAAAAGTACATACGTTTTTCTATTTATTGTGAATTGGGTGAAGGTTTACAGAGTAGATCATCAGTTTTCCGTTCAACAAACCATACACATTTTGTGTCATGTCACTGATTGCAGTCCTCACAATGAAACATCATGTATCCCACTTCCTCTCTGTGTTTCCTATTTCCATTCCTCTTTCATTCCTAACACTTCTAAACATTGCCCCTGGGTAAATGCTGTCCTCTTTATTACCTCCAATGGTTGATTGTTCTACGATGTGTGTATCTTCCTGTGTTATTGTTTTTGGTGGTGGTGGTGTGTTATTGTGTTGGTTTCAACTCAGAGCAACCCTGTATAGGGCTTCTGAGACTGTAAATCATTATTGGAGTAGGAAACCTCATTTTTCTCTCACAAAGCAGGCTGGTGGATTCAAACTGCTGACCCTGAAGTTAACAACCCAACTCATAATCCACTACACTACCAGGGCTCCTTTGTTCCCCTTTTAGGCTTATTGTTTGACTGAAAATTGAGTCAAGTTGGTGGGTTCGTTTCCAAACATAAAGTGTGACTAAAGACCATAGGCTCAGGCATCCCACCACTTTCTTTCCAACCAGCAAAGCTGGTCTAAGGGAGAAAATAAAATAAAGGAAGATAGCTGAAAACACACAAACAGAAGACAAAATAGATGACTGGGACCTCCTAAAAATTGGTGCTTATGTGCATCAAATTATTTCACCAAAAGAGTAAAGAGTTCCCACAGGCTGGGAAAAAAATGTAGGGCAACAACATATCAGACAAGGGACTACTTTCAAAAATGTATAGAACAATTCAACACCTCAACAAGAAGACAAATAATCCAGTTAAAAAATGGGCAGAGGACATGAACAGACACTACACCAAAAAAGACATTAAGACAGCCAGCAAACAAATGAAGAACTGCTCATGTTCATTGTTGTTGATCAAGTGCATTCCAACTCATAGCTACCTTGTGTAGGGTTTCCAAAGAGTAGCTGGTGGATTTGAACCACTGACCTTGTGATTTACAGTCCAGTGTTGATACTACAGTGCCATACCATTTGCCATTGGTGGTGGTGGTTATGTGCCGTGGAGTCGGTTCCGACTCATAGCCACCCTTGTACAGGGTTTCCAAGGCTGTAAATGTTTACGGGAGCAGAAAGCCTCATCTTTCTCCCGCAGAATAGCTGGTAGTTTCGAACTGCTGACCTTAAGTTTCGTAGCCTAATTCGTAACCACTACGCTACCAAATCTCCTTCCATTTGCCATTTGTTGTTGTTGTTGTTGTTAAGTACCATCGAGTCGGTTCCAACCCATAGCAACCCTGTACAGGGTATCCAAGGAGCGACTGGTGAGCTTGAACTGCCAGCCCTGCAGTTCAAATAGCTTTGCAGTCTGGCACATTAACCCACAGCACCATTTGCCATTGTTGTTGTTGTTATGTGCCATCGAGCCGGTTCCAACCCAGAGCAACCCTCTATAGGGTTTCCGAGGAGCAGCTGGTGAGCTTGAACTGATGCAAATCAAAACAATGAGATATCATCTTACTCCAGCATTAATAGCAAAGTTAAGAAACCAAACAATGTATTGCATTAGGCAAATCTGCTGTAGAAGACCTCTTTAGTGCTCATCAGCAAAGATTTCAGTTTGAGGACTAAGGTGTGCCTGACCCAGGCCATGATATTTGCAATAGCTTCC
>NW_006408532.1:14534354-14537202 GCF_000296735.1 Chrysochloris asiatica | reverse complement strand
TGTTTATTTCATTTGTTTATGATTAAAAACAAGTGTATGCTTACAAGAGCCATAGTAGTTATCACTAGATAATGGAATTGTGGTGTTATTTCATTGTAGTTGTTTTGCTAATATGGAAATGCAAAATTTCCAAGAATAAAATTGTGTAGTAAAAAGGGAAACAAACGTATGTTTTGAATAAGGCATCTAACTACTTTCACAAACGGGAACAAAGTTTTCTAAAATCCTGAACTATGAGTTACCATTTTTATATGAATTTTATTTAGAAGCTTTGGTGTTTTTTTTCTTTGCAATAATTAATTCACTTGATGCTATGTTCCAAAATTTATATCTGAGAGAGATTCCACTTTAGAGAAATCTCACTCAATGAACCAATGGAATGTTTAGGAGACAGTTGCATCCTTTTTAGTCAATATGGTGTTTGAAGATTGAGCTAAAAAAATCTAAATAATCACACCTGAGCTAATTATGCTATGATGTTGTTGTCAAGTGCCATTGAGTTGTTCTGACTCATAACGACCCTGTATAGGGTTTCTGAGGAGCAGCTGGTGGGTTTGAACTTCTGATCTTGTGGTTTGCAGCCCAGTGCCGATCTTACAGCGTCACACTAGTAATCTAAAACCTAAAGATCACACCTGAGTTAATCATGCTACGATCCTAGTATATAATTATGTGGAACCAACTAAGCCAGTTTTTCTGTATGGAAGGGAAGTCAGAGATATAATTTATTTCTCCATGTCATATTTTCTGGATTAAGAACAAGAAGATACAGGAAAAATAAAATCTGCAGAACAAAATTGGAAAGAATTTGATAAAAAATTTTAAAATCATATCCTAATGTTGCATGAAAGATAAAGTTTTGTATTTAAGAAAATGTTTGTTTGGTAAATGTAATATTTGAGCCAATATAACTCAACTGGATTTGTTTAAATGATTCTATTATCTCAAAGACTTGGTATCCATAGTAACTGAGACATCTCTGTATTTTATCTTTCTATCCATAACAAGGAGACTAAACAGCCAGAGAAGTTGGTATTTCCTGATAGCTTTATATCATAGCTAGTAAATTACTTTTGACTGAGACATCTTAACAAACCCTCCTGTTGTTTTACCTTTGGCACAGGACACAAAAAAGAATAAGGAAATGTAACCCAAACACAGAAATAAAAACCCAGCTTACAAGGGATTTGCAATAACACATATAAGAAAGAGGAGATAGTTTTTCACTGAGTCTAGTCCCAGGCTGACTGATATCCAAGGTAGAGAACATGTTCACTGTCAAGCTGCAGGCCACCTGGTCTGCAATCCACTCAGGCTTCACTGGACAAGAGAGCCCAGACTCAGGTAGCAAACCTCGAATAACTCAAAGATATCCTAACAAACTCTCCAAGCAGTTGCAAGTGTGTATTTTGAGGGCATGCAACTGACTGTTGTTACTGGACACTAACTTTTTATTCATTCATCAAGCATTTGCTGTATGCTGATGTGTGTCTGTCAGTTTCTCGTACTGTGGAGGCTTAAGTATTTAAGTGATTATGGAAGCGATGTCACTAATATTTCAAATACCAGCAGGCTCATCCAGGGTGCATGGGTTTCAGAAGAACTTCCCGACTAAGAAGACAGACATGGAGATCTGCTTTCAATAATTAGCCAATGAAAACCTTACAGATTACAACAGTGCCTGACACAATATTGGAAGAGTAAACCGTGCACAACTGTCCCATCCAATAATCATGAAGATGCTACAGAACCAGTTACAACAGTTCTGTTACACACCAGGTCAGAGTGAGTTGAACTCAATTGCAAGTAACAACAGCAATATCGGGGATGGCATTGTGAAAAGTTGTGAGCATGTTAGCTGTTAGGAGATAGTCCCGGCTCATAATAAATAAGTTCATATCTTGCATAGGATCTAATATGCCTCATTTCCTATGAAAACGTGAAAAGGAGCAGCAACATCCTACTTTGGGTATATCATTACTTAATACCCTTAGGATTTAGTATAGTTTCTTTCAAGTGACTGGCACATAACATATTCTGATTAAGGATAAGAGCTCAAGGGAACAATCAGGCTGGAGTTAACAAGCAATATCTAAATTGTCTGCAGCAGGCGAGGTCTTAAAACATAAAGCCTCAAGTTTGAGTTGAATGAAATGAATGCAATTAGAAAATTGTTTTAAATCAAGGCAAGAACAATTAAAGTTTTCAGAAACAATAATGCAGAAAACTAGGATTTGAATTAACGAATGCAGTCTTGCTCCAGAGATTTTACACTTAACCATTATATACTTTGTTCTTAGAGCGCAAAGCAGAAAAAGCAAGGGGGACAGATGTTGAATTTTATCAGTTGCTGCAATAGCATTTAAACAAAGAAAAGAAAATCAGTTCAAATGTGCAAACCTTTAGAACTCAAACATACAGTTCAAGCTCCATCCATCCATCCATCCATCCATCCATCCATCCATCCATCCATCCATCCATCCATTCATTCATTCATTCAGTGTGCCCACGTGCCAAGCATGGTTCTAGACAGCAGGAAGTCAGCTTGATGATAAAACTCATCAAGTCACAGCTATTGTGTTCTATTTTCTCCACCATACTCATCACCTTCAAACATACACTGTTGTAGTTGTTAGGTGCCATGGAGTCGGTACCGACTCATAGTGACCCTATGCACAGCAGAACGAAACACTGCCCAATCCTGGGCCAACCTCACAATTGTTACCATTCTTGAGCCCATTGATGCTGCCACTTTGCCAATCCATCTCATTGGGGGTCTTCCTCTTTTTCTCTGACATCCTTCTCCAGTGACTGGTCCCTCCTGACAATATATCCACAGTATAAGAGA
>NW_006408532.1:14530065-14532860 GCF_000296735.1 Chrysochloris asiatica | reverse complement strand
ATGGATTGGCCAAGTGGCAGCATCAATGGACCCAAGCATGGCAACAATAGTGAGGTTGACCCAGGATCAGGCAGTGTTTCATTCTGCTGTGCATAGGGTAGCTATGAGTTGGTACTAACTCGATGGCACCTAACAACAACAACTATAGAGAGAGAGAGAGAAAGGAAAGAGACCTCAGACAAGCAAAACACTGCATAAGAAGAAAAGCAAAGTTGGAGGTCTCTCACTCCCTGATCTCAAAATTTACTACACAGGCAGAGTGGTCAAAACAGCCTGCTACTGGTACAACAAAAAAGACATAGATCAATGGAACAGACTTGAGAACCCAGAAGTCAATCCAGCCATGTACAGTCAGGTGATCTTTGACAAAGGGCCAAAACACATTAAATGGGGAAGAGATCATTGTTTCAACAAATGGTGCTGGTTAAACTGGAAATGCATTTGCTGAAGAATCAAACAATACCCATATATACAAAAACAAACTCAGTGTGGATTAAAGACCTAAATATGAAATCTAGAATTATAAAGATTATCAATGAAAAACCAGGGAAAAAAATTAGGGGCTTTAATTCATGACATAGAGTCCTGGTGTGGCACTGTGGGTTAATGTGCTGGACTGCAAAGTCAGTTTGAACTGCAAGTTGAGTGGTTCAGCTTTACCAGCCACTCCTCAGAAACCCTACACAGGGTTGCTATGGGTCAGATCTGACTCAAAGGCACTTAACAACAACAACAACACTACATGACATAAATACACTGTCAAACATTACTAAAAACATACAAATAGTAGAAGATTAAAAAGATGACTTGGATCATAAGATGTAGTCAAAAGAGTAAAAAGGGAGCCCATAAACTGGGAAAAAATTTTTTGCAATGACATATCAGACAAAGGACTAATCTCTAATATTTATAGAAAACTATAACACCTCTATAAGAAAAAGACAACCCAACTAAAAAATGGGCACAGAACATGAACATGAGCTTCACCATGGAAGGAAGACATTCAGACATCCAGCAAACATATGAAGAAATGTTTTTGATCATTAGCCACTTGTTGTTGTTGTTGTTAAGTGCCATTGTGTTGGTTCCGACCCAGAGTGACTCTGTGTAAGGTTTCCGAGCAGTGGCTGGTGAGTTTGAACAGCCAACCATGTGGATCAAACTGACTTTGCAGTCCAGCACATTAACCCACAGTGCCACACGGAGACTCCTTAGCAATTGTTGCTGTTTTTAGGTACCATCGAGTTGGTACCGACTCATAGCGACCTTATACACAGCAGAACAAAACACTACCTGATCCTGGGCCAATCTCACCACTGTTGCCATACTGCTACTTGGCCAATCCATCTCGTTGGGGGTCTTCCTCTATTTCTCTGATCCTCCACCTTACCAATTGTTGTTGTTAAGTGCCGTCAAGTCGGTTCCGACCCATAGCGACCCTGTACAGGGTTTCCAAGGGTGTAAATCCTTACGGGAGTAGAAAGCCTCATCTTTCTCCCGCGGAGCGGCTGGTAGTTTCAAACCGCTGACCTTAAGGTTCGCAGCCCGATTCGTAACCACTACGCTACCAGAGCTCCTTTACCTTACCAATTAGAGAGATACAAATCAAAGCAATAATAAGATATCATCTCACACCAGCATTAATAGCAAAGTTAAAAACAAACAAATTCTTGCAAAGGTGTGAAGAGACTGGGACCCTTCTGCAATTCTGGTGGGACTGTGAAATGGCACAACCACTGTGGAAAACTGTATGACATGTCTTCAGAAAGTTGGAAATAGAAATACCTTATGATCCAGTAATCCCTCCATTTGGTATATACCCACAAGAAACTAGAGCCAGGACACAAGTAGATATATGCACACCAGTGTTCATCGCAACACTATTCGCAATAGCAAACAGATGGAGATAGTTTAAATGCCCATCAATTGAAGAGTGGATAATCAAACTTCAGTACTTAAACGTGGTGGAATACTATGCAATGTTGAAGAATTATGATGAGTCTTTGAAACACCACATAATATAGGTGAAACTGGAGGACATGACGTTGAGTAAAATTGGTGGTGGTGGTGGTGGAGTGCTGTGGAGTCAGTAGGTTCCAATTCACAGTGAGGCTGTGAATCTTTACGGGAACAGAAAGCCTCATCTTTCTCCCTCAGAATGGCTGTTAGTTTTGAGCTGCTTATCTTGAGGTTAGCAGACTGACTCATAACCACTACACTGTTGTTGTTGTTAAGTGCCGTTGAGTCGGTTCCGACCCATAGCGACCCTGTACAGGGGTTTCCGAGGGTGTAAATCTTTACGGGAGTAGAAAGCCTTATCTTTCTCCCGCGGAGCAGCTGGTAGTTTCGAACCTCTAACCTTAAGGTTTGCAGCCCGATTTCATAACCACTACGCTACCAGAGTGAAATTAGACAATCACAAAAGGACAAATATGGTATGAAACCACTACTGTAAGAACTCAAGAAAAGGTTTTCATACTAAAAGAAATGTTATTTGATGCTTACCAACAGTGGAAGAGAAGGGAGGGTAATTCACTGACTAGAGGATAGACATACATGTTAACTCAGGTGATGGGGAGCGCAATATACAGGCAGTAGGAGGTTGGTAGAAGAATGATGAAGACAGGGTGTATGCAAGGGCTAAAGCAGATAGAGGTAAATAGTGAGACCCTTGGGATAACAATGTTCTGTGAGTAGATACATGGACAGAGACACAGGCTGAGTGGATATGGGAGAAAGAGTGGGAGTATAGCCACAAATAATGGCTTAAAAGAGTATTTGTTCACCAGAGATGG
>NW_006408532.1:14525863-14529110 GCF_000296735.1 Chrysochloris asiatica | reverse complement strand
TTAAAAAAAAAAAAAAAGTATTTGTTCATGGTTATTTACCTTCCCTACAAACACAATGATTGTGGTGCAGTTTTGTTGCTGTTGCCATCAAGTCAGTTTTGACTCATAGTAACCCTGTATAGGGGTTCCAAGGAATGATCTGTGAGTTTGAACCACCAACCTTGTGGTTCAAACAGACCTTGTGGCTCAAACCAATCTTGCAGTCCAGTGCTTCATCCCACGGAGCAGCGGTGCTTACAGTAGGCAAAAAGATGAAAACTTGTTAGATAGTACTTAACCTCTTAAGGTAATGAGTTGCTGGACTTAGTGGCTCAGGACCATAGTGTCAGGGGACACCATGGTCAATTGGCATAACATTGTCCACAAAACAATATTCTATATCCTACTTTGGTGAGTAGTGTCAGGGATCTTAAAGGCTCATGAGCAGCCATCTTAGGTGCAACTATTTGTCTCTTCATATGTGAAAGAAAGAAGAGTGATGAGAACTGAAGATGCTTGGAATCAGTTAGTCCAATGGACTAATGGAACACGTGAACATCAGTCTCCACAACTCTGAGACCAGAAGAACTAGATGGTGCCCTGCTACCTATCAAGGGCTCTCAAAGGGATCACATTGTTGTTGTTATTGTTGAGTGCCGTCAAGTCGGTTCCAACTCATAGCAAGGCTGTATAGGGTTTCTGAGGAGCAGCTGGTGAGCTTGAACTACTGACCTGGCAGTTCAAATGACTTTACAGTCCAGCACATTAACCCACAGTGTCACACCAGGATTCCATCAGAAGGTACCAAATAGAGTGGAAGAAAATATGGAACAAAACTCAAAATTATTAAAAAAGAAGACAGCTGAACTTACTGGTCAAAAACAGGCCAGGAGGACCCTGAAACTATGGCCTTTGACCTCCCTTCAGGTCTGGAAAGGAAACCACCCTCATTGTCCAATTCTCAACCTAACAATAGATTGGTATATGAGCTGGGGTCGGGTATAATCACACTGTATAGAATAAGAAACATCGGTGATATAAAACATGGAATGGTCAACCATTCAAAACCAAAAGGGTACTATTTACCTAAGAACAAAGTTAAGAAAGGATGGGAAGATGGGTGGACTGGGAATAGGAACCACAGGGAGGAAGTGAAGCGGGGGTAACTATTGTTTCAGGGAGGGGATTGCAATCATTGAGATGAAACAAAGTGTACGACTTATTGAATGTAAAACTTATGATCTTGTCTGTAAGCCTTCACTCAATTCACAATGGAAAGATAAAAAAAAGAAAACAGAAAGTTTTGTAATCTCTGTTTCCGTATTCCTTCTATTTCAAAGTATTTGGAAGATAAATCTGCAGCTATATTTATCACTTTTGATGTAACTGTAGCATATCAATGGAGCCCTGGTAGCGTAGTGGGTTATGAGTTGAGTTGCTAACCACAAGGTCAGCAGTTTGAAACTACCAGCTGTTCCGCGGGAGAAAGATGAGGCTTTCTGCTCCCATAAAGATTTACAGCCTCGAAAACCTTGTCCAGGGTTACTATGAGTCGAAACTGCCCCAACAACACATCACCACCACCTGGCATGTCAAGAAATGTCACAGGTAATTCAATCACCATTCACCAGCCTCTCAAAACCCACACTTACCTACAATTTTTAAGTTTGAGTACTCCATTATTTTACATTATTTATCCCATTATTCTGACTCTAGTATCAGCCTTTACTTTAATCATTGCTAACCCACACAAGAATGATTACGGAATATACATTGTTCACTCATCAATGTGTTTGCAGCAACTCCTGGCATGGTGGGAATCTCTAATTAATAATGAGAATGAAACCCCTTTGCTTTGGTAAGATCACAGGCACTAAGAGAAAACAGCTCATATTTGGAGCAGGTTTGTCACTAATAGAACAGGAACTATACAGTAACACAAATGATTAAACATCTAAAACTCAGCCTGTTGTACAGGCTTTGAAGAAGCTGCAAACCAATTAGTCTTTTTATCTTTCAGAAACAGCTTGGAAAACAGGATCTTAATCCAAGCTCAGGTTGATTTCTGAGCTGTATAGAATAAGAAACATCGGTGATATAAAACAGGAAACAGTTGATTAAGTCTCATCAGAGTTTTGAAAGCTGAATGCTTAGAAAAACTCAAGTCATTTGCAATCATCACGTTTACACCTACCTTGATGAAAATGAGGCAACGCTGAATACCAGAACGATGTGGAACTTCAAAAATTCTCAGCCCTGGGATGCATTTCATTTTGTATCAAGTCTTCAGAGGCTCTATGAGCTGAGTACCTGCTGTTACATTGTGAAATATTGACAACCCAGAGCTCTTTTGTTGCAGATGCACTTTTACTTTGATGCTAAAACCAAGAACTGCCAATGGGTTTGATATAGAAGAAAGATGAGGCGTTCTGCTCCTGTAAAGATTTACAGCCTCAGAAACCCTGTACAGGGTCACTATGAGTAGGTTCAGACTCCATGGCACATAACCACCACCGCCACCATGTTTTCTAAAGCTGTTTCAGAAGGAGGAGAGAAGAGTGTGATTCTGTGTATATTTGTTGACTTCTGAAAGTATGTTTTCTTTACCTTGATGGACATAAAAAAATAATTTCCATTATGTTTTTCTTCCTGTATGCTGCTCCTGATGTCATCCCATAACTCTTCTGGTTTTAATGCATCCAATCTATTTTTGAGATGATCTGTAAATTTAGGTGGGATATGTTCAAGGTCATATTTTGGCTCTTGTGGACTTGTTTTAATTTTCTTCTTCAGCCTGAACTTTGAGCAATTGATTGACTATTCCACAGTCTGTCCCTGGCCTTGTTTTGGCTGATGATGTGGAGCTTTTCCATAGTCTCTTTCCACAGATGTAGTCAACTTGATTTCTGTGTATGCTATCTAGTGAGGCATATATATAAACTTAACAACTTAACAACACACACACACACACATATATGTTGTTAAGTGCCATCGAGTCAATTCCGACCCATAGCGACCCTGTATAGGGTTTCCAAGCAGCAGCTGTGAGCTTGAACCGCCGACCCACAGCGCCATACCAGTCCTTTATATATATATAGTTGTGTTTTATGTTGTTCAAAAGAGATATTTGCAATGAGTAAGTCATTGGTGTTGCAGAATAAGTCATTGGTGTTGCAGAATTCTGTCATATGATCCCCAGCATCATTTCTTTCACTAAGGCCATAGTTTCCAACTATTGATCCTTCTTCTTTGTTTCCAAATTTTCATT
>NW_006408532.1:14512631-14524133 GCF_000296735.1 Chrysochloris asiatica | reverse complement strand
CATAGTCCAGTGCTGATCCTATAGCATCATATCTGGATTACTATAAAATGTTAGAGAGGTACATCATACATCATTCTGTGATCTATTCAAATTGAAGACCTAATTGTATGATTTGGGGAAATTACTTTCTCTCTCTAAGCCTCTAATCTAACCAGGGAAATGAAAAGATGGATTAAAGGATTTCTGGGGTTCTTTCCAGCTCTGAGAACCTATCTGCAGACAGAGACCTATATCACAAATGTGCTGAATTAAACATTAGCTCTGTTTGAAAGCGGGGGTGGTAAGGTTGATTTATAAATAGTGAAACTTACAGCCCTTCCCACAAGTTGGTCAAAGGGACAATGTTCACATATGAATAAAGAATGGGAAACCCAGAGCTCTGAACACTATCTTGAATGCTCTTGAATCCTTGTTAGAAGGAAAGGGGGGGAAAGGTATCACATTCTCCAGTAGAGGGAGCCAGATATAAACATAACCAGATCACAGTTTTCCCCTTGGAATGTTTGCCCAATCTAGAAACAGGCATTTTGATACCGAAGCCTCATTTCTGGTTCTTACATAATACAGTAAAAACTGTCAGCACAACATTCATTCTTCAAGAGACATTTTCCAGTAACAAATGTTTTGCTTTGTGTTGAATCTTTCAATATCAAGTCCAAATCAAGTTCCCTTGAAAAGCATGAAAATTCCAGAAGTTAACTGTGCTCAGATGGAACTTGTATTAGGACTAAGAGGTAGCTGTTTGTATAGAACAAGGGATACTGAATGATTTAAAATCAGGAAAGGTATGTGTAAAGGTTGTATCCTTACACCATTTTTATTCCATCTGTAAACTGAGCAAATGATCTGAGAAGCTAGACTATATGAAGAAGCATGAGACATCAGGATTGGAGGAAGGCTCATTAACAGCCTGTGATGTGCAGATGACACAACCTTGCTTGCTGAAAGCGAAGAGGACTTGAAGCATTTATTGCTGAAGATCAAAGACTACAGCTTTCAGTATGGATGACACTTCAACAGAAAGAAAACAAAATCTTCACAAGTGGACCAGTAAACAACATCCACAGAGAAAATACTGAAGTTGGAGAAGGATTTCACTTTACTTGGATCCACAATCAAGTCTTTGGAAGAACGCCATATTATGTTAGGTAAATCAGCTACAAAAAGATCTCTTTAAAATGCTAAGAAGCAAATATATCACTTTGAAGACTAAGATACATCTGACCCAAGCCATGGTATTTTCAATCACCACATATGCATATGAAAGTTAGGCAATGAATAAGGAAGACAACCAAAGAAGAATTGATGATTTTGAATTATGGTGTTGGCGAAGAATATTGAATATACCATGGACTGCCAGAAGAATGAGCAAATCTGTCTTGGAAGAAGTACAGTCGGAATGCTCCTTAGAAGCGAGGAGGCTGAGATTTTGGACATGTTATCAGGAGGTACCAGTCTCTGAAGAAAGGCATCAAGCTTCATAAAGTAAAGTGTCTGCAGAAATGAGGAAGATACGCAATTAAATGGATTGGCACAGTGGCTGCAACAATGAACTCAAACATAGAAATGGAGAATCATGCAAGACCAAGCATCATTCTGTTGTGCACAGGGTCACTATGAGTAGGAACTAACTTAATGACACCTAGCAACAACAACATATCAAGTTCAGAGACCTGAGTGGTACAGATGGTTACTATACTTGGCTGCTAACTGAAAAATTGGCAATTTGAATCCACCCAGAGGTGCCTATCTATCTACTTTGGAAAGATCACAGTCATTGAAAACCATGTGGAGCACTCATGAGTTCTCCATGAATCCCTGGTAACCTGTCATTGGTTGCTTACATCAAGTTCAAGGTCAATGGTGGGTCAGTGGTAGAATTCTTGCCTTCTGTTCAGGAGGCCTGGGTTCAATTCCCAGTCAATGCACCTCATGTGGTTTGCATGTTGCTGAGATGTTCAGCAGAGCTTCCAAGACAAATGGGACTAGCAAGAAAGGCCTGGGGATCTAATTCCAAGTATCAGCCAATGGATCACAAGGGTCTGATCTCCAACAGATGAAGGCTAAGGGACAGGACTGGGCAGCATTTTGTACCCTCATGCATGGGGTCGACTCAATGGCAGTTAACGTCAACATACCAAGTTCATCAGAAGTGGTGGGATTTTTATAGACGTACATTCATTCAACCTGTGGGTATGTAAGTTCATATCCAAATAAAATGTACAGTCCTGTGTCGGTGTGACCACAATGTACCATTATTCATAAGTGGGGATTCTTAAAAGCATTTTTTGTCTTCTTGCTGTAGTGTGTATACACATCAGGGAATAAATAGTCTGACTTGAGGATGGCATTTTGGGGGCAAAGGACAGATGTCCTGGAGTGGTGCTGTAGGATAAACACTTAACTACAAGGTTGATTTGAACCGCAAGGTTGGCGGTTTGAACTCACCAGCCGCTCCTCAGAAACCCTATACAAGGTCACTATGAGTCAGAATCAACTCGATGGCACTTAACAACAAGACAAAGGGCAACGGGCTTGGGGGGAAACTTTGTGAAGCAAAATTTACAAACTCAAAACTAAAAAGAACAAGTATCTTGGGAAGTTATTTCATTCTCTGGTAGTGTTTAGAATAAAGTTATTTTTTCTTTACCTTCAGTTTCTTTTTAACTCTTTTGACAGAAATCACTTTTTAATATTACAAAGACATATGTGTGCATGATAGAAGTTAGAAACTACAGGTAAGAAAACCAGGAAAATAAAAATATCATAGTCCCACAAACCAGAGCTCGCCACTGCTTCGAGATAATTGCATATCCTTACAGATTTTTTAATGCGTTTTTAAAGAATAAATGAAATTCAACACAATTAGATTATGTTGTCCATGATGTTTATATTCTGACTTATTCACTTAAACTCTACACCTTTCCACATCAACAATGTCACCTTTTTTCATAGACAGTGCATACTCTAATAACCTCAGTTCTTCCCAAGATGGTTTTACAATTGCTTGGTCCAAAGAAGCATCTGAGGGATCACAAGGTCCCTCATTGTGTCTGGGTGTTCTGGCCTCAGAAGTCATTCTAATCTAGCCATATCCCCAGTTTTTTTAAAAATCTCATTGACTTGTTGATAGACTAGACCAATTTTTATACAAAATGTCCCATTTGCTAGGTTTGTCTGCTTATTTCCTCATGATATCATTTAGCTTGCTTATCTAATTTTCTATTTCCTATAAAGGAGCTCTGGTAGTGTAGTGGTTACGAATCGGGTTGCTAACAGCAATGTCAGCAGTTTGAAAGCACTAGTGGTTCCGCAGGAGAAAGATGAGGCATTCTGCTCCTGTAAAGATTTACAGCCTCAGAGACCCTATACAGGGTCGCTATGAGTCGGAACCAACTCCACGGTACTTAACTTTAACTAAACTATAATGTAAATGAAAGAACTGAAGTCTTGATGTTCCAACTCATAGCGACCCTGGATAGGATTTCCAAGAAATGACTAGTGGGTTTGAACCACCAACTTTGTGGTTAGCAGTCTGGTGCTTACTCTATAGTGCTACACCAGGACTCCAACTACACTATCGTTGTTGTTGTGTGCCATTAAGTCAGCTCTGATGATGTTATATGTCATATCAAACATTTTTATATGATGGTGGTGGTGGTTATGTGCTGTGGAGTAGGTACAGACTCATAGTGACCCTGTACAGGGTTTCTGAGGCTGTAAATCTTTACAGGAGCAGAAAGCCTCATCTTTCTCCCATGGAAGAGCTGGTAGTTTTGAACTGCTGTCCCTAAGGTTAGCAGCCTGATTCGTAACCACTATGCTACCAGAGCTACTTTTATATGATAGTCCAGTGAAATCCTCAAAATAGGACATTATTGAATATACAGATGTATACATTGCAGAAATTTATTTTCTCTAAAGCAGGAAGTAATAAAAGATATTTTCTGAATATGATCACTTCCCAGGCAATAGAAACCTCCTGAATATATTCATTTCATCTATTTTTATAAATGCATTAATATTCCACCAGGAATACATATATGAGACATGCAATTGAAGTCATCCACTCAATTTTTCTAAGCATTATCAACAGACTTCTCTGACCCCATCTAATTCACAAACTTTCCATTCAGACAACTTCAGCAAAGCCTCATTCACTCATTCATTCAATAAATATTTATTGAGCACCTACCTTTTGCCAGACTCTCTCCTTCCTACTGGTGGTATAGTTGTGTTCATTGAGTCAGTTGTGACTCATAGCTACAGAAGTAGAAAATGTGTACCCTTCTAGAACTTATATTTTATATACAACCCAGAGCCAAAATTCTTAAACTCCAGTAGTAAGCTTTCTTATCCCAACCTCACATCCTCCTCACTTTCTCATCCCCACTACTCCTAAACCCATACACTGATCTTCCTACGATCTCCAGTCTCCTGGCCACTCCTCACATACATACCAGATCACATGTTCTTTTATTCTTTAGGAGGTTGTACTCTCCTTAGAGGTCAAGATGGCCAAACTTCGTCTCTCATACTTTGGACATATTGTCAGGAGGGAGCAGTCGCTGCAGAAGGATATCATGTTTGGTAAGGTGGAGGGTCAGAGAAAAAGAGGAAGACCCCCCAATGAGATGGATTGGCCAGGTGGCAGCATCGAAGGACTCAAGTGTGGCAACAGTAGTGAGGTTGTCCTAGGATTGGGCAGTTTCGTTCTGCTGTGCATAAGGTTGCTGTGGGTTGATACCGACTCAATGGCACCTAACAACAACAATAAGTCTCTGGTAGCGTAGTAGTTACAAATCGGGCTGCGAACCACAAGGTCAGCTGTTCCGTGGAGAAAGATGAGGCGTTCTGCTTCCGTGAAGATTTACAGCCTCAGAAACCCTGTACAGGGGCACTATGAGTCAGAACCGACTCCACAGCACATAACAACAACAAGGAATCCGGGTGTGGCACTGTAGTATATGCACTGGACTGTTTACCTCAAAGTTCAAACCCACCAGCTGTTCTCGGAAACCGTATACAGTGTCCCTAAGAGTTGAAATCGACTTGACAGTACTTACCAACAACAACCACCACAGATAGTGGAGCACCTCTTTAATACCGTCAACTCTTTAACCCTTTTATCATTCTATCTCCTTCCTGAATAGCCCTACCCATGATGACCCCTTTATGCTGACTCTTCATAAGCAAACTCAGACCTCCCTCCCTCAGTTTAATTACCAACAATATTTCCACTGTGGTGGCTCTGGAGAGAAAGCACTGGGCTTTGAACCACCCACCAGCTGCTCAATGGGAGAAAAAATTAGATTTTTTTTTGGCTACCCAAAAGATAAACAGATTCAGAAATCCTATACAAGTTGCTATGAGTTGGAGCAGACTTGATGGTACTTAACCACAACAATGAAGTTGGTATCAGACATGTTGCCAGGAGGGATCAGTCCTTCGAAAAGGACATCATACTTGGCAAAGAAGATAGTCAGTGAAAAAGAGGAAGAGCTCTAATGTGGTGGATTGACACAGTGGCAGCAACAATGGGCTCAAACATGACAATAATTGTGAGGATCGTGCAGGACTGAACAGTGTTTCGCTCTGTTGTGCATGGGGTCACTATGAGTTGAAACTGACTCAACAGCATCTAACAATAACTTATTTCCACCTTAGACCACTCTAAGATCTAGATCATTCTTTTTTCTTTTTTTAAAACTTTTTATTGTGAACTGAGTGAAGGTTTGCAGAGCAGATCATCAATTTCACACCCAACAAATCATACACCTTGCTTCATTATATGGTCGCAATCCCCTCCAAGCACCAACAGGTAACAGCATTTACCTCTATTCACTCCAACCACTGCATTCCTCCCTGTGTCTCCTGCCACCCCCATCTTTCCTCTGCCAACCTCCCTCTGGTTGTATATTGCCTGCCCTGTCACCCATGTCAATGCATGTCTGCCCTCTAGCACATGTATATATATTAAACACACGCACACACACACACGCACACACATACGCAAGGATATATAATCGTTTAAACAACCACAGTGCATATTCTGGAAGCCAGTTTCCAGGCCACCAGAACACAGCCTTTCTCTTTCTATGAATCTAGTGTCCTCAGTTGCTCAATTTCTCCATGCCATCACCTCTGTCTCCATCTCTGGTGTTGCTGCTTCTTGATCCAGATCATTCTTATAGGCCCCATTCTCACTATATTCAAATGACTGCTAACATTCCTACCTGGGTGGCCCTAATTCAGCATAAGTCAGAATGAACTGATCTTCCTCCACTTCAGTATTCTCTATTCATGGACCATTTAAGACCTGCTGACTCTAAATCTTAAGCTTTTCTATATGTTCCTCTCTGTCCATGCTGTCAATCCTTAGACAAACCCTAATCTTTCTCCTGAACTCTTATAGGAACTTCCTACTGGACTTTTCCACCTTGACTTTGAGATCTTTTTCTAATCATATTTGCTGTCATGTTACTCAACTGTTAGAAGCTTTTAAATGATTCTTCATCAACTCCTGGGTAGTCTTTTTTAAAAACATGTTTTATTGTGAATTATGTGATAGTTTACATGGGAGAACATTAGTTTTACATTCATCCTATTGTATATTGTTTCATTGCCATGGTTATAATCCCTTCCATGCATCATCAACCAACCAAAGGGTATACTCTGCAAGCCTGCTCCCCGGTCGTCAGCACACAGCCCCTCTCCCTCTCTGGGTCGAAAGTCCCCAGTTGCTCCATCTCTCCAGATCATCATCTCTGCCTCCATCTCTGGCATCATTGCTTCTCTGGGTAGGGTCCTGCTCTCCACTCTTCTCCCTTGATGGTCCCAGGGACCTCTGCTCCTAGACTGAAAGTTAGTCACTCCCCTTCTTGCTACAAAACATCTACCTTTATATTTCCAAGCCTCACAATCAGTCCTGATAACAATTATTCACTTTCATATCACAAGAGACCTATCCCCATCTCCTTTCATGATCCCCGCCCAGACAGATTGGATACTACTCAGTGGCGATTCTACCTTCTTCCACGCTCTCTGGATCTAGGTTCCCTCTTGAAAGCTTGTAAGCCAGTCACTTCTTGCCTTTGTAGTCCCCCCATTTTGGGTAGCCAGTGTCCAAGTTGCCCATCCTTGTCTACTCTCTGTGTGGAGGGAGTGACAATGATTCTTGCTGCAAAGATTTGTTCCCTCTTTTGAGATACTGCATCCATAAGTGTAGGTCAAGCTCATCTAATTGTATCAGATTACTCTTTTTTTCCTCTTCTTTCTTCTTCTAGTTGAGCTCTGATTATACAATCATTGAAGCCAGATCAAGTGGGTATTATCTGTAAGTGCAAGTGTTCTTGTGCATATGCCCTCTCTTCTTATCAGCTGGACACTTCATTCTCCACTCTAGTCCTCTGTGGCTATGTCACTGACTCTGGGCCCAAGAGTCCCCAGATCTTGCCGCACTGCTGGTCAACCAGGTCTCTAGCTGGGTTCACAGGAATCAATTGAACGTTATAGGGCTTAGCTCACAGCTTCATTGCTGTTTTCTCTCACTTCCCCTTATCGGTGATGAACGTGGTCACCGAATCACAGTGTGTATTCCCAATGAGTCTTAGTTTTGGAGGGGACCTGACCACTTGCCTTGATGTCTCCTGGGTGAGCAACTTGCTTGTTCTTGTAGTCATCAGTCGGTCTCTGGGTAGTCTTTTCTTCTGCAGGATCCACATGGCCTTTCATAATCTGACTCCTGCATTTCTTTATTGCCTCACTCCCTCCTGTCACTTTCTCAAACTATGAGAACTTTACCAAATTCATCAGGCCTTTTCTTTAGCTTTTTCCTTTGCCCAGCATTCTCTCCTCATCCCACTTTGTCCTACATGCCCACCCCAACTTCATTTTAGGCAAATGTCTACACTGTCTTCATATATCAACTTGTGTGTCCGTCTTATTGAGAAGACTTATCTGATTTCCCCCACGGACCAAAGAATATCTTTCTTTAAAATCCCATTGCATTTTGCACACTTATCCGTTATAGTCATTATCACACTCTCTTGCAGTTGTCTATTTACATGTATTTCCCCCATATAATCTGTGTCTTCGGAGAAGGGATTGTGTCTTCTTACCTGTTTGCAGTCCCAGAGCTAGGTGTTTAGTAAGTATTTGTGGAATGAAGGAATAAGTAAACAACTTACATTTCTAACAAAGTAACATGGCTAGATCCTTAGCTTTCAAAGATATTTATCATTCAGAAACAATTTGCAGTCTATATTTCAATAAATACCAAAATGCACATCTGCAAATATCTCAAGTCCAACTATGCCTTTTTTAATAAACCTTAATTGAAATATTGCATATAGAAAAAATGCACAAATCATGAAGTTACTTATGCCCAATGATTTGCACACAGAGAACACAGGGGTGTGACCTCCATTCAACCCAAGAAGAGCATTTGATCTCCTCAAGCAGCTCTGAGCTTCTCTTGGTCACTATCTCCCATTTTTATTTTTAACTTTCTAAATTTGTTTTCCTTGAATTCCATGTTTCTACTGTTTGCATCTGTGCAGCCAATCTTTTTTTACATTTGACTATGAGATTTTTTTGGAACTGATAATCTTGTGGAATTTGTAGAAAACGGTTTCCACCATTTAAAAAACAAGATAATGCATCCAAAGCAGTCAGCTGATAGAAAAAATACATTTCACATTACAAGGCTAGGCTATCAACCATCTTCATATCTCTGTTAGCAATTCTTCAGCCAATACCTTCAGTTGCCAGCATTCATCACACTTTCTTTAATGCTAAGTAAACTAAAAAAAAATTTTAGAATAGTCTTCAATTTACAGAAAAGTCATGAAAATAGTACAGAGAGTTCCCATATGCCCCACACCTTGTTTCCCCTATTAACATTCACAAGATTCATTTGTCACGATTAAAAAAACAATACTGATACATTGCGATTAACTAAAGTCCATGATTTATTCAAACTTCCTTCATTTTTCACCTAATGTTCTTTTTTTGTATTCTAGGCTTGTTTCGAGATATATTTCATTTAGTCATTACCTCTTCTTAACTCCTGTTGGCTGTGACAATTTCTCAAATTTTCCTTGTTTCGGGTTATCTTGACAGTTGTAAGGAGTATTGGTCAGATATTTTGTAGATCTCTAGTTGGACTTTTCTGATATTTTTCTCTAGATTAGACTGGTATTCCAGGTTTTGAGACGATCATAGAGATAAAGTTGCATTTTTGTTACATTATAACAGGAGTGCATATTACCAACATAACTCATCACTGGTGATATTGACCTTGATCATCTGGCTGAGGAGTGTTTGTCAGGTTTTTACACTGGAAAGTCACTCTTCCCATGTTTCCCTTTCCATACTGTGCTCTTTGGAAGGAAGACAGTATATGTAGCCCATACTTACAAAAAAGGGAGTTATGATCTTTCTTGTCAAGTGTAGAGTATCTACATAAATTGTTTGGAATTCTGTACAAGAGATTTGCTTCTTCTCTCTCATTTACTTAATCACTAGTTTAAATCAGTATGAACTCACAGATATTGATCTTTTGCTTTGTGTTATAATCCCAGTTTGTTACTCAAATTGTTCTAGCTTTGACCATTGGTAGATCTTTCAGTTGGCTCCTGTGTCCCTTTGACACGTGTCCCTCATAGTGTGTGTGTGTGTGTGTGTGTGTGTGTGTGTGTGTTAGCATTTCCTTTTCTGGAACTACAAGATAATCCAGGATTATCTTGTATATCCCTTGCCCCAACTTTAGAGTCAGTCTTTCTCAAAGACTCCTAGTGCCACACTTTTAACTGATACATCACCTAAAATCGAATAGCTAATGTCTATTTCCTTCTGTTTAGTTCTAAAAATCTCTAATGCTTTAAAAAAAAAACTATGATTGGAGTCCTGGTGTGGTGCTGTGGGATAAGCACTCAGTCACAAGGTCAGTATGAACTGCATAGTCAGTGGTTCAAACTCACCAGCCATGCCTCGGAAACCCCACACAGCCTCACTATGGGTCAAGACCAACTCAACGGCATGTAACATCATTGATATTTTCTATAAATATTTGTTACCACATATGAGGAGAATCTGGTGATGTAGTGGGTTATATATTAGGCTGTTAACTAAATGCAAGATCAACTGTTTGAATTCGCCAGCTGCTCCGAGGGAGAAAGAGGAAGCTTTCTGCTCCCCAAAAGATTTACAATCTTGGAAACTCTATATAGGTTGCTATGAATCAGAATTGTCTTGATGGCAGCAGGTTGTTTTTTTTTAAAAAAATTATTATTATATTAGCCCTGATACTATTGGGCTGTGAACCGCAAGGTCAGCAGTTCAAAACTACCAGCTGCTCCGCGGGAGAAAGATGAGGCTTTCTGCTCCCATAAAGATTTACAGCCTTGGAAACCCTATTCAGGGTCGCTATGGGTCGGAACCGACTCGACGGCACTTAACAACAACAACAACAACAACAACTATTATAATAATCTGTTAATGTGGAACAATTACTCCTTATCTCATTAGTAGCATTTGAGAAATGAAATAACTCACCTATCCTCTACTCAGAAAAACCTACTTCCCCTGCTCCATGATTGCAGTTGAGGTAAGCTCATCTTCAGAGAAATCAAGATTCTTTAGCATACTGTTTGAGACTATTTTGAGATCATTTTTCTCTGATATGAAAGACATTAAATTTACCTCCATATTCTCTTGATCTGTTTTACTTTTTCTTCTTATCATGCCTTTCAATTACCCATTTCCTTGAGTTTTTTTCTTTCTTTCTTTCTTTCTCTTTCATAGCTACTGATCTACAGTTAAAAACCAGAAATGCCAACAACTTCTTTTTCTATCTTGCTGCTTTTTGAAAGAACTTCTTGTATACTCCACAGGGATATAAAATGCTTAGGAAAAATAGGCATCCTGAAAAGAAATACTCTTTCCTTTATGATTTCCCTGTGTTCAATTCTTCAGCCTACCACTATCAGCACTCATGGAAGGAAGCAGCAGTCAAGAAGTCAGTTTGAGGACTAAGGTGCACCTTATCCAAGCCATAGTATTTTCAATAGCTTCATATGCATTTGAACGTTTGACAGTGAATACAGAAGACAGTAGAAGAATTGATGTATTTGAGTTATGGTGTTGGAGAAGAATATTGAAAGTACCATGGACTGCCAGAAGAACCTACAAATCTATGTTAGAAGAAGTAAAACCAGAAGAATGCTCCTTAGAAATCAGGATGGAAAGACTTCATCTCTTATACTTTGGACATGTTACTTTCAGCAGACTTAACACAGAAAATTGTTTTCACATTTGTTTGAGCCTTTTAGAGATATGTCTTTGATGCACTTCAACTTCTAAAAAGTCATTACTTAAACTGTGTAGTTTGTACAAGAAAAAGACAAATAACCCAATTAAAAAGTGGGCACAGGATATGAACAGACACTTCACTAAGGAAGAAATCAGGGCAGCCAACAAACATATGAAGAAATGCTCACG
>NW_006408532.1:14501395-14510000 GCF_000296735.1 Chrysochloris asiatica | reverse complement strand
AACTGATGATATATGGAGGGGATAATAATCAATGTAATGAAACAAGCTATATGAATGGTTGAGTGTGAAGCTGATGATGTGCCCTGTAAACTTTCACTCAATGCAAAATAAAAACATTTAATAAAAAAAAACTGTGTAGTTTGTTTTCTAAGTAGTAACTAAAGACTTCTCTTTCATGAGATCAACTCTTAGGTCTCATAAAAGAAGCACTGTCAACTCTTAAATTGTCAGTATCATATCAATTATTTTGTCAATGCTGTATTGCTAACTGCTGTCAAGTCGGTTCTGACTCATATAACCTTGTATAGGGTTTCCAAAGAGCAGCTGGAGGATTTAAACTGCCAACTTTGTGCTTCAAACTGACCTTGAGGTCCAGTGCCGTATCCTGCAGCACCACACCAGGACTCCATTTTGTCAATAGACCATCTCCATTAAGTCTTTTGAAAGTTTACATACATTTTCAATAATATGAATCAAATACATCTAAAACATACAACAATAAAAAATACTTTAGTCTTTTTCTCTTCCATTTTCCAGTTAGAACTTGAATTTTTCCTTTCCCAAATCTTTCCAAGTTTACTTTAGATTATTCCTTTCTTGGTTCATCTATCCATTTGTATGGTTTTAAAATCTAATTAAATGGTGTGTTTTTTCCTGATATTTATTGAGGTGAATAGAGCACAGTGGCACTGTAGGTCAAGCACTGGGCTGAAAGCCACAAGGTCAGCAGTTGGAGCCCATCATCTGCTTCTTGGGAGAAAGATGAGCTTTTCTGCTGCTGCAAAGATTTACAACCTTGGAAACACTAGACAGGGTCAGTAAGAGTCAGAATCAACACCATGGCACTTAATAACAAAAACACTGACGTTAAGAACCTATCTCATAGAAGCTTACTTTCTCATAAATGAATACTTAGTAAGCATCTTTATAAATCCAGCACATTATGTGTTAAGCACAACTTTGGATCGCTTTAAAGATTAGATGATTTCAGTGAAATAATGGACTAGGAGTAGTTTTTTCTTAGTAGAGGGTAGCTGAGAGGATAAGATTTGTTTTACATTTCAACGCACTTTAAGGTAAAAAGACTCCTGCTAAGTCTCTTGTTTAGTGAACAATATGTTGCTGTTAAACTGCCTTTGAGTTGCTTTGGACTCATAGTGACCCTGCATAGGGTTTCCATGAAGCTGCTGGTGAGTCTGAATTGCTGACCTTGTGGTTCAAACTGACCTTGTGGTCCAGTGCTTTATCCCACAGCACCACACCAGGACTCTTGCTAATGATACAATATAAAATAAAATAATTAAACCTGCAAACACTGGATTCTGCCTGCATCAAGATAGTGGTGGAAACCATAGGCCATACATTCTAAGACATGACACAAGTAGTTTTGAGAATGTAGAGTGATTTAGACAGCAGCTTTGGTTTAGCCAAGAAAGCAAGAAAGTATAGAATAACCCAGATCAGTTACCGTAATATTTGAGGTATATCTATACTTCATTTCGTAATTTTGAAGTTGGATTTCTATCTAAAACTGTTTACTGAAAAAGTGACTTGTATTTTTATTTTTCTTACTATGAACATAGTGAAGAGCAGACAGTCAACAATTAATATGCTTGTCCCTCACTCTCCTTAGATATTGTTTGTAGTTTGTTAGGTGCCACAAAGTAAGTTCTGACTTGTGGTGACCCCACATAGAGCAGAAGAAACATTGTCTGGGGCGGCTACCCTCACAATCTTTCTCATGTGGGAGTGCACTATTGCAGCCACTATGTCAATCCAGCTCATTGAGGGACTTTCTCTTTTTCACTGACCTTCTACTTTACAAAGCACATGACCCTTCTCAAGGGACCAGTCCTTCCTGATGTTGCTGTTGCTGTAAGGTGCCATTGAGTTGGTTCTGACTCAGTGACATTATTCACAACAGAACAAAACACTGTCCAATCACGAGTCATCCTCACAATCATTGTTAAATCTGAGTCCATTACTGCTATCACTGTGTCAAGACCTTTGTCCTTACCCATTTCTAACTTCTCCTAGAACAACTGTTGAGCATTGTCCATCCTCACTAATGCACTTAGAGTATTTTTCTGTTTTTGTTGGGGGTCTTCCTCTTTTTCTCTCACACTCCACATTACCTAGCATGATGTCCTTCTACAGGGACTGGCCCCTCCTGATAATATGCCCAACGTAGGAGAGATTAACTCTAACCATAGCAGCTTCTAAGGAACATTCTGGTTGTACTTTTTCCAACACAGATTTGTTACTTCTTCTAGCAGTCTGTGGTACTTTTAATATTCTTCTCCAACACCAACATAACTCAAAGGCATCAATTATTTCTATGGTCTTCCTAATTCACTGTCCAACTTTCACATGGATATGAAGCTATTGAAAATATCGTGGCTTGGATGTCTCAGAAGAGTTCCAAATGCAACAATGATAATATCTATGGAGAGAAGAGTCCTGCAGGCCACAATATTCATATCCTCCATGGAGACCTAGCCTTTGAGGTGATCAGGAGCAGATCCACCATGCCCAAGAGGGAAGAGACACTTGCCAAGAAAAGCTGCAAAGCCAACCAGATGCTCTTAGATTCTGATTCTGATTCAGAACAAGTACCTTGTCCTAACAAATTCTCTGCTATGGTACAGCCCCACCTCCTTCTTCAGCTGAGGATTTCACAGAAACCTAAGCATGGGATACTTCAATCCTTTTGAAGTGGTCTCTTACACAGAACTCCAGGAAAGAATTTCACTGAAGTTTTGGAGTTCTTTTTGAAGACTATCATGGAAGACCTTTGTCCTTACCCATTTCTAACTTCTCCTAGAACAACTGTTGAGCATTGTCCATCCTCACTAATGCACTTAGAGTATTTTTCTGTTTTTCATGTATATCTTTGATCTTTAGTTTATGGTAGTCTATAGAACACTTATCATTGCCAAGTGTTATTGAATTTAAAACACACACAACAACAACAACAAAAAAAAACAATACAAAACAAAACAAAAACCATGGCTTGGACCAGATGCACCTTAGTCCTCAAACATATCTTTGCTCTTGAACATTTTATAGAGGTCTTGTATAGCAGATTTACCTAATGCTATACATCATTTGATTTTTTCACTACTGTCTCCATGAGTGTTGATAGTGGATCCAAGCAAAATTAAGTTTTGAAAACTTCAATCTTTTCTCCATTTATCATGATGTTATTAATTGGTCCAGTGGTGAGGATTTTTGTTTTCTTTACATTGAAGTGCAACCCATACTGAAAACTGTTGTCTTTGATCTTCATCAGTAAGTAGTTTAAGTCCTCTTCTCTTCTAGCAAGCAAGATTGCATATGATACAAGATTGAATTATATCGCAGGTTGTTAATGAGTCTTCCTCTAATCTTGATGCTATGTTCTCAAAATCCAGATTCTCGAATTATGTGCTCAGCATACAGATTGAATAAGTACGATGAAAGAATACACCTCTGGCATACACCTTTCCTAATTTTAAACCATTCACTGTCCACTTGTTCTGTTCTAATGACTGCCTTTTGGTCTACATACAGGTTCCTCACGAACACAATTAAGTGTACTGTAATATTCATTCTGCAATGTTGTCCATAGTGTATCATGATCCTCACAGTCGAAAGCCTTTGCATAGCCAATAAAGCACAGGTAAACATCTTTCTGGTATGCTCTGCTTTCAGCCAAGATCGATCTGACATCAGAAACAATATTCCTCATTCCACATCTGAATCTGAATCTGAATCTGGCTTGAACCTCTGGCAGTTCCCTGCCAATGTACTGATGCAGCTGTTTTTGAATAATCTTTAGCAAGATTTTACTTGCATGTGATATTAATGATCTTGTCCAATGATTTCCACATTCCATTGGGTCATCTCTCCTTGGAATGGGCATAAATATGGATCTCTTCTAATCACTTGGCCAGGTAGCTGTCTTCCAGATTTCTTGTGTGAGTGCCTCCAGTGCTGCATCAACTTGCTGAAAGATTTTAATGTTTTCTATCAGTTTCTGGAGCTTTGTTCTTTCCCAATGCCTTCAGTGAACCATGGATTCTTCTTTCAGTACAGTTGGCTCTGGATCATATCCTATCCCTTGGAATGGTTCAACATCATCTATTTCTTTTTGATAGAGTGATTGTATTTTTCATTATTTTTGATGCTTTGTGCATCATTCAATTTTTTGCCCACAGAATCCTTCAATATTTCAAGTCGAAGCTTGAATTTTTCAATTCTTTCAGCTTGAGAAATACTGAGAATGACCTTCCCTTTTGGTTCCCTAACTCCAGGTCTTTGTATGTTTCATTTTAATATTTGACTTTGTCTTCTCGAGCTGCTCTTTGAAATTTTCTTTTCAGCTGTTTTACTCCCTTACTCCATTTGTTTTAGCATCTGTACACTGTATAGCAAGTTTTAGACTCTCTTCTGACATCCATTTTGATCTTTTCCTTCTTCCTTGTCTTCTTAATGACTTTTTTGCTTTCTTCCTGTATGATGTTCTTGATGTCATCCCACAGCTCTTCTAGTCTTCAGTCATTAGTATCTAATATATCAAATCTGTTCTTGAGATGATCTCTAAATTCCGGTGGGATATGTTCAAGGTCATATTTTGTCTCTCATCACTTTGAAATTTTTTTCTTCAACTTTAGCCTGAACTTGCACATGAACAGCTGATGGTCTGTTCCACAGTCTGTCCCTGGCCTTGTTTTTCTGGATGATATGCAGCTATTCCACCATCTCTTCACATAGATGTAGGCCATTTGATTTCTGTGTATGCCATCTGGTGAGGTCCATGTGTATAATCGTCTTTATGTTGTTGAAAAAAGATATTTGCAATGAATAAGTCATTTGTTTTGCAAAATTCTATCATGAGATCTCCAGCATCATTTCTATCAATTCCATATTATCCAAGTACTGATTCTTCCTTTTCATTCCAATCACCAGTAATTATCAATACATCTTGATTGCAAGTTTGATGAATTTCAAACTGAAGAAGTATATAGAATTCTTCAATTTCATCATCACTGGCTTTAGTGGTTGGTGCATAAACTTGAGTAATAGTACTAATTACTGGTGCTTCCTTGTAGGCATATGGATATTATCCTACCACAGACAGCGTTATACATCAAGATAAATCTCTAAATGTTCTTTTTGTAGATGAATGTGATGTCAATCCTCTTCAATTTGTCATTCCCTGGATAGTAAACCATATGATTGTCAGATTCAAAATGGTTAATACCATCCATTTCAGCTCACAAATGCCTAGGATATCGATGTTTATACATTCTATTTCATTTTTAACAACTTTCCATTTTTCTAGATTCATACTTTGTACATTCCATGATCTTATTATTAATAGTAATTAATAATCTCCTCATTTTGAATTATGCCCCATCAGCAAATGAAGGTCCTGAAAGCTTTATTCTATTTATGTCATTAGGGGTCAACTCTACCTTGAGGAGGCAGCTCTTCCCCAGTCATATTCTGAGTGCCTTCCAACTTGAAGGGTTCATCTTCTGGTACTATATCTGACAATATTCTGATGCTATTCATTTTGTTTCAGTATTCGATATTCTGATGTTGACAGTGTTACACTGCTCTTCATAAGGTGTTCAGTGTTTAAATATTCAGAAGGATTCTGCCACTTCTTCCTCCTAGTCTGTCTAGTCTGGAAGCTCAGGTGAAACGTGTTCAGCAGGATATACCCATGATGGATTAGTATTTGAAATACTAATGGGATCGCTTCCAGTATCACAGCAACACACAAGCCACCACAGTACAACAAACTAGTAGATGAGTGGTGGTCTTTACTGATAGCATGTACAAAGTATATGAGATAAAATCTCACCATCCTTACTTCTAAGGAACATTTTGGATATATACTTTTTCCAAAACAGTCCATGGTAATTTCAATATTCTTCACCAGCACTGTAATTCAAAGACATCAATTCTTCTTCAGTTTTTCTTATTCATTGCTGAGCTTTTGCATGTGTATAAGGTGATTAAACATACCATGGCTTGGGGCAGATGCACCTTAGTCCTCAAAATGACAAGAGATCTTTTGCAGCAGATTTGCCAATGCAATACATCACTTGATTTCTTGACTGCTGCTTCCATGAGTGTTAATTGTATATCTAAGTAAAATAAAATCCTCAATCACTTAAATCTTTTGTCCATCTATCATGCTGTTTCTCATTGAAGATTGTTAAGTTGTGAAGATTTATGTTTTTTTTATGTTGAGATGTAATCTATATTGAAGGATATAGTTTTTGATCTACATCATAAGGACTTCAAATCCTCTTTGCTCTCAGCCAGAAGGGTTATGTTATCTGCATATCACAGGTTGGGAATGAGTCTTCTTTCAGTCCTGATGTGTTCTTCTTCATATAATCCAGTTTCTTAGATTATTTGTTTAGCATAAAGATTTGTAGGATAAGCACTGAAATGGTAACCACAAGGTCAGCAATTCAAACCCACCAGCCATTCTCAGAAACCATATGCAGGGTAATTAGGAATTGGAACCACCTCAAGGGAACACCACCACCACAACAAAACAGACTGAGTAGACATGGTTAAAGGATGCAATCCTGGAGCACACCTCTCCCGATTTTAAACCATTCAATATTCCCTTGTTCTGTACTAATAACTGCTTCTTAGTCTAGGTATAGGTTCCACGTGAGCACAGTTCAGTGTTCTGGAATTCCTATTCTTTATAATGTTATCCATACTTTGTTATGATCCATGGTGTCAAAAGCCTTTGCATGGTCAATAAAATACAAGTATATATCTTTCTGGTATTCTCTGCTATCAGCCAAGATCCATGTCATGTCAGCAATGGTATCCCTTGTTTTACATTCTCTGCTGAATCCAGCTTGAATTTTTAGCAGTCCCCTGTTGATGTACTGCTGCAATCAATTTTTAATTATCTTTAAAATATATCTTTACTTGCATGTGATATGAATAGTATTATTGTTCAGTAATTTCCACATTCTGTTAGTTCACGTTTCTTTGAAATGTGAAGCTCTGCTGACACCAGTCCACTTTGGGTGACGCTGCTGGAATATGAAATACAGATGGCATAGCTTCCAACATCACAGCAACACACGTTACCACAGTACACCTGACAGAGGAGTGGTTACGAAATTGTTTACACCAATGGTTTCTGTGAAATACTAACATCCAGGATAGGAAACTTAATTGGCATTCCCTTCAAAAAATTATTCTGTGATCAGAGAAGCCTGGGAAGTGCTGGATTAAATAAGGCTTCTTTGCTTTTTGTTCTAAAGAATTTCTCAAGGTCTTTAATATATTGAGTCTTCACCTTAATTCTCCAAGATGAGAATACGGTAAGAAGTGTTTCCCCAAGTCCCATGCCCACTGAACACTCTTCTTTGAGAAACACCTACTGACACTTCTGGAGTCCTGGTGTGGCACTGTGGGTTAATACACCAGACTGCAAAGCCGTTTGAACTGCAAAGTTGGTGGTTCAAACTCACCAGCTGTTCCTCAGAAACCCTATACAGGGTCACTATGGGTCGGAATCGATGGTACTTAATAACAACAACAACTGACACTTCTAGACTTAATTTTGGGATGTGCTAAATTAATGTAAAGAGAAAGGGAGAGAAAACAGAAGCAAAGATTGTTGGAAATAGTGATGCAGCTGACAACAATAGGAAACAGGCAGGGAGAAACTAATTTGGGATTGTTGCTGCTAAGTCTAGTTGGTTGGACTCATAAATTCTGAAAACAGTGATCTTTTCTGATGAAGGTCAACAATCTAAGGAATTCAAGCTAAGGAAAGAAATCAGGACTAGGGTTAATGATCAGGCCTCCACCAGCCTCAGCACCAATCTGCTACAACCATGTGTGGGCTAAAGCACAAGTAGCCTTTTACTAATATTATAAAAACAGCAAGTGTACCAAATATTTGTTTTTTCAAAAGAAATAAATTAGAGGGTGTTATCAAATTTTCTCAATGTAATATCATGAAGACAATTTCTTAACAACTGGTGAGAGAATGGCTTCCCCAATCCAGGGAGAGAATTCATTTAGGTATTTGATAAGTCCACTGAGATGATGGTTGACCTTCCAAGGCCTCAAATGGCTATTATTAGTCAGAAGTTCCCTGAATGAGCCAGAGAAAGGATGCAAGACAGATGAGGGGAGAAGTGCTGTTTGTGTTGGAATGGGAGGGTTTGAGTGAATGGTGGCGGCGGTGGTGGTGGTGTGCCACCAAGTCCATTCTGATTCATAGACACCCTGTGAAGGGTTTCAGAGGCTGCAAATCTTTACAGGAGCAGGAAGCCTCAGCTTTCTCCTAAGGAACAGCTGGTAGATACCAGAGCTCCTTGTTTGAGTGAATAGACGAATGCAAAAGAGAGGACAAAATGAACAAAGACATTTAATGGGGATTTTTGAATGTCTGTAAATTGTTACATGCTGTGATTTAATTTAACCTCAAGGAAATTCTAAACAAAACAAAACAAACTTGAACCACTGACCTTGCAGTTCAAACGGCTTTGCAGTCTGGTGCATTAACTCACAGTGCCACACCAGGACTCCACAATACATATAGCTCTCTCTCTCTTTATATATA
>NW_006408532.1:14492000-14501295 GCF_000296735.1 Chrysochloris asiatica | reverse complement strand
ATATATACACACACACGTTTTGTTTTGTTGTTGTTTTTGAGAAAGCAAAGCTTTATTTGTCTGTGTACACAGACTGCAGGCCATCTTGCAAAGTGCACTATTGAACCAACATCTGTATGTTCGAAGAGTTGGGTGTTGCTAATATAAATTTTAAAACGGACATAAAGTGAACTTCAATTATAAAACTATAGCTTGGGAGACGATATACAATAGAATGAATGTAAAACTAATGTTCTCCCATGTAAACTATCACATAATTCACAATAAAACATTTAAGGAAAAAAAAATACAAAAAAATCTATAGCTTGGTTTAAAGGAGCTCTGGTAGCGTAGTGGTTACGAATTGGGCTGTGAACAGCAAGGTCAGCAGTTCGAGATTACCAGCTGTTCCACGGGAGAAAGATGAGGCATTTTACTCCCGTCAAGATTTACAGCCTCAGAAACCCTGTACAGGGTCGCTATGAGTCTGTTCCGACTCCACGGCACACAGCCACCAGCTTGGTTTAGAAAATGGGAAGTGGTACATGCTATTATTTCCTTCCCCTTTAATCTATATGGAATTCTGGTGTGGCAGTGTGGGTTAAGGTGGATTGTGGGGTCAGTTTGAACCACAAAGTCAGCAGTTCAGACTCACCAGTCACTCCTCGGAAACTCTGTGCTGGCTCACAGAGTTGGAATCGACTCTATGGCACTTAACAACAACAACCTAGAACTGATACTTACATCCATTGTTAACTCTTGGTTGGTCATCCGTGATGCTAACAGACAAGTACAAAGAGCATTGAGAAGTCAAATTTGACCAGCATGCCACACCTCATTTTGTCTACTTATTTCAGTTTCTTGTTGTCTTGTTTTATTTTGTTGATACAGATGCTGTCCACCTGTAATCTGTGACAGGAAACTGATGTGTAAGAATAATGCAAAGAGTTTGTGGTCAGAGGACTACAAAGAAATAACAAAATTCTTCCCCCTACTTATATTTCTCACACCCCCTAAAGCAGCAGGCACCATGAGTAGGGAAAAAATGAACCATCACCTATGATCACCAGAACCCTAATAAAACAATCACATTTTCCGTAAAAAGAAATTCTTACAAATGAGGACTTGAAACAAACACAAAAAGGCAAATATCACTCAAAATACTTATCATATGCTCCAACTCCTCAAACATACACTCTGTACCATCATTCTCTTAGTGTTAGTGAACGCGATGCCTACACATTAGAGACCCAAATCTGTACCGTAAATAGAATGATGCAGACGACTTCGTTTTAGGTGCAGCATTTCCTCAAAATACTTTTACTCTCAATTCCTCTTCCAAATCATCTTTCCAGTTAGTCTGGAGAGCTGCTTGAATCTATTGAGTTTTCCTCTTGAACTTTCACCACTTCTAGGTCTCAGCCTGGTGTGGTGCTATAGGAAAATGCACTAGATCACAAGGATGATTTGAACAGCAATGTTGGTGATTCAAACTCACCAGCTGCTCCTCAGAAACCCTATGCAGGCTCGATATGTGTCAGAACTGACTCGACAGCACTGACCAACAACAATAGGTCATGAGAACTTTTGTTCTGATGGCTGTTCTGGTTTGTAAGAAAACTTTGAAGAAGATTTCTGTTAGATCAGTGGGTGTTCTGACTTTCCATGTTTCTGTTCTTGAGTGCCATTGAGGTGATTTTGACTCATAACTCTGCATGTGACAGAGTAGAACTGCCCCACGGAGTTCCCTAGGCTGTCATCTTCACAGGAGTTGATCGTTAGGTCTTTCTCCTGAAGAGCCACTGTTGTTAGGTGCCATCAAGTTGGTACCAACTCATAGAGACCTTATGCACAGCACAACGAAACACTGCCCAATCCTGGGCCAACCTCACTACTATTGCCACGCTTGAGTCCATCAATGCTGCCACTTGGCCAACCCATCTCGTTGGAGGTCTTCCTCTTTTTCTCATACCCTCCACCTTACCAAACATGTTATTCTTCTCCAGCAACTGCTCCCTCCTAACAATATGTCCGAAGTATGAGAGACGAAGTTTGGCCATCTTGGCCTCCAAGGAGCACCCTGGCTGCACTTCCTCTAAAACAGGATCTATTGGTTCTTTTGGCAGCCCATGGCACTGTCAATATTTTCCTTCAACACCATAACTCAAAAGCATCAATTAATTCTTCTACAGTCTTCCTTATTCACTGTCCAGCTTTCACATGTATATGAGGTTATTGAAAATACCATGGCTTGGGGTCAGGCACACCTTAGTCCTCAAGCTGTCATCTTTGCTCTTCAACACTTTCAAAAGGTATTGTGCCACAGATTTGCCTAATGCAATATGTCATTTGATTTCTTGACTGCTGCTTCCATGAGTGTTGATAGTTGCCACTAGGTGGGTTCAAATCACCAATCTTTCAGTTAACAGCCAAGCACTTAACCACTGAGCCACCAGGGCTCCTCAGACTTACTCTATAGAACATACAATTTTCTTGAACCAATTTTGAAAATTCTCCATGTTTGCCAAGATTCCCAGTGCAATCTCCAGTGATACAAGCATGCTAGTTATTTGCCTTTTTGACTACAGCCCTTCTGATCATGTGGCTTGCTTTCCTCATGCTTGATTCCTGCCATCACTCAGCTCAACGTGAGACTGAGACAGACATCTCTATGCAGTCTCCTTCAGCATCCCTGAGTTTCTCTGTGTTCACATCACTGGTGACCCTAGATGTGTAGACTAGGGATCTCCACTCTCTAGGAGCTCACAGTCAAGCTAAGAGGAAAACGTGAAACGGCATTAAACAACCAGAGAAGTAACATAACAGAGACATTACAAAAAGACCAAATAGTTGAAGGTACAATTCATTCTAGACTTGAGGAAAGCATTTGGGAAGATCTTAGTGTGAGTGGTTCATTTCTCAAAATAGCCAAGATGATCATAATTCTATGTATTAGGGTTTTTAGGGTCAAGCCAACAACTAATCAACTGGTTCCATCAAGTCGATTCTGATCCAAGGCTGCCCTATAGGACAGAGTAGAATTGCTCCATGGGTCTCCAAGGCTGTCAATTCTTACAAAAGAAGATCATCTCGGCTTTCTCCTGTAGTGGCCAGTGTGTTTGAACCACCAACCTTCTGTCACCAGAGAGCCTTTCAAGATCAATAGTACTTGTTTTTCTTCCCCACTTTAATCTAGTTTGTAGAAAACACTAGCCGTTTGACAAACAATCACAAGGCAAAACACTAGAAACAAATGATCACAAGGCAAAACACAAGCAAAATGAACAGTAGCACCTTAGTTACTACTAACTAAATCATACTTGCCTCAATTGTAAAATAGGAGGTTACTGGAATTGTTTTCAGATTTTGGTTCTAATTGCAGCAAGTTATTTCACCAAGCAGAGGCCTAAGTGGCCCCTCCAAAAAGCAATAATGAATATGGATGGTAAAGTGCAGGGCCAGAGAAAAAGAGGAAGACTACCAAAGAGATGGATTGACACAGGCAGGAACAATGGGCTCAAACACAGCAATTGTGAGGATAGTGCAAGATCAGGCAGTGGTTCATTCTGTTGGTTATAAGGTTGCTAGAAGTCAGAACCATCTTGATGGCACCTAACAGCAATCATGGATGGGTGGCCAGCTGGAGAGATAGATAAGCAGATGTAGAGGGAGAAACACATATACAGACACCCATACATTTAATAAAGTTGTGATGATGAGACACGGTAAATGTATGAAAAGCACTGAGCACATATAGGTTCCAGTCTCACTTAGCTGACTCTACCCATTGCCCCATAGAATTCCAAGGCTGACAGTAGACTGCCTGCCACATCTTCCCTCCAGGGAGCAGCTGCTGACCATTTGGTTCCCCCTGAGCTCTTAGTCATTGTGCCACCAGAGCTTCATAGGACCGTTATTGGTGTTAAATGCTGTCAAGTTGGTTCCAACTCATAACGACCCTCTATAGGGCTTTCAAGGTGGATTTGAACTTCTGACCTTGTGGTAAGCAGTCCAGTATTTATCCAGCACAACACCAGGACTCCCTTGAAATGAGATCTGTAAATTCCACACTTTTTTTTTTTTCTTACGTTTTTATTGTGAACTTAGTGAAGGATTACATGGGAGAACATTAGCTTTACACCATCGTTTCATTGCAATGATTATAATCTCCTCCGTGCATCATCATTTAACAGTCTTTGCTTCCATTCCTTGTTTTGTTTTGTTGCGGGGGGTGTGTGGAGGGTGGGGAGTGGAATGTACACAGAAACACTCAGGAATATATAATAATTTAAACAACCAAAGGGCACATTCTGCAAATCTGCCTCCTGGCCGCCAGCTCTCAGTCCCTCTCTTTCCATGAGTTCAGAGCCCTCAGCTGCTCCCTCTCTCCATCTCATCATCTCTGCCTTCATCTCTGGTGTTGCTGCTTCTCTGGATAGGGTCCTGTACTCTTCTTGTTCTCTTCTCTCTTGATGGTCCTAGGGTCCTCTGTTTCTAGACTATAAGATTAACTACTCCCCCATTTTTGTTACAAAACTTGTACATTTATAGTTGTGACACTTGCAATTAGTCATGATAGCAATTTCTCACTATTGAAATTCTACACTCTTATTCCTGAGCCCTGGTATAACATTGTAGGATAAGCACAGAACCACAAGATTGGTTTGAACCACAAGGTTGGTGGTTCAAACTCACCAGCCACTCCTCAGAAACCCTATACTTGGTCACTATAAGTCAGAACCAACTCAATGACACTTTAATAACAACAACAACAACATTCCTGAGTAGTTTAAACATAATCTCTCTTATTTCATTCTTTTAACCCAAACCCAAACTGATTTCTAAGTTGGTCTCTCATGGCCGACTCAAGGTTAGTTATACAAAATGTGATGCCAGTCATTGTGACAGTAGAGAATTTCTGCTAAAGTAGGTATATTTTCTTGCTTGCTTGCTTGCTTTTTTTTTTTTTAGGCACAGTGCACTGTTCAATGGTAATGATGTGTTAAAGACAGTTTCTTCACAAAAAGAAATGATCAAATGCTGAGTAACTTGACATAGGATTTGCATACTTCCAACATTGTCCATCCAGATATGCTAGTAAGTGTTAGGAATAAACTTGAATTTATGGTATGTGGAAGGAAAGGTAACTCTAGGTAGATATAACTCTAGGTAAATATAGTATTTATGCATAATTTAAATTCCATGTATATTGCACCTATATTTTTAAACATGCATATGTTGTTGTTGTTGTGAAGTGCCATCGAGTCGGTTCCGACCCATAGCGACCCCGTACAGGGTTTCCAAGGGTGTAAATCTTTACGGGAGTAGAAAGCCTCATCTTTCTCCCGCGGAGCGGCTGGTAGTTTTGAACTGCTGACCTTAAGGTTAGCAGCCCGATTCGTAACCACTACGCTACCAGAGCTCCTAAAACATGCATATACATGTACCCATATACACATCCACACACACTTTAAAGCAACAAGAAATAATAGTAAAACTGCTGGTGAAAATTTACTTGAACTATCCAAATTTTCTTTATTATTTCTTCCCACAGAGAATTTATATTCTTTCCCATATTTTGCTAATCAACAGTTGGATGCAGTGCTTAATTAGTATTATCATGAAATATTTTCTTACTTTCTAACTTTTTCATTGTGAATTGGGCGAAGACTTGAAGAGCAGATCATCAGTTTTACATCCAACTATTCATATGCATTTTGTTTCAGGTCATTGATTGTAATCCCCACAGTATAACATCACTTGTACCCTGTATTTTTTGTTTCCACTTCTCCTCCTTTCTTATCCCTTCTGAGCTTTGTCCTTGAATAAATGCTGGCTCTGTGACCTCAGGAGTGGAAACTGCCTACATTATTGTTCCCTTTATAGGAACTGTCAACTGTTTGACTAAACATTGAGTCATGGGGGTACGTTTATATCCAGACATGAAGGGCAACTAAGGGTCATAGTCTTAGGGATTCCATCAGTTTCTATTAGACCAGTAAGCCTGGTCTTTTTTTTTTAATGATTTTGAGTTTTGTTCCACATTCTTTGCTCTCTTCCACCCCCCTTTATCCAAAACATTCTAATGTGATCTCTTTCAGAGCAGTTGGTAGTGGTATTTGGGCAGCTTTTAGTTCTTATGGTCCTAGGATCATGGAAACTGGTGTTCACGTGCTCTATCAATCCACTGCACTAATTGTTTCCATGCTTCGTTGATGTTTTTTATTCTTCTTTTCTCCAGACAGGAAGAGACTAACATTACACCTTAGAGGGTTCCAGTCACTATTCACCAAAGTAGCATGTAGAACAATATTGTTGTGGACTATGTTATGTCCATTAACCTTGGTGTCTCCTAAGATTCTGGTCTTGAGCTTCCACACCCAGCAACTCATTCCCTCAAGGTGTTTGGTTTGTCTTAGAAGTTTTCATCTTTGTCCCCTGTATGCTTTGCCACATTTGTAGATTATATTTGCCACAAGTGAATGCACATAGGTAGAACTATCCTCTGTCAAACCTTTATATAGTCATGGATAGTCTTCCTGCCTCCTGTATCTATTCAGCCTGCTTGTCTATCAGTGCATCTACCCATAGATGACCATCATTGCAGGATTATCTATATAACAGTATTTCTCTTTAACTCTTGCACTCCTCCTAATGATTTTTCCTGCCACCATCATGTTTTGGCCTCACTCTTATTATATACGACCTTCCCCTTCATATAAGTTAATATGTATCTACCTTCTAATTTGGAGTCCTGGTGTGGCAGCACTGTGGGACAATGCACTGGACTGCACTGTCACTCTCCGGTTCAAATCCAGCAGTCACATTTGAAAACCCTATACAGGGTCACTATTAGTCGGAACCAACTTGAAGGCACTTAACAACAACCCTCTAACTAGTAATATATCTTGTGTTTGCCTCCCACCATCAAAGGAAGTTTCTTTTAGTGTTAAGACTTTTCTTGATGTTTTATAATAATGTTCTCGTACACTATTTGTCCTTTTGTGATTGACTAATTTCAGTCAGCATAACAGTCTCCAAGTTCATCTGTGTTATGAAGTATTTTCTATATTAATTGTGATTCCTTAAGGTTGCATTGTATGTATGTACCATACTTTGTTCATGCATTCTTCCACTGACAGGTGTTTAAGTTGCATGAACTCATTTTTTTTTATGAGAAATAATGAGACTAAATTAAGTCAGCCTCACCAAATAATTAAGCCCTTCCTCAGAAGAAATAAAAGTTCAAATGCACCTAAAAGATCAACTAGAGTCTACGAATGATGTCAAACCAGCTACCTACATCAACCTCTGTGAACCTCAGTTTGGTAAAATGAGAGGCTGAGTCAAAGCAACCTCTAAGGTTTCTCACAAATCTAATGCCTGATGATCCTTGATATTTCCACCAAACCCCTTAACTTTTAATAAAATCCTATTTGTATCTCTGTGATCCTATACACTTGAATAAAGACCAGCAAGATATTGAATAAACAATCCACAGAGCAGCTAGTCCTGTAAAAAGCCACATTCAGCCCACACAAATACAAATTCAATAGTATTAAATGCCAGTGTTGTCCAAACTTAAGTCATTGTTGTTGTTGTTAAATGCCTTCAAATTGGTTCCAACTCATAGCACCCTGTATAGGGTTTTTGAGGAGCAACTGGTTTTCGAGGAGCAACTGCCGACCTTGCGATTCAAATGAAGTTTGAAGTCCAGCACACTAACCCACAGTGCTATGGCGGTTCAAGCTCACCAGCTGCTCCTTGGAAACTCTATACAGGGCCACTATGAGTTGTAAATGATTGGCGGCACTTAAGAACAACATATTTTTATTCACTTCAAACCTGTCTTTAAATGAAACATAAGTTAGTTCCTTTTTTTAATTAGCCAAATTCTAAGCAATCCATAAGTTTTTTTACACCAGGGTTGTTTCCTTTTGGTTTTTGTTTGCATTTTTCCTAATAGAAACTAAAATAAATACATAGTCAGTAGAATAAAATAAAATACATGTCTTCCAAGTACCATCTAGAAGTATATGCCTCAATGGTACACATACTAAATCTTAGAAAATATGGAAATCGTTTGTGAAAATAAAGATAAATATGGTGGTGATGTGCCATGAAGTTGGTTCTGACTCATAATGACCCTGCACAGGGTTTCTGAGGCTGTAAATCTTGATGGGAGCAGAAAGCCTCAACTTTCTCCTGTAGAATGGCTGGTAGTCTTGACCTGCTAACCTTGAGGTTAGTAGCCTGACTCGTAACCACTATGCTACCAGAGCTCCTTAAAGATAAACATACTTGCCTAAAATATAAGATTTTGTGCTTAAAGGGACGTACTCTACTAACATATTCTTACATTTGTTGGGATATATAATCAGCAACTGTTACATCCATTATTCCTTTACTAGAAAGAATCTGATTCCATACATTACTTTTAAAATGGAACAATAGGACCACCAGTTAATGGGTAGAATTTTTGTTTTACATCTGAATTAGCATAAATTCCACTCTCATCTTGCCAATGGTTAATGCCAAATCTTTTGGAACCATCTAGATCTGTGAATTGAGAACGGCATTTTCTGTGCACTATTGAATAATAATCTTCACAGGGATAATCCTATATAGGAAAAAAAGAGAGATAGTATTGAATTACTTAAATATGTAAGAACAAAAAGGAGTAATTTGCAAAAGTTGATTTTTAATGTCTTATTCTTATTATGATCAAAAGTTAATTTTTAAACAATGAATTCATTTAATCCATCTATATAAGGAACCAGTTGGCATTATGGGGTTTGCATTGGGCTGCTAACCACAAGGTCAGCAATTCAAACCCACCAGTCTCCCCACAAAAGAAAAATGAAACTGCCTTCTCCCATAAAGATTTACAGTCTTGGAGTGGACTCAGTGGTAATGGGTTATGTTTGGTTTATATGAAAAATGCCTCAATGAAAACAACATCTGCTACATTTTTAAGTATTCCTAATCTTATTTATTCATTTGCTGATGGGGCACAACTCAAAATGAAGAGAAACAGTTGTAAACATCCATTGAAAATTGGAACATGGAACGTACGAAGTATTATCTGGGAAAATTGGAAGTTGTCAAAAATGAAATGGAACGCATAAACACTGATATCTTAGGCATTAGTCAGCTAAAGTGGACTGGTATTGGTCATTTTGAATCTGACAACCACATGGTTTACTATGCCGGAAATGACAAATTGAGGAGGAATGGTGTTGCATTTATTGTCAAAAAGAACATAACCTGATCAGTCATGAGGTACAAGCTCTCTGTGATAGGATAATATCCATGC
>NW_006408532.1:14483885-14490665 GCF_000296735.1 Chrysochloris asiatica | reverse complement strand
GAACTTCCAGAGGTTCAAGCCAGATTCAGAAGAGGCCGTGGAATAAGGGATATCATTGCTGATGTCCGATGGATCTTGGCTGAAAGGAGAGAATACCGGAAAGATGTTTACCTGTGCTTTATTGACTGCACAAAGGCTTTCGATTGTGTGGATCATGACACGGTATGGACAACCTTGTGGTAAGCAGTCCAGTGTTTAGCCTACAGTGCCACACCAGGCCTCCTTTGTTGTTTTTAAGTGCCATCAAGTCAGTTCAAACTAATAGCGGCCCTGTATAGGGTTTCTGAGGAGCAGCTAAGGGGTTTGAACTGCCGACCTTGTGGTTCAAAGCCCAGTGCTGATCCTACAGCACCTCACCAGAGCTCCTTTAAATAAGATTTGAGTGCCACTGGCCTAGACCACCCTCACAAGGAGGCAGGGTCTTCCCATTCCTGTACCGGATGTGGTAGAACTGAAAAGAGCTTTAAATGCTATATCAACCCATTCCTTCAGCATATCATGGGCAGAGGGGAGAATTTTGAGTGAGTGACAAGATTAAATGTGGCATTTTAGGAAAATGATTCTGACAGCTGAAGGTATTAAAGACAGGTGGTTAAAAGGGCTGAAATCCAGAACTGTGATTTGAATTACATCTTGACAACCCAAATCTCGCATGATGGATAAACAAAATATGGCATAAGTAAACAAAAGAATATTATTCCATTATAAAAAGGAGAGAAGCACTGATACATGTTACAATTGGTGACCTTGAAAATATTATACTAAAGAAAAGAAGCAGACACAAAAGGCCATATATTGTATGATTCTATTTGTATGAATTGTTCCAAATAGGCAAATCCACAGAAACAGAAAGTAGATTAATGGTTGCCAGGGAACAGGCAGGAGAAGAACGGGGAACGACTGCTAATAGGTAGAAGGTTTCTTCTGGAGGTGACAAGAATGTTCTCATAGTAAATGGTGATGGTAGTATAACTCTGAATATACTAAAAATCACTGAGTTCTACACTGTAAAAGAGTGGGTTTTATAGTATGTGAATTATATATCCATAAAGCTGTTACAAAAAAAAGTTGATGAGTGGGAACAATTCTGAAATGAGGAAGACTGTTAAGAGACTTTGGCCTGTTAACACAGGTTAGTTTGGGTGATGGAATTTGGAAGTTCGAACCTTGCTTATAGACTCATAGATCACTTGTTGCAAGAGGCATGTATTTCTTTGGTAATTAAAGATAATGAAAAAAAATATAGATCTCTGATTTTAGAGCCAAGAATCTGGAACCATGAACTCAGGATAAAGTAGGAACGCAGAGTACACCAAAATTGGGCAGAACAGACGGAACAACATGGAGCCAAGATTCTAGAGTCCACTTGTAATGGACATTGTTCAGTAACTCCCATTTTCAGTATTGTACTGGTAACCCACCTCTGAAAAACAAAACAAACAAAAAACTTAATTTGTAGCATTTGCTGATTTCTGTATTCTAAATACTCCTACTGAGACCGACGTCAAGCTACCAAAATGAGGTCAGTAAACTCTGAGTTGAGAAGACATGAACAGAATCAGGTCATGCAAGCTACTCAGAGCTTCTCCCATTTCTCATTATATAATAACAGCCATTCAATTTGGGTAGGTGTTATAGACTGCATTGTGTCCCCCCAAAAAGAGATGTGACCTTTTCTTGGATATATGAGTTGTAAAGATGTTAAGAGTTAATATGAGGTCATATGGGAATAGATGGGCTCCAATCTACTCTAAGAGGTATCTTTATGAAAGAGGAGAAGAGACACAGATATAGACACAGAGGGAAGGTGGACATGTGAAGATGGAGGTAAATGCATCTATAAATTAAGGAACACCAAGGATGGCCAGAAACTACCAGATACTAGGGAGGGGCAAGGAGGGATCCTCTCCTAGAGTCTT
The DNA here is from genome assembly GCF_000296735.1 of Chrysochloris asiatica. Taxonomy (NCBI): domain Eukaryota; kingdom Metazoa; phylum Chordata; class Mammalia; order Afrosoricida; family Chrysochloridae; genus Chrysochloris; species Chrysochloris asiatica. The sequence goes on along the minus strand of NW_006408532.1, from coordinate 14,488,746 downwards.
CACTGGGAGCACTACCCTGCTGGCACCTTGAATTTGAACTTTTGGCCCCAAACTATGAGACATGAAACTTCTGTTGTTGTAAGACACTCTGTTTGTGGGACTTGATTACAGTCTCCCTAGAGAAACTAATATGGAACTCCTGTGTGGTGCTGTAGGCTATGCACTGAACTGCTAACCACAATGTCGGTACTCAAAACCCACAAGCCATTCCTCAGAAACTCCTCTGAAATCCTATACAGAGTGGCTATGAATCGGGACCAACTCAATGGCACTTAGCAACAATGGAAAAGTAACTGAGCAGCATTGACTCCGCTACCACCTCTAGGGCCTAAAATTAAATCCAACTGCCAATGAGTCAATTTAACCAAACCCACAGCCAACGAGTCAATTCCAACTCATATCAATCCTGTAGGACAGAGTAGGACAGCTCCTCAGGGATTCTGGGACTGTAAATCTTTACAGGACCAAATAACCTTATCTTTCTCCCATGGATCAGTTTGTGGGTTTGAATTGTTTGTGGTTAGCAGGGCAATGTGCCTAAATCACAGCTCCCGAGGGGAGAATGCAATTGGCCTAATACAATCCAAATAATCTCAGCCCACTTTCAATGGCAGTGACTGGCTCAGACTTGAGTTTGTCCAGAGGAAAGCCCAAGACTTTTGTTCAAAGGTTTGGAAGAATGAAGATCTACTTTTCTCATGACTGGACATTAATTAGGAAGCATCTACCTCAGGTTGAGCTCAGACATAACAACAGTTACGAGGATGGTGCAGGACCAGGAAGTGTTTCATTCTATTGTGCGTAGAGACACTATGAGTTGGAACTGACTCAAAAGCACCTATCAACAACCCCAAGTTGCTGTTGGCAGCCCTCCTACAACCAATCTGCCACTGGACTGTTAATCTACCATAAAGCTAACACTGTAAAAGTCAGGAAACAATTAGGTCCTTGAAAACAATGCTGGATCAACTTTCTCCTAAAGGTTGCCTCTAAAAAATACAGAAGGATGTCAATAAGTTTCTTTTACTGTCTGATTCTGCTTAAACTGGATTTGGGGCAACTTACTAATGACATTCTAATTAGTGTGCCCCTGAATAATCTTCAATATTGAAACACTGAGGTATTGAGAGTCAGCATAAGGAAATGAGTCAGAACCATGGAAGCACGTGATATATCAAAAAGTAGGAGTGGAGACTTCCGGCGCTTGCCTGACCAGGCAACACAGGCATTTAAGAGATATAAATCAGCTGAGAAGGAAGTCTGCATTTTACCTGTCATTGGAATCCAAGAGCTTTGTGACTGATATGTATGATCTAACAAAATAAATTAAAATATCACTTGCAAAAAAAAAGAAGGAGTGGAGACAAACTGTAAATTTGTGACTAATCACATAGTTAGGAGTTAGGAGGTGGCAAATATGGAACAGGTGAATAAAGCAGGTATTAAAAAATTAGAACACGTTATTGGGAACATGAAGGTAATTATAATTATTAGGAGGCAGCAGTGATAGAATGTTTCTTAAAGTTTAAGAAAAAAGCAAGAAGCATAATAGAAAAACATCAGTCATACCAAGAAGGACTTTTGTATTGAATGCATATGAGACCTCAGGCCCAAATGCAATGGTGGGAGTACTAGATAGGCAAATAATTTGCTGTGCCTTCGTATCAAGGGTAGGAGTTCTGGTGTGGTGCCATAGGATAAGCACTGAGCTGCTAATCACAAGGTCATCTATTAAAACCCATCAACCACTCCTTGGAAACTCTATACAGGGTGGCTAGGAGTCAGAACTGACTTGATGGCACTTAACAACAACAACATTTCAAGTGTAATGGGAGTAATACTCTGAAAAGTATTATTATGTTTTCTCTTTTCAGTGTGTGTACTCATCTATTTGCCTAATGGAAGATTAAAATTTGTTTCAGAAAAATGACAACCAAAGAACAAAGTTATATTTAGATGTTAATATGCAAAATTGGACTTTGGATCAAGACAACAGTTTTGCAAGTCCATCTATAGTCTTGAGACTTTAGAATATCAATAACCAAGCCTAAAAGACTCAACTCATAAAGTTTTCCAAATATGTAGAGAAAATACCCTGTTTGTTATTAAGGCTGAGCCAAGAGTTGGAATGCAGAGGAGGTAGGAGAAAGCCTGTATATCTGGGAAATTTCCAGGAGACAATAACGGAGAAGGGAAGCTAGGCAACACAGCGAGCAAATGTGTATCCCGATTTTCTCCATCTCTGGGCTTTACTTAGGTAGATGCCCTTTGAACTGAAGAAAGAAAAAATGAGAATAATGGCAGAAAGACATATGGATTCTCTTGTCCCAATCCCATTCCTGTTGAGAACACTTAAAAATGAGGGGACTTTTAAAAGCTTGTGGGGAAATGTAATTCAAAGACAATGGAATTTTCCTTGGACTTTCTGAAGACCCTTTGTCTATCTATCCATTCTCAGATTGCTTTTTCATTTGTTTGAGACACAGCCATGCCAACTAGTCCAAAGGAGAAAGATGAGGCTGTCTGCTCCTGTAAAGGCTTATAGCCTCAGTAACCCTACAGAGCGTTCTACTCTGTCCTGTAAATTTGCTATGCATCAGAACTGACTGGACAGCAGTAGGTAACATAATACTTAAATGTTTGTTCCACATTTATTTAGTGAGGGTGGGAAGAGACACTCCACAGAGGGAACTTAGAGGACTTTTGTGAATTACTGAGGATAAAGAACTAAAGACTATTCGTAGCTTCAAGCCTGGTTGACTGACTGTAGCAACAACTCTAGAAAAAATCAGAAAGGCATGGAGATGGAAAAGGGATAATTTAGAGGGGAACTGGTGAATCATATTGTGAATATTTTTAATTTGAGATGACATCAGTGCAACATGCTCATTTGGAAGGTAGTATGGTAAGACAGATGGTCTGGAAAAAAGTCAGTGCCCTATACACAACAGTGGTGGTTGTCAGGGGGAAAGTTGCTAAAAAGAACATTACTGAGACCCTGGATGAATTTTGAAGGGGAATTATGGATTACATAATTGTGCTGTATCAACTTCACTGACATAGAAAACTGTAACATGGCTATATGCCCTTGTTCTGAGGAAATACACATCGAACAATCTAAGGGTAAAAGTCACAAGGTCTTCAATCTACTTCCAAATGGTTCCGGGTAAAAAAGTGTGAGTGTTTGTATGTGTGGGGGTATGTACGATAAAGTAGGGAAAATGTAAATAATGTGGTAACGATTAGATGGGAAGGCCTTATGTTGTTCTGGCAACTTTCCTGTAAGCTTGATATTATTGAAAAATGAAAAAAAAAAAAAAAGGGAAGTAATGATTGGTACAGAACCATGAGACTGGATGAATTCTTGGAGGTTGTGTAAAACGTGAGGAGTGGGGTTCTAGGGTTCAAAATTGAGGAGGCCTATGATTGCAGCTGGACTCCTGGTGCCATGGGTTAATGTGTGGGACTGCAAAGTTGGTTTGAACTGCAAGGTTGGCAATTCAAGTTCACCAACCACTCCTCGGAAACCCTATACAGGGTTGTATTAACCACTGTTATAACCTTAATCTTTATTCAGAATAAAATCACATTGCTTTATCCTAGTCAACTAGGAGTCCTGCTGTGGTGCTGTAGGATAAGCATTGGATTGCTAACCACAAGGTCAGTGGTTCAAACCCACCAGTTGCTCCTTGAAAACCCTATACAGGGTCACTATGGGTCAGAATCAACACAATGGCACGTAACAACAGTCAACTGTAATCTTAATCCTCATCCAAGTTTTCCCAATCTTCTTACTCCCCTTGAGGGGAAGACGGGCTATCCTTGGTTATGCCTGTTCTTATTTAAATCCATCCTTTTCACGGGACGTGTGTGTGTGTGTGTGTGTGTGTGTGTGTGTGTGTAGTTTTAGTTTTCAAGGTCATACACAGTTTTAGGCCTTCTGGAGCATGAGTAAATCTGCTTAATTTAATGTTATAAAATAATATAAAAACACAGTTTCCATTCCTTCACCCAGATCATCCATAAAAATGCATAATGAGTTATGTTTCCTGGCCAGAAAAGTCGCTGAGAACTAACCGCGTGTCCATCATTAAAGATAGCTATTAGCCACCTGGCATCAGGACAGCAAAGACCATTCTTCCCCAGCACGCCTATAAGTATGCTCATCTGGGGCACTCCATTTATCCATAAAAGGTATTTGAGGGCGCAAGCTTATTTTTGTGAATGACATATTGGATGAACTGAAAGTCAATATCAAAGTAGATTTCTGGTGATATTTGTTTTCCCCCAAATTTTTTAAAAATGTTTTATTGTGAATTATGTGATAGTTTACATGGGAGAACATTAGCTTTACATTCATCCTATTGTATATCATTTCATTGCCATGGTTACAATCCCCTCCATATATCATCAACCAACCAAAGGGTATGCCCTGCAACCCTGCCCCCCAGTCATCAGCACACAGCCCCTCTCCCTCTCTGGCTCTAAAGTTCCCAGCCACTCTATCTCTCCACATCATCATCTCTGCCTCCATCTCTGGAGCCACGGCTTCTCTGGGTAGGGTCCTGCTTTCCGCTCTTCCCTCTTGATGGTCCCAGGGACCTCCACTCCTAAACTGCAAAGTTAATCACTCCTCTCCTTTTGCTACAAAAGTCTACCTTTACATTTCCAATCCTCACAATCAGTCCTGATAACAATTATTCACTATTGTATCTGCATTTCCTTTCATCAGCCCCGCCCAGATAGATTGGATACTTCTTACTGGAGATTCTACCTTCCTCCACACCTTCTGGATCTAGATTCTCTCTTGAAAGCTTGTAAGCCAGTCACTTCTTGCCTTTGTAGCACCCCCTTTTGGGTG
>NW_006408532.1:14480176-14482480 GCF_000296735.1 Chrysochloris asiatica | reverse complement strand
AATATTCCATTGTTTGCTTATCCATTCTTCAGTTGATGGGCACTTTGGCTGTCTCCATCTTTTTGCTATTGTAAATAGTGTTGCTATAAACATTGGTGTGCATATATCTACTCATGTTATGGCTCGTATTTCTTGTAGGTAAATACCAAGTAGAGGAATTGCTGGATCCAAAGGAATTTCTATTTCCAACCTTCTGAGGAAGTACCATATTGCTTTCCAGAGAGGTTGGACCATTGTTTCCCCAATTTTTGTTGTTGTTGTTAAGTGCTGATGAGTTGGTTCTGATTCATGGTGACATTGTATAGGGCTTGGGAGAAGCAGCTGATGGATTTGAACTGCTGGCCTTGCAGTTCAAACAAACCTTGTGGTTCTATGCGTATCCTACAGTGCCACACTAGGACTGTGTTTCTGTGTACATTATATCTAAAAGTTCCTACCACTTGGATGTATTTGACTGAAGACCTGCTTCCTTCTGTCTAAAGACATAGTCTTATAAATACACACAGCTGTGGCCACAGCATATGCAGAATGGTATTAGGGGACAAGAACATCTCCCCTGTCAGCCAGATTCACTTTATCAACCATAGGCATCACTGGGGACAAAGGTCTCAGAAAGACCCCCTCATTCATAATATTTTTTTTCTCCTATTGATTATATTACAAAAATAATTAGCAAATACAGAAAACAAAGTAAATTGTGTAACTAGTTGGATATATTTTTCTTAAGAGTTTGAGTAACATTTACTACCCACTTGTTACTCAGAAAATTTTAACAAAAGACAAACATTTCTGACAAATACAGGTATTCAGTGAGAATTGCAAGGATATTTAGATTGTGGGTATAAACATAAATATCCCTATCATTACAGAATCCGGTCAAATTATTAAGCTTTTATCTACAAAAAAAATAGAGAGAGATCCATATGAATAAATCAACACTTGTCTATTAGTTTGTCGTACTGTGGTAGTGTTGCTGTGATGCTAGAAGCTACGCCACTGGTAATTTCAAGACCAGCAGGGTCACATATTTCATGGTGGACATATTTCAGTGGAGCTTCCAAACTAAGAAAGACTAGGGAGAAGGACAGGTGGACTACTTCTGAATGTTTAGTCACTGAAAATCTTATAAATAGTAGCAGAATACTGTCAGACAGAGGAAAACATGACTATTGTAAAATAGCATGCTGGAAGATCAGCCACTCAGGTTGGAAGGCCATCAAAATGTGACTGGGGAGGAGTTGCTGTCACAAAGTAGACTTGACTATAATAATGCAAATGGAGGTAAGCTTTTGTTAACTTCATTTGCAGATAACGCACAACTCAAAATAAGGAGAAAACTTCTAATAATAATAAGAACATGGAATGTACCCAATATGAATCCAGGAAAATTAAAAGTTGTCGAAAATGAAGTGGAATGCATAAAAGCCAATATCCTAGAATTAGTGTGCTGAAATGGACTTGCATTGGCCATTTTGAATCAAAATTGTCTGTAATACATTTGACTTCTTGACTGCTGCTTCAATGAGTGTTGATGGTTAATCCAAGAAAAAATGAAGTCTTTGACAACTTCAATAGTTTCTCCATTTATATGGATGGTGTGTATTGGTTCAATGGTGAAGATTTTTGTTTTCTTTACATTGAGATGCAACCCATACCAAAGACTGTGGTCTTTGATCTCCATCAGTAAGTGTTTTTAAGTCTTCTTGGCTTAACAAGCAAGGCTGTTTCATATACATATTGTAGGTTGTTAATGAGTCTTCCCCCTCCCCACCAATCCTGATGCCACATTTTTCTTCATATAATCCTGCTTTGCTGAGCATACAGATTGAATAAGTACGGTGAAAGAATACAACCCTGGCACACACCTTTCCTAATTTTAAAACATTTGATGTTCCCATATTCGGTTTGAATGGACTTTCTCTTGGTCTTTGTACAGGTTCCTCACGAGTACAATTAAGTGTCCTGGAATATTCATTCTCTGTAATGTTGTCCATAGCTTGTCATGATCCACACAACTAAAAGCCTTTGTGTAATCAATAAAGCACAGGTAAACATTTTTGCAGTATCCTCAGCTTCCAGCCAAGATCCATCTGATGTCAGCAATAATACCCCTTGTTCTACAGTCTATTCTGAATAAGGTTTGAACCTCTAGAAGTCCTCTGTCAATATAGTTGCAGCCATTTTTGTATTATCTTTAGCAAGATTTTACCTGCATGTGATATTAGTGATATTGTCCGATGATTTCTGCATTCCGTTGGATCACCTCTCTTTGGAATGGGCACAAATATGGATCTCTTCCAGTCA
>NW_006408532.1:14476797-14479332 GCF_000296735.1 Chrysochloris asiatica | reverse complement strand
CAATTTTATTTCAGTGTATTCTATCTGGTGAGGTCCAGTTGTAGAGCCATCTTTTATGTTGTTTTAAAATGGTATTTGCAATGAAGAAATCATCGGTTTTACAAAATTCTATCATGCGATCTCTAGTATTATTTCTGTCACCAAAGTCATATTTTCCAACTATTGATCCTTCCTCTTTGATTTTAACCTTTGCATTCCAGTTGCCAGGAATTATCAATATATCCTCATTGTATGTTTGATCAATTTCAGACTGAAGAAGCTGGTAGAATTCTTCAATTTCACCATCACAGGCTTTAGTGGTTGGTGCGTAAATCTGAATAATATTGGTATTAACTGGGCTTCCTTGTAGGTGTATGGATATTATCCTATCACAGTGTTGTACTTCATGACAGATCTTGACAAGTTCTTTCTGATGATGAATACAATACCATTCCCCTTCAATTTGTCATTTCCTGCATAGTGAACCATGTGATTGTCAGATTAAAAACTGCCAATACCAGTCCATTTCAGCTTACTAATGTTTGTACATTCAATTTCATTTTTGACAATTTCCAATTTTCCTTTGTGCATTCTATGTTCTGATTATGAATATTTTTTGTACAGCTGTTTCTCTTCATTTCTGGTTGTGTCCCATTAACTAATGAAGGTCTTGAGGGCTTTACTCCATTCATGTCATCACCATCAATCTACTTTGAGGGGGCAGCTCATCCCCAACCTGAGGAGCTCATCTTCCGGCACTATATCTAATAATATTCTGTTGTTGTTCATCATGTTTCAGTATTCAATATTCTGGTGTTGACAGTGTTCCATTGCTAATTATAAGGGTTTCCGTGACTAAATATTTGGTAATCTACCTCTCCTTCTTCCTAGTTTGTCTTTATCTGAAAGCCCAGCTGAAACCTGTCCAGCATGGGTGACCCTGCTGGTGTTTAAAATATCTGTGGCATAGCTTCCAGAATCACAGCAACACAGGGTGGCTATAAGTCAGAATCAACTCAGTGGCACTTAACAACAACTGCAACCAACTTCTTCAGTCTGAAATTCATCAAACAAGCAAACAAGAGGTATTGATATTTATTGTTGATTGCAATACAAAGGTTGTAAACAAAGAAACAAGAAAAGTAGTTGAAAAAAATATGGCCTTAGGGATAGAAATGATGCTGGAGAACACATGGTACAATTGTGCAAAATCAATGACTTATTTATTGCAAATTCCTTTTTTAAATAACATGAAAAATGATTGTTTATACACAGGAATCTCCCAGATGGAATGCACAAGAATAAATTGACTACATTTGTGGAAAGAGATGGTGGAAAAGCTTATCATCAGCCAAAACAAGGACAGGGTCAGACTGTGGAACAGACCATCAATTGCTTGTATGCAAGTTCAGATTGAAGCAGAAGAAAATTAAATCAAGTCTACGAGAGCCAAAATATGACTTTGAACATATCTTAACTGAATTTAGAGACCATATCAAGAACAGATTTGATGCATTATACACCAATGACTGAAGACTCAAAGAATTGTGGGATGACATCAAGAACATCACACAGGAAGAAAGCAAAAGGTCATTAATAAGACAGGAAAGAAAGACAAGACCAAAATGGATGTCAGAAGAGACTCTAAAACTTCACTTCCAGCTTAGAGATGCTAAAGTGAATTGAAGAAATGAAGAAGTAAAAGAGCTGAACAAAAAATTTCAATGGGCAGTTCAAGAAGACAAAGTCAATATTATAACAAAATGAGCAAAGACCTGTAGTTATAAAACCCAAAGAGATGATCATCCTCTGTATTTCTCAAGCTGAAAGAACTGAAGAAAAATATTCAAGATTCAACTTAAAATGTTGAAGGATTCTATGGGCAAAATATTGAATCATGCAAAAAGCATCAAAAGAAGATGGAAGGCATACACAAAGTCACTGTATCAAAAAGAAATGGTCTCTGTTTAACCACTTCAAGAGGTAGTATATGCTCAAGAACTGATGGAACTAAAGGAAGAAGTCCAAGCTGCACTGAAGGTCAAGAGTCAGATGTTCAAACAGAACAAGGGAACACTGAACAGTTTAAAGTCAGGAAAGTTGTGCGCCACAGCTATATTCTTTCACCATTAGTCTGTATACTGAGGAAATAATACGATGAAGAACATGGTGACAGGATAGGAGGAAAACTCATTAACAACCTATGATATGCATATGATAAACCTTGTTAATGAAAGCCAAGAGGACTTTAAATACTTATTGATGAAGATCAAAGACCATAGCCTTCAGTATGGGTTGCACCTCAGTGTAAAGAAAACAAAAATCCTCATTACTGTACCAGTCAATAACATCCTGATAAATGAAGAAGAGATTGAAGTTCTCAGAGACTTTATTTAGTTTGGATCCACCATCAACACTCATGAAAGCAGCAGTCAAGAAATTAATTGACGTATTGTAAGTGAAGAAGACTTAAAATATTTACTGATGAAGATCAAAGAGCACAGCCTTCAGTATGGATTGCATCTCAATGTAAAGAAAACAAAAATCCTCACCACT
>NW_006408532.1:14464277-14476067 GCF_000296735.1 Chrysochloris asiatica | reverse complement strand
AAGCCATGGTACTTTCAATAACCTCATATGCATGTGAAAGTTGGACAATGAATAAGGAAGACCATAGAAGAATTGATGCATCTGAGTTATGGTGTTGGAGAAGAATATTGGAAGTACTCTTGAATGCCAGAACAAACCTGTCTGTATTGGAAGAGGTGCAGCCAGAATGCTCCTTGGACACACGGATGATGAGACTTGATTTCTCTTACTTCAGACATATTATCAGGAGGGACCAGTCCTTGGAAAAGTACATTATGCTTGGTAAAGTGGAGGGTGAACAAAAGAAGAGGAAGACCCCAGTGTTATGGACTGACAACATGGCAGCAGCAATGGGCTCAAGCATGACAATTGTGAGGCTGGCAGAGGACCAGGAAATGTTTCATTCTGATGTGCATAGGGTCACTATGAGTTGGAATTGACTTGATGGCACCTAACATCGACAACATAGGAACAAACATTTCAAAAAACAAGCTGACTTTTAAAACTTATTATCACACAGTCTTTAGGAGAGGCAAGTATCAAAAAATAAGCAATTCCACATTAAATATTAGTTATTGATGCTTTTTTTCTTTCTGATACATAAATTTTAATTGGTTAAATCCTTTTGTATAAAGAAAGCACAATTTGTTTTTATTCTTGTTTTCACAGCCGTATATAGATAATGGATTCCTGGTGTGTTGCTGCAGGATAATGCACTGGACAGCAAGGTTGGTTTGAACTACAAAGTTGCCAGTTCAAACTCACCAGTCTCTCCTTGCTATGAGATGGAACCAGCTCAACAGCACTTAACAACAGCAACAATATATTTATAATAGGAACCCTGTTGGCCCAACAGTTAAGCACTTGGCTGCTAACTAAATGGTCAGCAGGTTGAACCTACCAGTCGCTCTAGGAGAAAGACAGGGCAGTCAGTTACCGTAACGATTACAACAATGTAAAAACGAGGCCATTCTATGCTGTCCTATAGGACCACTATGACTCAACTCAATGGTAACAGGTTTGATTTGGTTTTATATTATAATGATCAAAGATCAAAGGCAGTCATTGGAAGAAAACAAAAGGATACTGTGTGGCTTCAAATTAGGAAAACTGTGCCAGAGTTGTATCCTTTCCCCTTTATTTTCTGAGCAAATAATCCAAGAAATTGAACTATATGAAGAAGAACGTGGCATCAGGATTGTAAGAAGACTCATTGACAATCGGCAATAACAGGATTATGTAATCTTACTTGCTGGAAGTGAAGAGGACTTGAAGCACTTACTATTGAAGATCAAAGACTACAGCCTCAAGTATGGATTACACTTCAATATAGAGAAAAATCCTCACAACTGGACCAATAAGAAACATCATGAGAAACAGAAAAAAAGAAGCTATCAAGGATTTCATTTTACTTGGATCCACAATCAACACCCATAGAGAAGCAGTCAAGAAGTCATATGACATACATGACATTGGGCAAATCTGTTGCAAAAGATCTCCTTGTTTAAAAGCAAGGATGACACCTTGAAGACAAATATGAGCTAGACCCAAGTTCTTATGTTTTCAGTCACCTCATAGGCATGAGAAAACTGGACAATGAATAAAGAAGAACATGGAAGAATTGATGCACTTGAATTATGATATTGGTGAAGAATATTAAATATAACATAGTCTTCCAGAAGAACAAACAAATTTGTTTTAGAAGTATACCTGAGTGCTCCTTAGAAGGGAAGATGGTAAGACTTTGTTTCACATACTCAAGATACGTTATCAGGAGGGATGGATCCCAAAGAAGGATATCATGCTTAGTAAAGCAGATGGTCAGTGAAAAAGAGGAAAGAAATGGACTGACACCGTGGCTGCAACAATGACTTCAAATATAACAATTGTGAGAACAGCAAAGGCATGGGCAGTATTTCTTCTTATTGTTCATATAGGGTTGCTAGGAGTCAGAACCAACACAAAAACACCTAATAACAACCCCTATAATGGGGTATGTATACATTTAAGGCCTAGGTTTCTTGGTTTTTAAAACTTGTCTTTTTAAATCTTTATAAAAGTCACGAATGTTCAGTGTAGTAAATGTAGAAATTAAAAATAATCAAAAGAAGAAACAAAAATCTCTCATAATTCCGAGTTCCCCAAAGTAGAAGTGAGTTTTATGAGCTGACATAGAAATAAATGGTAAATCATAGTAACTTGAAGTCAATTTAATATGAAAGTAACATTTCAAAAGAACTGAAGTACTTTTCTACTAAAAAGAGACAACTTGAGAATATGACTTTCCTAGAGTTAAGCGTCCACAATTTCTCAGCTGTTGATAATATAGAAAATGAACATGGAGCTAAAATATTTATTTCCTAATTTTCAAATAGACTTGAATTAAGTGTCTGTCAATGTTTTTAATCAAACAGATTCCTTGGGTATAAATAAATAACTATTGGGACAAATGAGATAGAATTAAATCAGATAGAACCAAATAAAATTGAGTAACATTTGAGAACCTGAGAGCTCATAAAGAGTATTCCTTTCAGCCCACTAATTTTTAAGATGATGATGTCAAGGCCTAAACAAGTTGATTATATAATTGTTGAGTCATGTTTGTAAACAGTGTCCAAAAACATGGCATCTGGAGTCAAACCTGGGTTCACGTTGGATACTTTACTGCTGTGCTATTAGGAATATTTAATCTTTACAGAACAGTCATGAAAAGTAGCAGTCAGGAAATCAAATGAAGTACTGCATTAGGCAAATCTGCTGCGCAAGTCCTCTTTAAAGTGTTGAAGAGCAAAAATGTCAATTTGAGGACTAAGGTATGCCTGACGGAAGCCATGGTATTTTCATTTGTCTCATATGCATGTGAAAGATGGATAATGAATAAGGAAGACCATAGATGAATCGATGCATTTGAATTATGTTGTTGGAGAAGAATATTGAAAGTACCATGGACTTCCAGAAGAACAAATAAATCCGTGTTGGAAGAAGTACAACCAGAATGGTCCTTAGAAACCAAGACAGCAAGACTTCATCTCTCATTCTTTGTACATGTTTTCAGGAGAGGTCAGTTCCTGGAGAAGGACATCATGCTTGGTAAAGTTGAGAGGCAGCAAAAAAGAGGAAGATCCCCAATGAGATGGATTGACACAGTGGCAGCAGCAATGGGCTCAAACATAACACCAATTGTGAGGATGGTGCAGGACCAGGTAGTGTTTTGTCTGTTATGCATAGGGTTACTATGAGTCAGAACCAACTCGATGGCACCTAACAACACCAACAACATAGGACATGGGCTGCTCAGTGTAAAATTATACTAACAGTGTTAGTATCCCAAGTGATCTATTGGATGTAAAGATACTAAGCTGGTACCTTCGTTAGACATTGTAAACACTCAATAAATGGTATTTCCTTCCTGTCTGCTTTCCTCTTTGTCTTCCTTCTTCCTTCCTTCCTTCTATTAATCAACCAATAACTTCATATTCCACTAACTAAGGCAAATCTTATTGTACTCCAATCAACTGGGGAAACCATGGAAGCCATGTATGAGTAATTACCAGCAGATCCTGAGGCTGAAGCTGGAATCTGGGAAATGTGGTTCTTTAGCACTGGCAGAATTACATGAGACTCAGACCTAAAATTGTTTGCCTGTCAAGTTACAAAACTATGCTTACACATATATGTACAAGTTCAGCACATGTATGTCAACACACATTGAGGTTGTGCAGAATCAATTTAGAATCTTTGAGTCCATTGCTGCTGCTTGAGTGTTGTGAAATTTAGCTTAGGAAGGTCACCACCTTCTTCTAAACCCAGAGGTTGAGAAGCAGCAAATATCATGGAATACCTTGGTATGGATCAAAAGGCACTAGTATAACCACCTGACCCCTTCCCACTTCTCTAACTCCACCCACAACCACAACCTAATTTGCAAAAGAATCTAAAATTCAGACTCATTTCAGTCACTAGTACTTGTGGTATGTTATTGTTGTATGCCACCAAATTGGTTCCAACTCATAGTGACCCTGTGTCAGGTTTCTGAGGCTATAAATCTTTATGGGAGCAGAAAGCTTAATCTTTTTTTACTGGGAGTGACTGGTGGATTTGAACTACTGACCTTGCAATTAGCAGCCCACCAAACAATTTTTCCTGATAGGCATGGGTAAGAGAAGGATGCTGGTGGATTATATGATTTACTTGTGTGTATTTATTAACAGGAGTCCTGGTGTGGTGCTGTGGATTAGTGTGCCAGACTGCAAAGTCATTTGAACTGCAAGGTGGGTGGTTCAAACTCACCAGCTGCTCCTCAGAAACCCTATATAGGTTTGCTATGGGTTGGAACCAAATCGACGGCACCTAACAGCAACAACAACATTTATTAACAGGATTGTGGTTATAAATACTTGGAAATCTAAGGAAGGGATTGGTCAATGTTACCATCCTGCTAGAATTAAATAAGCCATCTCAGAAGCAGAATAGGGGATCTCATTACCATCAAAGAAGAACCAGGAATGGAGTATATCCTTTCAACTCCAAGATCTCTACACGTTGAAACTCCTTGACCCAGGGACAGAAAGCAGTGACAGCAAAGAGTCACAGAGGAGTAGCTGTAGCAGAACCAAAAGCCAGAGCAGGAGACAGAGCAGTGGACTTCCAGGCCAGCAGAGCAAGCGAAGCTGAGGGCCTTTGGGCAGGAGGCTCACTTGTGGAGTGAGGTACCTCCAGGACTTAATTAGGGGACCTACGTTTGCTGACCCATGGAGTTAGAGCCTAGCACCTTAGGACTGAGGCTTATGGTGGAGTGATATATCCTGTGAGCATTTACCAGCAGTCCTAAAAGTGCTTTGTAACACTGCCCGGGCAGAGAGAGGACTGCCTGTGGGCACAACTGAGGAGAACCTTTGCCCTGTGCATTTCTGATCTTGCATTGAATTCCCTAGTAAGCCCCATGACTGGAGAGTGTCTGAGTTCTGTGTGGCCATTGCAAGGAATTATCTAACCCAGCTGAGAAGCAGACAGGGCTGTGGGAGGAATGGTTTGGTGATATTTTTTGCAGTACCAAATAAGACTGATAAGCATATTCAACAAACGGTCATTATTTTTTTGTTAGCGAATATTGAGTCAGAACATTAACAGAACAAAAAGAGAGCAGGAAAGAGAAAATTAAATAGTTGATATATTCAGATGTAGCACAAAGAAAAGTGGACTAGAATAAAAATAATGAAGACACATTAGGGAGTCAGGTACATTACCTAACTCAATTCCAGCCTTAATTTTCTGGATAAAAGTTTGGCAAAGGCACACTTTTACGATTATTCCATGTAGACAGAATTATAACACCCAAATCTTAATACTATTACTTTTTAAAACAGGAAGAAAGGGAGGAAAGGCAAAAGAGGGGAATGAAGGGGCAAAGAAGGGACTGTCTGTAATAGAATGAAAATGCTGAAAATTAAAGGTAATGGAGCAAAGTTGCAGAGAGGACTTCTTAAATATCTGGTAATTAAAAGCTAATTTAGTTCAGAGAAGTGATGCTTGCTACATAGTCCCACCCTTTTCTGGATCCATTTTCTGTCCCATTCTTTTGGTTTTCCAGCCATCATTTTTCTCTCTTGTCTTCCTCTTAAGGACAATGGTAGGCAATTCCAGTTTTTTGTGAGTTTCTTTTATGTGAATGAGTCTAATTAAACATTAAAATGTTCCTAAAGATGCTGCCTCACTCCTACCACTAAGTCCTGGTGCATTTTGGTCTTGGATAAAAGGTAAGTATTCATTGATCAACACAACACCAACCAACCAGACTGATAAATTCTAGAGGCCCCAATGCAGTCATGTGAGACTTCTAAGGGTCTAGGCCAACAGTTAGCCAGGAGGCACAGGAAGTACACTACCAACAGTCTCAAAAGCAATGGTAAGGACACTAAAAGAATATTTACTCTCCATTAAAATCAGAACATTTGAAAATTAATATAATTTAGTCTAGATTATATCTGCCTTTGTGGCAACACGTTTGTACACATGTGCTTGTTGTTATTAGTTGCCATGGGGTTGGCCCTGACTTATGGAGATTCCATCAAAACAGAAGGACACACTGTCAGATCCTGCACTGTCTTCATGACTGCTGAGATGTCTGAGCCCTTGGCTGCTGCTGCTATTGTGTCTGTCCAATTCATAGAAGGTGTCCTTCATCTTCACTGACCTGCTTGTTCCCAACCACTATGTCTTTTTCTAGAGACTGTTGTTGTTGTTGTTGTGTGCCGTGGAGTCGGTTCCGACTCATAGCGACCATGTACAGGGTTTCCAAGGCTGTAAATCTTTACGGGAGCAGATCGCCTCATCTTTCTCCTGCGGAACCGCTGGTAGCTTCGAACTGCTGACCTTGCGCTCACAGCCCAACTCGTAACCACTACGCTACCAGAGCTCCTTTCTAGAGACTGGTCTTTCCTAATGACGTGTCCAAAATAAGCTAGCTGAAGACTTGCCATCCTCACTACTAAGGAACAGTCTGGTGATTTCTTCTAAGACTGACTTGTTGCTTCTTCTGGCAGTCCACATTATAGTCAGTATTGTTTGACAACAGCGCCATTCGAATGATTCATTTTTCTTCTGTCTTCCTTTTTCATTGTCCATAGGAGAAGGCTTCCAAAAGTTCATGGAAAAATGGAGTTAAAAGATCATGGAAATTTTCCAAAAAGTTCGTGGGAAAAAATACATTGGTTTTTTTTCATTCCGCTTCTCCGTGAACTTTTGAAGCCCCCTAGAATACGCATGCAAAAGTGCTTCGAACACAGTCACTGCCATCGAGTTGATTCCAGCTCAAAGCAACCTTACAGACAGAGTGCACGGAGGAAGTCCAAAGCTGTAAATCTTTACAGAAGCAGGGACTGCTATAACTTTCTCCAGCAGAGTGGCTGGAAGGTTCGGAGCACCAATCTTTCAGTTAGCTAGCAGCACTTTAACCGCTGTGACACTAGGACTCCTGCAAAAGTCCTGGTTGTTGCTAAGTGCAGTAGAGTTAGTTCTGACTCATAGTAACCCTGCTTCCAAGGAGTTGCTGGTGGGTTTGAACTGCCAACCTTGCAGTTAGCAGTCCTGGCACAGTCCTCAAACTGGTATCTTTGCTCTTGAACACTTTAAAGAGGTCTTGTGCAGCAGATTTGATTAATGCAATATGTCATTTGATTTCTTGACTGCTGCTTCCATGAATGGTGATCATGGATTCAAGTAAAATGAAGTCTTTGACCACTTCAATCTTTTCTCCATTTATATGAATGTTACTTATATGTTCAGTTGGGAGGATTATAGTTTTCTTTGCATTGAAGTGCAATCCATAGTGAAGGTTGTAGTTTTTGATCTTCATCAGTATTTTAAGTCCTTTTTGCTTTCAGCAAGCGAGGTTGTAGCATTTACATGTCAGGGGGTTGATGAGTTTTCCTCCAATGATAATGCTACATTGCTCTTCAAATGATGGAGCTTCTCAGGGTTATTCAGTGTACAAATTGAATAGGGTGAAAGGAAATAACCTCAGGGTACATCCTTCCTGATTTTAAGCCATTCAATATCCCCTTGTTCTGTTTGAACAACTACCTCTTGGTCTATGTCAGGTTCCTCATGAGCACAATGAAGTGTTCTGGAACAACTATCTTCCCAACATTATCCATAGCTTGTCATGATCTACACAGTCAAAAGCCTTTGCACTGTCAATAAAGCACAAGTCAATATCCTTCTGGTATTCTCTGCTTTCAGCCAAGATCTATCCAACATCAGCAATGATATCGCTAGTTCCACATCCTCTTCTGAATCTGGTTTGAATTTCTGGCCATTCTCTGTCAATGTATTGTTGCAACTGTTTTTTATCTATAGCAAAATTTTATTTGCATGTGATATTGTTCTATGATTTCTGCATTATGTTGGGTCACCTCTCTTTGAAAATATCTGCTTGCTTTTGTAAGTATTTGGGGGGTCAGATGCTTGCTTATATGCATGATAATTTCATTGTCAGAATTCAAATATTAATCTAGTGTTATTTAAACAACCACTGTTATAATAATTTTTTTTTAATTTTTGTCTTGAAATCATATAGTTCAAGCATTTATCAAATGCAAGTTCTAGAAGCAATATAGAACTTGTGCCTCAAAATCAATTACTTTGGCACAGCAGCTGGACGTGGATGAGCAAAAACTCTTCAAATAAAGTCTAATAACTGCCACGGTATGTATGCTATGCTGTTATGTAGAAACAAGCAATGTGAGATGTATTAGAAAGAAGACTGAGTTTTTTTAAAAGCACAAGTATGCATCATAATAGCTGAAGATTTATGTGCACTAAGAATACATCTCATATTCTTTATATTTATGCCTATGGGGAAATCACTCCTTTGAATTTTGTGGTTTTAATTATGCATTTTGCAACTTCCTTTTGCTTAGATATAGAACCTAAACCCATGTAGATAAGGAAATGGGCCTGAAATGCATTTTTAAATAATATATTTGCTTCCCTGTGGTTTTCCTGATTATAAATAATCATGCATTGCAAAATGCTAAAAAGTATAAAATCCCCAAGAATCCCACCATTAAGTGTTAAGTTTATTAGTATTTTGGCAGTTTTAATTTTTTATTTTCTCTATGTTGATACATAGTTTAGATAAAATATACACACAATTTTATATGTTAATGTTCTTCTTAACCTTAAATGAATATTTCCAAGACAGTAAAAACTGTCTATGGGTATTTTAAAGGCTGCATAATACCTTAGCATATGATTATAACATACTAAATTGACACTTCGCCTAATATGAAATATTCAGGTACTTTGTTAGTTTCGTCATTATAAACAATTCAGTGATGAATACATTCACATAGAATTTTTATTCCAGTTTGAATGATTTTCTTTGGGAAAATGTCCTAGAAAGAGAATGATTAGGTCAAAGAGTATGGGTACAGTTAAGCATATTCATAAGAAGCCAGGACATAAATGTGGCATAAAGGCTCAGGGTTCAAACTCCTCAGCAGCTCCATGAAAGAAAGACCTGGTAACTTGCTCCTGTAGAAATTATAGCCTAGACAACACTATGGGGAAGTTCTGTTATGTAAGGTCACAATGAGTCAAGAGCTGTGGTTCAAATCCACCAGATGCTCTAAAGGTGATCTGCTCCCATAAAGATTTATAGTCTTGGAAACCCTATAGAGCAGTTCTACACTGTATTGTGCAGTGGCAGTTGTTGTTGTGAAGTGCTGTCGAGTTGGTTCCGACCTATAGCGACCCTGTATAGGGTTTCTAAGGAGCAGTCGGTGAGCTTGAACTGCTGACCTTGCAGTTCAAATGGATTTGCAGTCTGGTTCATTCACCCACAGTGTCATACCAGGACTCCTTGGTGGCAGAGGGTGTGAATTAATTATCCATGTATATCCTTTGCTTATTTCTCTATTGTATCATTAATATTTCCTTGTAATATATAAGCATTTTTTACATATTAATTAAATTCTTATCAAATGAAAAAAGAACTAAGAATATAACATATAAAAAGTGGTTTCATAAATGTTAATGTTTTACTTCCCCAACTTAGCTAAGCCCCTTTTCAAAACGCTTATGATTGTTCTCACCTGCTTATTCTTTCAAATAGTTCTTAGAATGTTAGAATTCTGATAGGAAACAAGACCCACTATTAAATTTTAAATTTTAATACAATTGCAATTATACTAAATTCATAAATTTAATTTAAAAATAAATTTAGTTTCTAATCCCCCTATTCCCCTTTATTAGAGATTTCTGTCTCAATTATATTTTGATATATATGCAAGGGGCCTTCAACATGTTTGTGAAAAAATTCTATTGTCTTTTAATGCCATTTTTCCAGAAAATTTTTGAAACCCTCTCATATTTTTGGTACAAAAGCAAAAAACTTGATGGCTTCCAACAACAATTTACTATTATCTCCCTGTGTCTGTGATGGGGTTACAGTCAGATGGCAGCTGAAGATCCAAGATGGCGCCTGCACTTGCAAGTCAAGCTCATCCTGGCCTCTCCCTCGAGCAGAGTAGCCTGGATTTTTTAGATGGTGACTCAGAGCTATAAGGGGTAAAATCAGTGTTCTTAAAAGCTAGGCCTAGAACTGACACCATGTCACTTCTGGCATGTTCTACTGATTAAATCAGACACCTGCCAGCCCAGATTAAAGGATAGAGCAATAAGTCATCTCTTGATGGGGAGAGGCCTGAGCAACCAGGATGGGCAGCCATCTTTGTAGACAAACTACCTCATTTTCTTTAATTGATCTTGGTAAAATTTTCCTCGTGAAAGTTTAAAATTTGTACTGCTGTAGTAATTTGTATCTTTTTCTTTAATAGTTTATAAACTGGTTAGTGTTGATAGGAAAGATGACTATTGACCATTGTCTTTGATATATGTATTTTCTAGCCAATCATTTTGCTAAATGTCTTATTCATTCTGACTATTTTTCAGTTCTTGGTTTTCACAGGCAGATCATCATATTAACTGATAATAAAGATGACTCTTTACTCCTTTTCAGTATTTGTATTTTATGTGTGTTATTGTACTGGTGAGGCACTGTACGATAAGCATTGGAATGCTAAACACATGGTCGGCAGTTCAGACCTACCAGCCACTTCTCAGAAACACTATGCAGAGCTGCTATGAGTCAGAACTGACACGACGACACTTAGCAACAACTACAATATGTTGTTGTTACAGGTTAGGACTTTCTGCAGAAGGCTAATAGGAACCAGCCTTGTTTTTAAGTACAAATATATTCAAGTGATAAAGTGGACTTTAAAAACCAACACACACATTTTCCAGAGCTAAATTAAGTCACTTACTTTAATGTAAAATGCAAATGCATAAAAAGATAGATTCTTCTTTGAGACTAATTAAATTCAGGGGAAAACCATGCCAAACACTGCCGTCAAGTTGATTCGGACTGCCAACAATCCTATAAGGCAGAGCAGAACCGCTTCTTACCATTTCTAAGACTAAATCTTTCTAGGAGCAGCCTCAGCTTTCTACCTCAGAGCAGCTGGTAGGTTTGAAACACCAACTTTGAAGTTAGCAGTCCAGTGCCACCAAGGCTCCTCAAATTCAGGGAGAGGGGCAATAAAACAAGATGACGATGACAGTGACCAGTACACTTTGAACACTGAATTCGTTTCTCCCTGAAATTTGTAAATTTCCAAAAAAAAAATAAGTTATCAAACATATTTATTCACTGTCACAACCAGCTAATAGCTCTAAATAAATAATGGTGTTATTAAGTGCTGTTGAGTCGGTTCCAACCCATAGTGAGCCTGTATAAGGTTTCTGAGGAGTGACTGGTAAGCTTAAACCTCCAACCTTGCAGCTCAAACTGCCTTTGCAGTCTAGCACACTAACCCACAGCAGAACCCCTAAATAATTATAAAACATCATAAACGGCAGCAGTTTCTCCTTTCTTCATAGGCTTGACTATTTCTGCTGGTGGTGTGGTTGTGTGCCACCGTGTTGGTTCTGGCTCACAGTGACCCTGTTTCTGAGGCTGTAAATCTTTGTTGTTGTTGTTATGTGCCATGGAGTAGGTTCTGACTCATAGTGACCCTGTACAGGGTTTCCAAGGCTGGAAATCTTTACGGGAGCAGAAAGCCTCATCCTTCTCCCGCGGAACAGCTGGTAGTTTCGAACTACTGACCTTGCGGTTCGCAGCCCGATTCGTAACCACTATGCTACCAGAGCTCCTTTGTTGTTGTTGTTGTTGTTGTTGTTGTTAAGTGCCGTCGAGTCGGTTCCAACCCATAGCAACCCTGTACAGGGTTTCCGAGGGTGTAAATC
>NW_006408532.1:14460254-14464177 GCF_000296735.1 Chrysochloris asiatica | reverse complement strand
TGGAGCGGCTGGTAGTTTCGAACCGCTGACCTTATAAGGTTCGCAGCCCGATTCGTAACCACTATGCTACCAGAGCTCCTTTAGGGGAACAAAAAGCCTCATCTTTCTCCTATGGGTAGCAGCCCAGCTCATAATCCACTACGGTACCAGGGTTCCTTTGACCATTTACACTGGTGGTGATGTGCTGTGGAGTCAGGTCCAACTCACAGGGACCTTGCATAGAGTTTCCAAAGCTGTAAATCTTTACCAGAGCAGAAAGCCTCATCTTTTTCCTACGGAACTGGTACTTTTGAACTTCTGAGTTTGAGGTTAGTAGCCCAGATCACAGTCCACTACACTGACAGGGTTCCTTTGACTATTTACACTAAGACGTGAATAATTATTTTAAGTACATAAATATTAGAATATGGCTTTTCAGCCCTCTTATACTCACAAGTGGCTGATAAGCATATGGTGAAACATATTCTTGAGAGTATGTTGTCAAGAGACACCTAAAACGGAAAAGTCATATTTGAGAAAAGAATGACTCCAAGAAACAAGCTACTTTCCATTTTTAGCAGTATATACTTTACATGAAATAAAACTTGGGACAAAATGACCCTTTTAGATTTAAAAACAAGCCAAATGTTTAACCCCATAGCCGTCCTCACTCATTCACTCACTCACTCACAGCCATCAAGCCGATTCCAACTCATAGCAACCCTGTATAGGAAGTCTGAGACCATAAATCTTTATAGGACCAGAAAGCCCCATCTTTCTCCTGCGGAGTGACAGGTGGGTTTGAGTTGTTGACCTTGTGGTTAGCAGATCAACCTTGTGGTTGACCTGTGCTTATCCTACAGCACCAGCACAGCTCCTATAGCAGTCCACTGGTTGTTAGGTACCAATGAGTAGGTTCCAACACATAGCAACCCTATGAAAAACAGAAGGAAACACTGCCAGATCCTGCACCACACTCACAATTGTTACGTTTGAGCCCATTATTGTTGTCACTGTGTCAAACCATGTTTTTGAGGAAGTCTTCCTCTTTTCATTGGCCTTCTACTTTTATCATGCATTATGTCCTCCTCCAGTGATTGATCCCTACTGATAACATGGACAAAGTTGTTACTGTTAGGTGCCATCAAGTTGGTACCGATTCATAGTGAAACTATGCACAATAGAACAAAACACTGCCAGGTCCTGGGCCTACCTCACCATCGTCGCTACACCTGAGCCCATCGCTGCCACCACTGTGCCAATCCATCTCATTGGGGATCTTCCTCTTTTTCTCCAACTCTCCCCTTTACCAACCATGATATCCTTCTCCAGTAACTGGTTCCTCCTGATAAGTTATCCAAAGTATGACGAAGTCTCACCATCCTCGCTTCTAAGAAGCAATCTGGCTGTACTTATTCTGACACAGATTGGTTTGTTCTTCTAGCAGTCCATGACACTGTCAATATTCTCTCCAACACTATAACTCAAATGCATCAATTCTTCCATGGTCTTCCTTATTCATTGTCCAACTTTCACATGCATATGAGGCAACTGAAAATACCATGCCTTGGGTCAGGCATACCTTAATCCTTAAACTGACTTCTTCGCTCTTCAACACTTTAAAGAGGTCTTGTGCAGCAGAATTGCCTAATGCATCATGTTGTTTGATTTCTTGGTTGCTGCTTTCGCAAAAGTTAATTGCGGATCAAAGTAAAATGAAGTCTTGGATAACTTCAGTCCTTTCTCCATTTATCTTGATGTTATTATTGGTCCAGTTATGAGGATTTTTGTTTACTTTACATTTAGGCGCAACCCATACCAGAGGCTGTGGCCTTTGACCTTCATCAATAAGAATAGCAGTACTAGACCTTGTTTATAGTGTTATCTACCACCAGAAAGGGGCACCTTCTTCAATTACTTTCAATTCAGTACCACCTGTAGGCTTTAGAGTACTAACACTACTTGTATCTACCATGTCCCGATTCCCTGGGCTCAAATGTTCTATATTTCCGACTTTTTTTTTAATGTTTTATTGTGAATTATGTGATAGTTTACATGGGAGAACATTAGCTTTACATTCGTCCTATCGTGTATCATTTTATTGCCATGGTAACAATCTCCTCCATATATCATCAACCAACCAAAGGGTATACCTGTAAGCCTGCCTCCCAGTCATCACACACAGCCCCTCTCCCTCTCTGGGTCTAAAATCCCCAGCTGCTCCATCTCTCCACATCATTGTCTCTGCCTCCTATACAGTATTTCTCCTTTTTTGACTAATTTCACTCAACATAATGTCCTCAAGTTTCATCCATGTTATGCGGTGGCTTGCAGCTTCCTTGTTCTTCTTCAAGGTAGCATAATATTCCATTATGTATATGTACCACAGTTTGTTTATCCATTCTTCAGTTGATGGGCACTTTGGCTGTCTCCATCTTTTCGCTATTGTAAATAGTGCTGCTATGAGCATTGTTGTGCATATATCTACTTGTGTTATGGCTCATATTTCTTGTGGGTAAATACCAAGTAGAGGAATTTCTAGAACATAAGGTATTTCCATTTTCAACCTTCTGAGGAAGCATCATATTGCTTTCCAGAGAGGTTGGACCATTTTGCAATCCCACTAGCAATGCAGGAGCATCCCAGTCTCTCAGCATCTTCGCCAGCATTTACTGTCCTCGATTTTTTATCTTTGCTGTTATTGCTGGTGTGAGATGATATCGCATTGTTGTTATTTGCATCTCTCTATTGGTTATTCCTGGTGAGTCCTGGTGTGGCGCTGTGGGTTAATGCACCAGACTACAAAGCCATTTGAACTGCAAGGTCAGCAGTTCAAGCTCACCAGCTGTTCCTCGGAAACCCTATACAGGGTCGTTATGGGTCAGAACCAACTCTATGGCACTTCACAACAACAACACCAATGGCTAGTGATCATGAATATTTCTTCATATGTTTGTTGGCTGACTGGATTGCCTCTTTGGTGAAGTGTCTGTTCATGTCCTGTGCCCATTTTTTAATTGGGTATATTTCTGACTTTTATGGTTCTCTTTACCACTCATTTTTTACCTCTCAAACCTATTTTGAGCCTATACCAGTTTGTCAGCTAAAAGACACCTGAAAAGATTCACAGAGGACAGCAAAGTGGACTAAAGTAACATAGCTTCCTCCCACCGCTGAGTACTCTATCAAACACACAAAACTGCTCAGTGAGATGTTGTGGGGGTGGTGGTTTTGTACAGTGGAGTCATAGTTACCTGAATATGGAACTATACAGTAAATCCATACAGGAACAGAAAACCTCATCTTCCTCCTGTGGAGCAACTGGTAGATTTGAACTTTTGACCTTGTGGTTTGCAGTTCAACTCATAATCCTCTGTTACCAGGGCTCCCCAAAAGTCTACAAGCATAGCCAAACTCAAAAAAGTAAAGTCTAAGTGCTAAAGCAGAGTCCTGGTGTGGTGCTGTAGGATAAAGCACTGGGCTGGAAGGTCAGTTTGAATTACAAGGTCGGTGATTCAAAATCACCAGTTGCTTCTTGGAAACCCTGTACAGGGTCACTATGAGTAGGAACAGACTCAACAGCACTTAACAACAACAAAGTGCTAGGGGAAAAAAATAAGGAATTTATGATCCTAGGGCTATGTGATAACATAGTATCTGTGGACAACACCCTCCAAAAAGAACTGCTGCTGCTGTTGTTAAGTGTCATCGAGTCGGTTCCGACCCACAGTGATCCTGTATAGGGTTTCTGAGAAGTGGCTGGTGATTCTGAGCCCCGATCTAGTGGTTTAAACCAACTTCATAGTCCAGTAATTATCCTACAGCACTTTGTTGTTGTTGTTGTCAGGTGCCATCGAGTCGGAAACGACTCATAGCAACCCCATGCACAGCAGAACAAAACAATGTTCGATCCTGGGCCAACCTCACTACCGCTGCCACACTTG
>NW_006408532.1:14454790-14459767 GCF_000296735.1 Chrysochloris asiatica | reverse complement strand
AGTACTGCACAGTCAACCACATGGTCAGTTCAACTCCAAACATGTATTTTTCTTTGTTCTTGCTTCTCAGTAAGCAACTTCAGTCAGGAAAGCAAGACTTCTAACTTGAGGATGCATAGTTTGTATAACAGTGTTTATTTAATGAAAATGGACATAAGGAAGAGTTACTGTTTAACAGTATCCAAGATGTAACTATAAAGCAAGGGGGCTATTGAGAGCAATGAATAAGTCTAACATTAATGCCAGGAAACCTAAATTCCCATCTGGTGGGAAAGCTTATTTTTAAGCTCTCCTGGTGGTGTTTTTTGTGCCGACCACTTGAGTAAAAATCTACTTAGAAACTGGGGAGGACATAAGCTGGACTAGAAAGCATCCATGAGCCCAGCTGTGCAAAGGTATAAACTGACAATAATTCTGCCTCTGCTATCAACCTCAGTAAAGCACACAGGTCAGAGGAGTTTGTCATGTTAGCAGACCAATATTATTTGATAAGGCAGATGTGACATAACTGAGGAAAATCAGAATTAATACAGGGAAGACTATAGAATGGAAGTCCTGAAATAGAATGTTGGAATTAAAAACAGAATTATGATTGTTAATGTGACTCCTTTTCAAAAGCTGACCTGCTGTGGTTGGGGTGAGAAATGCAGCATACCTCAATAGAGCTTTAGGCAGGAATAAGAACTATTTAACATTACCTGGAGTAGTCAAGAAGGTTTGACCTGAGAGAAAATACTGGATATGACATTTGAAGGGAAAATTCTTGAAAAATGGGAAGTGAATGCCAAGTGAAGAAATAGTACGTTAAAAGGAAAAATATATATAGAGAGATAAGAGATAGAACAAGTGAAACAGGGAAATTCAGTATATATCAGACTTTGGAAGCCCGGAATGATATTCATTGGAAGGAAGATTAAGTAGAACAGTTTGGGAATGAGATAGGTCATGCTAGGCCACATAGAATCAATTCCATAAATAATAGCTGCATATTGTTGTTAAGTGTTCTTTAGTTAGTCTCAACTGATAACGACCCTGCATTGGGTTTCCCAAGGTTTGAACCACCAACCTTGCAGTCTGCAGTCAAGTTCTTATCCTACAGTGCCACACTAAGACAAAAAAAAAAAAAAAAAAAGGTATCATTAATTAAATAAACTTCCCTGTTACAACATAAGAGGGCACTCTTAAACTAAGATATGCAGTGACCTGCCCAAATTTCTCATTCTCCCTCTGTGATTGCTGTTGGTCTCGGAAAATCCAACATACTTAAAATGAACAGGCAAAGGTAATATTACAATAATAAGAAAAGAGTAAATGAAAATCTAAAGTCCTTCCTAGAAACATTCTCAACCAGACATAGTCCTCCATCACTATTTCTATTCAATGATGCACTGGAGATCTAGCAAGAGCAGTAAAACAAGAAAGAAAATAAAACGAAGAAGTCTAAGTATAGTCATTGAAATGAAATAAACAAAATTTTCTCTGGCTAGAAATGATAAGATTGTCTACTTTAAAAATTTCAAGAGAATCCACAAATCCCTAGGACAAACAGGCAAATTCCATAAGGTTGTGGGATACAAGATCAATATACAAAGATCAATAACATATGCATATATCAGAAACAAGATATCAAAAAATATAGCCAAAGTGTAAAAAATCCCATTCATCATTGCAATGAAAACTCAAGATCCCTACTAGAATACACCGAACAGAAGATGTAGAAGACATTTACAGAGAAAATTATAAAATTATATTGAAGGGCATAAAAGAACTCATATATTTATTGATAAACTGATTCAATGAGATGGTGGCAATTCTTCCACCCAACAAATTTAAAGGACTTCCAATCCAGTACTTTAAAGGTGCTTTATCAAGAAGGTGCTTTATCAAGCTTGGCAAACTGATCCTAATGTTCATAGAATCCCATAAAGGACCAAGAAGAGTCAAGGTAACTTTGAAAGAGAAAAACAAAATGGTTAAATTTATTTGATAATGAATATCAAGGCTTATACAAAGCTTCATAATAGTAATTGTTGGTTTGTTGTTGTTACGTGCCATCGAGTCAGTTCTGACTCATAGTGATCCTGTATAGGGCTTCCAAGGAGCGACTAGTGAGTTTGAACTATCAACCTTGTGGTTCAAACTGACCTTGTAGTCCAGTGCATTATCCTACAGAGCCACACCAGGACTGTAGTCAAAGTATAATAAATCATAATAGTGGTTTTCCATACACAGAGAGAGACATAAATGAAATTTAATAAAGAAAATACTTTATAGTATATCTTGATGGATACACATCAATTCTATCAGTAAGTACCAGTTCCTTTTTACAAAAATCTATGAAGCAAATATGATTAAAAATATTAATATGCTTTTACTGGGTGATTAGTACATGGGCTTTTAAAGAATATCTTATATAATGGAAATATTTCATAATTTAAAAATATGGTTAAGTGTCAATAGATGACAATGAACTTGCTTCCCTATTGTAGTCTAGCAAATTATTTAATGTCTTTTCTAGCAATAGTCTCCTGGTGTGGTGCTATAGGATCAGCACTGGACTGCGCACTACAGGTTGGAAGTTCAAACCAAGCACATTGAATGTTCAATGAACAATGTTTGAATATACAATGTTCGCTATGAGTCAAAACTGACTCGACAGCACTTAACAACAACAAACAATAGTCTGTAACTCCCACCAAAAAATGCTTCTGCCCTTCTGAGTCTGAGTAAGAAAAGATGGGAGAAGATACTGATAGGATCTCAGTATTCAGCTGTGGTTGTTAGAATTAATTGCACTTGTAAAAACTTGAAATTCACATGGAGAGCAACATGTCCTTTGGACCCCAAGATCCCTATGCGCTGAAAGCTGTGACACTGGAGAAGTGGCAGAGGAGGAGCAGTAGCAGAACCAAGAACCAGAGCACAAGACAAAGCAGCAGACTTCCAGTCCACAGAGCAAATAAAACTGAGTGGCATTGGGCAGGAAGCTTGCTTAAGAAGTGGGGGTTCCTCCAGGCGCTTAAGTGGAGGAACTAGTTTTGCAGACCTACAGAGCTAGAACCAAGAGTCTTCAGGCTGAGGCTTATGGAAGAATGGTGTGCTTTATGGGCATTTATCAGCAGTTGACTGGAATAACTGTGCCCTGAATATTTCTGACTCTGAATTGTAACCCGTTAACTTCCTTGTCTTAAGCCCAGAACTCTGAGTATGGTGTCTCAGTTCAGTGTGGCCATCATAACAGATTACTGAACCCACCTGAGGAGTACTGAGGGTTGTAGGAGGAATGGTTGGAGTTGCATATTTTTGCATCTACCTTTTTTTGTTTACTCAAAGTTGTGATTGAAATGACGTGATTATCAGGGACCCCAGTCAAACTTCAGAGTTATTCTGGGTAGAAGACCATACGAATCAGCATTTGGTATCTCTTAACTCACTCAACAAAATGGACGCATACATAATAATACTGAGTGATGACTTTCATCTAATTTTTTTTAACTCCATGTATTAAACTCCACTTTTTAAATGGTATATAGGTCATATACTATATATATTCCTCAAATTTCAAATAAGATAGTCTTTTGAGAATGCAAATATGGAAAATCAGCATGGATATTCCTCATGGACAATAGTCTAAGGCTATAGCAGAAGAAAAAATATATAGGAATGACAAGTCCATAAAAGAGAAATGATCTTCAGCAAAACTCGGGAGAGCAGGAGGAGGTCAGAAGGACAAAGGAGGCATTGGTTCTAGGCATGGTCCTAAGGAAGAGATGTCCTGTGTCATAAATAGACCTCTCTGGTACTAGGAGCCGAGCTGGAGCACATCGGTGTCCATCCACCAGTTGGACTCACTGGCAACCAAAAATGGTTTTAATTTATTATCAAGAACTACCAGGAACAAGTCTATGCTTTGAGTCTCTGCCACTCCCATCCCTATCCAGAGCTGATAGCTTCAAGTATCAGCCTCTGGCCCATGCCTAGTCAGAGCCCTCCCTGGGAGCTTCCTTGTCTTAATAAGAAACCAGTAAGAGAGGACCAGTCACTCTTGTGATGGGAGCCATGGGAGTTCCCCACCATGTGGAAGCTGTCCTTAGAGGAAGAGAATATAGCCAACAGATGTTAGAGATGTTCTAGTACTGATTCCAGTTATCTGAAACTCAGGTGTTTCACTGGCTTTCCCAGGGTTTCATGAGTTACTCCAGTATCTTTTAATAAACTCCCTTTGTTTTAGATCATTTTAATAATGCTTCTGTCACAACTAAAAGAGTCCTGATATTACAATGAGGCGTTCGGAATCTGATGCCATTAATCATTGTAATCATGAACCAGCTCACTTAGCTCTGATTCCAAAGCCACTGAGCAACATTCTGATGACAGTTTGGTTTCCCTGATGGTTTTCTCTCAGAAAGAGAGAAAATGCTTCAAGTAGGGCTGGTATGACTGTCTAGTGTGCTTGAAAGTGTGATTTCACATTATAAATGAACTGATTGGAGTCCTGGCTTTTCTTCTAAGCTTGATGAGCACAAGTCAGTCTTCATGAGTCAGATAAATTCTGAAGCACAGAAAAATAATGGTCTTTTTGGATGTGTAAATCTCAAGACCAGAAGTTAACACACTGACCGGAATAATACCACATCTTAAGGACACATAGGAGACACTTGTGGTTCAGTAGTATAGCGTTATGGGTTAATGTGGTAGACTGTAAAGTTGGTTTGAACCTCAAGGTTGGTGGTTAAAGCTCACCAGTTGCTCCTTGGAAACCTTATAGAGGATATCTATGGGTTGGAACTGACTCAATGGCACTTAACAGCAACAACATTTCGATTGTGTGGATCATGACAAGCTATTGTGGGAATGAGTATTCAGAACACTTAATGGTGCTCTTGAGGGACCTGTACATAGAACAAGAGGCAGTCATTCAAACCGAACAAGGGGATTCTGAATGGTTTAAAATTAGGAAAGGGGTGTGCCAGGGTT
>NW_006408532.1:14452709-14454220 GCF_000296735.1 Chrysochloris asiatica | reverse complement strand
TATTAAAAGTACCATGGACTGTTAGAAGAACAAACAAAGCTGTGTTGGGAGAAGCACAGCCAGAATGCTCTTTAGAAGCTAGGATGGTGAAACTTCATCTCTCATATTTCAGACATATTATCAGGAGGGACCAGGCCCTGGAGAAGACATCATGCTAGGTAAAGTGGAGACTCAGCGAAAAAGAGGAACGTTCCCAGGGAGATGGTTTGGTACAGTCACAGCAGCAATGGCCTCAAGTTTAACAATGATTGTGAGGAGGGCACAAGACAGGGCAGTGTTTTGTTCTGTTTTGTATAACCACAACAATAACAATCTGGGAGAGAGAGAGATGAGCTCAATTCCTGACTAATATACCTCATGCATAGCTCCCACCTATCTGTTAGTGGAGACTTGCATGTTCCTATAATGCTGAGCAGGTTTCAATAGAGCTTCCAGACTAGGATGGACTGGTAAGAAAAGCCTGCAATCTACTTCTGAAAATTAGTCAGTGGAAATCCTATAGATCTCAAGGGTCCAACCTATAACTAATCATGAGGATGGCACAGGACCGAGCAGGGTTTTGTTCCGTTGTGCATGGGGTCACCATGAGTCTAAGACTGACCTGGAGGCAGCTAGAATCTAAGGATGCTTTCACCCAGTACTACCCAAAATTTGTCCCATATGCCCTCTTCAACCATTAGTGATTGTAGTTATGAGACACTTCGTAAGAATAACTAAAGAGATTTTGCAAGATTAGAAAGGAAAAAAAAAAAAAAAAAAGTCTGATACCTGTGTTATGAAAGCCAAGGTCTAAATTAGAATATCTTTAGCTGCAATAAAACCAGTGGTAACATGTGTGGTGCTGTGGGCTAATGCGTCAGACTGCAAAGTCATTTGAACTGCAAGGTAGGTGGTTCAAGCTCACCAGCTGTTCCTTGGAATCCCTACACAGGGTTGCTATGGGTCGGAATTGACTGAAAGGCACTTAACAACAACAACATGTGTAAGTCTATGACAAGATGATGCACCAAATCACAGTTGTTTGCACTTGGAAGGAACTTAAAATGTCAACAGCTTCTTTTTTGCTGTATCTGGAGGAAGGGTGGATATTTCCTCACTTAGATTCCTGGAAGCCAGAGCAAGGGCATGTGGTAGACACTTAGCAAATCAGATGGTCCCACCGAGGAGACTGAGCATGAGTAAGTGACTCAGGGAAGCAGGGAATTCATTTGGAATGAATCCCACCACTGGCAGCAGAAGCAGCAGCAGCATCCATTATTTAGGATGAGAGTCCAGCCACAGAGGACCATGGAGTCTACCAGGCTTCATGTTGTGGGGGGAGCTTATGACCACTCTGGGAAATTCAGTCTCATTCTTAACAGCAGCCATCATTTAAGGAAGAGAAAAAAGAACTTTATTTTATTGAACGGTCGGTAATAGATGTCCCTGTTATTTCCTCCTACTTCTTACCTATTGAAATCACACAGAGCATATCTAATAGTTCTTTCACAGTTGCTGAAAGCCAGACCTAT
>NW_006408532.1:14438306-14452464 GCF_000296735.1 Chrysochloris asiatica | reverse complement strand
TTTCTACTCCCGTAAAGATTTACACCCTCGGAAACCCTGTACAGGGTCGCTATGGGTCGGACCCAACTCGATGGCACTTAACAACAACAACAACATATATATATATATGTTTGTTTGTTTTTTTAAGAATTTAGCCTCTAGGTAACTAGTGGACAAGGAGTGGAGTGCAAAGATGAAATGGAGATCCATGCAGATCGGCATTTAATGTTGATTTGAGTCAAGTACTTGCCAAGTTGCCTAGGAGCTTTGGAAACAGTGCCCTCCTCCCACCAAGAAGCCAAAGATATTAGTGTCTGCTTTGTCACTAAGTAGCCATGGGACCTGGAGCAAGTCATTTAAACACACTGCATCTTAACTTTCCCCATTAGTGTCTGTCCCATAAATATTTATAGAATAGATGGAAGGATTAATGGATTAATGAGGAATTGAATTGTTTTATTATCTCTGCTTTCATTTCCGCCTCTGCATAGTACAGAAAATGCCTACCCAAATGACCCTGTATAGTTGTTAGGAGGAATGCACTAAGGAGTAACACATGCAAGAGTACTGTGAAGGATATATGAAGACATGGCATTGTGGGATAGTGCACTGGACCTCAAGGTCTGTTTGCATTGTAAGGTTGGTGATTCAAATTCACTAGTCACTTTCCTCGGAAACCCAATACAGAGTCGGAACTGACTAATGGCACTTAACAACAATAACAAATACACAGAGTCCTGGCATGGCACTGTAGGATGAGCACTGGACATCAAGTTCAGTTTGAACTGCAAGGTCAGTGGTTCAAACTCACCAGCCACTCCTTGGAAACTCTATACAGGGTCACAATGAGTTGGAACGGACTGCATGGCACGTAACAACAACAACAATATACATTTAAACATGAAAGACAATGTGATGTAGTGGTTACGGATGCATGCTCTGCAGTCAGACACCCGGGACATGGGTTTAAAACCCAGCTCTGGTGCTACTGTTGTTAAGTGTCACTGAGTCAGTTCTGACTCATGGCAACCCTGGATAGCGTTCCGAGGAGTGGCTGGTGAGTTTGAACTGCTGATCTTACAGATTAAACTGACTTTGTAGGCCAGTGCTGATCCTACAGTGCCACACCCAGACTCCTGGTGCTACTACAAGTAACTTTTGGAAATTACATTACCTCAGAGCCCCTTTTCAGAATGGGGACAGTTGCCAATATCTGAGATAGATGAGAAATAAGGGATAGATAAGGACACTCTGGTAGCGTAGTGGTTACGAATCGGGCTGCGAACCTTAAGGTCAGCGGTTTGAAACTACCAGCTGCTCCGCGGGAGAAAGATGAGGCTTTCTACTCCCGTAAAGATTTACACCCTTGGAAACCCTGTACAGGGTCTCTATGGGTCAGAACTGACTCGACGGCACTTAACAAGGACACATAAAGCCCTTATCTCAGTGCCAGACACATAGTAAGTGTTCGTTAATACCACTCGGATACAACTGTGCTGTAATTACATTAATTAAGCAGTGGAAAGGCATAGTTGCTCTTTGCATTTTAATGTCATTCAAGCTGCAGTGTGGAGAATGGGTTGGAAGGGACAAGATTTGAGTCAGAAGACTAGTTAGGGTAGTTAATTAGCAACTGATGCTGAGTCAATGATCTCTCTCATGCTTCAATCTCGGTGTGGCATTGTAGGATAAACACTAGATTGCAGTTCAAACCTACCATCCACTCTTCAGAAAACCTACACAGTATCGCTATGAGTTGGAACCAACTTGACAACACTTTAATAACAACTGACATTTAAAAAGCATTGTGATACAGTGGTTATATATTGGGTTGCTAACTGGAAGCCTGATGATTCAAACCCACCCGCTGCTCTGATGAAGAAAGATGAGGCTCTCTACCCCTGTAATGATTTACAGTTTCAGATACACTATGGAGCAGTTCTATTCTGCCTTATAGGATTGCTATGACTAAGAATCAACTTAGCAGCAGTGTTGTTGTTGTTGTTAGGTGACATCGAGTCGGTACCGACCCACAGAGACCTTATGCACAGCAGAACAAAACACTGCCCGATTCTGGGCCAACCTCACTGTTGTTGCCATGCTTGAGTCCATTGATGCTGCAACTTGGCCAATCCATCTTGTTGTGATCTTCCTCTTTTTCTCTGACCCTCCACCTTACCAAACAGCATATCCTTCCCCAGCGACTGCTCCCTTCTGAAAACATGTCCAAAGATGAAGTTTGGCCATCTTGGCCTCCAAGGAGCACTCTGGCTGCACTTCTTCCAAAATGGATCTATTGGTTCTTTTGGCAACCCATGACACTTTCAATATTCTCCTCCAACACCATAACTCAAAGGCATCAATTCTTCCACAGTCTTCCTTATTCACTGTCCAGCTTTCGCATGCATATGAGGTTATTGAAAATATCATGGCTTGGGTCAGGTGCACCTTAGTCCTCAAGCTGACATCTTTGCTCTTCAAAACTTTACAAAGGTCTTGTGCAGCAGATTTGCCTAATGCAATATGTCATTTGATCTCTTGACTGCTGCTTCCATGAGTGTTGATAGTTGATCCAAGAAGAATCAAGTCCTTGACAACTTCAATCTTTTCTCCATTGATAAGAATGTCGTTTATTGGTTCAGTGGTGAGGATTTTTGTTTTCTTGACATTGACATGTAATCCATACTGAAGGCTGTGCTCTTTGATCTTCATCAGTAAATGTTTTAAGTCCTCTTCACTTTCAGCAAGTAAGGTTGTATCTTCTGCATATCACAGGTTGATAATGAGTCTTCCTCTAATCCTGATGTCACGTTTTTCTTCATAGAACCCAGCTTCTCGTATTATTTGCTCAGCACACAGGTTGAATAAGTATGGTGAAAGAATACAACCTTGTCACACACCTTTCTTAATTTTAAACCATTCAGTGCTCCCATGTTGTGTTCGAACAACTGCCTCTTGGTCGAGGTACAGATTCCTCATGAGCACAATTAAGTGTTCCAGAATACTCATACTTCGCAATGTTGTCCATAACTTGTCATGATCCACACAATTGAAAGCCTTTGCGTAGTCAATAAAGCACAGGTAAACATCTTCCTGATAGTCTCTGCTTTCAGCCAAGATCCATCAGACATCAGCAATGATATCCCTCGTTCCACGGCTTCTTCTGAAACCGGCTTGAACCTCTGGAACTTCCCTGTCAATGTATGATTGTAGCCATTTCTGTATTACCTTTAGCAAAACTTTACTCACATGGGATATCAAAGAGATAGTCCGATGTTTTCCACATTCTGTTGGGTCACCTCTCTTTGGAATGGGCACAAATTTTGATATTTTCCAATCAGTCGGCCAGATAGTTGTTTTCCAAATTTCTTGTCATAGATGAGTGAGTGCCTCCTGTGCTGCCTCACTTTCTTGAAAGATTTAAATTTTTATTCCATCAGTTCCTGATGCCTTGTTCTTTGCCAATTCCTTCAATGCATCTTGGACTTCCGCCTTCAGTATCATTGGCTCTTGATCATATGCTACCTAGTGGCAGTAGGATCTGGCATTTAATCTTCCAATCTTATCTGCCCCAGTAAATACTCGCATTGTCTAAGCAATTTTCTTTTACTCCCATAATTAATAAGTCAAATAAATGTCAACTCTTTTTTCTTAAGATGTCTAAGCTCTGCATTCTTCTCTCCCTCCACATTGCCATGCATTAGGTAAGTCTCTTATCATGTCTTGTCTTGATTAAGTCTACAAGTTTCCAACCTGTTCTCTGGTCGATCATTTCCAGTCCATGCTTAAAAATATCCAACTATTGCCTGCAGGATAAAGTCCAAGTTCCTTGGCATTGCTATTGAGCCCTACTTGCTTTGTCCCCAGCATCTCTTTCCAACTTAAACTCTCATCTCTGCAAATTTGTACCCCATGATCCAAGCATGCTCACCATAAGTGGGTCCCATTCCTCTCTATATGTTGTGCCTGGGGTGCCCTTCCCTCTCTTGATGATCTGGCTAAGTCCAACTCAAACATGACTTAGCACTTAATCTTCCAAAATCTGTTCCTTTCATGTGCTGCTGTCATACCATATGTGTTCATCTCAAGCACGTGGTAATGTGAGGTTGGCTCACTCAAATCCTTCTTTTCCTTTGACTTTCTCTACTTGGGGTGAGTGAAACCATTGATAGCCACGGGTGGCCCTGTCAAGTCCACCCCATAAACATAAGGTGAAGACTCTAAAGAGGTTTCACTTTACCTCTTCATGTTCTCCTTTTTTCCTTCTTGAACGGATTAGTATTGGTACCTACCAAGAGGAAAGAAAACATCCTAGATTCCTAATTAATATGGCTGAGGTCCTGATCCTTATATTTCATGCCAGGTGACCAAATAAATCCTGCAATGATATAAGCTGTTCTTACTTAGATTTTCTATTCTTAAAGTCAAGTATATTCCTTGTTGGTACACGAGTGCTGACTGGTTATTTTTCTGTTTCTTATATTAAATAATCAGTTACTTCAGGAAAGGGAGAGTCTTTTGTCTCTGCATTCCCAGTATCTGATTGTTTCTAGACTATAGTTGTTGTTAGTGCCGTCAAGTCAAATCCGACCCATAGGGCTTCCAAGGAGCATCCAGTGAGATTGAACTGCTGACCTTGCAGTTTAAACCGACTTTACAGTCCAGTGCATTAACCCACAGCACCAAAGCTCTCATTAAATTTTTGTATTGAGAGAATGACTTCAGGACAAATGTAGTTTCTTCAGGCCTAGTAATTTTTAGAAGTCATCTAAAATATATATATAAGATTTACACGTTAGAATAGTAATTAAACTATGTTAAGTGCCAAATATAAAATCATATTAAATATGGATAGCAACAAAGATTTCTCCAGTTCTGGAAAATTCTTATTTCTTTGAAATTACCTCTGTGGCATAATGAGAAAAAGCATAGTACTATCCACTGGGACCCACTGAAGACTTCAAGTAATGACAAAATGATGATTTTTTTGTATGACAACCACATCCACTTTCACTATTATGAAGAGTAATACTGGCTCATCATTAATGTACATGGGATAATAGAAAATGCCAGGCTTAGGTATAAATTCCACACCTTCGACACTCTGAGAATCTTTACCACTTATAATACACATTGTTTTGTTACCAAGAGACAAGCTGCCACACAAGCGCCTAAGTAGAAAAGGAAGCAAATGCCTTGCATAGTATTTCAAGAAAAGAAAAGAGTACCCTCTTACTATTCATGTACTGCTTCTTTCCTCTGAAGAGTGCCAGAGGTTTGACAGACACTAAATGCCCCAGAATGATGAATGAATTCCAAGAGTTTAAACTATGGCCTAAGCTTGCCCCAGTTACTCTGAAGCCATCGCTTCACAAACATATGGATAAGTGCTCTATGCCAACAACGAAAACTTAATTTCCTGAACTGCTCTTTGGCCTCATTTAATTTACCCATTTATGCGGCTACAGATGCCCTTCTCCTTACAATCTATAAAATCGTAGAGTGAGGAAAGGACTTTACAGATCATTTGGTCCAATCCCTTCATTTTCCAGAAGGAAACAAGTGAAGCCCAGAGAGGGTTATTAGGTAGCATAAGATCACAAAGCAGGCTTCGCGCAGGCCCTAAAATAGAACCCAGGTCTCCTTTGTTCTCTTTCTATGCCCTTTCTGAAAAAAACACACACTATCCCCAAAAAGGTACCCAGTGATCTAGAACACTACATTGATTTTTCTGCTCCTGTCATATGGATCACATCAATGTTTAGATGAGTTCTGCAAAGAAGATATATTTATCATAAACATTAGACAAGAGACACTAATCACTATCACCAGGAGATAATTAAATTTGGTAGAAATGATAAGGTACAGTAGGGAGGGATAACCTTGTGAGAAATATAAAGTCAACTCCAGGCATCTCCATCCTCCAATAGGAACTACTCTCAAACCAACCAAACTCCCAAGGGTCTGGTTCTTACACAAATACCCAAAACTGGTTTTTCCCTATTAAAAACAAACAACTGACCTCTCCTATGGACCACTGTCCCAGGACCAGGCATGGTTACATAAGCATGTTTTGATAAAAACTTCTAAGATATAAGATCTTAGCGTAAAGCGGTGGTATTTTTTAGTACATCTCCGTTCCAAAATTGTATATTCTAGATATCATTTTTGTTGTTGTTGTTTCAGGTATGGATTTTTTTGTTTTTTAAGTTTTTATTGTGAATTGAGTGAAAGTTTACAGAGCAGATCATCGGTTTTACATTCAACAAATAATACACTTTTTTCTTTACAATGATTATAATCCCCTCCATATACCATCCATTAGTAGTATTTCTTCTCTTTATCCATTTTAGCTCTTTTTTAAAACACTCAGGCATATATAATAATTTGCACCACCAAAGGTCACATACTGCAAGTCTGCCTCCTGGCTGCCAGCTCTCAGTTCCTCTCTTCCCATGAATCTAGAGTCCTCAGCTGCTCCCTCTCTCCATGTCCCTATCTCTGCCTCCATCTCTGATGTCACTGCTTCTCTGGATAGGGTCCCTCATTCCGATTGTGTTCTTCTCCCTTGATGGTCCTAGGGTCCTCTGTTTCTGGACTGTAACATTAACTATTCCCATTTTTGTTAACAAAACTTCTACTTTTACAATGATGACAGTCGCAATTAGTCATGATAACAATTACTCACTATTGAATCATAAGAATCTTATTCCCATCTCTTTTTACCAGACCTGTCTAGGCAACATGAAAAATTTTCAGTGGGGACTCTATCTTCCCCTCACACACTCTTAAACTAAACTCCCTCTTGAAACCTAACAAGCCAATCACTTCACGCCTTTATTGCCCCCTCATTTTAGTTAGCCAATGTCTAAGCTGCCCATCCCTATCTACCCTGTATACAGAGAGGATACCATTGATACTTGATGTGAAGACTCCTTCCCTCTCTGTTGGTATTTTGAGCTACTGCCTCCATGAATGTAGGTCAAGTTCATTATAATTGAACTTGAAGCAATTTATCACCACTCCTATTCAATATTGTTTTGGAAGTCTTAACCAGAGCTATAAGGCAAGATAGGGAAATTAAAGGCATTCAAATTGGCAAAGAGGAAGTAAAACTCTCTCTATTTGCAGATGATATGATCCTATACATAGAAAACCCCAAAGACTTAGCAAAAAAACTACTGGAACTCATTGGAAGATTCAGCAAAGTGGCAGGGTACAAGATCAACATACAAAAATCAGTTGGATTCCACTATACTAATAATGACAGCACTGAAAAGGAAATTAGGAAAGCAATACCATTTACAATAGCCACCCAAAGGATGAAATATTTAGCAATAAATGTAACCAGAGAAACAAAGGAACTATACAAAGAAAACTGCAAAACACTACTACAAGACCCCAAAAGACACT
Source organism: Chrysochloris asiatica (assembly GCF_000296735.1). Lineage (NCBI taxonomy): Eukaryota > Metazoa > Chordata > Mammalia > Afrosoricida > Chrysochloridae > Chrysochloris > Chrysochloris asiatica. The sequence goes on along the minus strand of NW_006408532.1, from coordinate 14,445,072 downwards.
TAGAAAAATGGAATAATAATATATCATGCTCCTAGATAGGAAGACTTAACATTATGAAAATGTCAATTACTACTCAAAGCAATCTACACACATAATGCAATCATTTTAACACTTAAGCCACTGTGTCACTAGGATTTCTCTTAATATCACCAGCCAGTGCTGGTGGGAATGCGACCGCCTCTTAATGGAAATAATGACTCTAGTTTTAGATGAGCTCGATCTGGCCTCAAAGTCTACAAAGTTTATTCCCAAAGTTTAAATCTTAAACATCACTTTTAGTCCCACCCTGACTGCTCCCTCTGCTGCAATTTTGTTTCTCATTTATCTCAGTAAGTGGCATATGTGGAAGGAATTATCCAGAGGGTCTTTTTACCTAGTTAGGGTCAGAAGTGATAAATCCAGTAATCAAACATTCTAGTTGTTATTATTTTCAATACGTCTCAGTGCAACATTTGCTGCTAATTGACAGAATAGTGTTTCTTCTTCACGTTGGTCCAAAACTGAGTAGGTGTGCCACAGGTTGAGTTACGAGAAAAGAAACAGATTGCCACATGGTACGACAACCTGGTGGATTTTATCTAAAAGTTAATGGCATCTGACTAATGTCTCTTTAATAACAAAAGTAGATACCCTTATTCTGCTTTTTAGTTTTTTCTTGAGGTAACCTGAAGTTTACATTTCCATTATGATTACAGCCTTTCTTTTATAAGTGGAAGCACATTATTTTGGTCCACTGAGCAAACTCATTCTTATTCATTGCCTTTTAATGTTGACATTTAACTTCCACAGCTGTAGAGTTGGCAAGAAGCAAAAGAATATTTAATATTCAAGGCAGCGGATTCTAAAACACCACAGCATTCTATTGTATCAGATGTCCGATAATTAGTGTGCGCTAATGGAAAGAAATAACTACATATGGAATTAGCAAAGGGCAGTTGAAGGTGCTCGTGTATTTATTTCCTTGCTAATAGTCACAGGTCAAACAGAGCAAACAAGTAATTCTAGCAATTCAAACTAATAATGGCTGATTTTCTAAAATACCATTATCTTCTATTTTACTGACCTTGGATCGCAAAACCAAATAAGATAAGAATTGGCCATATCGCTTGTCCACTATAATTTACTCTTTGACATCAGAATGAATTTGTTTATTCAGGAAATCATTCTTGTGTGTTTTCTATAAGCCAGGCATTTTGTAAGACACTGGGAATAGAGTTATGACAGTCCTTCCCTTCAGAGCACTGGATTTAGGAGAGAAAAAAAACAAGAAGGCAAGTAATTACAAAAAATAATGTTAAGATAAAAGAAATGCTACATATACACACAATGAAGGACTCCACCAAGCCACTGTAAACTTAAGCAAATTCATGACTTAATCCAAGTTCTATGGAAGAGGTGCCACTTAATGCTGACATTTGGTGACTTCAGGGTTAAGATTGGATGAACACATCTGATGTTGCCTTCTCCAAAAGTCCTTCTAAAACCACATTTAAAATGTTTTATGTATAAAAAAAAATAGTAAACTTACAAGAGCACCTCAATGTAAAGAAAACAAAAATCCTCACCACTGGATCAATACATTACCATCCATATAAATGGAGGAAAGATTGACGTTTTCAAAGACTTCATTTTGCTAGGATCAACAATCAACACTCATGGAAGCAGCAGTCAGGAAATCAAGTGCTGTATTGCATTAGGCAAATTTGCTACACAAGACCTCCTTAAAATGTTCAAGAGCAAACATGTCAGCTTGAGGACTAAGGTGCACCTGATCCAAGCCATAGTATTTTCACTAGCTTCATGTGCATGTGAAAGTTGGGCAATGAATAAGGAAGACCATAGAAGAATTGATGCATTTGAGTTATGGTGTTGGAAGAGAATGTTAAAAGTACCATGGACTGCCAAAAGAACAAACAAATCTGTGTTGGAAGAAATACAGCCAGAATGCTTCTTGGAAGCCAGGATGACTAAATTTCGTCTCTTAAACTTTGGACGTATTATCAGGAGGGATCAGTCACTGGAGAAGATATCATGTTTGGTAAAGTGGAGGGTCAGATAAAAAGAGGAAGACAACCCAGAGAGATGGATTGGCACAGTGTCAACAACAATGGACAAAAACATAGCAACGATTGTGAGGTTGGCGCAGGACTGGGCAGTGCCTTCTTCTGTTATGTATGGGTCACTATGAGGTGGTAAAGGCTCAATGACACCTAACAACAAAAAGGAAGACAAGAAAAATGATAGCAGGAACAAATGTGGAAGCTTGAGAAAAGGTGAACAAGGGTATATAGCTTTGTTATTAAGGTCACTGACTTAGCAGAGAGCTGAATTCTAAGTCACTTTGAGGACTAAAATGTGCCTAACCCAAGCCATGGTATTTTCAATCACTTCATATGCATGTAAAAGTTGGACAGTAAATAAGGAAGATCAGAGAAGAATCTACGCATTTGAATTATGGTGTTGGAGAAAAATATTGAAAGTACCTTGGATTGGCAAAAGAACAAATTTGTCTTGAAAGAAGTACAGCCAGAACGTTCGGTAAAAGCAAGGATGGTGAGATTTCACTTCTCACACTTTGTATATATCAAAGTTGTCAGGAGGGACCAGTCCCTGGCGAAGGACATTATGCTTGATAAAGTGGAGGGGCAGTGAAAAAGAGGAAGACCACCAATGAGATGGATTGACACAGTGGCAGCAACAATGAGCTCAAATATAACAACAATTGTGAGGATGTCAGAGGACCAAGTAGTGTTTTGTTCTGTTGTGAATAGGGTCACTATAAGTAGGAACCAACTCCACGGCATGTAAGAAAGAGCACAAGTCAACAATGGGGAATGCATTCTGCAGAGTCTTCGCATGACTCAAGACACACTTGGAACTAAGGATGAGGTGGGAGCTGAACAAAGGAGGACTGGAGAAGAATTGTTTGTAAATTAGACTTCCAGAACTCCTTCACTGCTCCCCTACTCCCACTGCGGAGTGACTGCCCCTCCCCAACAGGAGGCTCCAGATGCATTCCTTAGAAAGAGTAAAACAGAAATAATTCACTGATCAAAGGCATATTTCTGTGATCGTACACAAAGAAGGTTGAATACTGAAGTCCCACTATGTTTTCCCTTCTCACTCCAAGAGCATAGGCAGTTGGTCATTCACCCTTCTGGTAAGAGACTGGCATAACCACTTCAGGGAATCTGACCAACTCCAAGAAAAGACTCAAATATTAACACCAGGGCTTCTGCAAACAATGGTCCACCTATTCACCAACAGATGAATGGATAGGCAAAATGTAGCATATCTATACAGCCATAAAGAGAATGAAATTCTGACACATACTACAACATAAATGAACTTTGAAAAGATGATGCTGAATGAAATAAGTCAGATAAATAAGAACAAATATTGTATGACCCCACATGTATAAAATATCTAGAAGGACAAATACATAGAGATAAACATTTGTTAGTAGTCACCAGAGGCTGGTGAAGGTACTAACCTTCTATCTGAAGTGATGGAAAACTTTTGGAAAATGGATCGTGGTAATGACAGCAGAACCTAGCGAATGCAATGAATGTCGCTGAATTTTACACTTGAGAATGGTTAAAATGGCAAACTTTGTATTGCATGTTTTTAAATTGATATATAAGTATGTATAAACTCTAGTTCTGGTGTGGCACCGCAGAATAAAACACCTGACTGCAAGGTCTATTTGAACAATAAGATCGGTGGTCCAAACTCACCAGCCACTCCTTAGAGTTACTATACAGGGTTACTATGAGTCAGAATCGACTTGACAGCACTTAACAACGACAATACATAAAATAGACTCTTGGTGTGGTGCTATAGGATCAGTACTGTATTTCAAACCACAAAATTAGCAGTTCAAACTTACCAGTCACTCCTCAAAAACCCTATAAAACAACAATAATGTATAATAAAATAAATAGCCACATAATCTAGTCCAAAAAGACAATGTTCTGCATCCTACTTTGGTGAGTAGCAACTTGGATCTTAAAAGCTCCTGAGTGACCATCTAAGATGCAACTATTGGTATCTCCCTGTCCAGAGAAAAGCATGATGAAAATAGAAGACATGTGGAAACAGTCCAAAGGACTAATGGACCACATGAGTATCAGTCTCCACAGCCCTGATGCCAGAAGACCTACCAATTATTCTGAAAGATTCTTAAGAGGATGGGAGAAGAATGTGGAGCAATATTTTTTTTTTTTTAATTTAAATACCAAGCTACCTAGTGGCATAGAGACTGATGGAACTGCTCTCTGACACTCTGGCCCTTAGTCACTCTTCAGGTCTGGAACTGAATTGACTCCCATGGCTCAGTTTTCAGGCAAACACTAACACTAGTAAAGTATGCCACACCTTAGAGTAATAAACCATTTGAGACCAAAAGGGCAGCATTTACTCAAGGACAAAGTTCAGAAAGGTTAAGAAAGAAGGAGGAATGGAGACAAACACAGGAAGTAGGATATGTGATGTTACATTGTGGGGATTGCAGTCAATGGCATGAAACAAAAGGTGTATGTATTGTTGAGTAGAAAACTGATGATCTGGTCTGTTCTCAGTTCACAATAAAATGTTAAGAAAATAAAAAAAATAAATGGCCACCTAGATGTTTCCAAATGAGCCCTGGGGGTATAGTGGATTAGTGTGGGGCTTCTAACTACAAAGTGATTGGTTCAAACCCATCAGCTGCCTTCCATATGGGAAGATTTTCAGCCAGTAAATCTCAAGTGTAGCCAGCACCCATCTGTCAGTTAGAGATTTGTGTGTTGCTATAACGCTGAACAAGTTTCAGCAAAGTTTCCAGACTGAGACAGATTAGGAAGAAAAACTTGGTGACCTACTTCCAAAATCAACCAATGAAAACCCTATGAATCACAGAGCAGCCCAATACACAGTTGATCCATAACCTACCTAAGGGATGGCTTTGGACCAGGCAGTGTTTTGTTCTGTTGCACATATAGTTATGGGAAAGGCATCACCATAAGTTGGGAATAGGCAGCTAATGACAACACAATTGATCACAGCAGGATGGTTAAGTCTGAAACCAATCCATGTATACCTGAAAATACCTTGGTTTGACCCTAACATTTTGACAATTCTAGGCCCTGGGTCCAAAATTATTCTTCTTCAACATTTGAATTATATCACTTTTTGCACTCCTGTATCCATTGTTTTTGTTGGGTAGATTCAGTCTGATTTTTATTATTTTGTTTTATCTTTGTAACAGGGTCCTTTATTTATCCAAGTAATCACATTTTAAATTCCAGTGCTATGTTTCCCATTGGGCCTGATTCCACTGGTATGGGTTGTCTATAATTTGTTGTTCTTCATAGGCTTCTGCTCTTTGGATACACCATGGTATTTGTTGTTGTTTCAATCAGAGAATTCTTCCATGTTATTCCTGAGAGACTACCAATTGCCTATACTTTTGCTGACTATATGGGTGACCCATTGACAAGGGAAGCTCAGCTTGTGTCTTCGCTGTCAGTGTGGGAGATGTGAGTTGAATATTTACTCCAGTCCTCTGGGATTTTCAGCACATGATTTCCCTGGCATTCATCTCTCCTTAGGACACACTGCCCAGTTCTTCTATGTCAGGGACTGCTTTGTAACTGAGTGTGTAGGGGATCAGTCAGGGATCTACTGACCATCTGAGCCTGGCATTACCAATATCAATGCTGAAATCAGAGTGTTGGAAAGGAAGGCTATTTTCATCAAATCTTATTTTTTAAGTCATGGGTGTCTCATTTTCTATCCTGATCTGAAAGTACCGAAGTTTAGTGGAGAAAATGCAACTTTGAGTATGTAATTCAAGGTACTAGCCTTGGTGTAACACTGTAAAATAAGTACTGAATTGCTTACCACAAAGTTGGTGGTTCAAACCCACCAGTCGCTCCCCAAAAACCCTATATAGAGTCGCTATGAGTCAGAACCAACTCAGCAGCACTTAACAACAAGTTTAACACAATAGACAAGACTCATTCCCTTCCTATTCTAGCCTGGACCTCTGAAATCACAGTACCCACTCTGGGCTGGCCCAAGACTAAACCTTTGCTTCCCTTCTTCTCTGATCTCATCCCTCAGCCTTCTCTTGCTCCAGCTCCTTGTTTTCTTGAGGGTTCCTCACTTTGATGTTGTCCTTAAAGCCTGCCTTTGGATTCATTCTGCTCTTCTTTGTCTTTTCAGTGCAAGACAAGGAGCCAGAAGCCCTTCCTCCTCTAGATTCACTCCAGGGATACTTCCTTTGAAGCTGCCAGTTCACTTAGAGGTGTTACACCAGGCTGTGGGAGACTCAGCCCCAAGCCAACCTTGCTAGAACAATCAAAGTTAGAACAGACAACTCCTGTGACAAAGGGTGAGGCCATTATCCTTTAGGGCACTCCCCCATGTGAGCTCTGTAGAATGGCTTAGTTCTAATGTCAGAAGTTCTCAAAGGAAACACAAATTTCTTAGTTTCCAATGATGATGAATAATATATACTTGGATTATGTCTTCCTAATGCACAATCCAGTACTTTGAATTGTGTTATGCTTTTTGGTGCCTATATTTCCACATCACCTTTTTATACATCGTTTCAGAAATTATGTAAGTTTATGGTTGTTCGAAAGATAATTGGAAGAGAACGTTCTCTGGTTTTTGGTAAGAACAAGTCATGCTATCACTAAAATAAGCTCATTATTCTTCATCAGTAAAAGCATCAGTCTTGTTTATTGTTTTTAAGTGCTGTTGAGTTGGTTCCAACTCA
>NW_006408532.1:14431865-14436406 GCF_000296735.1 Chrysochloris asiatica | reverse complement strand
GGGAACCTAGGGGATCTTAGGAACACAAATGGATACTAAAGAGTCAATATTTTCTCCTTAGAAACTCTCGAAATCATAATGTGAAAGGTCACAGCAGAGAACCAGACATAACACAACACCACCAAGAGAACCTATCACTTTCCCCAAACCTGAAGACTAGGTTTTCTGATGTGTCCAATGAAGTCCCAGAAACTGTAACTTCACTAAAATTTCTGTTTAAACAGAAGAAGAAAGAAGAAGGAAGAAGGAAGAAGGAAGAAGGAAGAAGAAGAAGAAGAAGAAGAAGACCCCATTCTTTAGATTTAGAGTCTTCAACTACAAGAGTATCACGGTATTGTTCTTAGGTGCCATCAAGTCAGTTCTGACTCATAATGACCCTATGTACAAAAGAAAATCACTGCGTGCTCTTACAACATACTCACAATCTTTAAGCCCACTGTCACAGTCACTGTGCAAATCCAACTTGTTGAGGGTCTTCCTCTGCTTTGATGACCTTCTACTTTACCAAGCATGATGTCCTTTCCCAGAGATTTGCCCCTTCTGATAACATGTTCAAAGTACATGAGACAATGTCGTGCCATCCTTGCTTCCAGGAGTATCAAAATGTTATTGTTTTCTTAAGCATTGTAGACTTGGCTCTAACTCACAGCAACGCTGTATAGGGTTTCTGAGGAACACCTGGTGGGTTTGGAGTAGGTGGTGGATTGGAAGCACCCACCTTCCAGTTTAGAAGTCCAGTGCTTATCCTACAGTGCCACACCAGGACTAAGCAGGACTCAGAGTATCATGTTGTTGTTATTGTTAAGTGCCATTGAGATGGTTCTGACTCGCAGCAACTCTATACACCACAGAATGAAACACTGCTCAGTCCATCATCACAATTATCATACTTGAACCCATCGCTGCTGTCATTGTACAACCCATCTCATTAGGGGTCTTCTTCTTTTTCTCTGACCTTCTACTTTACCAAGCATAATGTTCTTCTTCAGGGACTAACCCCTCCTGATAATATGTCCAAAGTATGAGATGAAGTATCGCCATCCTGGCTTGTAAGGATCATTCTGGCTATACTGCTTCCAACACAGGTTTGTTTGTTGCTCTGGCAGTCCATGATACGCTCAGCATTCTTCTCCAACACTATAACTCATCGTTGTTGTTGTTGTTATGTGCTGTGGAGTCGGTTCCAACTCATAGCGACCCTGTACAGGGTTTCCGAGGCTGTAAATCTTTACGGAAGGAGAAAGCCTCATCTTTCTCCCATGGAGTGGCTGGTAGTTTCGAACTGCTGACCTTGTGGTTCGCAGCCCGATTCATAACCACTACGCTAATATTCATCAATAAATCTATGGTCTTCCTTATTCTCTGTCCAAGCTGCCCATGCATGCATATAAAGTTCATTGAAAATACCATGGCTTGGATCAGGCACATCTTAGTCCTCAAACTGACATCTTTGCTCTTGAACACTTTAAAGAGGTCTTGTGAAGCAGATTTGCTTAATGCAACATGTCGTTTGATTTCTTGGCTGCCACTTTCAAAAGATTGTGGATCCAAGCAAAGTGAAGACTGACAACAGCAACCTTTTCTCTATTTACTATGGCTTACCTACTGGGACAGTTGTGAGGATTTTTGTTTTCTTTACATTGAGGTGCAATCCATGCTGAAGGCTGTAGTCTTTGATCTTCATCAGGAAGTATTTTAAGTCCTTTTCACTTCCAGCAAACAAGGTTATATCACCTGCAAATTGCAGGTTGTTAATGAATCTTCTTCTAATCCTGATGCCATGTTTTCCTTCATATAGTCTAGCTTCTTGGATTATTTGTTCATCATACAGATTGAATGGGTATGGTGAAAGAATACAACGCTGGCAAACACCTTTCCTGATTTTAAACCATTCAGTATCCCCTTGTTCTGTTCGAACAATTGCCTCTGAGTCTCTGTACAGTTTCCTCATGAATGCAATTAAATGTTCTAGAATACCCATTCTTTGCAGTGTTATTCATAACTTGTCATGATCCCCAATGTCAAAAGCCTTTGCATAGATAATAAAGCACAGGTAGACATCTTTCTGGTATTCTTTGCTTTCAGCCAAGATCCATCTGATGTCAGAGATATGATATCCCACATTCCATGTCTTCTTCTGAATCCAGCTTGAGTTTCTGGTAGTTTCCTGTTGATGTACTATTGCAGCCATTTTTTTCATTGTCTTCAGCAAAATTTTACTTGTATATGATGTTAATGATATTGTTAGATGATTTTTGCATTCCATTCAGTCATCTCTCTTTGAAATGGACATAAATATGGATCTTTTCCTATCAGTTGGCCATGTTGCTGTCTTCTAAATTGTTTTTTGAAATATTTCAATTTGTATTCTGTCACTTCCTGGGGCCTGTCTTTACTAATGCCTTCAGTGCAGGTTGGACCTTCCTTTAGTACCATTGGTTGTTGATCATACGCTACCTTTTAAAATGGCTGAACATAGCCATAGTCAAATTCCTTTGGGCCACTTTGGATCAGTCTAAAGCTCTGCTCTAACTAGGTAACCAAGCTATTCAAAGCATTTTTAATCCCAGTCTCTGGTCTTGGCTCCTGGTGGTGCTATAGCTAACCACAAGGTCAATGGCTCAAACCCACCAGTGGCTTCATGAAAGAAAGATAAAGCTGTCTAGTTTTCCATACAGATTGACAGTTTTGGAAACCCTATATATAAGATCACCAAGAGCCAGAATTAACTAGATGGCATTTGGTCTGGGTCTTGGCTCCCTGGCCTACTCCATGACTCTCAAGGTCCTAGATTTCTCCCATCACTGCCCTTTAAGACTGCAGTCTCCTGAATCACCAAGGCACCCCCAGCACAATTTCCCAGCTCTGATCCATATACCCTAGTTCAACTCCTCATCCTCTTTGATTCCCAGGTTTGCAAATCAGTGATAGAGGACACTGTCTCGCCATCATATTCTGTATTTTAACAACAACAAAAAGACACTTTTGCAAAAAGTTTATTAGCCATCATTTTGTTTAAAGGTGTAGTAAGATGGACCTAAAAATGAACCTTAAGTTCAACTTGACAGCATTTAACTAAACTAATAATTAACCTTAGGTATGTGATGATTTTCTCAGCAGTAAAATATTTTGGTAAGTTAATCAACACCTTTGAAATTTATATTTAAAAAAGATATTACCATCAGTCAAACACTAAACAGATCTATAAAGGACTAGTTAGGTAAAGCATACTTTAGAGTAATCAGCCATTTGGGAACAAAAGGGCAGCATTTACCCAGCATACAGAAGGGTTAGAAAAAGAGGACTAGAAATAGGAAACGCAAAGAGGAAGTAGACTAAAATATGTTAATTACATTGTGGAGATTGCAGTCAATGAGCTAAAGTAAAATGTCCATGAATTGTTGAATGGAACACTGATCTGCTCTGTAAACTTTCACCCAATCCACAATAAAAAGTTAATACTTTAACCAAACAAGAAATAATGAGGAATACTGAGAAACTTTGTAGTGCTCTTGGTGTGCCGTCAAATCATTTCCGACTCACAGTAACACTGTATAGGGTTTCCAAAGCTGTAAATCTGTACAAGAGCAGAAAGCCTTATCTTTCTCCCATGGAGCAGATGGTGAATTTGAACCACTAACCCAGCAATTGGAATCCTGATGTGTCACTGTAGGATAAGCACTGGACCACAAGGTCATTTGAATTGCAAGGTCAGAGGTTCAAACTCATGAGCCGCTCCTCAGAAACCCTATACAGGGTCACTATGAGTTGAAACCAACTCGATGGCACTTAACAACAACAATACCGTTAGCAATGCAATGTGGAACCCACTATGCCACCAGGGCTCCAATATGTTCACTCGTTGTTGTTGTGTGGTTCCAAATCATAACAACCCTATATAGATTTTCCAAGGAATGGCTGGTGGGTTTGAACCACTGACCTTGCGATTAGCTGCCCATTGCTTACCCCACAGTTCTAAACCAGGACTCCAATATTTGCACTTGTCGTGTTGTTGTTAAGTGCCATCAAGTCAGTTCCAACTCTTAGTGGCCCTGTATAGTGTTTCCAAGGAACAGTTGGTGAGTTTGAACCACTGACTTTGCAGCTCAAATCAACCTTGCAGTCCAGTGCTTATCCTCCAGTGCCACACCAGAACGCTAATATTTGCACTGTTGTTGTTAAGTGCTGTTGAGTTGGTTCCAACTCAAAGCGACCCTGTATAGGGTTTCCAAGGAGCAGCTGGTGAGCTTGAACCGCCAACTTGCAAAATTTATTGAGCACTTATTCTGCATCAGACACTGTAGTAAGCACACTATATGCATTACTTTATTAAATACTCAAGACCATCCTATAAATGTTTTGTATCAAATATGGCCTCAGAAAGAAAAGTGCAATCAATGGGGGAACCGAGGTTTAAAGAAGGATCTACTTATATAAAAGTGTGGCCAGCCCTTTGAAGCAAAGCAGAAAGTTATAACCTCAAATGTGGTGGAGCCAAAAAATCAAACTGAAGCCTTCTGACTCCACAGCCAGCTCTGAAT
>NW_006408532.1:14427566-14431765 GCF_000296735.1 Chrysochloris asiatica | reverse complement strand
GTGTATTAACCCACAGCGCCACACCAGAACTCCATCTTAGTTACATTTTATTATTAATGTTATGATTAATTATTAGCAGAAAGAAAACTTTTAGTAAAGAAAAGACATCTGTAATATAATGCATAAAGGGAATCAATCACTGTTCTAATTGTTCCATATATATTAACTTACCCAAGATAAATGTACCTAAGTGTTATGTATATGCATATATAAAACATACTATCTTCATCTTTGGTGCATTTACCATTATCATCCCTATTTAAGAGATGAGGAAACTGAGGCACTCAAAAATTTTGCTCTTCTTGGTTCACACACACCCTTAACTCATACCACAAAACAAAACAAAACAAAAAAAAAACCAAGTCATTCAGAAACATTTTGTACAATTTTCAGCAGTTTGGAAACTACTAACATTTTGCGATACTCTGGAGGGTGTCTAGTAAAGATGGCCCCATAACCTGTGGCAGGCAATCCAGTGTCCCTGAAAATAAGATAATAAGTTTTAGAAAACATGTCACACTCCCACTTACAAACTTTCAAAGCCACACAAAACAAATTGGGGGTTGACTTATGACGATTCTTTTTTTAAAAAGAGCTTCATGTTTGAAACTTTTATGCACCTTGTAAAATAAAAATTTCCAACAAGTACATGGAAAGTCTAACATTGTGTCATAGTTTTATTATATTTTCCAATGATTACAAGATAAAACAATGACTAGATCATGTATTTCCATGGAAAGGCACTTTGCCAAGTTGCAGGACCACAGAAATGACTAAGAAACTGTTTCTACCCTCAAGGAACTTTATCTCTGGGGAAACACACACACACAAACAATGAGAATGCCATTTCAACTGCTACAGAGAACATAAAATACTCAGCATGAGCATAAAGCAAGGGATCTTGAGATGAAAGTGCCTGATGTATTTCTGTAATGTGTATCCAGACTTCTTATGCAACCCTATCCTGTATGTACATGCTCTGTAAGCAAAGTATTAAGAATACCTTTCAATAATCCCAGAGCTCAATGTATCCTCATTCAATAAGGCCTTGCTCTTTATTTCAGCCAACTCGGTGTTAAAACAAATATTTTCCATCTGTTCATGGGTTTCTGATATCCAAATCTGGAAAAATAAAAGCTACATATAGGAAAAATAAACTAATACCATTTTTAAAAAAAGGTCAGTTACTAAAATATATTTCAGTCCATTCTGATTTGTACTGCTTGAATTCAACTGGCATTAAAAAATAAGTAATGGATCTCCTAACAGTCAACTATTTTGTCATAAATATCTAAAAATGGCCATTCCTTTACTATGTGTAATTGGGCAAATAAAATGCAAATGAGTTGTTTCTATGAAATGAAAAGTGCCTCATCTCAAACAAAAACTAATTCTACCTGCTTTTCACTTCCTTCTTTATGTTCCTGAGCATGGTGTATTTTAATTTCCCTAAGAAGAAAAATGTTTTGTAAGTCACAAAAGACTTCAGATCCCATTGTTGTCACCACTACTGTTGTCATCACCACCATCTTCTTTGTGATGAGTATCCATTCTCTATCATAGAGAAGATTTTAACGAATTATCAAGCTATTATTACTATGCAGACATCTGCAAATTGTAAGATGTACGCAGATCAATCACAGAACTGCCACCAGTGGGAACCTAGGGGATCTTAGGAACACAAATGGATACTACAGAGTCAATATTTTCTCCTTAGAAACTCTCGAAATCATAATGTGAAAGGTCACAGCCCTTTGAAGCAAAGCAGAAAGTTATAACCTCAAATGTGGTGGAGCCAAAAAATCAAACTGAAGCCTTCTGACTCCACAGCCAGCTCTGAATGTCTATATGTCACCTGTATCAGAAGCTAATATTATCCCCCAAGTTTATATTTTCCTTCTTCTTCAGTACCCAAACATATTTTCTGATTCATATTGATGTTGAAGTGAGGGATTCAGTATACACTCACTCTCTCCAAATGACTCTTCCAAATTCCAAATACTCACAGCCAAGTCTCTTTAATTTCAACTCTTTTGTTGTTGTTGTTTAAATTTTCAAGGTAGAAAAGAGACCAAGAGATCCAAAACCAGTTATTGTCCAAATGCCTTGCATGTTCTACATTAGTGATTTGACTCTTCTGTTGGGACTGAAGACGTTGGCATCTGTTGTCTTAAATCCTCAGTCATAACTAAGAAAGAGTCCTATTTCACCCTATTCAACAGCCCTACCACCAAGTGTATCTTTTTACAACATCACAAATAATAATGACCACTGATTATGTAACTATTCATTTTATTTAATAATAAACAAAATCTAATTTCTCTAAAAGTTAAATAACTATTATCGCTGTTGTTTTTATTTACAGTCAACACCAAGACTTTGTCAAAAGTTTTTCTCTCTCTCTTAAAATTATCAAAAGGGCTATTCTTATTTCTCAGCAGTAATTTTTGTCCTTGAAAATCCTGACTTGGCTTGTGTCTAGGTTAACTCTATAGTCCCATATACAGATTCTACATGTCCCCAAGAGGACTATACCAACATAACCACCGTTATTTTGAATAACTGAGGCTCAAAGGGTATAATCAGAAAAACACTTTTTTTTGGTCTTCACTGCCTGTTCAAGGCAGCTTTTATGGGCTGGTTCTTTCCCTATCCTTAGAAGAAACAAATCTTGGAAATACATAAGTCTCATATTTTTCTGATCACTCTCGGTTAACAAAATTATTTCCTGTCATAAAAATAAGTCTCTGTTTATTAATCAATATTAAGAGAATCACCCAAGAGGGGCTTTTAATTGTCTGGGGGATGGAAGGTGCTGAGCAAGTGAGCTGAGCCCACCTAGCCCATCCCCACCCTCTACTTTCCAGGAGAGCTTTTCCACAGGGAGCAAACTTGAGATGCAGAAGGGGAAAAGTTTTAATCTTAGGTGAAATTCATCATTTCAATGAAATATTTTAATTACTTAAATGTGATCAATGGATATTTTACTATCTAGGCGTGACCCTAAAAATTAGGGAATCTGCACAAGATTGTATCCAGGGGTAGAAAAAGGACCAACTGTACGAAGTATGTATCTCAGTTATCTGGTTCTGTAATAACAGAAATATCACAAGTGGGTAACTTTAAGGAACATAAATTTAGTTCCTCACAGTTCAGGAGGCTAGAAGTCTGAATTCAGGGCATTCTTTCGTGTCTGTGTCATCTATTAGCAGCTCTCAGCAACAATCCTTGACATCCTTGGATGTGTACAAGTATTATCTGTCTTTCTTCCCACTGTGTCTATTCTGTCTATTCTGGCCTTCTTACAGCTCAGAAGTGATTAATTCTAGGATCAACTTCATACTGGTAATGGCATCATTAACATAACAAAAGAAACTCTCTCTTTCCACACAGGGTCATATTTATAGGTACAAGGGTTAGGATTTCAACTCATACTTTGGGGAGACACAATTCAAGGCATAACAGGGGAGAAAATAGGCAGTGGATTTTTAGTCTGTTTTGGTTTTTGTGTATGACTGCATCTTTTTAGTATCAATTTTCAATGTAACAGTTACAACTATGTGAGCAAATTAACATGCATGAAAAATAAAAATCTAGTTTCTCTAAAAGTTAAATCAGGGCATGATTATTGAAGTGAAGAAGGGTCTGCAAAGGAATAAAAGGATCACAGTGGTGCATCCCTGACAGGAGACATTCTCTAGACTAAATACCTGCAAAACTGCATCCCCAGACAAGAAAAGCACACTCACTAGGTCAGAATGTATAAAGAATTTCTGAAAGAGGAACAGCAGATGTGACTGTGCTGATATGCAAAATCATAAAGTGAATCCAGGTGAGGATGCTGAAAAAGGTGGAGCAACTACAAGTTCAAAGACACAAAAAGGAAGAGGAGGCCCAGGCTCACTAGCTCCAAACATCTTTCTTTCTCCTAACCTAACTAACATTGGCATTGAAAATGATTCCACTTACCAACATCTGATCCATATGCCTCTTTCAAGTACTTAGACCCAGACACAAGAAAAACATCTGTCAGATTGGAGTAGTCAAAATACCATTCTATTATGTTGCTGGTAAATGATGTCGAGTCGGTTCTGACTTATAGTGATCCTGGATAGTGTTTCCAAGAGCAGCTGGTGAATTTGAATCACTGAATTAGTGGTTGGTAGTCCAGTGCTTATCCTACAGCACCACACCAGGAA
>NW_006408532.1:14421733-14427016 GCF_000296735.1 Chrysochloris asiatica | reverse complement strand
TTTTTTTTGCCACTAAGACAGCTCTTATTTGATGCCTATTTAGCTCTTCTTCACTTATGCATAAAATGAATACTGGTACACTTTTGTACTATTCACTTATCTGCCATTTTAAAATTCAAAATGACTGTGATGCTGTTAACACTAATACTAGCCCAATTTGCTCATCAGTGTTGTCCCATTAGTTCCAAAAATGCCTTGGCATTTATCCACTGGCTGCATAAGAAAAATCTGTTTAATACAATTGCTCATGTTTGTCTTTGCTCCTTTCTGTCTGGGAGGTTCTCATTTTCTATGACACAGATCCTATGTGCTCTGTAATGAATGCTTCCGAGTTTACCAGATTCAGCAAGCACCACTTGCTCAGACATGGTTGTTCTTGAGCTTCAATTCTTCAGTGGTTTTCCCCTCAAATCAGAGCAACATCTGTGACTGTGGTAGGGCTTGTGATGGCGTGGTGAGTGTCCTTGAGCCTGAGACTTTACATCTTGTAGGGAAATTGACAGAAATGCTTCTGATCATTTTACTTTGGAGCATCTGAATAAATTCCAAGTAAAATATCAAACCAAAATACTGTCATTTAAAATGCTCTTGTCCATAATTACTTAGGCTAATAAGACAACTAGAGGCAATCAGAGGAACCCAAATGGACTGTTCTCCTCTGAAGCAAGATCCTCTGTGGGAGTGGCTGCCTGAAGTCTGAGGGCCAGATTCTGCCAATAAATGGTTCCTTGACAACTCAGCTCAGGGACCTTAAAAGGTCACCTCTGCTAAGAAGACATTCTGATTCCTCTCTGAATCCTTTTCCAATTAAGATGACTTTCAGAGCATCCACATGGTGACTCTTTTGGGACAGTGTTGACCTACTTACTCCACAGAGTTTCAGAGACTGTAAATCTTTATAGGAGCACACTGTCTTATCTTACTTCTGTGGATCAGCTGGTGGGTTTGAACTGCCAACTTTGAGGTTAGCAGCCCAACAACTAACCCACTACTCCACCAGGACTCTGAATGGGCTCAATGACAGCAGCAGTAGGTCCGAGCCTCCTGGTCTCTCTCCTATCAGAGCATCCATCATACCATCACCAATGTGATTCTATCTCCATTTTGACCACAAGCCTATGAGTTCCTTGCTTAAAACGCACGTTACCCCAGCACTTAGCATAATGCATGACCAAAAAATAAATATATGAGGCTTCAACTCACTCATTCAAAAAATATTTGAGAACCCACTATGTACCAAAGGAGTCCTGGTGTCACTATAGAATAAGCACTGGACTGCTATCCACAAGGTTCAAGCCCGTCAGCCACTCTGCAGGAAAAAGAAGATGTTTTCTGTTCCCATAAAGATTTAGTCTTGAAAACTTTATACAGAGTCGCTATGAGTAGATATCAGCTCAATGGCAGTAGGTAGATAGGTACCATGTACCAGGCACTGTACACTTTAGAGACACAACAGTGCCTATTTCCTCTTCTCATGAGACTGCTGCTAGTGACAAGATCAGCAGTTCAAACCCACCAACCACTCCTCAGAAACCCTATACAGGGTCACTATGAGTCAACTCATTGGCACTTAACAACAACAACATAGGTAAGTATGATCAATAGCAAAGCCATAAGTATGACCAATAACAACTCCATCCTTCCTCCATCAATGCCCATTCATACTCACATGGAGGGACTACTTCTTTCTTACATCCCTTAATGACATAGAGACCGGACAGGTCCCATGACTTTTTCTGGTCATTCTTAGATAATATGTTGTTGTTGTTGTTAAGTGCCTTCAAGTCAGATCTAACTCATAGCGACACTGTATAGGGTTTCCAAGGAGAAGCTGGTGGGTTTGAACTACTGACCTTGTAGTTCACAGCCCAGTGCCAATCCTACAGTGTCACACTAGAAGTCTTATTAACCATCAAGTCGGTTCCGACTCATAGCGACCTTATGTAGAGTTTCCAAGGAGCAACTAATGGATGGTTTGAACCATCAGCCTTGTGGTTCTAACCGACTTTGCAGTCCTACGCTTATCCTACAGTGCCACACCAGGACTCATTTGTTTTTGTTGTTAAGTGCCATCAAGTCGGTTCCAATGCAAAGCAACCCCATATAGGGTTTCCAAGGAACAGTTGGTGAGCTTGAACCACCAACCTTTCAGTTCAAACAGCTTTGCAGTCTGGCGCATTAACCCACAGCACCACATCAGGATTCCAGGATTCATTAGGGTGCCTTAAAAAAATGAAAAAAGGTCCAATCAAAACAGTGGCTATCAAGGGAATCTGCTGGTGTATTAACCCACAGCACCACACCAGGACTCGTTGTTGTTAGGTGCCATCGAGTCAGTACCGAATCATACTGACCTTATGCACAACAGAACAAAACACTGCCTGGTCCTGGGCCAACCTCACAATTGTTGCCACGCTTGATCCCATTGATACTGCCACTTTGCCAATCCATCTCTCTGGGGGTTTCCTTCTTTTTCTCTGACCCTCCCCCTTAACAAACATGATATCCTTCTCCAGAGACTGGTCCCTCATTATTTCTGAAGTATGAGGGACAAAGTTTGGCCATCCTGGCCTCCAAGGAGCACTCTGGTTGCACTTCTTCCAACACAGATCTGTTGGTTCTTTTGGCAGCCCATCGCACTTTCAATATTCTCCTCCAACACCGTAACTCATAAGCATCAATTCTTTTACGGTCTTCCTTATCCTTATTCACTGTCCAGCTTCCACATGCATATGAGGTTATTGAAAATATCATGGCTTGAAAAAAAAAAAGGTCCAGTCAAAACAGTGGCTATCAAGGGATTCTGCTGGGCCATCTAAAATCACAACAGAGAGAGAGGTCTACTCAGAAGATTATGTTGATTGTTTGAGGAGATTCCAAAAGGGTCATCTTAGCAGACTTTCTAGAAGGATACAGGCAATCCCAACATAATGTGGGATAATTATTTTGTTCTTGGCATTTGGGAGAATGCCCCAAAACAGAGACAAAAGGAGTTCCATTTTGAATCTTGTTACAAATAAATGATGTTTCTATTAGACCCAGCATTAAATGCGGCAGCATTTAAGGGCAAGGGGACCTTCAATCAGCTAAACAGAAATGCTTACAGATGTAAAAAAAAAAAAAAAAAAACCACTCAGCAGCAATCTTGCAAAAAATCCAAAATGCTACAAAGGCAATCAGGAGGTAAAGCAGATGGAGATAGGGTTAGTCAACACATGTGTGGATATAATTCAGGAAACAGAACAGAAGTTATAGCTAAGACATAAGAAATCATGGCCCTAACACATTCAGTGAGGTATATACAATACCCAAGCCAGAGCTAAAAAACAGTTGCAAGAAGCATGCAGCATAAAGGTAAAAAGGCCACTAGATGAGGAGAGGAGCAGCTGGGCTCTCCAAGTAGCAGCTTGGAGAAGTATTTATGAGTTTAAACTTCAAGATCAAGGAGACAAAAAGGAAAAAAAAAGTATTTAGATTTTAATATACTGTCTAGCTGTTTGACCTTGAGTGAGTTATTCAGCTTCACTCAGCCTCAACTATTGCACTTAACTATGCAATGCAGGTCATGTAGCATGCCTGCCTGAAGAGTTGTCCACTGTTAACATGATTATTTCATGGAATAAACTGTACTCGAGAGTATCATCATGAAGCAGCTTTATTTTAGTCAAGCTGTCTCACACTCAGGGCGAGTTCTTTTCTTTTGTTTGATGGACATCTTAGGCAAGTCCTACAGCTTTTCTAGTTCCTTTGAATCCCAAGCAGAATCTCATTTTAGTTATATTTTCCAGTGCAGTACAAGTATCAAAATTTCAATATAGCTGGACTATATTTAAAGCTTTAGGATTTATATTCACTGCTGCTTTAGTTCTGAAAGTCTGCAGTGTGATGGGTTCTTTGTCAACTTCTGTTTCCCTCCCTGACCCTTCTATGTCTGGATAATGAGATGTGACTATAGACATAGTGTTAAGTGGCCTGTATGATAAGCAATGGATGATAAACCACAAGGTTGGCAGTTCGAGCCCACCAGAAGCTATATGGGACAAAGAGGTTATACAAAGAATTACAACCTTGGAAACCTATACAGGGTAGCTATGAATAGAAACCAACTCAACGGCACTTAATATCAACAACAACAACTCTGCTAAACCTCTGGGCTTAGAAGACAGTCACAATTGACTGGGGCATTTTTGCCATTGTTTCCAGAGATTCTCTTACTGAGAACCTTGAACTACAGCATGCTGGAAGCAGATCAGGCTTCTTCTCTGGGTATCTCCCTGAGTATCTCAGCCTTGGGTATCTGACAATTCTCTTCTGTTGAGTCTCTTTCCTCCCCATCCATACCCATGGCAGGTTTCGTTCAACAGCACTATGGATAGATTCTCTCCAGTGAATCCCATGGAAAACCTCACAGACACCCTTCACCACCACCATTCCCCTTCAAGTGCAACATGCTCCTGCTCTCCATCTGCTCTGAATGTCAGGTCTGTCTTCTGACTTTGAGATTTCTCAGGCATGTGTCATCTACTTGGACCATTTGTTCTCCAACTTCAAGGACACATATATTAATCGAAGTGGTACCTTTGAAAGTCCTCTCAACTCTGGAAGGAGGGACATGCAACAGTCAACTAAAGAAATCCTCCTCTAGTCCTGCAAGCCCTAATCTTCAAAGGCAAAACCACTCATATTGGCCTAATTTAATTTAGCTTTTCTTAGCAGATCCTGTATCCATGGCCCAACATCTTCTATGGCTGGTGGTTTTGTGCCATTGCGTCGGTTCAGAGTTTATAGAGTTTCTGTATATAGTTTCTAAGTCTGTAAACTTTTCTGGAGCAGAAAACTTCCTCTTTCCCCCTAGAGCTCCTGGTGGACTCTAACTGCTGACTTAGCAGTTAGCAGCCCAATGCATAAGCCACCAAAACACCAAGGCTATTTCTATAGGATACATGATTTTTGCTATCTATCAAGATTGTTCTAGCCTTTCCCGTGGCTCAACTTCAGACTAACAGTACACTGGTCTTTAAGGTGAACAATAACGTTAGGGAGATTCACATGCACTCCATATAACAATCAACCATTCCAAATCAAAAGGGCAGCATTTGTCCGGGGACAAAGTTCAGAAGGCGGGAAGGGTTAGGAAAGAAGGAGGAATAAAAATAGAAAACACATGCTCTTCCTTCTTCTTTTTTTAAAAAATGTTTTATTGTGAATTGTGTGATAGTCGACATGGGAGAACATCAGCTTTACATTCATTCCATATCATCCATCATTTCATTGGCATAGTTA
>NW_006408532.1:14409805-14420172 GCF_000296735.1 Chrysochloris asiatica | reverse complement strand
GGAGGAAATGGGATGAGTGATGTTCCTTTATGGGGGTTGCAACCAATGCATGAAACAAAATGTGTATGAATTGTTGAATGGAAAATTGATTTGCTCTATAAACCTTCACCCAGTTGAAAAGTAAAAAAAAAGAGAGAGAGAGTGCTCTAACCGTTAGACCTCTATCAAAACACTGTAATAAACAATGGAGAGATTCATCCACTTTTCTTCTATCTCCAGTATTGCACTTGACACATGCAAGTATGGAGGGTCTATGCCTGTAGTTTCTCCCTTTTCTTTACATGCAGGACTTTGAGCAAGTCAGTTAAGGCCTGTGAGTCTAGGTGTTTAATTGGTATGATATCTTTCTTGTTAACTCTATAGTGTTGTTATGGAAAACATTCATTTCTGCCTTGTCAAATAACTAGCTCTTGGGACCTCAGGCCAGATAAGTCTTTGGCTAGTCCAAAAGCTCTTGACTTGTTTAAACACAACTTAAGGCCTTTTGAGAGTTGATTGAGCAGACATCCACACAGTCAAACTGTAACCCATTCATAGCGATGCAAATAGAAATGACTTACGCATACATATTCTTTTTGTAATTGTGTCACACAAACTCCACTACCTTAAAATCGAAGACCTAGGCTCATACCCTAACTTCCTACTCTGTAGCCAAGGGACTTTGAGTAAGGCACTTAAACCCTAGGAGTTTCTTTATTCTCATACGTATAATAGAGATAATGATACATACTCCAAAGAAAAGAGTTCCTGGGTGGCTCAAAGAATTAAGCACGGCTTGGTAGTGTAGTGGTTACAAATCGGGCTGCTAACCTCAAGGTCGGTAGTTCAAAACTACCAGCTGTTCCGCAGGAGAAAGATGAGGCTTTCTGCTCCCATAAAGATTTGCAGTCTCAGAAACCCTCTCCAGGGTCGCTATGAGTTGGAACCGACTCCACGGTACTTAACAACAACAACAACAACTAACCAAAAGGTTACTGGTGATTCAACCCACCCATAGTTACCTTAGAAGAAAGGCTTGACAGTCTGCTTCTGACAGGTCACAGCCTTTAAACCCGTACAGAGAAGTTCTACTCTGCACACATGAAGCCACCATGGGTCAGAGTTAACTCAACAACACTGCCACTGGGAAATTGTGAATCGGCATTTCAGCAAGATGCTACAGCAGCATGACAATTTCTTGAACACTTGCTATGTGCCAGGTACTTTATGCTCTACTTATATTTATTAAGCATGTTATAATCTGTATCTTATTGATTGTTCACACTAACTGTAAGAAGTGACTGTGTTATGGGACTGAGGGCTCAGGACCATAGTCTCAGGGAAACCCCAGTCAACCGGTATAACATAGTCCACAAAGACAATGTTCTACATCCTGCTTGGGTGAATAATGTCTGGGATCTTGAAAGCTCATCAGTGGTCATCTAAGTTACAACTACTGGTCTATCCATGTGCAGAACACATAAGAGTGATGGAAATTGAAGATGCTTGGAATCAACTAGTCCAACAGACTATGGAACATGGAAACACCAGTCTCTATGATACTGAGACCAGAAGATGTAGATGGTGCCCAGCTACCACTACCAACTGCTCTGAAAGGGATCACATTAGAGAGTCCATGATAGAATGGGAGAAAATGTGGA
The DNA here is from genome assembly GCF_000296735.1 of Chrysochloris asiatica. Classification (NCBI taxonomy): domain Eukaryota; kingdom Metazoa; phylum Chordata; class Mammalia; order Afrosoricida; family Chrysochloridae; genus Chrysochloris; species Chrysochloris asiatica. Next base: position 14,418,532 of record NW_006408532.1, on the reverse strand, counting down.
CCAAAACTCAAAATTGTTTAAAACAACAACAACAGGTTTACTGGTCAGAAAGACTGGAGGAAATGGAGACTACAGCCCTCAACCACCCTTCAGGTCTGGGAAGGAATTCACCCTCGTGGTCTAACTTTCAGTCAAGCAGTCTGTAGGTGTATATGGAGAACAAAATCACTAGTAAGGTATGCTCACCATGGAATTGTTGATCATTAAAAATCAAAAGGGCAACATTTTCCTAAGGATAACACTGAGAACAGATAGGAAGGTGGGGGAATGCAACTAGGATAGGCAAAGAGAGGAAGCAGGATAACTGTTGTTGCATGGATGGGAATATAATCATTGAGATGAAACAAAGTGCATGTTTCATTTAATGTAAAGCTGAGGATACTGTCTGTAAACCTTCACTCAATTCACACAAAAAGTTTAAAAAAGAAAAAAAAAAGATGAAGTGGGTGTGTTTTATAAGTAAGGCCGCTAGAGGGCACAGTGGCTAGGTCCCCTAACTAATTAGCATAGCTATGGAGGGTGGGCACTAATAGGTGCTCCTCCCTTCACTTTTCTAGGTTTTCACTATGATGAAGATTCCTGACAAAATAAAGAAATGAGCATACACTACTTACCGGTGGTTCATCCATTCCAAGTCGCCAGTATGTTGAATTACACAGTCTTTTTACAGTTTCAGGATCTTCTATATCATAATCTTTAGGAAAGGCTTCTCTGTCCCGCTGCCTTCAAAAAAAAAAAAAAAAAAAAAAATGTAGAGTTACAGTAAAGATTAAATCTCATTTGTCTTGTAATGCACTTAAAAACTTTCTACATTATGCAGTGAAAGGCCCTGTCTTTGTAACATTATTTTCATTGTAAATTGACTCGATTCATGATATATAAAGCATTTTCCAGATAGGAAAACTTACTATCTTACTCTGGTAGCGTAGTGGTTACGACTCGGGCTGCGAACCTCAAGGTCGCCAGTTCGAAACTACCAGCTGTTCCACAGGAGAAAGATGAGGCTTTCTGCTCCTGTAAAGATTTACAGCCTCAGAAACCCTGTGCAGGGTCGCTATGAGTCGGAACAGACTCCACGGTACTTAACAACAACAACAACATTTTCAAGTAATGATGAACCTACTTCCTAAATGCAATTAGTTCAAGAGATAAAACTAAGAATATTTCCAAAACAAGACTTGTCCAACATAATAACTTATTCTGTGGTTTCAATGAGCTGGAACTTATTTGATAATGTAGAATTGTCATTGCTCAAATTAGATTCTAAAATAAAACATGGCAACATCTTAAAAAGGCAACTTACCACTTAGAAATTCTTTCTACCATGAATTTTAATTACCACTTTCTTTTCTCAAAAAATGAGGATAGTGACGCATTTACTCACATTAATTTATAATCTGTGCTTCCTACTTTCAAACAGGACCTAAAGGAAGCTGACGATTAAACGACGCTTTAAAAATGTAGGTGGAAGAGGAAATACAAATTCCAAATATCTCCAGTGATAAGATGGTTAGGAATAAAGAAATCACTGAGGAGTGCAAATGGTTAACACATTTGGCTGCTAACCAAAAGCCTGTAAGTTTGAATTCACCCAGGGATGCCTTGGAAGAAAACCTGGCGATCTACTTCTGAAAACTTCAATCCTGTGGAGCACAGTTTTAGTCTGACATGCATGGGGTTCCCATGAATCAGAATTGACTGGATAGCAATTGGTAAGTGGTACCTTGCCATGAGCATAGGGATGCACAGGGAGGATACTAGTTATTTCCACATATCATCCCTATAGTCGACTTCTTTATTAGACACTAAAAGAGTTAGTATGTTGGACGAGAATATTGAAAGTGCCATGGGCTGCCAGAAGAACAAATTGGAACATGTTGGAACAAAAAAAAAACATGTTGGAAGAAGCGCAGCCAGAGTTCTTCTTGGAGGCCAGGATGGCCAAAATTTATCTCTCATGCTTGGGACATATTGTCAGGAGGGACCAGTCGGTGGAGAAGGATATCATGTTTGGTAAAGTGGCGGGTCAGAGAAAAAGAGGAAGACCCCCAGTGAGATGGATTGGTGCAGTGGCAACATCAATGGGCTCAAGCGTGGCAACAATTGTGAGGCTGGCACAGGACTGAGCAGGGTTTCGTTCTGTTGTGCATAAGGCTGCTATGAGTCGGTAGCGATTCAATGGCATCTAACAATAATAACATAGGGTTAGTACCTAGGATCTGCAATACTTTTCAAGATGCACAAAAATGTTTAAAATTTTTTTAATCAGAAAAATTAAATGACTATAATATAATGTGGATTGTACCAATGCAGTCATAAAATGAATATAATACAACTTGGATTATACCAATGCAGTTACAATGCTTTTCATGGAGGAGGGGACCCATGAAGCAAAAAGTGCTGACTGCTACTGTGTGCTGTTAAGTTGGTCCCGACTCACAGCCACCCTGTATAGGGTCTCTGTGGAGCAGCTGATAAATATCATTATTACATAAACCATATACATCTGTGTGAACTGAGAATAGTAACACGCATAAAAATAATTGAGGTGTAATAATACATATATAAACAATCTATATAAACGAGGGTGAGTCAAAAAGTATTGCTACAAACATCATAGAAACCTGATTAAACAAAAATAACGAAATGTGCAGCTCTTGTTTCTTGATATATGCTTCATCTGGGTCTATACAATTCTGAAGGTGATGTTTCCATCTCTCTAACCCCTTCCCCTGAATAGTTCTGTGCGCTTCGATTTGTACCATATCAAAACAGTAGTTTGGATATCCTCAAGGGATTCAAATCGTATTCCTTTTCTTTGAGTTTGGGGAATAAAAAAAATTTGAAGGATTGTAGGGTGCATGGGGTAAGATTTCCTAGTGAAATTCTCAGAGAACAGCTCTTGCCACCATCAAGGAATGAGCAGGTCACCAGGTACATCGTGGTGAGGGGAAAAAATTCCTTGACACAATTTTCCTGGCCTTTTTCTCATCAGTGCAGTTTTCCAGATTTTGTAATACCTGTTCCTAATAAGTTCTCGTGATTGTCCTTCAAGAAAATCTATTCAGATTATTCATTTGGAATCCCCAAAAGCCGTTGCTATAACCTTCTGAGCTGACTTCACTGCCTTGAATGCAATTGGCTCAGCAGATCCCCTTGGAAGCCACTGTTTTGAGTGGACCTTGCTGACTCCTACATTCCATAAAATCATTTTCAATAGTTTTGATCTTGCTAAAAAACGGCATATGGACAAATCAACTCTTTGAGTTAGCTGATCTATATGAAACACTTTTGTTTTATTAAGTATCTATTTTTTTGAAGGCACCCTAATGAGACTAACACAAACATATTACTGAAAGACCTTGAGATGATAAGTTATCCATTGATCACAGAGACATGCTTAAACATGTTTTGTTTGAATAAACTAGTACATGTATGGACTGTAACTCTAGTAGCAATATTTTTTATTTGCATATATATATATATAATATAAGGAGTCCTGGTGTGACAGTGTAGAGTCAGCACTGGACTGCTAACCGCAACAAGGTTGGAAGTTCAAACCTACAATTCACTCCTAGGAAACTCTATACAGGGATCGCGATGAGTCAGAACCGACCTGATGACACTTACCAACAAAAGCAATATAAAACATATATGTATATACATAATAAATAATATCATGCTAAAGAGAGAAAAGACTGAAGTTGTCAAAGACTTCATTTTGATTGGACATGCAAACAAATGTCCAAAACAACAACAACATCTTGCTTTAGACAAATCTGCTGCACAAGACCTTTTTTAAGTGTTGAAGAACAAAGATGTCAGCTTGAGGACTAAGGTGCGCCTGACCCAGGCCATGGTATTTTCAATAGCCTCATATGCATGTTAAAGTTGGACAGTGAGTAAGGAAGACTGTTGAAGAATTTATGTACTTGAATTATGGTGTTGGAGAAGAATAATGAAAGTACATGGACTGCCAGAAGAATAAACAAATCTATCTAGGAAGACGTACAGTCAAAATGCTCCTTAGAAGTGAAGATGGCAAGATTTTTCCTCTTGTACTTCAGACATGTTGTCAGGACGGATCAGTCCCTGCAGAAGGACATCATGATTGGTAAAGTGAAGGGTAAGCGAAAAAGAGGAAGCCACTCAATGAGATGGATTGAGAGAGAGTGGCAGCAAAAACAGGCTCAAACATAATAAAACTTGTGAGGATGATGCAGGACCGGGCAGTGTTTCATTCTATGATTCAGACCAACTTAACAATAACTACAAATATATATATATATATATCTACACACACACATATATATGCACATACACATATATATGTCTATATACATATTATATATTATATATATATTATATATATGTCTATATGCATATTATATATATACATATATACATGGAGTCCTGGTGTGGCGCTATGGGCTAATGCATCAGACTGCAAAGTCATTTAAACTTCAAGGTCAGTGGTTCAAGATCACCCATTGCTCCTTGGAAACCCTATACAGGGTCGCTATGGGTCAGAATCGACTCAATGGCAATTAACAACAACAATATATATATACACACACACATATACATGTATATATGTTGTTGTTGTTAAGTGCCATAGAGTCAGTTCTAACTCATAGTGACCCTGTATAGGGTTTCTAAGGAGTGGCTAGTGAGTTTGAACCACCGGCCTTGAGATTCAAACTGGCCTTGCAGTCCAGTGCTTATCCTACAGCATCATACACATATATGGAGTCCTAGTGTAGTGCTGTAGGAAAATGCACTGGACTGCTAACTGCAAGATTTATGGTTCAAACCCACAAGCCACACCTTGACATGTTGTTGTTGTTAAAGGCCGTTGAGTCAGTTCCGACTCATAATAACTCAAAGATCAGCTGTTGGGTTTGAACCATTGACCTTGCAGTTAGCCATCCAGTGCTTTTTCCTACAATGCCACACTGTCGAGTCAGCAGATTTGTCTAATGCAATACTTTGTTTGATTTCCTGACTGCTGCTTCCATGAGTGTTTGTAGTTGATCCAAGCAAAATTAATTCTTTGACAACTTCAATCATTTCTCCATTTATATAGATATTGTTTATTGGTCCAGTGGTGAGGGTGGGTGAGGTATTTTCTCTGAAGGAAAGGGGACCAAATTATACTCTAAATTTGTGGGCGGAGGGGGGAATTAAAATATATATATAGTTATTATTTTGCCCTTCTCACTGATTGATAATGACCTGTGAATACGTCTGCCTTATAATTAAAATAGAAGCCTCTTGGACAGATGATTTTTTATTCATCTTGGTGATCTCAGTACCTACTACAATCTGACATATTGTACATACTTACTAAGTCTTGATTGATGGATTGAACAAATGCCTGTTCTTATACTATGTATTAACACCTTAATCCAAATGCTGAAAGCAAAGACTTGCAAATGTGTCTATAAAAATAAAGAGTATCCCAGCTCACTCCGCAAAGCACACACAGGGAATGATTACGCATGTAGAGGTGCCAATCCCCTGCAGCACTAACTTGTCTCTGGGGGAATTATAAATCTACTTGCTGAGTGGAAAAACTCTCAGTATACATATGCATAACACTCATTGCAAAGGGGTTTGAATGTGAGCAAGATCTGACATGAGAAGAATGATCATCTGAGCCAAATTCCAGATTCTGGTTACTTAATAAGATACATATTTGGTGTGTGGTGTGTGTGTACATGTGGATTTTAGAAAGAAAAAAAAAATGTTCATTTCTTTTTAGTTAGAATTCCAGATGGCAGAATATATTAAAATTTTCAAATTATTAATAACATTCACAACTACTCTGTCACCTAGTTTTCTTTCTGATAGAAGTCTACTCCAAAAGAGAAAAGAAAGATACCTTTTCTATTAGGTTTTGTAATCATCTGCAATTTAAGACTTTAAAAGAAAATCACCCTAGAAGGAGTCCGCACTCTTAGAAGGAGAAAATCCGTAGCATCAAAGATTGAGAAGAGACACTTGGCAATCCTCTTTAGAGGTTTTTTTTGGTGAATTATTTGCATGCTAAAACAGTGTTATTTGTTGGTATGTTTATCAGACTGACAAATGAAGACTTTAAGATGTGTTTCCATAGTCATAAAGAAAAGCTGATGTCCTTGAGAGAAATTGTGACCATTCAGACTTATGAAGACGGACTTTGTTTTCTTTAACGTGTCTCCTGCTGCACATGATTTGTGCATCTATAACCAGGAAGGCACAGAATGTGACGCCTACACTTCACTCAATAGAAAAACTGAGACAGAGAAGTAATGAATGGCGTGCCAGTAAGATCTGCCATCATTATGAATTTTCTTCGTAAAAAGCCTTCAAAAAACAATAGACATTTGGGAAAAAATGGGAGTAAGCAACAGGAATACGGTAGTTGAGGACTTTGCCAATCCTACTAGCTTAAATATTAAATAAATTGTTGTCAGCTGACTGACATACATACGACTGTAAAAGCTGCAGGACAGACATGCATTAAATACAGTGAGCAACACTGCAAATTGTTATCCCAACTGGGAACCACCATTTACCATCAAGTTGATTCCAGCTCAGGTTGACTCTATGTTCATTAGAGTTAGAAGTAGGCTCCAGGTTTCAGTGACTGAGTTTCTGATGAGTAGATCAGAAGGCCTTTCTGCTAACGAACACCTGGGTAAACTTGAATCTCCAACCTTTCAGTTAGCAGACTCGTGTGTTCACCATATGCATCACCCAGGGACTCTGGGGCTGTCCAGATAAAATCAGGATTAAGATTTTCCATTGCCCTACGTGCCAGTGTGGGTTAATACACTGGACTGCACAGTTGCTTTGAGTTGGTGGTTCAAGCTCATCAGCTGCTCCTTAGAAATCCTATACAAGGGTTGCTATGAGTCAGAACCAACTCAATGACACTTAACAACAACAACAAAATAATTATCTTTAAATCTTAAAATACAAATTAGAGATTCTTTGATCCTTTCCTCAAAAATCAGCATATATTGATTGGCCAAAGGCATTCTGGGTAGTAGAAAAGTAGACTAAAGAGAGAGGGAGATTTTAAAGTATATTGGTGGTGGTGATTGCATACCTTCAAGTGGGTTCTAACTCATACAGACCCTGTATAGCGTTTCCAAGGTTATAAATCTTTATGGGAGCAGAAAGCTTCATCTTTCTCTCTCGGAGCTGCTGGTAGATTTGAACTGTTGACCTTGCGGTTATTAGCCCAGCTCATAATCCACTATGCTACTAAGGCTCCTTGAAAGTATATTATATGTTAGCAATGACTGGAGTCCAAAAAGCAACTTCACAGTGCAAGGGGATTTCATTAAGTTTGTGGGAAAAATGGATTAAAAAGCAATTCAGTTTTTCCATGAATTTTTTGAAGCCCCCTCATATATAACCATTGGCATGGAGACCAGTTCATTCCTTGCAAATTTAAAAAAACAAACAACCTGATTGTATAAGCTCCTATCCCTCTAGTCTATAAAACGCTTGATTATCTGTGTAAGCACCGATCCCTATAGTCTTAATATTGCAGGCTTAAATAATTTGAATTAATTACTCAAGAATAACATCAAAAGATTATATTATGCTAGTTGAAGTCCCATTTTAATCCACACTCCTGTGATTCCATGAGCGATGCATATTTAGTAGATAATAAAAGGTTCTTTGGTTTCAGAGCAATTCATCACATTTCTATTTGAACAAAACTGAACAAGTCTTTCTTCATCAATAGAATCTAGACTTAAAAGCAGATGTCCATTATGAACATTGCTGCATGAATGAGCATTTCCCTCTTTTCCCTTAGAAATCATTTAAAAGCAGCATAGAAGTTGGGCAGTGAGAGAGGAAAGCAAACTAAATTTCTGGCAAAACTAGGAGAAGATATAATCCCCAAATTGTGCCACATTCAAGGGCTACTAAAAAGAAGCCAAGATCCTGTAGAAGCCAAGTAAAAGAAGCAAAACCAAGCTGTGGAGAGAAATTTTAGTAATGAGATTGCCCAGAGGTGGGAACGCTTGGAGAGCTGTCAGCCAAATTATTTTTCATGAAGTTATCCAGATAAACTCTTCATCTGAAGACAACAGAAAATGTTACATATGTATGACTTTTAAAAATTGTGAAAAAATGCAGTTGAAAGATAATGGAATTTTCCACAAACTTTTCAAAGCCCCTTGTATATAGTGCTTGTTTGTGCCATCTTTTTTTAAAAAATTCAAATGCATTAAAAGTGTTTAAGAGCTAAAAATTTGGTGGGAAAGTTCTAGATCAATTTTTGGATAATAGCTTATACCTAATGGGTTCAGTGGAATTTCAAATCGCCAAACCTGCTGATGCCCTTGGGGTGTTAGCCGGCATCGCTCTCGGTCAGTGGCTTCAGGACTAGAAGTTCACTGGTTTCAGGGCTCAAAGGACAAAAGCCTAGCTCCAGAGCTCACCCTCAGTGGGGAATTTCACATAAAGGTCTTCCACACGTGACAGACATGCTCCCCAATATCATTTCTTTCCTCCCTAGCAATACAAGGGGGCTTCAAGAAATTCATGAAAAATTCCATTATCTTTTCATTCCATTTCCCCACAAACTTCTTGAAGCTCTTTCATATAAGAGGATAAAATTCCCAGCCACCTTATAGTTAGTGAGACTGTAAGGCCCTAACTGATTTTGCCTAGCTACTTGACCAAACTTTAGTCAGGCTTCAAGAAGCATTTTAAATAGAC
>NW_006408532.1:14407449-14408921 GCF_000296735.1 Chrysochloris asiatica | reverse complement strand
GTCAACACTCTTTTGCGATCTTCAGTTCTTTCTGCCAGTGCAACACGCTAGCGCTTCAATGAGCTTGAGTCCCAGAGTAACTCTGTGGAGTGTCCCCTCACTGAAAACCTAGAAAAGTGGAACTTTGTGTGAGCAGGAAAACAAAGTTTTCTGTGTTAATCCACTTATAGTTTGGAGTTGTCTGATACAAAACCGTAAGTCTAGACTATTCTGATTAACACAGAAATAGTGCCAGAAGTGGGGTGTATATTGATGTAACAAAAATCTAAACTCTATAGTACTGAATTAGAGGTCAGGCAGAAGGTACTGAGGAAACTGATAGCAGAGCTGCAAAGGCAAAACATGTGATAGTCACAGTAATTTAGAGATTACGTCATGCTTCTAGTACGACTGGAAAAGAGGTTGAAGAACCGTTTGTTAGTTCTTTGCAGAAATAGCTATGGGTTATTTGTATCAAGGCATTTAAAAAAAGAAAGAGAGATGTGTTTAGGAAATAATTGGCTGGTTTGCAAGAAGAAATGAAAGAAAACGAAGAGGTTCCAGAGATTTGGTGCCGTGCAATAAATGCTAACCACACTTGAATTCTAAACAGTAGAGAAAAAACAGAGCTATGCTTTTATGAGACAAAGGACCATTCAAATTCAGTCTTTCCTCAAAGGTCACCCTATTGTTAAAGCCTCCCAATGGATTAAGTTGTATTGGAGCAAATATCTGATTGAGGAGATAGTCAAACAGGAAATCATAAGATTTCTGACTTCTGTAACTGCCAACAGTCCCAAAGTGACCTTTGAATGTGTTATGAGGAGAAAAGTAAAGGAACATAGCAAATCAGAGAACTAGAAAAAAACTGAAGGTAAATGGATTGAAATAAAAACTTCCTAAGTTTTTGAAAATTTACATTTTCAAATAAACCATGATCTGCACTAAAAAGTCCAAAACTGTTTAATATTTAAAATAACCTTTGGTTTCCATACTGCTGGGAACAGAAACTGAACTGAGAAAGCTGAATCATTCATGTTGTTGTTGTTGTTAAGTGTCGTTGAGTTGGTTCCAACTCATAGTGATCCTGTATAGGATTTCCCAGGACCAGCTGGTGGGTTTGAACTGCTGACCTCATGGTTTGCAGTCCAGTACTGATCTTACAATGCCAAACCAGCAATCCATAAGGAGGCATATTCGTTAACAACTACTGTTGTTGTTAGGTCTGTAACAAAAGGAGAGGTGTGATTGACTTTGCAGTCCAGGTGCAGAGGTCCCTGGGACTATCAAGGGAAAAGAGCGAAAAGCAGGACCCTACCAAGAGAAACAGTGATGCCAGAGATGGAGACAGAGATGATGACATGGCGAGATGGAGCAGCTGGGGACTCTAGACCCAGAAAGGGAGAGGGGCTGTGTGCTGATGACCAGGGGGCAGACTTTCAGGGTATATCCTTTGGTTGGTTGATGATGCATGGAGGGGATTATAACCATGG
>NW_006408532.1:14405015-14406409 GCF_000296735.1 Chrysochloris asiatica | reverse complement strand
TATACATAGACCAAGAGGCAGTAGTTCGAACAGAACAAGGAGACACTGAAAGGTTTAAAATTAGGAGAGGTGTGCACCAGCGTTGTATTCTTTCACCATACTCATTCAATCTGTATGTTGAACAAATTATCTGAGAAGTTGGATAATACTAAGAAAAAGTAGAATGAGGATTGAGGGAAGACTCATTATCAATCTGTGACTTGCAGATGATACAACCTTGCTTGCGCAAAGCAAAGAGGACTTACAAAACCTACGGATGAAGATCAAAGACCACAGACTTCAGGATATTGTACAGTATAGCTGCACCTCAATGTAAATAAAACAAAACTCCTCACCAGTGGACCAATAAGTAACATCATGATAAGTGGAAAAAAGATTGAAGTTGTCAAAGACTTCGTTTTGCTTGGATCCACTATCAACAGTCATGGAAGCAGTAGTCAAGAAATCAAATGACATATTGCATTAGGCAAATGTGCTGTACAAGACCTCTTATAGTGTTTAAGAGCAAAGTTGTCAGTTTGAGGACTAAGGTGTGCTTGAACTAAGACAGACTATTTTCAATAGCCTCATATGCATGTGAAAGTTGGACAGTGAATAAAGAAGACCGTATAAGAACTAATGAAATTGATTTCTGGTGTTGGAAAAGAATATTAAAAGTACCAAGGACGGCTAGAAGAACAAACAAATCTACCTTGGAAGAACTATAGCCAGAATGCTCCTTAGAATCCAGGATGGTGAGACTTTGTCTCTCATACTTCAGACATGATATCAGGAGGGGCCAGTCCCTAGAAAAGAGTGCCATGCTTGGTAAAGTGGAGGGTCAGCCAAAAAGAGAAAGATGAATTGGCACAGTGGCAGCCACAATGGGCTCAAGCGTAGCAACAATTGTGAGAGCAGGACTGATCAGTGTTTCATTCTATTGTGCCTAAGGTCGCCATGAGTTGGAACCCACTTGATGGCACCTAACAACAAACTGGAGTCCTAGTGTGGCGCTGTGGGCTAATGCATCAGACTGCAGAACTGCAAAGTCAGGGTTCAAACTTACCAGCTGCTCCCTGGAAACCCTATACAGGGTCGCTATGGGTCGGAATCGACTTGACGGCACTTAACAACAACACATTATATAGGTAAAGCAAAACTCAGAGAAAACATAAAGGTTTAAATATTTGTATCAGTAAAAAATGAAAACAAGCAAATGAAAATCTTAATGAACAAGGAAAGCAAAAACAATTCAGAATGATAGAAAAATTAAAAACAGAAGCAGAATTAAAATTAATTAAGAAACAGACAAAGAGCAGAACCAAAAAATAAATAGACATGACGAACAAACCCCTATGTAATCAATCAAGTAAAAGGGTGGAGAGAGATAAAAAACAAACTGGAAAAATATATTA
>NW_006408532.1:14401717-14404210 GCF_000296735.1 Chrysochloris asiatica | reverse complement strand
GGCCCAGTATCAGGCAGTGTTTCGTTCTGCTGTGCATAAGGTCACTATGGGTCGGTACCAACTCGATGGCACCTAACAACAACAACAATGACTAAATGGACAAGCTTTCTTTTGGGGGTAAAGAAAATATATTAAAATTGATTGTGGTGGTAGGTGTACAACTCTGGGTGGGTGGGAAACTTATACAAAGGATTTCAAAAAATTTAATTTCATTTTTCATGAATTTTTTGAAGCCCCCATATACATACATAAAATTGTTCTTTAAAATAAAGGGATAAAACCATCAGAATAGGAGAAAATACTGACTATTACTAAAAACTACTTTCTATAACTCTATATACATATATTTGTAACACTAGATGAAATACATAGCTTCTAAGGAACATAATTTACCAACATTGTCTCTAGTTCAGATAAAAGTAGAGAAAATTGTCTAAAAGCAAATAGTTATTGTTCCACATCCTCACCAAAAAAAAGTATTAAGCCCTGATGGCTTTATAACGAGGAGAAATATCTTACTTGAGCCTGAATATCTAGCAGGACATTTAAATTGTTTGAACTCATAACTTGCTAACTTATCAGAACTAAATGGACAGGACTTGCGCAATGAGTAAGACATTCACATGAAAGTCAACACACTTAAAAAAACTCACAACAACAACTAAAATATCTGAGCCTGGACGGCTTCTCTAGTAAATTCTACCAAACGTTCAGAGAAGAGATGACACCATTTCTACTCATACTATTTCAGAGTACAAAATGAATGGGGTACTTCGTAATATCAAAACCACACCAAAACAGCACTAAAAAAGAAAAGTATACATCAATATCCCTCATAAACATAGATGCAACAATTCTCAACTATATTCTAGTTAATAAAATCAAACAACATATCATACATCTTGATCTCACAAAACCAGGACTCCTGTATGAGACTACTAGCGTAAAATGTCAAGGTAAAGTGGTTACCAGAGGTGGGAAGGTCAATTACTGGCTATAGGGCTACTGTTGTTGTTGTTGCTAAGTTCCATCAAGTGGACTTTGACTCACAGTGACCCTGTGTAGGATTTCCAAGGAGCAGCTGCTGATGGTGGTTCACAGTCCAGTGATGATCCTACAGTGCCACATCAGGAGTCCAAAGACAACTGTGTTGTTGTTGTTGTTGTTGTTAAGTGCCTTTGAGTTGGATCCACCTCATAGAAACCCTGTAGAGGGTTTCTGAGGAGCGGCTGGTGGTTTTGAACTGCTGACCTTGTAATTCAAACTGACCTTGCAGTCCAGTGCATTATACTGCAGTGCCACACCAGGACTACTATAAGGTTTAATAATCCCTTCCTGCTTCAGGCTATAGGTAGACAAGTATAAACTTAGTTGAAAGGGAAGGTGTTATACAATAAGAGGGAGGTCAGAAAAAAATGATGGGGGCAAGGGAAGACACTGGGAGGGATGTAAGAGTTAAAGATGTGTAGAATCTCTGAGACTTTGCCCTTAGTCACCCATCAGGTCTGGAAATGAATTTACCGGATGGCTCAATTTTCAGCCTAACAAGAGACACATCTATAAGGCGAACAATGACACTAGGGAGGCATGCACTCCTTACAATAACCAAACATTTGCCATGAAAAGGGTAGCATTTATCCAAGGACCAAATTCAGAAGGGTTAGGAATGAAGAAGGAATGGAAACAGGAAACTCAGAGAGGAAGTAGGATGTGTGATGTTCCATTGTGGGGATTGAAACCAATGACATGAAACAAAATGTGCATGCATTATTGAATTGAAAATTGGTCTGTTCTCTAAACCTTCACCCAATTCACAACAAAAAGTTAAAAAAAAAAAGGGGGGCGGAGTCAATGCACTCACTTTGACATAGTAAATGTGAATCAATGAGAGGTGTTTTTGTTGTTGTCAAGTGCCATTGAGTTGGTTCAATGAGAGGTAGCCTTTCCAAATTACTCATATTCATTACAGGATGTTTTAACATCTTTTTAAATAAAAAGTCTAATGAAAAAGTCATATAATCTGTCTAGACTAAATATTTTCTAATTTTTTCATATACATTCCTTTGAGGTCTGGGTAGAAGACCATAGTAATTTACACTCTAGCAGTTGCCTTCGATTGTCTATTGTTTGCTTTATTGGTGAGTTTTGCCACTGAGCTCTGAAAGGTCTGGATTTCCTTTTCCGTGAGGATCTATTGGGGGCATTGCTGTTCACATCCTTGGTATGAGTAGTCATATACAAACTAACTAACAGTAACTAACCACCCACAATCACATATAACAATGAGTCCTGGTATAGTGCTATACGATAAGCAGTGAACTACTAACGGTGGTTCAATCTCACCAGTTGCTCCTCGAAAACCCTTTAGAGGGTCGCTATGGGTCAGAACCGACTTGACAGCACTTAACAACAACAACAACAACTAAAGGCTAAATTGGTGATTCAAACTCAACAGTCACTCCTCGGAAACCCTACACAAGGTCGCTATGAGTC
>NW_006408532.1:14393123-14400652 GCF_000296735.1 Chrysochloris asiatica | reverse complement strand
GTATTTTCAATAACCTCATATGCATGCAAACACTGGACAGTGAATAAGGAAGACCGTAGAATACTTGATGCTTTTGAGTTATGGTGTTGGAGGAGAATATTGAAAGTGTCATGGCTGCCAAAAGAACCAATAGATTTGTGTTGGAAGAAATGCAGCCAGAGTGCTCCTTGGAGGCCAGGATGTCCAAACTTTGTCTCTCATACTTTGGACATATTGTCAGGAGGGACCAATCACTGGATAAGGATATCATGTTTGGTAAGGTGGAGGGTCAGAGAAAAAGAGGAAGACCCCCAACGAGATGGATTGGCCAAGTAGCAGCATCGATGGACTCAAGAGTGGCAGCAATTGTGAAGTTGGCCCAGGATCGGGCAGTGTTTCGTTCTGCTGTGCATAAGGTCGCTATGGGTCGGTACTGACTCAATGGCACCTAACAACAACAGCAACAACATGAAATCCTGGTGTGGCACTACAGGATAAGAACTGGGCCACAAGATCAGTTTGAATTGCAAGATCAGCATTTCAAATTCACCAGCCACTCCTTGGAAACACTGTATAGAGTCACTCTGAGTTGAAAAAGACTCGACGGCACTTAAAAACAACACGTAACTACAGCAATGCAGGTGTGCAAATGTGAGGACATGCCTGTGTCCTAAGCCTTACAAGGTTTCATTTTGGAAGTAAAACGTTATTTTGGTCAAGACAACTTAAGTTCAGGAGAACTTTGTGGCTTTGTATGATAGGCACTGGATTTCAAACCACAGGTTCAGTGGTTCAAGCCCACCAGCAACTCCGAGGGAGAAAGATGAGACTTTCTGCTCACACAAAGATTTAGAGCTTTAGAAATCCTATAAAGGAACGCTATGAGTCGGAACCCATTTGATGGCACTTAAAAATATATTAAGTTGAATAAACACAATATAGCAGTGGTTTTCAGACAAAGAATTTGTTCTGACTTTCTTAAAAGATAATTACTTTGAAAGAAAACTGTAGCCAGGGGGAAAGAATAGAGTCTCCCAAATTTGTCTTAAAAAGAAATTAAGGTACTTTCCCAAAAGAACTAGTACCTTCAAAAGCATCTGTGAGTATGTGTATACTGAAGAATAAAAATGTAAAACTAGATTTAAAATAACCCTGGCGTAGGATCTACCGTTATAAGATACAGACAGGAATGAGAGGGTGTGTAAAGCAAATGAATGTGAGGAACATCATCCTTTTCACCCAACATAAACTAGCAATTTAAAAGGTACAAACAAGACTCACAATAGACCCCGAAGAGTGACTCAGACTCCGAAGAAGATGGAGCATTATGTCTAAATTCTGATCATCTGGAGAATGTACAGCTCAGGGGGAAAGCTGTACAAAGCTGTATCAACTTTTTACAAGTAATTTTACTTTATTCTTAACAATTCATGTTCATCATTTGAAATAGCAATGAGGAAAAAAGAAAAGAACAAGTAACCCATCAATCTTCTACCCAGGAATGAATATTTCATGTTATAGGAGGACTAGCCTTCCAGTTTCTTTTCAATGCATATAGATACATGTTTTGTAACAAAAGAGAAAACCCAGTATGTGTTGCTTTAAAAAAAAAACTTATTTATACTGAGATTTTCAAATCTTAATCTTTGTATTTTCTTTTCTGAACTTTCTTTAAAATAATCTTTGCTCTACTAAGTCATGTGACTTGGAAAGAATGAGGACTTTCACAAGGTATATTCATATGATTATCACAGGTGTGGAGTTGTAGGATAAGTACTAAACTTCAAGGTCACTTTGAAACTCAAGGTTGGTAGTTCAACTCCACCAGCTGTTCGCTTTGAGTTAGAACCAACTTGATGGCACTTACCAACAGCAATTCATATGAAGAAAAAACAAAGTGTTGCTGATTAACTTTTTGCCTAGCAAACTAACATTTCTGAGTGCCAAATGAGATCATTTTTGTAAGTAAGGCACTGTTGAGAAATTATAGATCTTCTAATTTCAGTACATTTCTGTTTTCTGTTAACAACAGAAACCAAACCAGAGGCTTCCAAATACAGCACAGGTACAAATCATCTATTTACGAAAAATCAACCAATTGAAAACCCTATGGAGTATAGTTCTATTCTGACACAACATGAGGTCACCATGAGATTCAGTCAATGAAAGCAACTGGTTAAGGTGAAACAAATTCCCATTAGAAGTAAAAGAGGGGTTTTTCAGTAATTCTCAGGCAAACCAAAATATTCTGATAAACCATGGCATAAGTTTGCCGTCCTACAAGGGAATATGGTTATAAGTGGAGTTGACCATTGATGGTCTGCCATGTTGAAGGGTGAGTGTCCCCACCATAGTACCTGGGGGGTGACCACTCACAGGGATCAGTCATGCAAGCAAGAGCTAAATTGGGACCAAGTCTGAAAGCAAAGACATTGGGTCCTCACCAAACAGCGGGATTAGTCACCATGAATCAACAGCAGGCAGTGTCCAGATAAAGATGAGGTGAGCAACAATGAGGGCCTATAATTGAATCCCAGGACCTTACTCTCTACCCCTACTCCCACCACCACCACCACATCACATAACCTCAGTCCCTTACAGATGTGCAGATACCATGGGGTGTGGGGAGGAGAGATGGAGGAGGAGAAGGAAAACAAAGAGTAGGCATTGTCTGAAAAAGACTGTTTTAAACTAAAATAAGCTCTATAAACATGAAGAGCTAGTGATATCTTTTTGTTGTTGTGGCTGTTTCCTGCTCCATCAAAGTAAGTTATTTATTTAACCTATCTTCTGCCTTAGGAAAAGGGATGCAAGATCAGTATATGGGTCATCATTTGGTACAAGTAAAGAATTGAGCTTAAGGTCCTAGACACTTTTCTGGTCTACATGCAGATTGATGATCAAACCCATATTGTGGTCCCCCCATGAAAGTAGCCCAGGTTCAGACAGAGGTAGCTTGAGTTGGTATGTTTGAATTTTACTCTAACAACCAACAGTGTGGTGTTACAGGACCAGCACTTGGCCAAAAGGTCAGTTTGAATCACAAGGCCAATGGTTCAAACTCACCAGCCGCTCCTCGGAAACCCTAGACAGGATGGCTAAGAGTTGGAACCAACTCGATGGCACTTAACAACAACAACCAAAAGTTGAGAAGCTAAGATCTGTTTTAGAAAATAAATGCTATGTATGTATGTCTCTTGGGTTCCTGGTGTGGTGCTGTGGGCTAGTGCACTGGACTACAAAGTCTGTTTGAACTGCAAGGTTGGCGGTTCAAGCGCACCAGCCGCACCTCAGAAACCCTATACAGGGTCACTATGGGTTGGAACACACTGGATGGCAGTTAACAACAATAACAACATATGGATGTCTCTCAGCTACTACTTAAAATTTGTCTGTTAGAACCCACCCATCAATGGCACAAAAGAAAGAACTGGAGAGCTGCTTCCACAAAGAAGAGCACCAAGAAAACACTATGGCGCACTTTTACTCTGTAGCATACCGGGTTGCCATGAATCAGAAACGACTTGATGACTAAGGGTTTGGTGTTTGGTTTTTGCATCTGAGTTGTAGTGTGGGTATTTCCAATTCTACTACCAACTAGATAATGAATATATTTGCATATCATTAGTCTGTTATTACATCATCTTAAATGGTTGCATGACATGATAACTTAAAAACTATGATTAACAAATAAAAATACCTTTTCAAGTATAAATATGATTCATCCTATGTTAACTCAAAATAGCCTTACTACTACTCACTACTCCCAGGCAGTAAGTCATCCACTAGAAATAGAAATCATACACATTTAATCCCATATTTAAATTCCTTACTGTTCTAAACTGCAACCCAATGCCTTCAAGGCTCACTTATACAGAGTGACTAGAACTAAAAAAGGAAACACCTGTTACCATGGAGTAAATTCTGACTCTTGATAACCCCATGTTATGCAGAGTGTAACTATTCCATAGGGTTTTCAAGGTTGTAACCTTTTGGAAGCCCATCACCAAACCTTTCTTCTGAAGTATCTACAGGTGGACTGAAACCATCAACCTTTTCATTAATAGTTGAGTGCTTAACCATTTGTACTCAGGGTCTCCTCACAGAAGTGACTTCTTGTTACTTGTGGTCAAGTCGCTTCCAACTCATAGCAACCCAATGTACAAAAGAATGAAACACTGCCTAGCCCTCGCCATCCTCAATCATTCCTATGGTTTAACCCATTGGTGCAGTCACTGCATCACTCCAAACACATCTACGTGTTGTCCTTTTGCTTGAGGCTCACACGTGAAAATCAACTATGACTTTATCACACGATTCCTTCTTCTCAATGCTCACTGTTGACAAAAAATAAATAAATAAAAGCCTTTTCTCTTCCCTCTTCCAATTCTAGTTGTGTGCAAGAAAATCACATAAACAAGCTTTCATGTGGGGGCCTGAGTCTATGTTAAAAATGGAAGGATGGATGTTTGGTAGATGGGGATACACTGCAGACTCTAGAAAACACAGGATGCAGTATGTGCCTACAGAGAGGCTTTATGTTTCTCTTTGCCTTTTTATCATAGTTCTTGAGTGTGTTGTGTTGGAGAAGAACGGTGAGATTGTTGAATAGCCAAGTTACCCTAACTCTAAGGTTGGCAGTTCAAACCCACCAGCTGCTCCTCAGAAACCCTATACAAGTTCGCAATGGGTGGGAACTGACTCAATGGCACTTAACAACAACAACATGGTCTTCAGTGATAAGAAAATTTCTAAATACTTTTAGGTGAGTTCTCAAAGAACTTGATCACAAATACAGTAAGATGACAAAGACCCTTATTTTCCATTTAAGTACATTTATGACATGCCTTGAATCTGGGGTCTCCTTCGAATATGAGTGCCGTGTTCAAACAAAGTAACAGTTTAAGTATGCACAACTTCATCAACAGACTTACTTTCCCTTTCCATTCTAAAGTACTACCTTTTTCCAAGTGATTTTGTGTAAAAATCTTTCAAACTATGAAGTTCCTTAGCATCTAATTGCTACATTCTATTTCTCTTCCTTCTTTTCCTTTCTCTTTCTGTCTTCTTTCTACTATGTGTGATGGATGCAGGGGAAAGGAGATGGCACATAAAATACCCAGACCCTTTAATTCTGCACTTATGCCTGAAGGAAAAGAAATTTGAAATTAGAAATACATAAAATTAACCTGAGTCCTTATATTCTGTATATGTCACCATAGAGACTAGAGCATGAATTGTTTCCATGGAAATCTGAATGGATTTCTTTTGCTTTAAATTATCATCATTCATACTGGATATTAATTTGGCCAGGGAAGAGATAAGTAAAAACAAATAATTAAATAAAAATGTCAGAAGTAACCTCACAAGAGAGAATTTATTAAATGCAAGTCTGAATTCCACCACTTGTCTGTCAGTTTGTCAAATTGCGAAGACTTGTGTATTGCTATGATGCTAGAAACTATACCACCAGTATTTCAAATACCAGCAGGGTCACCCATGGTGGATAGGTCTCAGTGGAGTTTTCAGACTAAGAGAGAGTAGGAAGAAGAACCTGGCTATCTACTTCTGAAAATAATTCACCAGTGAAAACCTAATGAATAGCAGTGGCATAGTGCCTGGCATAGTCCTGGACAATATAGCCCTTTGGTTAGAAGGCACTCAAAATCCAACTGAGGAGTTCCCTCCTCAAAGTAGAACTAAGCCCAAACCAAAACCCACTGACATCAAGTCCATTCACACTCCTAGGGTTTCCAAGACTGTAAATCTTTACAAGAACAGACAGCCTCATCTTAATCCCCCAGAGTGACTGGTGGATTTGAACCACCAAACTTGTGGGTTAGCAGCCCAATGCTTAACCCACAAGTACAGTCAATCTTAATGACATGAATGGAGTAAAGTTTTCAAAACCTTCATTAGCTAACGGGGTATGACTCAAACTGAGAAGAAACAGATGCAAATATTCATTCATGTGAAATGTACTAACTGTGAAACTAAGGGAAACTGTAAGTCATAAAAAATGAAATGGAATGCATAAAGATTGATATCCTAGGTACAGTGAGCTGAAATGGACTGGTAATGACAATTTTGAACCAGATAATCATATGGTCTACTATGCTACAATGACAACTTGAAGAGGAATGGCATCACATTCATCATTAAAAAGAACATTTCAAGATTTATCTTGAAGTACAAAGCTTTCAGTAATAGA
This sequence comes from Chrysochloris asiatica, assembly GCF_000296735.1. Classification (NCBI taxonomy): domain Eukaryota; kingdom Metazoa; phylum Chordata; class Mammalia; order Afrosoricida; family Chrysochloridae; genus Chrysochloris; species Chrysochloris asiatica. The sequence goes on along the minus strand of NW_006408532.1, from coordinate 14,394,462 downwards.
ATCCATATGCCAATAAGGAGGACCAGTTAACATGACTACTATTCAAATTTAAGCACCAACCGCTAATGTCAATGATGAAAAATTTGAAGATTTTTACTAACTTCTGCCATCTGAAATCAATCAAATGTGCAATCAAGAGGTACTGGTTGAAATTCCAAAGTTGGCAACAAAGAGAATCAGCTGGATAACCTGTCATTGGTAATAGAAACAACACTGGAGATTGCGTGATAGAACTTTGCAAGATCAATGATTTATTGATCATACATGCCTTTTTTCAACAACATAAGTATGTCCAACATACATGGACCTCACTAAATAGACCACACAGGAATCAAATCAGCTAGGAGGATGAGTTAAGAAGTATCTACACTCTGGTTATATTAAAACGCCTGTCCATGTCCATGGTTGATGACAACATTGAGTGTGCACGTGAAATGATTCTGTTGAATAGACAAGTGTCAGTGGATTCTGTGGCAAATCATTGCAAATCAGCCTATGAAATAATCCAAGCCAGACCTGGGTTTCAAAAAGTTTGTTTGAGGTGGGTACTGAAATAACTCATGGAAGAACATAAAGAGAAGAGTGTGGACATCTAATAAAATTTTTGGACTGATCCTTGAAGAATGGTAAAAGTTTCTTATGAAGTGAGAGGAGACACACAAAAATGACCAAACTTGCAGTTAGTTCCTATTTGACCTAGCTTCAGTGGCTGGATGACCAGAGCTCCACTAGAGGAAGATAATAAAAAAAAAAAAAATGTTTTTTGATAAAGGAAATAAGTATAAATTGCTACAATTTGATGAACTTGACCTATACTTATGGAAGTAGTAGTTCAAAATACCAACTGAGAGGGAAGGAATGTTCACATCAAGGATCATTTCCATCCCCTCTGTACACAGGGGTGATAGGAAAAGGAAACTTAGATATTGGCTACCTAATGTGTGTGGGGCAGCTATAAAGGCATGACGTGACTGGCTTACAAGTTTTTAAGAGGAAGTTTAGTTTCACAGCATGCAGGGAAAGGTAGAATCCCCACTGAATCGTTTTCATCATGTCTATACAGGTCTGGTGAAAGGACATGAGGATAAGATTCATATAATTCAATAGTAATTGTTGTCATGACTAATTGTGATGGTCATAACTGTAGAGATAGAAGTTTTGTAACATAAAATGGGGAATAGTTCATCTTACAGTTCAGGAATAGAGGACCCTAGGACCATCAAGGGAGAAGAGCATGAGCAGAATGTGGGACCCTAACCAGAGAAGCAGTGACACCAGAGATGAGGACATGGACACATAGAGCAGCTGAGAATTCTAGACTCATGGAAAGAGAAAGACA
>NW_006408532.1:14387007-14389698 GCF_000296735.1 Chrysochloris asiatica | reverse complement strand
CATCGATGGACTCAAGCGTGGCAACAGTAGTGAGGCTGGCCCAGGATCGGGCAGTGTTTTGTTCTGCTGTGGATAGGGTCGCTATGAGTCGGTAGCAATTTGATGGCACCTAACAACAACAATAGCAATTGGAGCACTATGGTGTCATGTGGGTGCTGTGGTTGTCTATCTACCACTCAAATTGCTAGGTAGACATGGTCTTTGAATGCGCCTTGTTCCAGTAGCAGACCAGAGATAGCCACTAACAACCATTCCGAGTATGCCACTCTATTATGTTTATTTTAAGCAACCATTTTCAGTATGCGTAGTGGAATCGAGCAGACTTGTATTACTTGCCAGATAAAGAGAAACACAGGGATTAAACCTCCAAATGTATAAATTATATAGGCAGAGGTACGACAGAATTTCTCCCTGTTGCAAATTTTATTTTGCAAACTTATTAGGTTTTTGTTGTCGTTATTAAGTGCTGTTGAGTTGTTTCCGACTCATAGCAACCTTGATAGGGTTTCCGAGGAGTTGCTGGTGAGCCTGAACCATTGACTTTGTGGTTCAAACCAATCTTGCAGTCCAGCACCACACCAGGGTTCCCAACCTATTAGGTTTGTTGTTGTTGTTGTTGTTAAGTGCCATTGAGTCAGTTCTGACCCATAGCGACCCCGTATAGGGTTTCTGAGGAGCAGCCGGTGAGCTTGAACTGCCAACCTTGTGGTTCAAACCAACTTTGCAGTCTAGCACATTAACCCACAAAGACACTTAATTGATCAAATGTTCAAATAAGTAGTGGTGGTGGTGGTGGTGGTTGTATGCTGTCTTGTCAGCTCGAACTCACAGAGACCTTGTTCAGGGTTGCTGAGGCTGTAAATATTTTATGGGAGCAGAAAGCCTCATCTTTCTCCCATGAAGTGACTGGTAGATTCAAAATTATAACCTTGAGGTTAACAGCCCAGCTTGTAATCCACTACACTACCAGAGCTCAGTTAAGAGGCCATCCAAATGCTGTGTTTTAGATAGTAAGACATTTTAAAATAAATAATCACTATTTTTTTTAAAAAATCTATTTGAAGATAGATTTTGAAATGAAAAGATCACTAACAAAAGATTAAGATTTAATTAAAGTTGCATTATGACATAACTCAATTGAAAGCAAACAGTTATGATCAAAATGCATTAAAACAAATGGCTTTCTTCATTCAGAAGTTGATACAATTTGAATTATGTGCGTTTTTATTAGGACAGATCTTGGGGACTGGTTGGGTATAGAAGGAAAGTCAGACTGCCAGGAGCCCAACCAGCTCAAGGAAATGCAAGTGTTTCTCATGTTTTATTTGTCAGTCTCAGGGAACTACTTCTACCTGGCAGAGGTGCTGAATCTTACCACTGTTTCATTGCTCTTTTTCTTTCTATTTTGTTCACCTTGTTGTTAGGTGTGATCAAGTGGATTTTCAACTCTTAGCAACCGATGTGACCAGGGCACCTGGTAGAACTGCATCATAGGTTTTCTTTATGTGAGAAATTGCCAGTTCTTTCTCCTTTGGAATCATTTGGTGGGCTCAAACAACCAACTTTTCAGTTAGCATCCAAATGCCTAACAGGCTACCTACCTTTTATCCCCACCAGTCCTCTGTCAGTTTGTCCCACAATGGCAGCTTGCATGTTGCTATGATGCTGCAAGCTATGCCACCAGTATTTTGAATGCTGACAGGATCATCCATGGTGGACAAGTTTCAGCTGCACTTCCAGACTAAGACAGACTTGGAAAAAGGAGAGACGAACTACTTCTGAATGTTTACTCACTGAGAACCTTATGAATAGTAGTAAAACATTGTCAGCTAGCACCAGAATATTGAATATTGAAACATGATGAAGAGCCGCAGGATATTGTCAGTTAACAATAACAGAAAATGAGCCCCGCAGGTCAGAAGGCACTCAAAATACAACTGGAGAAGAGCCGCCTCCTCAAAGCACAGTTGACCACGATGACGAGAATGGAGTAAAGGTTTTAGGACCTTCATTTGTTAATAGGGCACAACTCAAAATAAGAAGAAAGCACTGCAAACATCCATAAATGACTGGAACATTAAAAGTACAAAGTATGAATCTAGGAAAATTGGAAGTTGTCAAAAATGAAATGGAATGCACAAACATCGATATCTTAGGCATCATCATTTAGTGAGCTGAAATGAACTGGAACTGGCCATTTTGTCTCTGACAATCACATGGTTTACTATGCCAGGAAGGAAATTAAAAAGGAATGGTATCACATTCATCATCAAAAAGAACATTTCAAAATCTGTCTTCATGTACAATGCTGTCTGTGCTAGGATAATATCCATACTTCTACAAGGAAACCAGTTAATAAAACGACTACCATTCATATTTATACACCAACCAATAAAGGCAGTGATGATAAAATTGAAGAATTCTACCAACTTCTTCAATCTGAAGTTCATCGAACATGCAATCAAGATGTATTGATTGGAATGCAAAGGTTGTAGACAAAGAGGAAGAAAAAGTAGTTGGAAAATATGACCTTGGTCATAGAAATAAAGTTGAAGATCGCATGATAGAATTTTGCAAGACCAATGACTTCTCAATTGCAAATACTTTTAAAACAAAATAAAAGACAACTAGCTCTGGTAGCATAGTGGTTACGAATCAGGCTGCGAATCTTAAGGTCAGCGGTTCGAAACT
>NW_006408532.1:14373731-14386637 GCF_000296735.1 Chrysochloris asiatica | reverse complement strand
ATCAAGAACATCATACAGGGAAAAAGCAAAAGATCATTAAGAAGATGAAGAAGAAAGGCCAGAAGAGATGTCAGAAAAGACTCTGAAACTTATTCTCCAGCATAGAGATATTAAACAAAAGGAAGAAATGAGGTGATAGAAGAGCTGAACAGACAGTATCGAAAGGCAGTTCCAGAAGACAAAATCAAACACTGTAAAGAAATATGCAAAGACATGGAGTTAGAAAACTGAAAAGTAAAGAAAACAGTCAGAATTTCTCAAGCTGAAAGAACTGAGGAAAAACTTCAAACCTCAACTTGCAATACTGAAGAATTCTTTGGGCAACATATTGAATGATGAAGACAGCATCAAAAGAAGATGGAATCGAGGTTTCTGGTTTGGGCGGCAGCAGAGACAGCCAGGTAGGAAAGGCTCCATGGGGGAGGCATTGAAAACCCAGAGAAGCTGCGCTCACGGAACACCTCCAGAGCTCTGGATCCAGCATAAGGTCCAGGGCATCAGTTTCCTGCAGGCACTACTGGGAAAATCATGATATAAAGGGAAATAGTGCAAGTTAGGAATTGCTCCAGACAGGACTCCCTCTGCGGCCACCTGGCCCAGGCAAAGTTCAGAGGGCGGGGCTACAGCCAGACTACAGGGAACCAGCGCTTAAAAGCAGTGCAGTGACATTTGCAAAAGGAGGTGTGGGGGATTCTACACAGTTTTTCCTCCTCTTCCCTGTTGCACCTTCTTCGCCCAGCCTGGATGCCTTCAGGCGGGTGGGTGCGCTCATCTCCCAAAAAAGTTCAGCACTGACCCCACAGTTTTCTCATGGCACAGAGAGAAAGAGCTTGACAGCTGTTTATGACATCAGCCTGTGGGTCCCAGCCCTAAAGTTAACTTGTGCAGAACTCTTTACTATGGCCTATCCCACAAGAAAAAACCTGGCCTGGTCAGACAGACAAACCATATGAACTATCTGTAAAACCCCAACATAAAAGGACACAACTATCTTGAGAATTATGCTGTGCAAACGCAGACACCTAACTAACCTTCAGAGACAATCTTTCTCTCATTAACCTCCCAATATCTATCTGTACACCTCTATGGTGGTGACTAGAGGAGGGGCCTGAGCAAGCAGTCACCCCCACCCACTGCTGAAGGCTCCTATGGTACACACACACTGCCTGTGTAGCAAGGCGACTGGCCAGTCAGCCATAGTTTTATTTTTGTTTCAAAGTGGTGGTTTTTGTATCTGCTTTTATATTACTTCTGCTTTTGGACCTTTTGATCACATGTTTTCCCTAGAGGTGGGAGTTTTTTCTCCCTATGTTACCCAAGAAAAGAAAGCAATCATGGCCATATAGCCAAGCTACAAGCATACCTCATAATGGTTTTGAAGGGATTTCCCTTGTCTACCATTGTAAAATAGACACTTGAGGAGGGGGGAGAAAGGAATAGCCAGACTCATCACTACAGAAAGCTTGTAAGTCCTTCTTCAGCCTATAACTGATTGGAATACCTTAAAGTGAGGAGAGATACACAAGAGTACCTATAATTGCAGATAATATCCACGTGACCTGGCTTCGATGGTTGGATGATCAGAACTCAACTAGAAGAAGAAAGAAGGGGAGGGGGGAAGTAACCTGCTACAATTTGATGAACTTTACCTATACCTATGGATGTAATAGCTCAAAAAAGGGAATAAATCTTCATAGCAAGGATCACTCCCACTCCCTTGGTACACAGGGTTGACAGGCAACTTAGACATTGGCTACCCAAAATGGGGAAGGGGGGACTGTAAAGGCAAGAAGTGAAAGACAAGCCTTCAAGAGGGAGCCTAGTTCCAGACAGGACGAGGGAAGGTAGAATCACCACTGAATGATTTCTAATCCGTTGGGACTGGGCTGGCGAAAGGAAATGGGGATAAGACTCTTGTGGTACAATAGTGAATGCTTACGATCAGGACTGACTGTGAGGGTAGGAAATATAGAGGTAGATTTTTTTTTTGACAAAAAGAGGGGAGTGACAGATTTTGCAGCCCAGGAGTAGAGGTCCCTGGGACCATCAAGTGAGAAGAATGGAGAGCGGGACCCTACCCAGAGAGGCAGTGATGCCAGGGATGGAGACAGAGACAATAACGTAGACAGATGGAGTGGCTGGGAACACTGGACTCAGGGAGGGAGAAGGGCTGTGTGCAGGTGGCCGGGGGGCGGGCCTGTGTGCTGTACACTATGGTTGTTTGATAATACTTGGAGAAGATGGTAATCATTGCAATGAAATGAAATACGATAGGATGAGTGTAAAGCTAATGTTCTCCCATGTAAACCTTACAATAAAAACTTAAAAAAAAAAAAAAAGAAGAAGATGGAATAAATAGAGGCACTGTACCCAAAAGGAATGGTCAATGGTCAACCATTTCAAGAGGTACCATATGATTAAGAGCCAATGGTACTGAAGAAAAAGTCCAAGATGCACTGAAGGCATAAGTAAAAGACAAGGGTCAGGGAACTGAAGGAATAGAAATTGGTATCTTTCAACAAACTGATGCAGCACTGAAGGCACTCACTCATCTATGTCAAGATATTTGGGAGACAATTTGGCCTACTTACTGGAAGAGATCCATATTTCTGCCCATTCCAGAGAGGGGACCCAACTAAATGTGGAAATTATTGGAGAATAACATTAATATCACATGCAAGTAAAATATTGCTAAAGATAATTCAAAAACAGCTACAACAGTACATGGACAGGGAGCTGCCAGAGATTTAGGCCAGATTCAGATGAGGAGGTGGAACAAGGGATATCATTACTGACATGAGATGGATCATGGTTGAAAGCAGAGAATACCAGAAAGATGTTTACCTGTGCTTTACTGACTACACATAGGCTTTTGATCATGTGGATCATGACAAACTATGGACAACATTGCAGAGAATGAGTATTCCGAAATGCTGAATTGTACTCATGAGGAACCTGTACATAGACCAAGAGGCTTTTGTTCAAACAGAACAAGGGAACACTCAATGGTTTAAAATTAGGAAAGGTGTACACCGATGTTGTATTCTTTCACTATACTTATTCAATCTGTATGCTGAGCAAATAATCTGAAAAAAATGAATTTTATGAAGAAGAACATGGCATCAGGATTGGAGGAAGACTCATTAATAAACTGTAATATGCAGATGATATAATCTTGCTTTCTGAAAACAAAGAAAAGTTAAAATGCTTACTGATGAAGATAAAAAACAAAACAAAACAGCCTTCAGTACAGGTTGCACATCAATGTAAAGAAAGCAAAAATCCTCACCACTGGACCAGTAAATAACACATTAAATGGAGAAAAGATTTAAGTTGTCAAAGACTTCATTATGTTTGGGACCCACTATCAACTCTCACTGGAGGCAGCAGTCAAGAAATCAAATGACATATAGCATTGGGCAAGTCTGCTGCACAAGACCTCTTTAAAATGTTCAAAATGTCAGTTTGAAGATAAAAGAATACCTAACCCAAGCCGTGGTATTTTCAATAGCCTCATATACACATGTGAAAGCTGGACAGTGAATAGGGAAGAACGTAGAAGAATTGATGCAGTTGAGTTATGGTGTTGGAGGAGAATATTAAAGGTACTATGGACTGCCAGAAGAACAAACAAATTTGTGTTGAAAGAAGTACAACCAGAATGCTCCTTAATAGCCAAGTTGCCAGACTTCTTCTCTCATACTTTGGACATTTTATCAGGAGGGTCAGGAGGGACCAGTCCCTGGAGAAGGACATCATGTTTGGTAAAGTGGAGAGACAGCAAAATAGAGAGAGGCTCCCCACCAAGATGGATTGGCACAGTGGCAGCAACAATGGGATCAAGTGTATCAGCAATTGTGAGAATGGCACAGGACAAGGCATTGTTTCGTTCTGTTGTACATAGGTTTGTTATGGGTTGGAACCCAGGTAATGGCACCTAACAACAACAACAACCTTTTGTACACCTACAAAGCTATTCTTCCTTTCAAAACCTCTCCCAACACGTTCTAATACATGTCAGGCTGTGTGTTAAAAGATGTTCCACATGCTTGTTGTTGTTAGGTGCCATCAAGTCGGTACCAACTCATAGCAACCCTACATAGGGTTGCTGCCAGGTCCTGGGCAAACCTCACAATTGTTGCCATGCTTGAGCCCACAGATACTGCCACTTGGCCAATCCATCTCATTGGGGGTCTTCCTCTCTTTCTCTGGCTCTCCACCTTACCAAACATCATATTCTTCTCCAGCGACTGGTCCCACCTGACAATATGTTCAAAGTATGCGAGATGAAGTTTGACCATCCTGGAGCACTCCAAGGAACACTCTGGCTGTACTTCTTCCAGAAGAGACCTGTTTGTTCTTTTGGCAGCCCGTGGCACTTTCAATATTCTCCTCCAACACCATAACTCAAAAGCATCAATTCTTCTATGGTCTTCCTTATTCACTGGCCAGCTTTCGCATGCATATGAGGTTATTGAAAATACCATGGCTTGGGTCAGGCGCACCTTAGTATTCAAGCTGACATCTTTGCTCTTCAACACTTTAAAAAGGTCTTGTGTAGCAGATTTGCCTAATGCAATACATCATCTGATTTCATGATTGCTGCTTCCATGAGTGTTGATAGTTGATCCAAGAAGAATGAAGTCCTTGACAACTTCAATCTTTTCTCCGTTGGTAAGAATGTTATTTATTGGTCCAGTGGTGAGGATTTTCATCTTCTTTATATCCACACTGAAGGCTGCGCTCTTTGATCTTCATCAGTAAGTATTTTAAGTCCTCTTCACTTTCTGCAAGCAAGGTTGTATCATCTGCATATCGCAAGTTGTTAATGATTCTTCTTCCAATCCTGATGCCACATTTTTCTTCATGTAACCAAGCTTCTCGGATTATTTGCTCAGCATATAGGCTGAATAAGTATGGTGAAAGAATACAACCCTGTCACACAACTTTCTTAATTTTAAACCATTCAGTGTTCCCATGTTCTGTTCGAATAACTGCTTCTTGGTCCAGGTACAGATTCCTCATGAGCACAATTAAATGTTCCGGAATACTCATACTTGTCAATGTTGTCCATAGCTTGTCATGATCCACATAATTGAAAGCCTTTCTGTAGTCCATAAAGCACACGCAAACATCTTTCTGGTATTCTCTGCTTTCAGCCAAGATCCATTGGACATTAGCAATGGTATCCCTCGTTTCATGTCCTCTTCTGAATCCAGCTTGAACCTCTGGAAGTTTTCTGTCCATGTATGCTTACAGCTGTTTCTGTATTACCTTTAGTAAAACTTAACTCGCATGGAATATCAACGATACATCCTTTAATTTAACAATCATCCTATTATCCCCATTTTACAGTTGCAGAAACAGAGGCAAAAAGCAAATTACTTGCAGTATCACAGAGTGGCAGAGTCATTATTTAAACCTAGAGTCCAAGCTTTTAACCATCATGTTACAGAAAATAAACTGTTGTTGGGTGCTGTCAAGTCGATTCCGACTTGTAGCAGCTGTCTAAGACAAAGGAGAACTGACCCCTTGTGGTTTCCAAGGCTGCAATCTTTACAAACACAAACTACCACATCCTTCTCTAGCAGAGTGGCTTAATTACTGCACCACCAGGGCTACTGAAAAACCAAAGCCAAGCCCATTGCTGTCGAGTTGATTCTGAATCATACTATCACTGTAGGACCAAGTAGAACTGTCCCCCATAGGGTTTCCAAAGCTGTGAATCTTTATGGAAACAGACTGCCATAGCTTTCACTCATGGTGGATTCCAACTGCTGACCTTTTGATTCGCAGTGGAGTGCTTTAACCACTTAGCCACCAGGGTTCCTCACCAGAGCTAGTAGCTGCCACTTACTGAGTGTTTACCATGTGTTACCATGTGTTAGGCATCATGCTTTATACAAATTATCTCACTGAATTTGATTTATCCATTTTTGTGTCCCCTAGAGTCCTGGTGTGGTGCTGTGGGTTAATGCACCAGACTTCAGAGCTGTTTGAAATGCAAGGTCAGTGGTTCAAGCTCACCAGTCCCTCCTCAGAAACCCTATACAGGCTCGCTATGGGTAAGAACTGACTTGACAGCACTTAACAACACCTGTGAGAGTACATGACACAAAAATGTTTGTTGGATTGGATTTAATTCCTCCTGATCCCAAACCAGAGCCTGCTACATTCCAAGCATTTGCTAAAATGATTGTGGTTTTGCCATTGATGTCTACGATGTTCACAAGGCAACTTTTCAATCCAACAGTAGAGCAAAGAGCAAAAGCATTCTCCCCTGGAGAAAGACCTTTCTCTTTAACAGCAAGTTCTAGCAGTGATGATTCAAACCCTTATGGGGTAACAGAATCATGGAAGAGCTAAGTGTTTTACTTGATGAAGTTGAAAGGAGATGTTTTTCAACTTAGCTTTTGGATTCCAAATCTATACAACCACTCTCCTTGAGCTCAAAACAGAGTCAGTTTTAGAGATCAGAAGTCAAAGTGGAGTGGGCTGTGGGCTCATCTGTCAGTTGTCATTCTGTTGTGGATTGAGTGTTGCTATGATACTAGAAGCTCTGCCATAGGTACTTCATATGCCAGCAGAACCACCCATGTTGGGCAGGTTTCAGTGGAGTTTCCAGAGTAAGGCAGGCTAAGACGGAAGACCTGGTAATCTACTTCTGAAAATTATCCAATGAAAACTTTATAGATCAAATAGTATCATTTGAGATCCCAACTCCCTTACTTTGGACATGTCATCAGTAGGGATGGATCCCTGGAGCAGGACCTCATGTTTGATAAAGTTAAGGGCCAGTGAAGGCAAGGGAAGCTTCAGTAAGATGGATTGGCATAATGGTCACATCAATGAAGTCAGACATAACAACATCCTAAAGATGGCATAGAACCAGGCAGTGTTTCATTCTACTATATATATGGTCACCATGAGCTGGAGCTGACTCTACGGCAGTTACTATAACAAGACTTGTGAGCAATTTTTAGAAAGTTTAAGACAGAGACTGCAGGGCTCACCTACAGGATAGGAACAAATGGAATCAAGTAGGGCTTAGCCTTAGAGTTAGAGACAAAATCATTCATCTTCTTCAAAAGGCAAAATTATCAAGGAGACACATTTACATTTCAGTTCTCCCTTTCTGTTCCCTTCCCCAGAAGATTCTAAATACTCCAAAAGTATTTATTATCAACCGGATTGGTAGGAAAATTGACCCAAAGAAAAGAATCCTATTTGCCTTAATTGTCCTTTCCCCTTTTCTAACCACAGTTTCATCACTGTAATATTTAATAAAACAAAACAACCCCTAAGTAAGTTCTAAACCCCAATGCCTATAGCAAAGGAGGTAAATCCAATACCTCTTGGAATCAAGCAAGATACATGAGTGAAGTTAGAAAAGTGAGAGCTAGTTCCATTTCAGGAGCCCTGGTAGTGCCGTGGTTAAGCACTCAACTGCTAACCAAAAGGTGGAATTCACCAGCTCCAAGGAAGAAAGATGTGACCTTTGCTCCTATAAAGATCACAGCCCATTTTAAAGAGTAGTCAATTCAGAAGCTCCAGTTCATTGATGCCAAGAGTAATGAGGCTCCTAGTTGCCAGGACTTTCAAAATTTTAAGAGAAGACACAGCCCTGGTTTTTATGTGAAACCTCCTATTCTTTAAAACACAGGCAACAAAATCTTTAAAACGCTGCAACATTGTGCATGCTACTCTTTTTCCTTACCAGTTTGTAATACCTAGCCAGAAGAGAACCCGTAGTAGCTTAGAAGATATTTAGGGGAGTCCTGGTGTGGCACGGTAGGATAGGTACTAAATCTCAAGGTCAGTATGAACCATAAGGTCGTCGGTTCAAACTTACCAGCCGCCCTCGGAAACCCTATATAGGGGGGTCACATGAGACCAAAACGACTCGACCATAAATCCCTCAGCATGATACTCCTTACCTTCCACCCTCAAGAAATGGCAGATGCAGAGGCCAATTTGCCTGCTGGGCCCCTTCTCTCCTAAATGTGTTTTCCAGGCCTTTGTTAACAGTCCTCCTCTCCACAGGCTGGGAGGTGGGTGCACCGGGTCTCAGTTGCGCTCCTGGATTCCGTGTCTATTCCCTTCCTCTCCTCTCTGTTGCCCTGTCTTCTTTCCTTTCTAGTTCTCTCTCGTCTCATTCTCTTCTTTCTCAACTATTCTCTTTTTCCTTCTTGCCTTCCTTTTCTTTTTATGGGTCTCTCCTGTCCATTCTTGCCCCCTCTCTACGCCTCTCCTAGCCGCTTCCCTCTGTCTCTCCTCAGCCCCAGCAGCCAGGCATTGCGGAGAGTTAGCTTACCAGGAATACACCAAAACGGGTTTCGAGTATTTCTTGTGATGGGAGCGGAGGGTCAGGGAGCCCTTGCGCTCCAGCAAGTCAGTGGGTCCGATCTCAAGCCAGTATTGCTTACTGCTGCCCGAGTCCCCATAGGGGCTGCCCATTGTAGACTTCAGAGAATTTCCCTCTGCACCTCTCTTTGTACATGCGCCGAGCCAGAGCAAGATTCGGCGTCTCCTCATCACCCAAGCAACCTGGGGCGGGGTCAATAGAGAGGGCGTGGTCAATGGAGGGGCGGAGTCCCTCCAGCTAGAAGTCCTTTTTCCTAGGCAGTGTAGTTACCGAAAATGTAGTTACCTGGTGGCGCAGTGGTTAAATGTTCGGCCGCTAACCGATCGATTGGTTCCGGAATCCACCAGCCACTCTCCGAAGGGCTCGCTTTTCGTTTTTCGGTAGTAGTTGACAAGAAACTACATATTCCATAATGCACTTGGAAGCGATCGCGCTATAGGGTGATTGGAGGAAGACGTGCGTGCTGAGATTGTACTTTCCCGCCCATCTACCTATTCCTTACGGAAGGACTGGGTGGAGTTAATGTGGAGGCGTCGAGCCCCTCAAATTTGATCAGGTAAAGACTAAAGAGATTGCAAGTCTGGACCCAGAGCGGGTCTCTTTCAACTGTACTCGCAGTTCTATTGACCAGTTGTCGTTTGTTGTCTCCACACTTTCTGCTTACAAGGTATTTGTTCAACCAAAGGAAGCAAAAACAACCCCCAAGGCTTAAAATATGTCGTTTATATACAGTTTCCTACCTGAGAAAGAGGAGCAGAGTCATTTAGCAAATCAGCTAAAAGGTTTGAGCCTCAAAAGCCCTAGTTCCAGGTTCAGCTGCTCTCTCAACCTTTCTAGGAACCAGTTTCTACCTCTAAAAACTTAAGCAGATAGGGAAAGAGGTCGGAGGAGAACACAGAATCTGAGGTTCCTTCAAGATATTGTTGTTAAAGCCGATGAGTCCATTCTGATTCATAGAGTCATGATATTGTATAGAGTTTCCGAGGAGCGGCTGGTGAGTTTGAACAGCCAACCTTGCGGTTCAAATCTACCTTGTGGTCCAATGCTTTATCCCTCAACACCACATCTGATGCTGGAATTCAGGAGCTAGATACAGTCTGGAGCCCTGGTGGAGCAGTGGTTAAAACACATGGCTTGCTCACCAAAAGGTTGGTAGTTTAAACCCATCAGCTGCTCCGCAGGAGAGAAGACCTAGCTAGCACTGTGTCCCCATGGGGATTTGCAGTCTAGGAAACTCTAGGGGACAGTTCTACTCTGATATATAAGTAGAAATGAACTAGACAACGTACAACAACAAATACAATTTAGGAAACAGGCAGTCAACTCGTTGACAGTTGCCGGTGTCTTCTCGTTGTAAGACATTTTGTGACAACACAAATTCATCAGATTTTTGTGTTTTGATTAAGGATTTACAAGGAGATTTAAAAATGTTTCTATATGGTCTTCAATAAGTAGTAGCATAGCTGTCTTATAGAAGAAACCCACCCACTGCCATGCAGTCTGTTCTGACCCATAGCGACCCTGTATAAAGTTTCCTGAGGTTGTAAATCTGTAGGCTACTAGAAAGCCTCATCTTTCTCACATGGAGCAACTAGTGGGTTTGAACTGCTGACTATGCAATTGGCAACACAGTGCTTATCCTATAGTGCCACCAGGGTCCTTTAGGGATAAAAGGGGGTGCTTATTTCATTTGTGACTTCCTGGAATTCTCCCAACCTCAGTTAGCACTTTAAGGACACTCATGGACCTATTCATCACCATCCCTCTTACCCAGAAGTGTTGAAGAGTCAGGGTTCTCCAGAAAAACAGAACCAAAAGGATCGATAAATATAAGCCTGTAGCTTCTGAGTGATTCTGACTCCTGGCAACTTCTAGATTTACTAGAGCCTGAGTAAATTCTAAAGGTGTCCTACTTTACAAACCTACCAATTAATAAAGAATCCATCTTTCCCTGGTTTACCTATTGAGAAAACCTTGATCTCGATTTCAGGAAGTTCAAGTAGGTCAAATGACTTTTGGATACTGAATCTTTCTATCCATTGAGTTTTTTCATAGCAGCCATCCTGGTATAGGCAAGAGAACAGTAGAGTGATATCTCCTTAATAACATATTTATAAAATTGTTGATTTAAAATTTTTAAATGAACGTGTCCTACTTTATGAAGACCCCATGCACACAAAAATTCAAACATAAAGATAGATAAATTAAGGGAGAATTCAAGTGACAAATAGAGCAGAGGAGAGCTACCCCATAGAGATTTTCTTGGCTGTAATCTTTATGGGTGGTTATGAATTGGGCTGTGAACCGCAAGGTCAGCAGTTCGAAACTACCAGCTGCTCCGTGGGAGAAAGAGGAGGCATTCTGCTGCTGTAAAGATTAACAGCCTCAGAAACGCTGTGCAGAGTCGCTATGAGTCGGAACCGATTCCACGACACATAACAACAACAACAATCTTTATGGAAGCAGTTTGTCAGCTCTTTCTTCTGTGATGGGTTTGAACTATCAACATTTTATATTAGCTTATCACAAGCAATTATATGCATACAAGGAACATCTCCATACAAAGGTAAGTCAAAAAAACATTGCTAGTAGAGTTCTAATTCATACATGCACAGGTTTATTCTAAACAAATCATGCTTTTGTGGTGCTGTAGAATAAACACTAGATCACAAGCTTGCTTGAACTGCAAGGTTGGTGGTTCAAACTCAGCAGCTGCTCTTCAGAAACCCTATATAGGGTCACTATTAGTCGGAACCAACTCAAAGACATTTCACAATAACAACAACATACAATCAGAATTAGTGGATGAGTGCAGACAAGTTCTCTCAGGAATACACTTGTAGTCTCATTTGGATCTCTTGGGGGTGGGGGGAAGAGCCAATCAAAACAGTGGCTTCTGAGGAGAGCTACTAGGCCAGTTCAATTCAAAGCAGAGAAGTCAGCTCAGAAGGTTATGGTGACTGTTTTTTAGAATTCCAAAGTTGTCATCTTGATAGATTTTTCTCAAAGGACACAGGAAAATCACAGGGACTTGTTAAGAAGAAATTTTAAGAAGACTGAAAATTATATTCTTGAGGGGAAAATCTAGGAGATTTGTGCTGAGGAATTTTTTCTTTCAGGCACTGCACTTACTCAGTCTTCCATGGTAGCCAGGACTACTCTATAAGAATTTTGTTGGGAAACCTTACCCCTTCTACCTTACAACCCTAATCTTGTCCCTTCAGACTTCTTTTTGTTTCTAAAACTCTAATATTTTAAATGAACACATTTTGAGCGCTGAAAAATACCAAAACTGTCATTTTGATTTGGTGTAAATCAAAGAGCACATGATTCTTTGGGAAGGGTTAGAGAGATAGAAACACTGTCTTCAGAAGTATATAAATCTATACAGAGGATCTGTCAAGAAATAATAGTTTCACATTTTGATATTTTTGTTTAAAAAAGATTTCTATAATTTTGTAGCAATATGTTTTTACTTAACCCCATATGCTCTTATGTGGAGTCCTTGTGTGGCACTGTGGGTTAATGCGCTGGACTGCAAAGTAGGTTTGAACCACAAGGTTGGCATTCAAGCTCACCAGCCACTCCTTGGAAACCCTATACAGGGTGGCTATGGGTCAGAAGCAACTGTACAGCACTTAACAACAACAAATATGCTCTCATATAGAAAGTGGTTTTGAGGAATTGACTCACTCAACTGTGGGTCTGGCAAGTCTGAAATCTATAGGCCAGGCAACAGGATGGGAACTCCAGCAGAAGAGCTATGTTAGTCCTAAAACAGAATCCCGTCTTTCTTCTAGAGACTTCACATTTTGCTGAAGGATATGACACATCCACATTTTGGATGCTACACTACTTTACTTAAAGCCAACTGATTGTAAATTTTAACCAAATCAAAATACCTTCACAGCGATGTATAGTTTAACCACACAACTGGACACTGTATCATAACCAAATTGGCACATAAAACCACCATACCATACCTAACACAGTACTTGGTTCATGGCATCAGTTCAGAGCACTCAGTGAATTAATTTGATTAATTTAGATTTACCAGAGCTTGAGTAAATTCTAAAAGTGTCCTGCTTTATGAAGACTCTATGTACACAAAAATTCAAACTTGGGGATAGATAAATTAAGGGATAATTGAAATTACAAATAGATTCTCTAATTTACAAAATATTTCTTATAGTAAATCAATTTTCACAAATGTGATTATTGCATATAACCACCAAGTGTTTTTCACTACTATAGTAGCCTGTGGTACCTTATTGCTGTTATGAATTGGTGTCAAGTTGATTCCAACTCATGGTAACCCCATGTGTGCAGAGTAGAACTGCTCCATGGGGTTTTCATAACTCTGACCTTTTGGAAGCAGTTGTCAGGCCTGTCTTTTGAGACACCTTTGGGTAGATTCATAGTTGTTTATCACTTAACCATTTGTTATACCCAAGGACTCAGTTGTACCTTAAAATCCCTAGGAAGATCCCTAGGGTACTGATAGACACAGTTAGCCATGTTATGTTCTTTTTTTTTTTTTT
>NW_006408532.1:14365852-14371406 GCF_000296735.1 Chrysochloris asiatica | reverse complement strand
AACAACAGCAAGTCACTACTCACCAAAGTAGAATGTAGAACATTGTCTTTGTGGACTATGTTATATTAGTTGACCCAGGTGTCCCCTAAAACTATGGTCCTGACTCCCCAGGTCCTGCAACTCATTCCCTCAAGGTGTTTGGTTATGTCTAAGAAGTTTGCATAACTTTGCCCCCTGTATGCTCCACCACACTCATGGGTATATTAGCAGCAAAGAGCCATATTCTTTTAAAACAAATAAATAGTTCTCTATCCATATCTGGGAACACTGGTGGCACAGTGATTAAATGATTGGCTGCTAACTGAAAAGTTGTCAGTTCAAACCCACCAGCTGCTTCTCGGGAGAAAGACCTAACAGTCGGCCTCCATAAAAATTACAGCCTCACGGGTTCTATGGGGCTGTTCTACTCTGCCCTGCAGGATCACTATGAATTGGACTCAACTGAATCCAGATCTTTGGGTTTGATCCTAAGTGCTAATAGAGTGTGGGTGAAGCTTTAACCAGAAGCCATGCGTTTTTCTCCACCAGAGAACACACTTAGTGAAAAGAGCACATGTATACAAGGTGTGTGGGTGAGGTTCTAGCTGGAAGGCAAGCCTACTTCTGCACCAGGTCACACACTCAGGAACAAGAAGCAGTGAGTGTGGACAAGGCTTTTCCAGAAGTCAGACCTCAGAAGGTATGCACAAATGAGAAGCCTTAGGGTTGCAGTGAGTGCGGATGAGTCTTTGCTGTAAATCACTTCTCATACACCAGAGGACATGGGGAGACTAGGAAAGAATTTGGGAAGAAAAGGTGTCCATGGTAAATAGACAAATTTTCCCATATTCTGTAACCAAATGAAATAGAAAATTAGACACTTTACTACAGTCATCTGAAAATGGTTGACTTGTTTTATTTTTATTACCAGTTCTTTCTCATGCTTAGGTGTGCTTTTGTTGTAGGAAAACTTTTCTTTAATAAACCACAACTCAGGCTGTGTTATGTATTTGTCCTGAAAAGTACATGGAATTCAAATTCACAATCCAAGTTCCTTGAGTTATTTCAGCCCTTAAGAAAACGTAAGTCCTAACACATTTATCAGCATGCGTCTGGTCCTTTGTGTGAGAAGAGGAGTGGTCTAGATTTTGGAGACAGAAGTCCAGTGAAGGGAGGGATGCCCCACATCTCCAGGGCTGGATTACTTCTTCTCTTAGCTGATCCTTTTTTCTGTAAGTACCTTCTTCTGGAACTCCCTTACCTAGTTACCCTTTATATTTTCTAGTCTGTGTTCACACCTGCTGAATCTTTTTCCACCCATCAAAGAATTGCTGTTCCTGATTGCTCAGTTCCCAGTCCTTACGCCAGGTCCTTTGAACTGCCCTCTCTCACCTTGAAATAGGCTTTCCAGAGCCTTCCAGATTCCATTTTCAGAACCTTTACCCATGAGCAAACTGTTCTCCTATTTTGTTGCTTTGGGCCTCTTGGCTACTCATTCTGTTGGATCACCAATGATAAGTCTAAGGACCCCTAAACCCATTTCTAAATCCAGGTTTAAGAACTTTTAACCATGTACCCTGCAGTGCATTGAATCAGTATGGCCCTTTAACCTACCAGGACTCCTGGTGTGGTGCTGTAGAGTCAGCACTGGACTGCGAATCATGAGGCTGGCAGTTCAAACCCACCACCTGCTCCTTCAAAACCCTAATACAGGGTTGCTATAAATTGAAACCAACTCGACAACACTTAACAACAATAACTCACCAAATAGAGTCCTGCTGTGGCACTATAGGATAAGCACTGGACTACTAACCACAAGGATGGTGGTTCAAACCCACAAGCCACTCCTTGGAAACCTTACAAAGTCATGAGTTGTAACCAACTCGACAGTACTAACAACAAGTGCTTAGAAAGTGCTGACTCCAATTTAAGCCCTTTTCCTGTGGAAGGAGTGAACAGGAAAACAAGTTAATTTTAAAAGGATAAATATGAATAAGATAAATGCTAAGCTCAGTTCTGTCCAATGAGAGTATAGCATATTGCTCTTGCTCCAAAAATATTGCCATCTTTGCTATCATCTGCTTGTTTGTTTATTTTACTTATGCACAAAGAGGTGGCAACATAATATATGTTCAGACACTGTGCCAGGTTTCTGCAGCTGACTTGACTCAGAAGGAAGCTGTCCAGAGCCAACCCTTTCCCCAGTGCACCTGTGCCACAGCAATTTAGAAGCTTTGACAGCACACCGAGCAAAACAAACATAGCTTGTCATTTTAGAGTCTCTTAAACCAAGTTGGTAGCCTATTTGAGTCTGCAAATATGCTTATTGTTAAACGCTCTTTCTTTATTTCAGCTTTATAAGCTTTGTTGTCTTCTGTATTGAGTAAAGAAGTAGTAGTGCCCTGGGTTAAGCATCAGGCTACTAGCCATAAGGTCAGCAGTTCAAACCCAGCAGTCACTCCACGGGAGAAAGATGAGGCTGTCTGCTCCTGTAAAAATTTACAGTCTTGGAAACCCTATGGAGCAGTTGTACTGTCCTAGACAGTAGCTGTGATTCTGAATCGATTCAATGACAGTGGGTTTGGTTTAGATTTCGTGTTGACTCAAGAGTTCACCATCTTTGTGCCCGGGGCTATAGGATGAACTCTTTCTTCTCAAAATTAGATGCATTCCATTCTTTTTGTGTATGCCATGTCATTCTATAGAATGTTTGGTTTGTTGATGCTTTATCAATAAAATAAGAATGTTGTTGGTGCTGTTAAGTGCCATTAAGTTGATTCCTCCGACACATAGCAACCTTGTATAGGGTTTCCGAGGAGCAGGTGGTGAGTTTGAACTGCCGACCTTGTGGTTCAAACAGGCCTTGAGGTCTAGTACTTTATCCCAGAACAATACTTACCATAGAGGATGGGGTTTGTGAGAATTAAATAACAAATGCATTGGATAAAGGGAGAGAAGTACTTAATAGATGCTCAGTCCTTAATTAAATTTCAACTACTACTGTAATTGTCATTATGTGTCCTAGAGTCTGTTCTGACTCATAGCAACCTGTATAGGGTTTCCAAGAGTGTTCGATGGGTTTGAACTGCCAACCCTGCAGTTACCAGTCCAGTGCTTACTGGTTTGGAGATTTTGAAAAACCTTTTTATTGTGATTTGGGTTACAGTTTACAGAGCAAATTGACTTTCTGTTCAGCAATTCATACACATTTTATTTTGTGATGTTGATCATAATCCCTACAATGTAACAGAGCTCTTCCCACTTCCTCCCTATGTTTATCATTTCCATTCATCCTCTTTCCTATCCCTTCCTGCAGCTGAGCTTTCTCCCTGGATAAGTGCTGCCCTTTTGTTCTCAGATGGTTGGTTGTTCTAAGGAGGGCAGATCTCCCTGATGTTATTGTTCACCATTGTTGTTGTTGTTGTTAAGTGCCGTCCAGTCGGTTCTGACCCATAGCAACCTTGTACAGGGTTTCCAAGGGTGTAAATCTTTACGGGAGTAGAAAGCCTCATCTTTCCCCTGCGGAGCGGCTGGTAGTTTCGAACCACTGACCTTGCAGTTCACAGCCTGATTCGTAACTACTACGTTACCAGAGCTCCTTGGGCTGTCTATTGTTTCCTGGTGTGGTGTGGTAGGATCAGCACTGGGCTGCAAACCACAATGTTGGTAGTTCAAACCCACCAGCTGCTCCTCAGAAACCCTATACAGGGTCGCTATGAATCGGAACCAACTTGATGACACTTAACAACAACATTGTTTGGCTGAAAGTTGAGCCATCACTGTGAGGAGGTGAGTTCAGTTCCACGCTTGAAGGATGCCTGAGGGCCATAGTCTCAGGTTCCACCATTCTCTATCAGACCAGTAAACCTGGTCTTTTTCAGGATTTTCTGTTTTGTTCCACATTTTTCTCCCACTCTGTCCAGGGTCTTCTATGGCAATCCCATTCAGAGCATTTGGTAGTGATAGCCAGGCACCACCTAATTCTCCATTTCTCAGGGCCATAGTGGCTGTGGTTCTTGTGGTCCATTAGTCCTTTGAACTAATTATTTTTGTGATTCTTTGATTTTTTTCACTCTTCTTTGCTTCAGAGGGTGAACTACGATTGTTATTACATTCTGACTTAGTCCTTATTAAGTGCCGTCAAATTAGTTCCAGCTCATAGTGGCCTTCTATAGGGTTTCAAAGGAACAGCTGGTGAGTCTGAACTGGTGACCTTGCCATTAGCAGTCCAGTGCTTATCCTACACTTTCTTACTTGGAAAAAGTGCTCTAAAATTCAGTTGTTGTTTGTGTGGAATTTTCTAAATAATCTCACTGTTTTTCAAGCATTGTCTTTTTAACCAGTTTTTTATTTTTTAATAAATATCTTTTGAGCATATTTTAATAGGAAATGTAATAGTCTGGATCAAAAATATGTTGGTGAGATATTTGGATATGTTGCCATTGATAATGATAGCTTTGTTATTATGTAGAATCTTTTATCTACAAAACCATCAGTAAGCTTTATGCTTTATAAATGTGAAATCACTGATCCTCAACACACTGTTTTTCTCAAACTTCATCAAACCAATGAAGTATAGGGCTGAGAACAAGGACTTCTATTAACATTAATCTCTTTTCACAATGATATCAGGTGACTGAAACAGAACTTCTCTGTATGGTAAATGTAGTCAAACTAACTTGGAAAGGGGAAATTCTACCATTTTTTTCTATGACCTTTCCCAGACCACTGAGAGGTTGCAAAGAAGAAGTAAGAAGGACACCAAACATGAAAGTCCAGCCTACCAAATGTAATGACCATGAGGATAAATGTCACCATCTTGTTGCCCTTCTGGTATTAACAAATATCTACTCCAAAAAAATCCCACTCCCCTCCAGTTGATTCTGACCCATGGTGACCCTGTAGGACAGAGCAGAACTGTGCATGGGTTTCCGAGGCTGTCATCTTTACCGAAGCAAGACTGCCACAGTTTTTGGTTAGCAGCCCAATGCTTAACACACTGTGCCACCAGGGCCCTTAAGTCCCTGTTCAAGATCTCGTAAAGACACCATCAGTATGAACTTCCCCAAAGATTTACATTTCTTCTCTTTTCCAAATGTCATGCAATTGAGTTGAGAGACAACAATTACTTAAAATTACTTAAGAAAATTAATTTATTCTAGCTAATGTTGAATCTAGTTTAAATATATTAAAAACTTGGATGTAAATGATATGACACTCAGAAGTTAAAAACTGTTTAAACTCTCTGGGAATAAAATACCACTTGCCAGAGAACAAACAAGATGGCAGATCGGGTGGAAGTGCAGTGAGGAGCTCCGTCAGCAACAACACAGAATACCAGACCAAGCAGGTTCAAAAGATGGTGCCAGAACTCTGAACCACATATAAAGGAATATTTAGAAGGTTGGAAAGCTTACAGCTAGGAGAATTTGTAGCAGAAGCAAGAAATCCATCGCTTTCTAATCCAAGATGCTCAGCTGCTCCCGGAGCCGCCATCTTGGGAGAGATCAAGTCGGGGAAGGAACAGAGCAGCCACGGACACCTGACAGAACTGCAGAGATAAAGATGTGGACAT
>NW_006408532.1:14362374-14364087 GCF_000296735.1 Chrysochloris asiatica | reverse complement strand
TGGGACAGAGGTAAATAGTGATGCATGCTCAACCTTGGAACAACCCGGCTCTGTGATACTGGGATATAGGCATAGTTTGAAGAGGGGAACGAATACTAAGATGCTTGACTGTCTTATGAATATTGGTTTCCCTTGCCTACTATTATAAAATAGACACTTGAGTGGGATAGAAAGGAGCTTTGGGAAACAGGATTACAGAAAACTTGTCAGCCTATCTTCAGCCTATAACTGATTGGAATACCTAAAAAGGGTTCTAGAACTTGCCCAGTGAGATAGGCTTCTTGCGGAGCCTTTGCAGAGTATAGGACCTTAGGTGGGATCCTGAATCCCATCCAGAATCTTGAGGTGGGGCATTCCCACTAGCAAGGACAAGCAGACCAGCCTGGAACCACTAGAGCAACAGAAGATTAGTCTTCAAAGAAAGACCATCAGGAAAACAAAACAAAAATATCAGCATGACTGGCTACCACAAGAATAAGCAAGCTGTTTGCCAGGAAGCCGTCAAGGCAAGCAATCAAGATCCTTCAGGACAAGCTCCCCTCTAAGACTGAAACTCAAAGGGAACACATAAGCAGGCATGTAAACTTGCTGGTGGCCACATTGGTTAACTGGTGAGTGGAAGAAGGGGAAAGGCGGCAATGAAGAAATGGGCTGAGTTCGACCACAGTCCATTGACTCCCATTTACCTGGAGATGAGAGAGAGAAGAGGAAGGGCTGGTTGGTCCAAAGTGTAGTGAGACCTGGGGACACCTGAGCCCATGAACAAGGACATAGACAGTGGGCTAGAGCTGAGAATGAAACATCCAGCTGATATGAAATGAGGGGAGATGCACAAGAACACCCAAACTTGCAGACAGTACCCATTTGACCTAGCCTCAATAGCTTGATAATCAGAACTCGACTAGAGTAAGATTTTTTTAAAAAACAGGTTTTTTTGGATAAAGGAAACAAGAGTACATTGCTACAATTTGATGAACCTGATCTATACTCATGGAGGTAGTAATTCTAAATATAGTGAGGGAAGGAGTCTTCACATCAAGCATCAATGCTATCCCCTCTGTACACAGGGTAGATAAGGACAGGCAACTTAGACATTGGCTACCTAAAATAGGGGGAGGAGGGCTTTAAAGGCACGAAGTGACTGGCTTACAAGGTTTCATGATGGGTTTAGTTTAAGAGTGCATGGGGGAAGAAAATGTTCTCACTGAATAGTTTACATCTTGTCTAGATGGGTCTGGTGAAAAGGGATGGGGATAAGATTCTTATGATTCGATAGTGAGTAATTGTTATCATGACTAATTGTGACTGTCACAATTGTAAAGGTAGAAGTTTTGTAACAAAAACAGGGGAGTGGTTAATCTTACAGTCCAGAAACAGAGGACTCTAGGACCATCAAGGGAGAAGAGCACAAGCAGAATTCGGGACCTTATCCAGAGAAGCAGCGATGCCAGAGAAGGAGGCAGAGATGGGGACATGGAGAAGGGGGGTGGCTAAAGACTAGATTCATGAGACGAGAGGAACTAAGAGCTGGTGGCCAGGAGGCAGACTTGCAGAATGTACCCGTTGGAGGTGTAAATTATTATATATGTCTGAGTGTTGTTGCTTTTTAAAAGAGCTAAAGTGAATAGTGAGAATACTGTTAACTGATGGTACATGGAGGGGATTATAATCGTTGTAATAAAACAAGGTGTATGATTTGTTGAATGCAAAACT
>NW_006408532.1:14353445-14361454 GCF_000296735.1 Chrysochloris asiatica | reverse complement strand
CCCGATTTGTAACCACTATGCTACCAGAGCTCCTTTCTCCATGTATAGGGGCCTCCTAATATCCATCATCTATATAGGTCATCCCTGACTTAAACAGGAAGGTTTCGTCCCAACAATGCCACCTTAGGTAGGTTCTGACACAAGTTGAACACCCTCTCCCCATTATTATTGCCTTTTATTATCAGTATCTTTATAAATCTGATCTTTATTTGTTTTGGGAGGTTGGAACAATTACGTATAAATTTAGAGAGGATTATAACATCAGCAAATTTCATGCTACAACATTGTATCTTTGTTGTTGTTGTTGTTAGGTGCCATCGAGTTGGAACCGACTCATAGTGACCCCATGCACAGCAGAATGAAACAATGTCCGATCCTGGGCCAACCTCATTACCGCTGCCACATTAGATACAACATTGTATCTAGTACCAAAACAAGCAGACCACAAATGCAATTCGTTATAATTCTAATATATTGTAAGTCAGGGACTACCTGTACATCTATGGATTCACTTTAGAATATTTCATACAAAAAGTAAGATTCCACCTGCTCTGTCAAAGTGAACTAGAAGTATCTGGTTTTGCCCCTACCTCCCTTTTTCTCCCTTTTACTTTCTTTTCACCTACTCGTCCTTCCTTTATCCCTTTATCATCTTCTTCTTTGCCTGGCCCCTTGCCTGACCCCTATTCCTTCTCTTCCTTTATTCTTCCCTCCCTTTCTCTTCTTCCTTCGTTAAGAGGTGGTATGGATTTTAGAATCAGAATCTATTGCAGAGCACCTGAAAGAAACTGGTGTTATTAAAAGTTACAATGGAATCTATGAAAGTAAAATAATGAGACCTCAAAACAAAAGCCAAAACTTTAAGACTAAGCTCATGCTTACCAACAGAGGAACTCTCAAAGGAGTAAACTCCAGGGAAAATTTCCAACTTCTTCCTTTAACTATTCATAACTTCTAATGATCATTCTTAGAATGATTTTAACCTTGATTATGATTCCTCCCCGGTTCTACTTTGAACTGTAAACCAATTAGGCATTGAATTGCTCTCACACCATTATCACTAACTCGTATTTATTTAATGCTGGCATGCAACAGACATTATTTGCAGAACGCCTACAATCAGCATGGGGGATTAGTTTATTAATTATTCAACATACACTATTCTATAACTCACCATTTTCTTTATTTTGATAGTTCATCCAGCCAGTAAGAAAAAATCTTTGGCAGAATTGTCCATAACAATTAGGATCAATTTTTAATGTGCTGGATTAGTAATGAGATGCTCTAACATAAATGTAGATTAGGGACTTCTCTGATATTCTACCAACCGGATAGCCTTCATTATTCAAAGATTGCATATCCATTTCACAAATGGTGCAAACCCGTAGTCAACCTCTTTCACCACTGTGTTGCTTTGCTTTTGTTACTTTCACTGTTATTTAGGAGCAAGAATGAGACAATTTAGCTGGCATTTAACTCGTAAAATCAGTCAAGCTTAAATTAAGTCTAATGTTGTGATTTTCTTTGTTTCTTGTGGTCTTTAATCTGAATAAAGGACCCTTTTCTCTCAGGGAAAGAAGACCTGATAGTGCAGTGGGTTAAGCATTGGACTGCTGACCTATAACATAGTGCACAAAGACAATGTTCTGCAATCTACTTTGGTGAGTAGTGACTTGCTGTTGTTGTTAGGTATCATCGAGTTGGTACCTTATGCACAACAGAATGAAACACTTCCTGGTCCTGCATCAACCTTATAATTGGTGCTACGTTTGAGCTCATTACTGTTGCCACTGTGCTAATTCATCTCTGTGGGTCTTCCTCTTTTTCGAAGACCCTTCACTTTACCAAGCATGGTGTCCTTCTCCAAGGGCTGGTCCCTCCTGATAACATGTCCGAAATATGAGACAAAGTGTTGCCATCCTGGCTTCCAAGGAGCATTCTGGTTGTACTTCTTCCAACATCCATTTGTTTGTTCTTTGGCCAGTCCATACTCTTTCTATAGCATCATGTTTAGGTTGCTTCAAAGTAGCAGGGCTATGGCTATGTCAAGAGAAAGACATTCAGGAGAGCTAGGAGGGGCTTAAAAGCAGGACTGTGATAGTGTGCAATAAAGGCTTAGCTGGATAGGAGTGAGGTGCTCCAATTCTGCACATTCCACAGAATCCACTGGCCCTTGACTGGCTCCTGAGAGATAGCCTCTAATCTCTTGGAATATTCTGTTTGATAAGAATGTCATTGTACTGCTGGGCCATGGGCCATGCCGGATAGTGTATGTTAACTGTGAGACTTACAGTGAGCACACATTTTTGTTTTCCCTCAACCCTGAGACATTCTGTATTAGTCTGACCTCAGAAGGACCTAGAAGTTGAGAGCTCAAGTCAGTCAATTGGATGCCAAAGTTCAGATGAGCTTCCCTGGTTGGCAGTACTCGATATGTGTCATCACACAATATTTCTGGGTGAATGATACACATTGTCTGACTCCACTGGGAGAGGAATCTCTTCTGGACCCAACCTTGTATGCTTTTTACCTTTGCTCATTTTAGTCTATAGCCTTTCCCTAGTATAAACTAGACCATGGTGTGAGTGTTTCTACCAAATCACTGCATCCGAGAGTAGTTTTTTTGGGGGTTTTTTTAGAGACAAATGTGTTTTATTTTTTAAAAACTTTTCATTGTAAATTAGGTGAAGGTTTATAGAGAGGATCAGTTTTCCATTCAACAATTCATATCCATTGTATTCCATACCATTGTCTGCAGTTCCCACAGTATGACATCACTTACCCTCTTTTTCCCTGTGTCTCCCCATTTCCATTTTTCCTTCTTTCCTAACCCTTCCGGTCTTCTGTATTGGTAAATGCTGCATTTTTTGTCTCCAATGATTGATTATTCTAATGTATGCATACCTCCCTAGTGATATTGTTCCCCTTAGGCCCCTTAGAGACTTGCCTATTGTTTGGCTGGAAATCCAGCTGTGGGGTGAGTTCATTTCCAGACCTGAAGGGTAACTAAGGACCTTAGTCTCAGGACTGAGGGTAGTTTTGGAGAATTCTGACAAAGATAACATTTTGTGTGTTTTTTAATTAAAGGAAAAGAGACTTAGACTAATGATTCTCAAGACTAAGGGTTAATTTAGATCCTTATCAATCATCAGATGCCTATTAAATATATTCCTTAAAATTTAGAACATGGTTCAAATTGTGAAAGAGGGAATTGAAGTGTTTCTTGTCAGAAGAAGCTGGGAAGTATCACTCAACAAGGAGTGTGCATCAGGCCAGAAATGGGATTTTGGGTTATGGGTTTTTTTTTGAGATGTTGTACTCTGAGGGCTACAATGGTGAGTAAACTAAGTAATCTTCCCTTTAGGGAACTTAGAGGCAGGGTCAGCGTCTTTATTATATATATCTCTATATCCCTTCCTTCTGAACTCACCAAGCAGCCACTGGCTTTGCTAGGATTAAAGAAGAAAAGAACCCTGGTGGTACAATGATTAGGCACTCAGCTACTAACTGACAGGTCAGTGGTTCAAAGCCACCAGCAGCTCCATGGGAGGAAAGACCTGCCAATATGCTCTTATAAAGATATAGGAAACTTATATCTTTATAAGTTATAAACTTATAAAGGAAACTCTCTGGGGCAAACCTGCTCTGTCCTATCGGGTTGCTACAAGTCAGAATTCACTCAACAGTATACAACAAGAAGAAAGGAAAAGGCCTTTGGTTGCTACCCTTAGATACTTTGGGTGGTGATGCCCAAATGCTGCTCATGGGGAGCTATTGTGGGGTCCTTACGGGTCTCCTGAGAAGACTTCATCATTACAAAGCACAGGAAATGTGTAGTCCTGATTAAGGTCATTGCACCTTAGCAGGCATATTTCTGGCAGAGTCCTTGGAAACCGTCTCCTGTGTCCTTGGAAATTTGACCCTCCAGGGTCATGTCCACTCTTTCCAATGATAAACATCTTTTGGTGCCCTCTAATCTCTGGCAACAGTCTCCATGCTCTGCTATCAAATAGCTCCAGGGTGTCTCTAACCTTTGGATCTTTTCAAGCTAGAAACGGTACCTCTCACGAGATGCTCCAAATCCCTGGAGCTAAGTGTCAATCTCTCTGAGAAATTTTGAAACTCCTTATATTCATATCTTTAGATAAATATATAAGTCTGGCTTTGCCTCTTACTAGACATGTGATTTCATTTACTCATCTTAGAAATAGAAATAGCAATATATTTTTGTGATGACTAAGCACAAAAATAACATAATTTTTGTGATGACTGAGCAACAGAGTGTATTTCAAAGTGGTTTATAGCGATGTCACCTTTAGACTCCAAGGAGAGGATATTAGTGGCTCAGTGGTCGAGTTCTCACTTTCCATGCCAGTGCATCTTATGTGCAGCCATGTCCCATGTCAATGGAGGCTTGCATGTTGGTACCATGTTGAACACTTTTCAACAGAGCTTCTAGGCTGAGGCATACTAGGAAGAAAGGATTAGCCATCTGCTGAAAACTCAGTCAATGAAAATTCTTTGGACCACAGCAGCCACCAGTCTTGATCCACTGTGCATGCAGTACCAGTAAGTTAAGGGGTGTCTCAACAGCAGATAACAAGAACAACAAGCCATCAAAGAATGCTCTCTTTCTACTTTAGACGCCATTCTTAATTGTGTGTGTATGTGTACGTATATGTAATCTGTTTGCAGGAATCTGACCTCTAGGACTACAGAACTTTTTCCTCTGTGTAGCCTTTCTTTATCTCTATAACTTACATCTCCTCAGGATATGTTCTTGATTTAAGGCTATAGGTAAAAAAACAAACAAAGAAGCAAAATCTACCGCCATCAAGTCGATTCCAAATCATAGTGACCTTATTTAGAGTTTCCAGCACTAAATCTTTACAAGAACAGATATCTTACTCCCATTGAGTATCTGGTGGGTTTGAACTTCAGAGCTTGCAGTTAGCAGCCCAACACCAAACCCATAGCACCACCAGGGCTCCTAGGCCATAAGTAAGCTGACCAATTAGGAGTATGTTTCAAACTTCATCCCTTATTAATTTCTGCTGCAATTATATAAGGATCCTCAGAAATTCTACACGGGGTCGCTAGGAGTCAGAACTGATTCTCTGGCACTCAACAACAACAACAACAACAACAAAAGGTTTTCATAAAATATGGTCAAATAGTTTGACTCTCTTGTCACTTGGGATGCAATTTCCTTTTTATACTGAGCTACATCTCACCCTTTCCCTTTCTCTGGCTCTCATCATATCTGTCTCTGGATTTATTTTCCTTTTTCCAAGTAACACAATCCTTCTGTGTCAAATGTGTCTGTTGTACCTGACACAACTAGAGGACATGCATCTTATATCCTCCAAATTCTCTTATGATTTTAGAATATAGCTGTGGAAAGAATATCTAGATTTCTAGATCGCATCAATATAAGCTTTTACTCAACAGCAGAAAGTTAAATACTTCTTTTCCTAAAAGCTACAACTTTAGAACAAGTATGTTTTGATTTTCACACCAAATTCTATGAAAAAAAATTATCATGATCTTAATCTCCTCTGCAAAAACACTTTTAAAAGCCTGTATCCAGTTCTACAAAGCACTACAGTTTTAATATTAAAAGAAAGTACTGGAATGTATTTTAAATTTCCTTGTGTGTCTCATGCTGTGTCATCTCGTCTCATTTAACAGTCTGTTCTGTTTTCTTTAAGATGGACAAAATCCCTTTTCCCGAAGGAACCCTTATTATTATTGAAAAATGCATCATATTTTCTCTCAGTGTGGATATGTATGGGAGAATATTTTGAATAAAAATTAATTATCCTTTTTTTTTTAACTTGGCACATTATACAGAGAACTATTTTTAAAGTAAAATATATTAATGACTTTGCTGTTTTACCAATTTGAAATATGTGTTAGTTACTTCGAAGCAAAATTTCCTCCTGTTACAGTCAGCACGTGGGATAAGTAATTCACTCCAGATGGGTATCATTTCTAATCTTCTATCTAAATTTATAGAGCCATGGAATAAGCAAGACTAGAATCTTAGCATGGGAAGAAGAGAGGTGGTGATGGTGGTTGTGTGCTATCGAGTCCTTTCTGGCTGATAGTGACCCTATGTAGGGTTCCAAGGCTGCAAATCTTTACAAGAGCAGGGAGCCTCCTCTTTCTCCCACAGAAAGGCTGGTAGATTCAAACTATTGACCTTGCAGCTAGCAGCCCAGTTTGTAATCCACTACACTACCAGGGATCCTTGGGAAAAAGAGAAAGTAGAAGTTATTTGGTACAATTTCTTAGCCAAAGTAGAAATATGAGAGGGGGTTCAAAATATTTGTGGTGAAATTCCATTATCTTTGCATTCCATTTTTCCACGAACTTTTTGAAACCCCCTTGTATACTTCTCACTTCTAAAATACTGCTGGTGATGATGATGTATCCTACCTCTGCATGAGCACAGAGGAGGGGGCTCACACTTCACAATGGGAAATAAAAAGTTTGGGGTGGCTTTAATCTTAAACTCTATTATGCTGAGCCTGAAAGGCAGAAGTTGTCTTATTTCTCTCTGTTTCATCTCTCAGACTTCAGAAATATTACCAGGAGGGACCAGTCCCTGGAGAAGGATATCATGCTTGGTAAAGTGGAGGGTCAGTGAAAATGGAAGACACCCAATGAGATGGATTGGTACAATGGCAGCCACAATGGGTTCAAGCTTAGCAATGATTGTGAGGATGGTGCAGGACCGGACAGTGTTTCACTCTATTGTGAATAATGTTGCTGTGAGAAGGAACCAGCTCAACTGTACCTAACAAGAACAACAACTCTCATGAAACCCTTTCAGACATTTGAAAAGATTACCATGCATTCTCTATTTTCCACGTAAGCAAACTAAACAAACCTGTGTATTCTTCATATTTATTATTATGGTTGATTTCTCAGGGTATATACCATTTTGGCCTGATTCCTGAAAAAGTGCTTCTCAGAAAGGACCACAATGCTCTACTCTGTTTACCTCCCCAACCCTTGACTCAGTACTCATTAGCACAACTAAGACTGCCTTTGATTTTTCAGCAGCCCAATCTATCCACTCACAGTGAGTTTTCCATCAGCTAAAGCCAAGCCTTCAAGAGGCTACAATTCACGACTACCTCCTCAAAACTTCTCACTAAAATACAACTAAAACCTAGGTCATTGCAGCAGACTTGTTTTTTTAATGCATTGCAGGATTCTCTTGAAAGTTAGAAAAAAAATCTCTAACCAAGGAGGAAAGAAATAAGGACAAGGACGTGAAGAATAAAGAAAAAGGCATGCAGGGAAAGAGGGAGAGAAAAAAAAAGAGATGAATGAACTGAGGCCAGGGAAAACAAAATAAATTTTTAAAATATATATCCCCTAGGGTCAATACCAGGATCTGAACTAACACCTGGACTGGTGGTAAGTTTGGAAAGTTTATACCAAGCCTCGTGTATTAATTCAGGGACCTTTGAAGGGGCCTATGAATGTTAAAATTCTCTCTAAAGGAATATATAAACAATTTAGACCCTCAAGAGTCCTATAGGTTGAATTCAACAAATGTGTTCACAGAAAATATTGCCAAATATAGAAAGAAATAGTCAGAATGAGCAAAAATAACAGATTTCGACCCCCTGCCCAATTCAGATTTTTTGATTATTAGGTATAGAATGTAAGGTAACTCTAAATGAAACCTCTGAGTCATAAATAAATCTTTGAATCATAAAATAATCTGATCAAGGAGTAAGGCCCTACAAAAAAATAGCTAGAGAAACTTTCACTATGAGCATGAATGAACTAATCAGGCAACATTTCAAGCCCACCAGCCACTCCTTGGAAACCTTAGACAGGATCACTATGGATGGGAACCGACTCAACGGCACTTAACAACAACTTTTCATTGTGAACGCCTGGTGTGGCATTGTAGGATAAGCACTGGACTGCTAGCTGTAAGGTTCATTGTTCAAACTCACCAGCTGCTCCTGGGAAACCTTACACAG
>NW_006408532.1:14323726-14352710 GCF_000296735.1 Chrysochloris asiatica | reverse complement strand
ATCACACCTGTGGTTATGTTATATTAAATGACAAAAAGATTTTGCAGATGTAATTAAGGTTACTCATCAGTCAACTTTGAGCTAATCAAAAGGGCAGTTATCTGGGTATGCTAATATATTCACAGGAGCTCTTTAAAAGCTGGTTGTTTTCTCTGGCTTTTTCCTGTAGGGAAAATCAAAAGATTTGAAACTCAGGAGGCTCCAGTACAGTGTGAGTAACTTTGAAGATGGAGAAGTTGTATGCAAGGACCCAAGAGGGGCTTCTAGGAACAAAGAGAGGTCCTCAGCTAATGAGAACGGAAACAGAAACCTCAGCCCTCTAAGTGCAAAGAAATGATTCTGCCAACAATCTGAATGAGTTTAGAAGCAATTTCTTCCCCAGAGCCTCCAGATAAAAGCCCAGTTCAGACACCTTTGATTCTGACCTTGTGAAACCCTAATTAGAGAACTGCTGGACTAAAGAACTATGATGTTCTTTTAAGCCATTAAAGTTGTAGTTGTTTGTTATGCAATAAATGAAAATGAATATAAGCAACATTTCAGAAAGGACCATTAAACAGAAACGTCCTGAAAAGGATAGAGCTTATCTAGCCCTACTGAGCATCAGATGGATTAGGAAGTGGGTGGGGTGAGTGGTATGGGATGGCCTTCTTGTAATTCACATTAAGTAGAAGAAGAGAGCTGGCATAGACAATAACAGGTAAGACATATTTGTGGGAAGCATTTTGTGGCAGATTAGAAGAGACCCTTGAATTAAAATACTGCTGATCTTATATATCAGTCAGGATACCACCAGGGACACAGAAACCACTCGCAATTTTTTAAACATGTGACATGGAAGAATAAGAACATCAAACACAACATGCAAGGCATCCCAGAGGTTATCAATAGCAGGTAAGACCTATCAAACCTAGGGCTCAAGGACAATGACAAGAGGTGCTATTGACACGGACCAAAATCCAGGGCTGTAAGGCAAAAGTTTATGGTGGAGGCTGCATGGGAGGAGTCTAGACTATGGAGAAGTTTCAGCCACTACCATAGATGCTTCAAGAAGCAGAACGATACCCACTCTCTATCAGTATCTCCCACTGACCAAACCACCATGACCCAAAGGGAAACACACCCTAAGGAATAAAATAATTTCCTTTTAATGTAGATTAGAAAAGTGAAAGCCTAGAGGATGAACCTGAGAGCAAACAGTTGATCTGTATAAAGGGCTTCTTATAAAGCTAACACTTTAAAAAAAAAACTCATTTGATAATCTTTTAAAGGGGCTATCATACTACCCATAAGAAAAAATTAAGGAAAACAGACCACACCCACTCCTCACTTAATGACATGGCTAGGTTCCACAGAGTAGGTCGTTATAAGAAAATTGGTGTTGTGCAAAAATGGAGGATGATCACATCAGATCACTAAGTGGAGAATGACTACATCGTTACCTAACTGGCAAGCCACTGAGAATTATAGACCAGCCAATCTGACAGCATAACCTTAACCATGACAGCAGTGTTTTTCTCACCTTGCACCTCAGTAGTTGTTACTACCAGCCATACAGCATTAGTGCATGCAATAGTTTGATAGATTTCTCACTACTGTTGTAAATGTGAAATGTTGCATAACAGAATATTCGATAAGTGAGGAGTAGGTATGATTTATTAACAGATGGAGAAGTCACATCTGTTTCCACAGAGGAAAAGAAATATGTGAACACATATTTCACTGTGAATTATAAACCATTTGAATGCAAAAGTTGTCTCTATTAAGGAGGAACACAAGCCAAAAATATAAGAATTCACACTAAATTGAAAAGATGTCAAAAGTAAATTATCTAAGAATTGGTAGAAAATGAGGAAAGAAGTAGGAAAAATTCACAGAAATACAGAGGTAATCAGAAGTGGGCACTTTATAAGAAACAGCAGAAGAAGGAAAAAGTAAGGAACTTAACATACAACCTAGGTCAATGTTTGTTTGGTTTTTGATGTTTTTCAACAAATGAAATCATACATTGTACAAATTTATTTTTCCCTATTGTCATATGACAGCTACATTTCACATATAGATCTACCATGTTCCATTTAGTGGGAATAGCGTATTCCATTGTAAGAATATAACGATTTGATTTAACCAGACCTCTACTCAAAAACAGTTCAATTGCTAAGGGGTTATGCACAGAGCGGTTATGCACATCCTTGTAACATTTGCCTTTTTGCATAGAAAGGAGCCCTGGTGGCTCATTGGGTTATGCATTGGGCTGCTAACTGCAAGGTTGGTCTTTCAAACCCACCAGCTACACCGTGGGAGAAAGGGGAGGCTCTCTGCTCCTGTAAATATTGACAGTCTCAGAAAACCGAGGGAGCAGTTCTACTCTAATCACTACAGTCACTATAAGTCAGAATCAACTTGATGGCAGTAGGTTGGGGAGACTTTTGCATTTGGATAAGGATACTAGTAGGATAAAACCAACATTGGAGTTGCAGTAACAAAATAAAATACCATTTAAATTTTTACTGGGTTCTGCCTTCTGAGAAGATACTACTAGTTTATATGATATAAATGAGCTTGGTTATTTCAGTCTTTGCCAAAAGATTGAAAGTCAGATCCTTCTTTATGTCAATATAAAATTATGCTTTTTGTTCTATTTTTCTTCTTTTGACCTTGAATTATTGTTGTTAAGTGCTGTTGAGTCGGTTCTGACCCACTGGGACCCTATATATGGGTTCTGAGGAACAGCTGATGAGTTTGAATAGCCAAACTTGTGGTTCAAACAGATTTTGCAGCCCAGTGCTTATCCTACAGCGCCACACCAGAACTTGATCTTTAATAATACTTGCTTGATATTAATATTGCAACATCTACTTTTTAGTTGTTTCTGTTTTCCTGATGTATCTTGACTTATCTTTTATATTTAGCTATATGAAGTTGCTTTGGATGGGTTTCATTTATAGACAAAATATGGTTAATCTAAGCTTAAGTTCTAAGTTTAAGAATATATTTAAAGAAAAAAAAAGAATGTATTTTGACTGGAGAGACCAAAGGTGTGAAGAATGAGGATTGTACAAATCAACTGTACTGTACTATATTGTACTGTCTATAGTAAATTGTGTTGTGTATTGTATAAAACTAAGTTTAATTGGTGCTCTTGATACAGGCAAAGTGGTCCTTGTACATATCCAGGCTAGCCTACTTTGAAAATGGATCCAGTCTTAAGCACATACATCTGCATGTAAAAAGAAAGATCATTAAGCCCCTGAAGAACTGATATGACCCTACTCAGATGTTATCCTCTATAACAGTGGTAAGGATTTCAGAAGCCTGGAGTCTACATGTCCTGAATGATGATGATGATTATGCTGATGTCTGTTTATATAACACTTAGAAAATTACACCCCACTGTTCATCTACCAGCAGTATCTGGTCTTCCTGTTAGTATGAACTTATCACAGATATTTATCAATATTATAGTCATGACCTCCCACTTCTCAGGTGGGGTGGATAGGAGTTGCATCATATTTTGAAGATAAGTATAGAGATATTTTGTCTTGTGTTCAAGGATAATGAACACAATTTAGGACACCATTTAGAGAAGAAGAGGAATTCTAGGCAGAGAGAACAGTATAAAAAGGCAAGGAGTCAAGACTGCCTATAGCAATGTTATACATCTCACAGACCTCCAAATTAGGCCATTTAGTTTACATCTAATTTCTCATGTGGCTTCCAGCATCTACAAGCACAGTGATTAGAAGAAGGAAAGACTATGAAATAACCACCTTTGCCCTGAAAGGAGCCTCTTAGAGTCTCTCACTTCTGGGTTCTCTTGTACTGTGGGGCCAGGCAACATCTGTACAGGCTCGACTTAGCTCCCAAGATATCTCCATCTGGTTGTTACTGTCCTTCATTTCCAATGCACAAGGGCAGCACCACATTTGACTCCAACAGAGACCTCGATGCTGCCCAAATGTTCCTTTCCAATCATTTGATACATGAATGTATCAAATAATTTCAGAGGGAACATTAGGTAAAACAATTATTTATTAAATATGAATGTCTATTCCTCTCTCTGTATCACCAATTACCTATTAAGTATTAATAATCATGGCAACTAATATCCATGCCATCATCTGCAAGAGAGCTTTTCTGTTAATTTGCAAAATGTCATTTAAACAGCAGGGATTTGTTTTCTAGTTTCTAAAATCTTATATGTGTACATCATATAAAATTCCAATGAAAAACAAAGGAAAGGAGGGAGATAGGCAGACGGGCAGGAAGGTCACAGTTAAGACCAACACTACTGCTAATATTTTGGTGTAAAATTTGCCCAATCTTTTTGTTATTGTTATGTAATCATAATAAACGTACTATTTGGTCTTTTTCTTTACTCAAGATTTTTAGCATTTTTCCATATTGTTAAACATTGTACAATGGAATAATCAATGATATCTACAACAAAAAAGCCAAGCCTGCTGCCGTTCAATTCCAATTCATGGAGTCCCCATATTACAGAGTAAAACTGCTACACAGGGTTTTCCTGGCTGAAATCCTTATAGAAGCAGATCACCAGGCCTTTTCCCCACAAACTGCTGTTGTTCTTGTTGTTGTTAAGTGCCACTGAGTCAGTTCTTACTCATAGTAAACCTATGTAGGGTTCCAAGGAGCAGCTGGTGAGCTTGAACTGCCAACCTTGCAGTTCAAACTGACCTTGCAATCCAATGTATTAACCCACAGTGCCACACCAGGACAGTACTGCTAGGTGGGTTTAAACCCACAATCTTTCGGTTAGTATTTGAGCACAAACTGTTTGTGCTACCCAAGGACCAATTAATTGAATTTAATTTGAATGGTCTATATAATGCCTCCTACTGTTGAGCATTCATAGTTTCCTCTTTTATGCTATTATAAGGAATGCTGGGATTAACATTCTCAAAACCAAATCTGTTCGTGCATGTGTGGTGATTTTCTGTATGAAAAACATTGCCAAAATTGCTTAAATATATGACGCAAGATCTAAGCATATGTGTATGTGCTTAGATTGTGGTCTTGGAACCAAAACGCCCTCAAGAAAGGTTGTAAGGTTTTATACCCTGTCCAACAGTATATAAGTATGGCTGGAATTCCTGTACTCTTTATTATGCATATTATATTTAGGGAGGTCATTACCGCTACCCTTTTGTCCTTCTTTCCATTCCACCTCTAACCAACTTCATTGTTATTGCAATATTGCATCAGTTTTGCTAAAAGCCTTTTTGCTATTTATCTTGTTAAGATAAATCACGAAGCATCCCAAGGACCAGTGATGCACAGAATTCAAAGGATGTGACTCGGCCTCTCCAGAATAGACCAGAGACCTTAGGGTAAAGGCAGAAGAATAGAAAAACACCTGAGGACAATAAGGATAAAGGACATTGGTCCCATAGCTCAATGGCCAACAAAAAGCAATGTTTGCACCATCTGATGGATGCTATGAACAGCCCAGGAGGAACTTTAGATTTATAAATATTTTTACACTTGTTTAGCTATTTCCCCTCCAGAAACCCTGGTGATGCTGTGGGCTGAGCATTGGCCTGCTGATGGCAAGGTCAGCAGTTGTAACCCACCAACAGCCATGGGAGAAAGATGGGGCATCTGCTGTCATAAAGATTTTCAGTCTCAGAAACTCTAGGGAGTAGTTCTACTCTATCCTATAGGGTCAATGTGAGTCTGACTTGCCTCAATGGCAGTGGGTTTAGCTATTGCCCCATCATCACCCACAACATAATGTCCATAAGAAAAACCTATTCCTATATACCCACAAGAAATAAAATCCAGGACATGAGTAGAAAAATACACATCAATGTTCATTGAAGCAGTATTAACAATAGAAAATCAGATGGAGCATAAACAAATGTTGGTACATACACACAATGGAATACTATGCAATAGTAAAGAATAACAATAAATCTGAGAAACACCTCATAACATGGGTGAACGTGAAGGTCATTATGCTGAGTAAAAGTCATCAATCACAAAAGGGCAAATATTGTATGAGACAACTATTGTAAAAACTCAAGAAGAGGTTTTGACAGAGGCAGGACTTGTTGGTGGCCTAGGTAGAAAGGCTGTGCAGACCTCCACCAGTAAAAACATGGAATATTAGACAAAACAGTTTCAGAGGATGGTTCAGGAACTCTGAACTTCAGATATAGGACAAATAGGGGATCCAGTGCTTTCTTGGAGTAAGATTTGGAACATAAGCAAGAAAGGAGATGGTTTTTGATTTGCAGTGGTCAACAAGTTCCAGCACAACCATTTTGAATGGGAGTGAGTGGATAGAGGATCAACAGAGCACTCCATTGCAGAGGTCTGATGGATTGGCAGAGCTAAAGGTGCAAGCATTCTTTTTTCATACTTTTATTTTTCTCTGTCTATCTGCCTCCACTCTGGGGACCAGAAAGGATACTTGAACAAGTGGACACCCCCAGGAAAGATTCTGATATGCATGTGGAAGGATCTACACAGGACTGCTGAGCACAGAATTGAGGAAAGGGGAGGAGTCAACAGGAAGAATTTGCAACAGGAGTGCCTTCCAAAACAGGTCTGGCCAAGCCCTAGGCTGATTCTCACTAGGAGAAACACCTAAACAGATTTGAGGGGAGGTGGGGATGGGGAAGAGAAAAATGGCCAAAACCAAAATCAAAGATGCAATGGGAACATCTAGAAATTCCTCAGACAATTTTGAAGGCACAAAAGTCAAAGTGGCACTAAAGTCTTACTCATATTTTGACTTTTTTTTTTTTTTTTTTTTTGCAATTTTGGACTTTAGTGAGTCTGCTTTATTCAGTCTTTCTTTGATCTTGGGGGAAGGGCTCTTTCTCTTCTTGCCTTACCCAACAAGAGACAGCAATTGCGGTCATACAACTAAGCTACAATCGCACCCTATAAAAAACCCCACCATTTGGGCAAGAGCCAGTATCAGTTGCTATATGCAAGAGCAGCATCTACAATCAACACCTGCTAAAAACACTCTGAACTGAGCTCTAAGAGCATCGAAAAGACAAGCCCATATCTTGATTTCATCTACAAGGAGACAATTGGAGAGAGCTTAAGAATACACCAACATACATTCATTTAATTATTACAAATGCAACAACAAACACTACAATGCTTAAAAAGCAACAGAAAATTT
The DNA here is from genome assembly GCF_000296735.1 of Chrysochloris asiatica. Classification (NCBI taxonomy): domain Eukaryota; kingdom Metazoa; phylum Chordata; class Mammalia; order Afrosoricida; family Chrysochloridae; genus Chrysochloris; species Chrysochloris asiatica. The sequence goes on along the minus strand of NW_006408532.1, from coordinate 14,345,548 downwards.
CTGCTCACATGCAGAAACATGACAGAGTAATTAAAACAAACAAGCCAGAGGTAGACCTAGAATTTCCACTGGAAGGAGTTCAGGCTTTGGAACTGCCCAATGAGGTACTCAAGATAATTATATTGAGATGCATCCAAATGTTCCACAGAAAGGTTAAGGAAAATAGGGAAGAAGTCAGAAAAGCACTAAAGGAACAATCAAATAAAGTAGATATAGCATTAGAGACAATACAAAGCCTACAAAAAGAGGTCCAGACTATCAATACTAAAATATCAGAAGTGAATGTGGAATGAAGGATATCATTGGCTGGAAGCTGAGAATACCAGAAAAATGTTTACCTGTGCTTTATTGACTATGCAAAGGCTTTCGATTGTGTGAATCATGACAAGCTATGGACAACATTGCAAAATATGAGTATTCCAAAATATTGAATTGTGCCCATGAGGAACCTGTACATAGACCAAGAGACTTTTGTTCAAACAGAACAAGGGAATGCTGAATAGTTAAAAATTAGGAAAGGTGTACACCACGGTTTTATTCTTTCACCATATTTATTTAATCTGTATGCTGAGAAAATAATCTGAGAAGCTGGATTGTATGAAGAAAAACATGGTATCAGGATTGGAGGAAGACTCATTAACAACCTGTGATGTGTAGATGATACATCCTTGCTTGCTGAAAGTGAAGAGGACTTAAAATACTTACCCATGAAGATCAAAGACCATGGCCTCTGGTATGGGTAGCATCTCAATGCAAAGAAAACAAAAATCCTCACCATTGGACTAATAAACAATATCCATATCAATGGAGAAATGATTGAAGTTGTCAAAAAATTCATTTTTCTCAGATCAACCATCAGCACTCATGGAAACAACCATCAAGAAATCAAACGACGTATTGTACTAGACAAATCGTCTGCACATGACCTCTTTAAAGTGTTAAAAGGTAAAGATGTCAGTTTGAGGACTAAAGTGGGACTGATCCAAGCCATGGTATTTTCAATAACCTCATATGCTTGTGAAAGTTAGACAGTGAATAAGCAAGACCACAGAAGAATAGATGCATTTCAGTTGTAGTGTTTGAGGAGAATATTAAAAGTACCATGGACTACCAAAAGAACAAACAAATCTATGGTGGCAGAAATATAGCCAGAGTGCTCCTTGGAAGCCAGGATGGCCAGACTTTGTCTCTCATACTTGGACATATTGTCAGGAGGGACCAGTCACTGGAGAAGGATATCATGTTTGGTAAAGTGAAGAGTCAGAGAAAAAGAGGAAGACCTCAACAAGATGGATTGACACAGTGGTGGCATTAATGAGCTCAGGCATAGCAACAATTGTGAGGTTGGCCCAGGACAGGGCAGTGTTTAATTCTGTTCTGCAAAGGGATTGATATGAGTTGGTACTGACTCGATGGCACCTAACAACAACAACAGTTATTTATGCATACTTCATTGATTTTGCTCCTTTAGAAAACCCAGACTAAGAAAGCATCATTTCTTTTTCTATAGCATGCTAGGTTCTTTTTCACTTTAAAACTTTTGTTTCTCCTATTCCGTCTCCTTAAACATGCCTGTTCCCATCATATATCATCACCAGAAAGACCTTGTCTGACGACTTTCCGTAAATAACCAACAACCACCAATATATTTACTCTCTCAAATAACCCTATATTTTTCCCTTGTTACAAAATCAGAACTATTTTTTCCTCTTCTTTGCCTATTTGTTTAATACACTCCTCTCTAGGATGTAATCCTTCTGAGAACAATGGGTTTTCTTTTCCTTGTGTACACACTGTGTCTCAGGATCTAGCAGAGTGCCTGGTATGTTTTTAACACTCAGAAAATGTTTGATGGATGAATAAATGGATGGCATCTTCTTGATCAACTAAAACCATATTTTCTTTATGGTAATCAGTTTTCTTATATGCACACACAATCATGGACATAACCTAGCGGTTACTTGATTTACAAAATAATGTTTAATTTGATTAGTAAAAATTGTGGCATTGTTTGAATTTTCTAGAATTTATTTAGTTTTTCTTTTGCTAAAATGTCATTTTCCCCATTTTTTCATTATTATCATCAATATTACTATATGTAATCTTATAAATAATAAATAATTCAAATTATATAATAAATTAGCCTTGTTGGTTTAAAATCATTTGTTTCACCAAACTTCCCTCCAGAAATTAGAAACCAATTGATTCTCCATCCATGATGAGCTAACGAGTTCTTACCTATACAGGGTGTATAAGATTGTATTCAGCTAAAAGCAACAGATAACTCCAGTGGAGACTGGTTAACAAAGAAAATGTTCATTTCTAACAAAAGATCAGAAGTAAAGCAGTTTTCATGATTGCTTGATTTAATGGCTCAATAACGTCATTTTCTCTTTTTACTTTATCCTCCTCTGTCCTCAGGCTGACTCCCCTCAGAGCTACAAGAGAGCTGAAGCAGTTCTAGGCTAAATATCGCAACATGGGACTAGCTAACAAATAGTAAAAAGTTCTCTTCTGGTACCTTCTTCCTAGGGTAAAGAAAGCTTTCCCAAAAGCCCTACAGCAGACTTCCCTTCTGGCTCATTAGGCAGAAATGGGTGGCTTGCCCTCTTCCTAACCAATCACTACTGGGCATAGGAATGGGACTACCAAGAATAGCTTATGTCTAAGCCTTAAACCAGTCCTGATTTTAGCCGAGAACTGCGTCACCTGGGGATTCTGCCAGTAGGGAAGAGGAGGTGAATGTGACAGAGGTGGTAGACAATTGTTATGAATTAATTGTGTCCCTACCACCCCCACCCACCCAAAAGACAGGTTGAAGTTCTACCTCTACACTGGTGAATGTGACTTGTGAATCTTATTTGGCGAAGTAGGGTTTTTCTTTGCAGATGGTATCAGTTAGATTAACAAAATCGTACTGGATTAAGTGGGAGTCCCCACCCTCCTTGTTTCTGGTTTCTTGTTGTTGTTGTTGTTAAGTGCCGTCAAGTCGATTCCGACCCATAGAGACCCTGTATAGGGTTTCCAAGGAGAAACTGGTGAGCTTGAACCACCAAGCTTGTAGTTCAAACAACTTTGTAGTCTGGCGCATTAGCACACAGCGTGTTTCTGGGTAGCATCTTATAAAAGAGAAAAACTGATCTAAAAGCAGTCACACACAGAAGACAGAAATTGAGGATACATCTAGAAACCAAGGAACACCAAGAAATCCCAGGACTGGTAGAAGCTGAAAGAAACGAGGATCTTCCCCTATACTGTAGAGAGAAACAGCATAACCGTGCTATCAAGCCTTGGGTGGTATAAATGGTTAATATGCTCAGGGAGTTCGCCCAGAGGTGCCTCAAAAGAAAGATTCGGTGTTCGACTTCTGAAAAGTCCGCCACTGAAGACCTTATGGAGCACAGTTCTACTCTGATACATATGGACTTGTCCTGAGTCACCATTCACCCACAACTGTGCTTTGTTTTGTTTTGAGTAAACTAAAACAACAATCAACACTATCTCAATACTGAGTATTAACTTAAAAAAAAAAACCAAAAAAACTTCAACAATTTGTTTGGTAAAGGATTATTTAAAATTGCCTTTCTCTGACTACTTACTTTCATTAACATTTCCTCACATATTTAGCTATCTTTTAAAATTCCTATTGTTGTTGTTATTAAGTGCCATTGAGTCACTTCCAACCCATAGTGACCCTCTATAGGGTTTCTGAGGAGCAGCTGGTGAGCTAGAACTGCTGACCTTGCAGTTCAAATGGCTTTGCCGTCTGGCACATTAATCCCATAGCACCACACCAGGACTCCTTTAATTTCTATGGGAGGACCCAATCCTCCTTGTTAGCAGCAAAAGAAGGAAAAAGCAAGGAAAGAAAAGAAAAAAAAGAAGCACAGACAGAATTACTAAATGTTCAAGGTAGTTTATAAAATTTACCATTTCAGAAGAATTCTCTCTGTGGTTGTCAAGTCCATGAGTTCCTACATGCATGAGGACTGCTTGGTAGAACAGGTAAGATGGTATGTACTCACTAAGCTTTTGTTATTGCATTAACGGCACAATCATTATCAGGAGAAGCAATAAGACTACAGCTCCCAAGAACATGCTTACTTATTACTGACAATCCAAGATTATCTTTATAATCTACAGCCCAGAATTCTCCCAAACTCAACAGACTTAGCTTTAGAACAAATTAGTTTACCATTGCCCCAAATGCAATACTCTCTGACTTGATTATTTATGGATTTTATATTATAATATACTCAACTTGAGAAGTAACTGATGTCGGTGAGAATGCAGCCCACACAGTTTACTCTCAGTTGGACTATCAGCTTCGTTTATTTGAACTTCCACAAAATGCATGGCTCACTATCCTCTTGAAGAAATCACAAGTACATTAACATTCTGCCATCTTTCCTCCTTATCTTTATTGGTCTTTTCCAATATTTCCAGTTCAGTTACTAATTAAATGTAATTTAATAATAACTAGATAATAATGCATTTTCCTCATTTAAGGAAATATTTCCCTTTGAAACAATATTTAGCTGTTGCATGGCCATTTATTAGGTTGTTTACTCTTTGCTTATGGAGATATTGGTGGGGTTTTTTTATATATTAAAAATATTTACTATATGTCCCATGGTTTACCATGTCTTTTTCAAATTTATCTTTTGTCTTTCAAGTTTTTTTTGAAATATAATTTATGAAATGGGACATATTCAAATATACTAGGAGGTTTCCAAAATGTCCTGGGAAAATTCCTTTCTCACTTAATTTCAAATTTTCTGGTAATTTTTAAGCCCCCTTGCTTACACACACACACACACACACACACATATTTACTTCCATCAATGTTTTTGAGTAACATGTTTAGAAAGACCTTCCAGTCTAAGACCAGATGTGTTATTGTTAGTTGTTGTTGAATCATTTCCAATTTATGGTGACCTCATTGTTGTTAGGTGCTGTCGAGTTGGTTTGTACTCATAGAAATTATGAATGAAACACTGTGTGGTCTTACACCATCCTAACTATTGTTGTTATGTTTGAGCCCATTGCTGTTGCCACTGTGTCAGCCTGTCTCATTGGGGGTCTTCCTTGTTTTTTGCTGACCCTCCATTTTTCAAAGTATGATGTGCTTTTCCAGGGATTGGTCCCTCCTAAAAATATGCCCAAAGTACCAGAGATGAACTCTCTCCATAGTGGCCTCTAAGGAGCATTCTGGCTGTCCTTCGTCCAACAGAGATTTGTTTTTTCTTCTGGCAGTCCAGAGTACTTTCAATATTCTTCTCCAACACCATAAGTCAAACACATCAAATCATTTACCTTCTTCTTTATTCATTGTCCTACTTTCACATGCATATGAGGCAATTGAAGATACATTGGCTTGGGTCAGGTACATCTTAGTGTTTAAACTGACTTAACACAAGGTTTTTTGTGGCAGATTTGCCTAATGCAATGTGTCTCTTGCTTTCATGATTTCTTGACTGTTGCTTCCATGAGTGTTGGTGGATCCAAGCAAAGTGAAGTCTTTGGTAACTTCAGTCTTTATTCCATTTAATATGTTATTAATTGGTCCAGTTGTGATGTAGTCTTTGATCTTCATCAGTATTTCAAGTCCTGCTTGCTTCAGAAAGCAAGCTTGTGTAATCTGCATATCACAGGTTGTTGGAGTCTTCCTCCAGTCCTAATGCAGTGTTCTTGATATAATTGAGCTTTTTGGATTATTTACTTAGTGCACAGATTGAATAAGTATGGTGAAAGGATACAACCTGGTGCACACCTATCCTGATTGTAACCCTTCAGTATTCCCGTGTTATATTTGAACTGCTGCCTTTTAGTCTATATACAGGTCCCAAATGAGCACAATTGGAATTCTAGAATACCCATTCTTCTCAATGTCATCCATAACTTGTAATGATCTATACAGTGGAAAGTCTTTATGTATTCAATAAAGCATAAGTAAATGTTTTTATTTTTATTTTTTTTTCTGCTTTCCATAAAGATCCATCTGACATCAGCAATGATTTTCCTAGCTCTACATCATTTTATAGAATCTTAGTGTGGCACTGTGAGCTAATGTGCTAGACTGCAAAGTTGGTTTGAACCACAAAGTCAGCTGTGCAAGCTCACCAGCTGCTCCTTGGAAACCCTATGGAAGATCTCTATGACTCACAACCACCTCTACAGCACTAAACAACAAAATATCCTCTTTTGAATCTGGTTTGAAGTTCTGGTAGTTTCCTGTCCATGTACTGTTGCAGCCATTTTTAAATTACCAACAGCAATATTTTATTTGTATGTGATATAAAGGATATTGTCCAATAATTTCCACCTTCCATCAGGTATCCTTTATTTGGAATGGGTGCAAACATGGATCTCTTTCAATCATTTGGCCAGGTAACTGTCTTCCAAATTTTTTGGCATAGATGAGTGAGTGTTTCAAGCATCACATCAGTTTATTTGGTCAAATCCCAGAGCCTGTTTTTTTGCCAATGCTTTCAGTACAGCTTGGACTTCTTCCTTCAATACCATCAGTTCTTGATCCTGTGGTACCTCTTGAAATGACTCAGCATTTTTGGTACAGCAACTCTGTGAATTCATTCCATCTTCTTTTAATGCTTTCTGTGTCTCTTTTGATGTTTTCTGTGTCATTCAATATATTGTCCATGGAATCCTTCATTATTGCAACCTAAGAACTTGACATATTTTTTCAGTTCTTTTATCTTGAGAAATACTGAATGTTTCTTCCCCTTTGGTTTTCTGATACCAATACTTGTCACATTTAATTATAATACTTGACTTTGTCTTCTCTAGCTGCCCTTTGAATTTTCTGTTCAGCTTTTTTGCTTCCTCATTCTGCTAGTTGTTTTATTTTCTCTGTACTCAAGAGCAAATTTCAGAGTATCTCCGGACATCCAATTTGGTCTTTTCTTTCTTTCCTGTCTTTTTAATGACCTTTTGTTTTCTTCATGAATGATGTTCTTGATGTCATCCCACAACTCTTCTGGTCACTGGTAATTAGTGCCTTAAATCTGTTCTTGAGATGGTCTGTAAATTCGGGTGAGATATAGCCAAGGTCTTATTTTGACTCGTATGGTCTTGTTTTCATTTTCTTCAGCTTCAGTCTGAACTTGGCAGTTGATGGTCTGTTCACAGTCAGCCCCTGACCTTGTTTTACCTGATGATATGGAACTTTTCTGTCATCTCTTTCCATAAATGTAGTCTATTTAATTCTTGTGTCTTCCATCTGGTGTGGTACATGTGTATAGTCACCATTTATGTTGTTTTAAAAAGGTATTTGCAATGAAGAAGTCATTGGTCATGCAAACTTCTATCATGTGATATCCAACATCATTTACTTCACCAAAGCCATATTTTCCAAATACTGATCCTTCCTGTCTGTTCCTAACCTTTGCATTCTAATTGTCAGTAATCATCAATGCATCTTGTTTGCATGTATGATCAATTTCAGACTGAAGAAGCTGAAGAATTCTTTAATTTCATCATCACTAGTTTTAGTGGTATGGAGTCCTGGTGTGGTGCTGTGGGTTAATGAGCTGGACTGCAAAGTCAGTTTGACCACAAGTTTGGCAGTTCAAGCCAATCCTTGGAAACCCTATACAGGGTCACTATGAGTTGGAATAGACTCGATGGCACTTAACAACAACAGTTTTAGTGGTGGATTCCTGGCACTGTAGGATATGCACTGTACCACAAAGTTGGTTTGAATCAAATGGCTAGGGTTTCAAACTCATCAGATGCTGCTCAAAAACCCTATATAAGGTCATTATGAGTCAGAACTGACTCAAAGGCACTTAACAACAGCAAGTTTTAGTGGCTGGTGCATAAATTTAAATAATAATGGTATCCACTTGTCCTCCTTGTAGGTGTTAGTATATTATCTTATCATAGATAGCATTGTACTTCAAGATAGATCTTTAAATGCTCTTTTGACAATGTATAGGACATCATTCCTCTTCATTTTGTCATTCCCAGCATAGTAAACTTTGATTGTCTGATTCAAAATGGCCAACACCAGTCTATTTCTTCTCACTAAGGCCTGGAATGAAGTGCTGGTGTGTTGCTGTAGGGTAAGAATGGTTGGCTGTTCAAACTCAGTAGTCACTCCATGTACAGGGTTGCTATGAATTGGACTGACTCTGCAACTCCTAACAACAATGCCTAGAGTGTCAATCTTTTTGTGTTCCACTTCATTTTTTATGATTTCCAATTTTCTTAAGTCTGTATTTTGTACATTCGATGTTCTGGTTATTAATGGATGTTTACAGTTGTTTCTTCTCATTTTGAGTTGTGTCACATCAGCAAATGAAGGTCCTGAAAGCTTTGCTCTAACTACATCCTTAAGGTCAGCTCTACTTTGAAGTGGTAGTCATATTTTGAGTACGTTTCAAGATGAGGGGTTAATCTTCCAACACTATATCAGACAATGTTCTGTTGCTATTCATAAATTTTTCAGTGGCTATCAATTCAGAAGTGGTCCACCTCTCCTTCTTCATAATCTCTTAGTCTGGAAGGTGTGCTGAAACCTGTCCACTGTTGATGACCCTGCTGTCATTTAAAACCCCAGTGGCATAGCTTCTAATGTCACAGTAACACACAAGCCCATTTGCCCAAGGAAGACCACCCATTCAGACTCACCACAATATAATTCTTACTCTGCACGAAGGGAGTCTCCCACCCCTTAAATTATTGCCTCATTTTCCCTGTCTCCTGCTTTGACCCCTTTTTTGACTTGAAGGTCAATCAAACCCCTTAGCTTGCCCACCTGTTTCACCTATGGAATTAATATCAGGGACTAGGTTGTATCTCCCAGTCCCAACCCCAGATTCGATGGACCTTAGGGAAGTAGCCATGGGAATTGGTGACACTATTAGGGTTCATGCCTCCTTCTCAGTTTCTGACCTAAACTAATTTAAAGAGAAACTGGGGGATGTCTTTAAGGATCCAGGGAAGTTCAAAGATGAATTTTTATAACTTAACCTTAATTTTGATTTGACTTGGAGACGTATAATGCTAATTTTAACTCACTGTTGCACCTCAGATGAGAAGGCTAGAATTTTGACCCAGGCAAGAGAGCATGCAGACAACATAACTCAGGCCCACCTTGCCCATGAGGCCTTTAGATCAAGGGCAGAAGCTATTTCTGAGACCGATCCCCACTGGGACTATAATCGTAGAGTTGGTTGGAAATGAGCAAAACATCTGGTGGGCTGTGTTCTTGAGGGAATCCCAAAGTGCATTTCTAAACCTGTTCATGAGAAAGTCACGGAAGTCACTCAAGGAGGTAAGGAAAACCTAGCAATATTTTTGACTAGACTAACTGAGGACTTAATACCAACAGGGTCATCCATGGTGGACAGGTTTCAGATGAGCTTCCAGACGAAGACAGACTAGGAAAAAGGAGTGACGAACTACTTCTGAATAGTTAATCACTGAAAACCTTATGAATAGCAGAGAAAAACTGTCAGGTAATAATGCCGGAAAATCAGCCCCTCAGGTTGGAAGGCACTCAAAATGCGACTGGGGAAGAGATGCCTCCTCAAAGTAGAGTTGACTGTGATGACGCGAATGGAGTAAAGCCTGTGGGAGGAAAGCCCGCACGACCTTCATTTGCTGATGAAGCACAACTCAAAATGAAGAGAAACAGCTGTAAACATCTATTAAAAATCAGAACATGAAACGTAAGAAGTATAAATCTGGGAAAATTGGAAGTTGTCAAAAATGGAATGGAACACATAAACATCAATATCTTAGGCATTAGTGAGCTGAAATGGACTGGTATTGGCCATTTTGAATTTGATGGCCACATGGTTTACTATGCCGGAAATGACAAATTGAAGAGGAATGGTGTTTCATTCATTGTCAAAAAGAACATCTCCAGATCAGTCATGAGGTACAACGCTGTCTGTGATAGGATAATAGCCATGCGCCTACAGGGAAGCCTAGTTAATACCACTATTATGCAAATTTACACACCAACCACTAAAGCCAGAGAGGATGAACTAGAAGAATTCTACTAACTTCTTTGATCTGAAATTGATCAAACATGCAATCAAGATGTGTTGATCACTACTGGTGATTGGAATGCAAAGATTGGGAGCAAAGAGGAAGGATCAGTAGTTGGAAAACATGGCTTTGGTGATAGAAATTATTCTGGAGAATGCATGGTAGAAGTCTGAAAAACCAATGATTTGTTCTTTTCAAATACCTTCTTTAGACAGCATAAGAGATGACTATACACATGTACCTCACCAGATGGAATACATAGAAATCAAATTAGCTACATCTCCGGAAAGAGATGATGGAAAAGCTCCATACCATCAGTCAAAACAAGACCAGGGGCAGACTGTGGAACAGACCATTAATTATTCATATGCAAATTCAAACTGAAGCTGAAGAAAATGAAAATAAGTCCACAGGAGCCAAAATACAACCTTGAATATATCCCATCTGAATTTAGAGATCATCTGAAGAACAGATTTGATACATTAAACACTAAACACCGAAGACCAGATGAGTTGTGGGATGACATCAAGAACATCATACATGAAGAAAGCAAAATGTCATTAAGAAGACTAGAAAGAAGGAAAAGTTCAAAATGGATGTCAGAAGAGACGTTGAAACTTGCTTTCCAGCATAGAGATGCTAAAGCTAATGGAAGAAATGAGGAGGTCCAAGAGCTGAACAGGAAATTTCAAAGATCAGCTCAAGAAGATAAAGCCAAATATTACAACAAAATGTTCAAAGATCTGGAATCAGAAAACCAGAAAGGAAGAACATGCTCAGCATTTTTCAAGCTGGGGGAGTTGAAGAAAAAATTCAAGCCTCAACTTTCATTATTGAAAGATTTTCTGGGAAAATTATTGAATGATGCAGAAAGCATCAAGAGAAGATGGAATGAATACACAGAGTCACTGTACCAAAATAAAATGGTTCATGTTCAACCATTTCAAGAGGTAGCATGTGAATAAGAGCCAATGTTACTGAAGGAGGAAGTCCAAGATGCATTGAAGGAATTGGCAAAGAACAAGTCACCAGGAATTGATGGAATGCAACTTGAAATCTTTCAAGAAATTGAGGGGGCACAGGAGGCAGTCACTCATCTCTGCCAAGAAATTTGGAAGACTGATTGTAAGGGATCCATATTTGTGCCCATTCCAAAGAAAGATGACCCAACAGAATGCAGAAATTATGCAGGATACCCTTTGATATCCCATGCGAGTAAAGTTTTGCTAAAGGTAATATAGAAATGTCTGCGAGCATACATTGACAGAGAACTTCCTGAGGTTCAAGCCGGATTCAGAAGAGGCCGTGGAACAAGGGATATCATTGCTGATGTCTGATGGATCTTGGCTGAAAGTAGAGAATATAAGAAAGATGTTTACCTGTGCTTTATTGACTACACAAAGGCTTTTGATTGTGTGAGGCATGACAAGCTATACCTGGCAGTTGTTTGAACAGAACATGGGAACACTGAATGGTTTAAAATTAAGAAAGGTGTGGGACTTCCAGTTTGGACGGCAGTAGAGAAAGCCAGGTAGGGAAGGCTCCATGGTGGAGGGACTGGGAACTCACGGAGGAGGCACTCACGGAACAACTCCAGAGCTCCAGATCTACCATAAGGTTCAGGAAGTCAGTTTCCCGCACTTGCGAGTGAAAAAAATCATGATATTAAGGAAAATACTGTGAGTTAGTAATCTGGAGACAAGACTCCCTCCACGGCCACCCCGCCTGGTAGAGTTTAGAGGGCGGGGCTACAGCGGTGCAGGGACATTTGCAAAAAGAGGTGCAGGAGACTCTACACATTTTTCCCTCCTCTTCCCTGTCATGCCTTCTTTGCCCAGTCTGGATGCCTTCAGGCAGGTGGGTGCAACCCCCCCCCACACACACACACACACAAAAGAGGTCCAGCACTAACCCCACAGGTTTACCACCGTACAGAGAGGAGCTTGGCTGCTTCTTATGACATCAGCCGTGGGGACACAGCCCTAAAAAAAGACCCCCAACAAGATGGATTGGCCAAGAGGCGGCATTGATGGACTAAAGCGTGGCAACAGTAGTGAGGTTGGCCCAGGATCAGGCAGTTTTTCATTCTGCTGTGCATAAGGTCGCTATGAGTCATACTGACTTGATGGCACCTAACAACAACAACAGAGGCTGTACATAAGGAGCTCTGGTAACATAGTGGTTACAAATTGGGCTGTGAACCTTAAGGTAAGCAGTTTGAAACTACCAGCTGTTCCAAGGGAGAAAGATGAGGCTTTCTGCTCCTGTAAAGATTTATAGCCTCGAAAACCCTGTACAGGGTCGCTATGAGTTAGTTCCAACTCCACGGCACATATCACCACCACCACAAGAGGCTGTATATGAGTCAAAAGGACTAGGAATTGTCCATCACAGAGGACACCAGAAAGAGGGGACCATAGAAGCCCTCTCAAATCACTGGGCAGACCAAACTGTCCAAGTACGTACTAGGATGGCCAACCTACAGACATCGACACTAATGCTATGTAGAGTAGAAGACCTGAAACCCAAACATACCTAAGAGCAAGAGAAAGTTGAAAGAGAAAATGGCAACAGTAGTGAGGTTGGCCTAGGATCAGGCAGTGTTTGATGAGGAAAGTTAGATTAGAAATCAAGAAGGAACTGTGTGTGTACCAGGGTCATAATTACAGAAGCTGGTTAAGGTACTTCGAGACTACCCACTTCTTGGAGGACAACCTCATGAATATATGACAGAAATACATAAAGGGGAAAGACTTCATGGTGGTTGAACAGGTTGTGAATACATGTGAGGACTGTTTGAGGAATAATCCCTCAAACTACCCAATGCCACCTCCTCTAGTAAAGTCTGTACAGCACAGAGGCACTTATCCAGGGGAAGACTGGCAGGTTGACATTACTGTTATGCCACCAAAACAAGGATTCAAGTATTTGCTAGTTTTAATAGACATTTCTACTGGTTCGGTAGAGATCTTCCCCGTTAGGACTGAGGAAGCCTCAAAAATAGATAAAAAGCCTCTTCAAAAAGATCATTCCCTGGTATGGACTTTGGACACTTACAATCATAGATTGGCCCAGCCTTTGTAGTGAAGGCAACACAAGCTTTGGCTATAGCCCTGGGAATAAAATATAAACTGCACTCTGCTAGCACCCCCAGTCTTCAGGGAAGGTGGAGAGAATAAATTAGACTTTGAAAAAGACTGGCCAAACTTTGTTGAGAGACACAAGAGATATGGTTAAAATTAACACTTGTTGCACTATATAAGAATGAAGACTGAAGGTCAGAATCAGCCAATGTTCGGCCCTTACGAGATAATGTACTATAGGTCCTTTATAACATCAGACTTACTGTTTGACTGGAACTAGATGACCTCAAATACGGTATTAATCTGGGACAAGTTCAACGAGCTGTAAGAAAGCAGGGAAATGTCTCCTTTCAGCTCCCATAAGGGAAGGAAATTCTACTGTTCAACCAGGAGATTGGGTTCTCCTCAAGATCTTGAAAGAAGTGTCATCTGATGACCATTTATCTGAAAAAATGGAAGGACCCTTTCAGGTCATTTTAGAGACCTTTTGGGTATCAAATTCAAAAGGGGTCACTCCTTGAATCCATATGTCTATAATCAAGCTGTATGTCCACAGGATCCTGAGGATGTCACTGGAGAACAAAACCCAGAGAAGACCTACACTTTTGAGCCAGTGGAGGATCTAAGGTTCCTTTTCAAAAAAACAGTAAGTACGGTATGGATCCTAACTGATTATCTTGCTTCTCCTAATCAGATTCTTAACTGCCGTTATTGGGAGAAGGGATGACCATCTTTTGCTGTAACTAGTGCCTTGTGCACCATTACTAGTGCTTATACTTGCGAGCCTGAGGAAGGTCCAGATAAGTAAGCCTTCATAGGACTTATCACAGGAGGAACACTTTCGGGCTGGCAGACTCTTCCTTGACAACCTCTGCTATTCGGAGCTCAGACACTATACTGGGGAGCAATTGTTTTGTCCCGGTTAGGTATAGGCTCTGACTGACCAGTACACCGCTTAAGATGGTCAAGTCCCTTCTTATCCTATGGTTATAACATGGTTATAAACCACCAAATCATGTTAGCTGTTTGGTGGCAAAATAGGGTACAGTATGGTTTTGCCAAAAAGCTTCTTATACTTAAATCGAGATTAGGGTCTTATACATCCTATGACAGGAAAGACAGCCCAGTGCCAGATAAGCTAAGATAAATAAAACCAAATCATGAGACCTCTTGCTTCCTACCTCCTTTTTTGAGACCCATGATGGTCATTTTATTGCTATGCATACTCAATTTGCTAGTTAAGTTTATATCCTCAAGATTGCAGCAGTTTTTAACTAAGGTTATAGTCATGCAAGGTTTCAAGTCTATCCTAAAGGAAGAGGTCCTGGAGGCATACAAAACAGAACAGTCAGAAAGACTGCCATCACCCCCTTTCATTTAATCAAGTGGCTTTGAGTTCAAGAGAGAAGAGGGATACATCCCGTTGTAAAGAGCTCTATGTGACATCCAAACAAACAAACAAATGAAGCTCAACAGGAAACCATGGCTCTTTCATAAAGCTGACCTGACTTAAGTCCTAGCTCTGCCACTTACTCATTGCATAAGCCACTTCAATCCTTGTAAGCCTCAATTTCCTCATCTTCACAATGAAGATAAACACAGCAGCGTATTCTATAGCACTACCAGGGCTCCTTGTTATTGTACTGAAGCTTTGTAAATACAAAGCACATACAATGTGTTGTGGCTGATGTTGTTTGGTGCCTTAGAGTCAGTTCCCATTCACAGTGACCCTATGCACAACAGAATGAAACACTACCCAGTCCTCCACCATCCTCCCAATTGTTACGCTTGAGTCCATTGCTGCTGCCACACTGTGTCAGTCCATCTCATTAGGGGTCTCCCTCTTTTTCACTGACTTTACCAAATATGGTATCTGTCTCCAGAAACTGGCCCTTCCTGATAACATGTCTAAAGTATGAGAGATCAAGCCTCACCATCTTGACTTCTATGGAGCACTCTGACTGTACTTCTTCCAACACAGATTTGTTTGTTCTTCTGACAGCCCATGGTACTTTCAATATTCTCCTCCAATACCATAACTCAAATGCATCAGTTCTTCGATGGTCTTCCCTATTCATTTTGCAACTGGCACATGCATATGAAACTGTTGAAAATATGGTTTGGGTCAGACATACCTGAGTCCTCAAACTGACGTCTTTGCTCTTGAATACTTTCAAGAGGCCTTGTGCAGCAGATTTGCCTAATGCAATACATTGTTTGACTTCTTGACTGCTGCTTCCATGAGTGTTGATTGTATATCTGAGCAAAGTGAAGTCTTTGACAACTTCAATCTTCTCTCAATTTATCATGCTGTTATTTGGTGGTCCAGTGGCGAGTTTTGTTTTCTTTACATTGAGGTGCAATCCATACTGAGGTTTGTGGTCTTTGATCTTTATCAGTAAGTATTTTAAGTCTTCTTCACTTCCAGCAAACAAGGTTGTATCATCTGCATATCACAGTTTGCTAATGAGTCTTCTTCCACAAAATAATGATTGGCAACAGATCAATGTTCTTCTTCATAAAATCAAGTTGCACAGATTATTTGCTCAGCGTATAAATTAAATTTAAGTACGGTGAAAGAATACAACCCTGGCACACACCATTTAGAGTCCCCTTGGCAGGTTCCTCATGAGCACAATCAAGTGCTCTAGAATACCCATTCTTTGCAATGTTGTCCCTAGCTTGTCATGATCCACACAGTTGAAAGTCTTTGCATAGTCAATAAAGAATAAGCAAACATCTTTCTTGTATTCTTTACTTTCAGTCAAGACCCATCTGACATGAGCAATGATATCCCTAGTTCCACATCCTCTTCTGAATCCAGTTTGAATTTCCGGCAGTTCCCTGTTGATGTACTATTGCAGCCATTTTTAGATCATCTTCAGCAAAATTTCACTTGCATGTGATACTAATTATATTGTTTAGTTATTTCCACATTCCATTGGGTCACCTCTCTTTGGAACAGTAACAAATATGGATCTCTTCCAATTAATTGGCTGAAATTTGGAGTTGTCTCCAAATTTCTTGGCATAGATGAATGAGTGAGGACCTCCAGGGCTTCATCAGTTCGTTGAAAGATTTCATTTTGTATTCTGTCAATTCTTGGAGCCTTGTTTTTTGTCAATGTCTTCAGTGCAGCTTGGACTTCTTCCTTCAGTGTTATTGGCTCTTGATCATATACTACTTCTTGAAATGATTAAATATCGACAATTTCTTTTTGTTTCAGTGACTCAGCGTATTCCTATCATCTTCTTTTGATGCTTTCTGCCTGATTTAACATTTTTCCCATAGAATTCTTCAATATTGCAATTTGAATTTTTTTCTTAGATTCGTTCACCTTGAGAAATGCTGAGTTTTTGGTTTTCTAGCTCCATATCTTTGCACATTTCATTATAGTACCTAACTTTGTCTTCTCGAGCTGCCCTTTGAAATTTTCTGTTCAGCTCTTTTACTTACTCACTTCTTCCATTTGCTTTAGTATCTGTATGCTGGAGAGCAAGTTTCAGAGTCTTTTCTGACATCCATTTTGGTCTTTTCCTTCTTTTTTGTCTGCTTAATGACCTTTTGCTTTCTTCCTGTATGATGTTCTTGATGTCATCCTACAGTTCTTCTTGTCTTCAGTAATTAGTTTTTAATGTAGCAAATCTGTTCTTTAGATATTCTCTAAATTCAGGTGGGTCATTTTGAAGGTCATATTTTGGCTCTCATGGACTTGTTTTTTATTTTCTTAATCTTCAGCTTGAACTTGCATATGAGCAATTGATGGTCTGTTCCACAGTCTGCCCCTAGTCTTGTTTTGGCTGATGATATAGAGCTTTCCCATTGTTTCTTTCCACAGATGTAATCAATTTGATTCCTGTGTATTCCATCTGGTGAGGTCTATGTTGTCTTATATATTGTTTCAAAAAGATATTTACAATGAAAAAAATCATTGGTCTTGCAAAATTCTATCATGTAATCACCAATATCATTTCCATAACCAAGGCCATATTTTCCAATGACTGATCCTTCCTCTGTTTCCAACCTTTCCATTCCAATCACCAATAAGTATCAATACATCTTGATTGTATATTTGATCAATTTCAGATTGAAGAAGTTGGTAGAATTCTTCAATTTCATCATCACTGACTTGAAGTGTTCATGAAAAAATTTCAATAGTAGTTGTATTAATTGGTCTTCCTTGAAGGGGTATGGATATTATTCTATCACAGACCGCATTGTATTTTAAGATAGATCTTGAAATGTTCTTTTTGACGATGGATGCAACACCATTCCTCTTGAATTTGTCTTTCCTTGCATAGTAAAGCATATGATTGTCAGACTCAAAATGGCTAATACTAGTCCATTTCATCTCATTAATCCTAGGATATTAAACTTTATGTGCTCCATTTCATTTTGCAACGTCTGATTTTCCTTGACTCATACTTCATTCATTGTGTTCCAATTATTTAAAATGTATTTGCAGCTATTTCTCTTCATTTTGTGTGTATCTATCTGCAAATGAAAGTTCCAAAAACTTTACCCTTTTGTACCATCTAGGTCAACTCTACTTTGAGGAGGCATCTCTTCTCTAGTCCTATGTTGAGTGACTTCCAACCTGAGAGGCTCATTCTCTAGCACTATATCTGAGCGTGATCTGCTGCTGTTAATAAAGTTTTCTGTGGCTAAACCTTCAGCAGTAGTCTGCCTCTCCTTTTTCCTAGTCTGTCTTCATCTGGAACTTCAGCTGAGACCTGTCCACCCTGGGTGATCCTGCTAGTATTTAAAATACCAGTGGCATAGCTTCCAGGATCAGAGCAACATGCCAATCACCAAAGTATGACAAACTGGCAGATGAGTGGTGGACATACAGTATAAGTTAAAATTATTCATCACTCCACCTACAGACAAAGGTATGGCATTATCAGCTGGCTCTCCTCTTCTCCCTACTCTTTTTCATAGCTCATTTCCCTAAAAACCATCTCCTCTTTCTGTGTTTAATCTAGGCTTCTTCATTTTGTCCAAAATAAAGCACAGATGATGAACCTTTACTTGTTCATTGGACACAGTTACTCAGGGTTCTGAAATGCCATCGTGATCCCTGCTTCTCTCGAACATCAGACCAGCACAGCTATTGAGCAGGCGCTGCCTGTTCATATTCTGTGAACTCTCAAAGGCTGTGAAATCTATTTTTCATTCCAACCCTTGCACATGCTCTAACAATGAGAATAAAGTCTAGGGAAAGCAAGTTGGATTAGGATATGAAAGGTTTCTATGCCATGAGCAAGAATCTGAATTTTTCTTTAGTGGATGATGAAGAGCAATAGAAAGCTTTTAAGCATAGTGCTAACACAATCATTTTGAGCACAGAATTAGAGCGATCATGTAGAGGGGGTTCTCACCTGGAGGTAAGGTCTCATCTTAGGTAAAATCTCTATCATCAACAAAAGGGAGAATTAAGCTAACAGGTCTGCCTAATAACAAAGGAATTAAAAATATTCATGAAACTGCTCTCACCAACCAAAGGGAAAAAGGCATTTAAAATATTCTCTGAAACACGGCCAACCAAAATTCCTAGCATTTGCTTTAGGTTTGCTCAATTATATAACATCTAGTCATTACTGAAATATTAGAAAATACAGAGAAACAAAAGGAAAAAAAATAATTACCCATATTCCACCACTGAGAGATACGTACCATTAGCATTTTGGAGTTCATGAATCTTTTTAGCCTTTTTCTTATTACATGTTATGTATATGAAGAGGCAGAGAGAGAGGCTCAGACATGAAAATATGTAAGGAGAAAATGAAAAAACATCTCAGGAGGCGAGGAAATATGAGTAAGTATTTATGAAGGGCCATCAGATTCAGTCCAAAGACGATAATTCAAGAATCCCCAAAAGAACTAAAAGAAGATAGTTATGAGGAATAGACCTAGGAGTGGAAAAGAGGTATGGAATGACAGATTTTATCCTTATTTTTAAACAACTTTGTCTAGATAGAATTCACATAACACAGAGTTTATCTGCTTAAAGTATATAATTCAATGACTTGATATAGTCACAAAAATTTGCAGCCAACATCAGTCAATTTAATGACATATTTATCATCCAAAAAGGAAACGCTGTACCTGTTAACTTTTGCTCCTCAACCTCCCTTTCCCCAACCCCACTCCACCCACACCATCTGCCCCACTAGCCAATGAGTAACCTTCTTCTCATTTCTATGTTTTTGGTAAGTGCCGTCGAGTTGGTTCCGACCCTATGTAAGGCTTCCCAGGAGCAGCTAGTGAGCTTGAACCACCGACATTTCAGCTCAAACTGCCTTTGCAGTCCAGCACATCAACCCACAGCACCACACCAGGACACCTCTGTCTCTATAGATTTGCTTAGTTTGGACATTGGTTATAAATGGAAACATACAGTATGTGTTCCTTTGCTTCTTTCAGTTAGCAAAATGTTTTTAAGGTTCACCGATGCTTTTATTGTAAACATTTCTGTACGGGTTTTATTTGTTTTTTATGTATCATGGTATAAGCTAGTGTCAGGGCTGTATAACTTCAAGAGGAGAAATTCAAATCAATCACCAGGATCAGCCCAAAGTTGATTCCTATGAGCTGGAAGTCAGACATATTTCCACTCTCCAAAATTTTCACCATTTCTGAGACCAGCCATTCTTCCCACGAAATCAAACTCACTGCCACCAAGTCCATGTGAACTCATAGCAACCATATAGGATAGAGTCGAACTACCCCAGAGGATTTCCAAGTGCCGACTCGACGGCACTTAACAACAACAACAACAAAAAGACACCACTATGTCTCAGACAAAAAAAAAAACACATAATTTCAGCTTACACAAACACATACACAAACAAGACAGAGTGCCTCAAACATATGAACAAAATATGTTGTTGTTGTTAAGTGCCGTGGAGTCAGTTCTAACTCATAGCGACCCTGCACAGGGTTTCCGAGGCTGTAAATCTTTACGGGAGCAGAACGCTTCATCTTTCTCCCACGGAACCTCTGGTAGTTTCGAACTGCTGACCTTGCGGTTCACAGCCTGATTCGTAACCACTATGCTACCAGAGCTCCTTATGAACAAAATATAGGGTCAGAAAATATAACACCAGAATTGGCATTGGAACTACCTGGTTAAGGAATTTAAAAGAATGCTAATTAGGCAACTTCAATGGATTGAGAGAATGACCAAGACAACTATAGATAAAATCAAGGAAAACATAGACAAAGCCATAGAAAAATTCAGGAAGCAAACTGACAAAATATCAAAAAAAATGGGAACTATACAAAAACATCAATTAGAAAGTCAGAAGATTAAGACCTCAGAAATAGGAAATACACTGAAAGGGCAAAGAAGTAGAATTGAGTCAATGAAAAGCCAAATTACTGAGTTTGTAGAAAAAAATCTCTCAATATTTATCCGCTAGAGGAACAATCAGACAAAAAGAAAGAAAGAAAAAAAAAAAATCCAAAGAGATCCTAAGATTTATGTGGTCACCATAAAGAGAAGAAGTACTGGTGTGGCACTGTAGGATAAACACTGGACTGCAAGGTAGGTTTGAATCACAAGGTCGGTGGTTCAAACCCACCAGACACTCCTAGGCAACTCAATACAGGGTAGTTATGAACTGACTCAGTGGCACTTAACAACAACAAGTCAAGAGGTATAATTTATGTGTGAATGATATTCCAGAACAGACAGAGATTAAAAGAGATTAAAAAACAACAACAACAAAAACAAAACAGAGAATATTGTCCAAAAGTTTTTGGAAGAAAACTTGCCTAACATCATGAAAGATGAGAAGATAGCTATTCAAGAAGTTAATTGAACTCCAAACAGGATAGACACCAAAAGACATTATAATCAAACTTTTCAAAACCAAAGACAAGGAAATAACTACAAAAGAGAACTAATAAGATTAAGCTCTGATTTCTCAACAGAAACTATGCAGACAAGAAGACAATGCAAATGTCATATATAGAACTCTGGAAGCAAAAAACCTGCCAGCCAAGAATCACATATCCAGCAAATTTGTTCGTTAAATATGATAATGAAATTAGGTCATTTTTGGATAAACAGAAAGGAAAAGAATTGGTAAAAACAAAACAGTCTAACCTTACATAAAATATGAAAGGGAGTTCTTGGCACAGAGAACTAACAACAGCAGACAATAATCTGAGACTAACAATATCACCTAGATTCAACCCAGATATAGAAATATGCAAAGTAAAACAGACCTATAAGACTGAAAATAGAGAACCAGAGATGCAGTTGCACAAAAACTACAAAAAAACCCCTCATAAATAGAGAGACTAATATAGTTACAGAACTTCCAAATAGATTTCATGAAATAAATAAAAATAAACCTAACTGTAACCCTAAAACCTAGACCACGCCTAACTAACTCCCAGCGCTAGCAAAACCCTTACCCCTGACACTAACCCTAGTCCTAACTAGCACCCTAAAACTAAATGAATTCCTAAGCCTACCCAAGACCAAGCCATAGTCCTGACCCTAACCCTAACTCTTACTCCTACCCCCATTCCCCAAATGAAAATACTAGTGCTATGACTGCCTTGACCACTTTGTTGTTGTTGTTAGGTGCCATCGAGTTGGTACTGACCCATAACGACCTTATGCGCAGCAGAACGGAACACTGCCTGATCCTGGGCCAACCTCACTACTGTTGCCACGCTTGAGTACATCGATGCTGCCACTTGG
>NW_006408532.1:14281302-14321206 GCF_000296735.1 Chrysochloris asiatica | reverse complement strand
GACCCTGTACAGGGTTTCCAAGGCTATAAATCTTAACAGGAGCAGAAAGCCTCATCTTTCTCCCTTGGAACAGCTGTAGTCACATGGACAATGTCCTCTCACAGACAGTATTGTACTTCATTACTGATCTGGATATATCTTTTTCACAATGAATGCAACACCATTCCTCTTCAATTTGTCTCCTCGGCATAGTAAACCATGGGGCCATCAGATTCAAAATGGCCAATACCAGTCCACTTCAGCTCACTAATGCCTAAGATATCTATGTTTATGTGTTCCACTTCATTTTTGACTACTTCCAATTTTCCCAGATTCATACTTCATACATTCCATGTTCCAATTTTCAATGGATGTTTACAGCTGTTTCTCTTTATTTTGAGTTGTACCCCATCAGCAAATGAAGTTCCCACAGGCTTTACTCCCATGGGCTTTACTCCATTCCCATCATTATGGTCAACTCTACTTTGAGGAGGCAGCTCTTCTCCAGTCGTATTTTGAGTGCCTTCCAACCTGAGGGGCTCATTTTCCGGCACTATATCTGACAGTGTTTCTCTGGTATTCATAAGGTTTTCAGTGACTAAATATTCTGAAGTAGATCGTCTCTTCTTCTTCCTAGTCTGTCTTCATCTGGAAGTTCATCTGAAACCTGTCCACCACGGGTGACCCTGCTGGTATTTAAAATACTGGTGGCGTAGCTTTCAGAATCACAGCAACTCACAAGCCACCACAGTATGACAAATGACCACTTTACCATGGCACAAGTGTGGATGTGCTATTTCTGGAATAAATGTTTTCTGATCTGGGTTCCCACTTCCTGCCTCTTGGAAACCAGCCACCATGTGTGTCTCCCTGAGACCAGCATGCTGTGAAAAATCTTGGGAGGATGAGGGGCTACATGAAGAGAGAGATCAAGAAACACCTAGCTACCAGATACGTGAGCAGAAAATGACCTTGGACAGCTAGGCCTTCAGATGACTTTAGCCCTAAGCCATTGTGTTACTGCAATTACCTGACTTTAAAAATGGCCAGTTACACCCAGTTAATCTACAGACCTATGAAACTAGTAATGAGAAGCTGTTTTAAGTCACTGTTTGGAGTTGGGTTGTTACACAGCAATAACTAACTAGAACACATTGCTTCCAACCAAGGAACACATTTCATAACAAAGAAAGTAAAGGAATACACTCTGACCCATGGGAATCACTGATCTTATCATAAGCCTCACTATTCTGAAGCAGTTGGCTCAATAAAACAGTGGACAGCCTATTAAAGTCTGTCACCATGCTAGATGAGGTCACAAGCATTCTGTGAGCTGGGGTGCTATACTGCAAGATACATACGTGATCTAAAGCAGCATCCAACCCAGCATGCTATAGTTTCCATAACCAGAAAACATGTCTAAGTACATGTTTTCTTACTATTGCTCTTACTATTGTCCGTAATGGATAACTTATGATATTTTTTTGGCTCACCAAAGCACAAAGGAAGGGCTGTTACAGTATTTATTGGCAATTTGGATTCACTATCGCTCAGGTATTACCATTGCCCCTTTTAAAAATTTTCTCTGTAGCAAAGAGAAGAAGCTGGGAACTTACTACTGAATCCTGTCCCGATCTCATTTTGGAGTAGAGTGTACCAGTGAGAGCATGGCACTGAGAAAGGAAAGGCCAGGAGACAGTTGGCAAGCATAAGAGGAACAGGCAGCCTAAATGAGGTTTGAAGTACTCTGGGCAACTTACTTCAGAATCACTTGAGTAGGTGCTGCATAAAACAGAGAGCTTTCCAAAGCTTCTTACCATATGCAATAGCTTCTTGGCAAAGTTTTCTGGGTGAATACTTCATTTGGTGACAGGTTCCCTGATATTTGCTACACTTGACTGTTGTCTTTGTTGTTGTTATTAAGTGGTGTTGAGTCGATTCTGACCCAAAGCGACCCTCCGGCTAGTGAGCTTGAACCGCCGACCTTGAAGTTCAAACTGATTTTGCAGTCTGGTGCATTAACCTACAGTACCACACCAGGACTTCTGTCTGTACAACAGGTAAATAAGCTTCTAACTAGCCCTATTGAGCTATTTTCAATTAGATTGCAGAGCGTGACTTTTATTTTCTTGACAGAATTCTGTTAGATATCACCTCTTACCTCTACTTGTTGCTGTCGGGTTGATTCTGACTTATAGCAAATCTATAGGAGAGAGTAGAATCACCCCACTGAGTCTTCAAGGCTGTAAATCTTTACGGAAGCAGACTGTCACATCTGTCTGCTGGGGGCAGGGAGTAACTGATGGGTTTGAACCACAGACTTTTCAGTTAGCAGCCCACCACTTAACCCACTGTGCTACTGTGGCTCCTTTGTTATAGCTTGTTGTTGTTAAGTGCCGTCGAGTTGATTCCGACCCATAGCAACCCTGTATAGATAGGGTTTCCGAGGAGTGGCTGGTGGGTTTGAACCACCAACCTTGTAGTTAGTAGTCCAGTGCTGATCCTACAGCACCACACCTAGACTCCTGTTATATCTTACCACATACTCTTTATTCTGCAACTGTAACTACAGTACCCTGCCCTGGGAGATTCTCAATGTGGCAGGCATTAAAGAACTCAGAGGGCATGAACAGGAGAGAAACTAGAGCTAGGTAATCAAGCTCATTGTCGGCATTCAAGTGACAATTCCAAATTGGAAATCCCTTTAGAAAGACTGTCAGGTCAGTATAAGTTATTAGTTTGTCCTTTTGCCAATCCCTGAGCTATGTTAGGAAACCCTTCTCTACTTAGGGCCTTCACACATACTCTTTTCACTACCAGTGGACCTCTTACCTTGCTTCTCATCTTTCAGGTCTCAGCTCAAGTACCACCATTCAGTGTGGGCTTCTAAAGCTACGCTCTTACTCCATGCTGCTACCGTGGATCACAGTACTTTTTCCTTTTGTACCATGTGTATTACATTTAAATTGGTATGTGTCTGTTTCTTGAATTATCTGTCTCCTCCATTAGACTGTAAATCTCACAGGAGAGCAGGAACCATGCCTGTGTTTCTCACCATTGTAAACTCAGCCCCTAGTCCTGTTACTGTTGTTGTTCAGTGCCGTCGAGTCTGTTCTGACTCATAGCAACCCTGTATATGAGTTCCAAGGAACAGCTGGTATGTTTGAACCACCAACCTTGTGGTTGGTAGTCCAGTGCTTATCCTGTAGTGCCATACCAACAGTTTGGCACCTAGCCCTTGTGGTGGTGGTTATGTGCCGTGGAGTCGGAACCGACTCATAGCAACCCTGTACAGGGTTTCCAAGGCTGTAAATCTTTACGGGAGCAGAAAGCCTCATCTTTCTCCTAAATTTGTAGAGTCTCTTCCTTTCAGGGATGGTTTAGCCGATGGTAGTTCAAGCTTATCAGCTGCTCCTAGGAAACCCTATACTGGGCTGCTGTGGGTTGGAATGGACTCAACAGCACTTAACAAGAATTACATCAACACTGTTGGGTGTGATTTGAACTGAAGGTTTCAGACTTGGGGGCAGTTTAAGTGAAGGATTGCAAGTAAACAGTTGTGGTCCAGAAAATTGGGCTGCTCCCAGGTCAGGCCGCCCCCTGAGGAACTTGCAAAGCCTGCCTCAGGGAACAAGGAATTTGCAAAATCTTTCTTGTATGCAGCCATGGCCTTCAGTTTAGTCTGCAAAAACATCTAGCTGCCTTATCTCTGTTTCCCTAGCAACTACATTCTTTTGATAAAGTCCCACTTACTGCATGCATCAGTAACACCAGTTGTTATTCTTTTCCCTGCCCCAGCACCTCCTTTGATTTGTATATATAATAAATGTGCTGAACGTAGGTCAGAGCTGCAGTATCTCCATCAGATTGCTGCATCCCACCTGGTTCCAACTTTTCTTATTTCCCATGTGTCTGCGTCTTCCTTTTTTTCTAATCTCCTGTCGCCCCTTTGCTGTTGTTGTTGTTGAGTGCTGTGGTTTCCGAGTGTGTAAATCTTTATGGGAGCAGAAAGCTTCATCTTTCTCCTGCTGAACAGCTGGTAGTTTTGAACTGCTGACCTTGTGGTTTGCAGCCCGATTCGTAACCACTATGCTACCAGAACTCCTTAGCTCCAACTAGGGTTTAATCTCTCCATGCGGGTCATGGAGTATAGCCACTTGTCAGATGCAACAAACACAATGACTACATTTTGTACTGTGTTTTTCTGTATATTTATGGTGATGGGGGGGGCGTTACCATAGAAATTACAGTGCTTAAAGCCCCTGTGTGGTGCTGTATGATAAACACTGGATTGGTCAGTAGTTCAAACCCACCACCTGCTCTTGGAAAACCTATACAAGATCACTCTGAGTTGGAACAAACTTGACAGATTACAACAGCAACAACCAAGTCAGAAGATATAAACTGCAGAGTTGGCATTTCTTCCTAAAACTCAGGCAATCAATGCCTATAAATATTAGACTCCAAGAAGAACATAATTCAAAAGTTTACAAAGAAAGGTCATCATTTCCTATGGGTGATTTTGGTCTTGTGTTAATTTTGGTGGGTCTTAGGGGAAATGTAAAACATGGAAGCATGAGGAAATTTGGAAAGCAATAAAGTATGTTTTTATTACAAAGTTTCTGAGTTGAAAAATTGTTACAAAGGAGATGAAAAGGAACATTCTATAACCTTCTCTTACTTTTAGTAAGTTATTGAATAGGCTTTAGAGTGAATTTCTGTAGTACAAATGAAGTTCCTGGTATGCTTCTAAATTTTCAGCTATTACTTTTGAACCTAAGTCCATGGTTTTCATAATATTTACACTGAAAAGTAGGTACAATACACATTAGCCAGGAAAAAAACTCTAAGAATGTAATTATATCTGAATACTTATTGCCTTATGCAGAAATCATTGGACAATCTCTTTGATATCTCAAGTGAGTAAAGTTTTGCTAAAGGTAATATAGAAACGGCTACAATCATACATTGACAGAGAACTTCCAGAGGTTCAAGATGGATTCAGAAGAGGTCGTGGAACTAGGGATATCATTGCTGATGTCTGATGGATCTTGGCTGGAAGCAGCGAATATCAGAAAGATGTTTACCTGTGGTTTATTGACTATGCCAAGGCTTTCGATTGTGTGGATCGTGACAAGCTATGGACAATATTGCAAAGTTTGAGTATTCCAAAACACTTAATTGTACTCATGAGGAATCTGTACCTGGACCAAGCAGTTGTTTGAACAGAGCATGGGAATACTGAATGGTTTAAAATTAAGAAAGGTGTGCAACAAGGTTGTATTTTTTCACCATACTTATTCAATCTGTATGCTGAGCAAATAATACGAGAAGCTGGGTTCTATGAAGAAAAATGTGGCATCAGGATTGGAGGAAGACTCATTAACAACCTGCAATATGCAGATGCTACAACCTTGCTTGCTGAAAGTCAAGAGGACTTAAAACATGTACTGATAAAGATCAAAGAGCACAGCCTTCTATATGGATTTCATCTAAATGTCAAGAAAACAAAAATCCTCACCACTGGACTAATAAACGACATTCTTACCAATGGAGAAAAGATTGAAGTTATCAAGGACTTCATTCTTCTTGGATCAACTATCAACACTCATGGAAGCAGCAGTCAAGAGATCAGATGACGTAATGCACTAGGCAAATCTACTGCATAGGAACTTTTTAAAGTGTTGAAGAGCAAAGGTATCAACTTGAGGCCTGAGGTGCGCTTGACCCAAGCCATGGTATTTTCAATAACCTCATATGGATGCGAAAGATGGACAGTCAATAAGGAAGATTGTAGAAGAAT
Source organism: Chrysochloris asiatica (assembly GCF_000296735.1). NCBI lineage: Eukaryota > Metazoa > Chordata > Mammalia > Afrosoricida > Chrysochloridae > Chrysochloris > Chrysochloris asiatica. The sequence continues at coordinate 14,315,424 of NW_006408532.1, read as the reverse complement.
TGATGCCTTTGAATATAGTGTTGGAGGAGGATATTAAAGTGCCATGGCTGCCAAAAGAACCAATAGATCTGTTTTGGAAGAAGTGCAGCCAGAGTGCTCCTTAGAGGCCAAGATGGCCAAAATTCGTCTCTCATACTTTGGACATATTGTCAGGAGGGAACAGTCACTAGAGAAGGATATCATGTTTGGTAAGATGGTGGGTCAGAGAAAAAGAGGAAGACCCCCAACGAGATGGATTGGCCAGGTGGCAGCATCCATGGATTCAAGTGTGGCAACAGTAGTGAGGTTGGCCCAGGATCGGACATTGTTTTGTTCTGTTGTGCATAGGGTTGCTATGAGTTGGTTCCGACTCAATGGCACCTAACAACAACAACTTATTTCCTTTAACCATCCATCATAAGGAAAAATACTAAAATGCAATACAGAATGCATGGCCAACTGACAAGAAAATAGATGATTGTGGCCTAATAAAAGTTAAATACTTACGTTTATCAAAAGACTTTAAGAGTAAAGAACTTAGACTGGGAAAAAATCTTTGGGAATGATATACCTGATAAAGGTCTAATAGCTAAATAAATACTTAGAAAATTTCTACAACTTAACAAAAAAGTAAATAGCCCAATCAAAATATATTGACAAAGGGCATGAACAGACACTTCATCAAAATGGACCTTGAAATGGCCAACAAGCACATGAAAAAACGCTCAGCATCATTAACCATCAGAGATACACAAACGAAAGCCACTAAAAAAGACACGATTTCACTCCCACTAGAATGGCTATGATCCACAGTCTAGTGCCTTTGCATAGTCTTTTTTTTTTTTTTTTGCATAGCACTGTTAAGTGCTGTCAGTTGCTAAGTGCTGTCAAGTTAGTAACCTATAGTTAAACCTATATAAGGGTTTCTGAGGCTGTAAATCTTTGAGGGTGCAGAATGTCTCATCTTTCTCCCACAGAGCAGATGATGGGCTTGAACCCCCAACCTTGTGGTTCCCAGTCCCAAGTTGAGTCTAATTTGGTCCCAGTAAGTGCACTGTTGTTAAGTGCCTTTGAATTGGTTCTGACTCATAATGACCCTGTACAGGGTTTCCAAGGAGCACCTGGTAAGTTTGTGCCACTGATCTTATGGTAAGCAGTCCAGGGCTTATCCTATAGCACCACACCAGAACTCCAATCAATACAGTAGAACATTCAAAATTGTTAGTAACAGATAAGAGCTATCAAGAGCAATTTATGTCAGGACATTGTGTTTACTCCAAAATTGACACATAGTGTTCAAATGTCATGTAAAATTAAGAAAATCTAAAAAATAGTTCTGAACATTTTATACTCAGACTTCAAATAAATTTTAATAGCGTAATTACATTTTTTTCTTAATTTAAAAAGTAACCTGTTTTATACACACCACACACTTTCGGTGACATTAATTATTCAGATTCGGCAACCATTTTGTTAATTTCTTGAACTCAGCTCTAAGAGGCAGAAATTGGCAGGCATGCCAAGAAGCCTGGACCGCTACATCCCTTTTATTAGAAGCATAAAGTGAACCAGTCCTCAACATGCCAAAGACTAAATGTTCAATGAAAACTTTCTTCCTAAATCTCAGTGGTCTGGCTGGCTCCTTGAACATCTGAGAATGGGTGATGGGGTGTCATGGACTGGTTCTGAGGGAGCGTCTTGAGGTCACTGTACGCACTGCAAATAAAACCCTAAGTCCCACAGTCAAGGAGTCGACTCTGGCACAAAGAGCCTGTATAGGGTTCCCAAGGCAGTAAATCTTTAGGGAGCAGTTTCCTTTCTGTAGCCGAGAGTCTGGTGAGCTCCAACCAACAACCTCGTGGTTAGCAGCCCAACGCGTAACCCACTAGGGGACAAAAATACACACAAAGTGAGTGAAACGGAAATCCAAGGCGAGTTTCCAAGCGAATCCGCTGTCATCGGACGTTTAGGAACTCGGTAAAGAGGGTACCCTTGCACGCGCCAGTAGCGGCTTGCGCCAGACTGCCGCCCCCAGCTGAAAACCACACCCCGTCCGCCGGCAGGCTGACCCGGAAATGCTCGGTGACCGCGGTGGCGGCGGGGGCGCGGCCAAACCGGCGCTCGCGCGCGCGCTCCCCGCGGAACTCAGGCAGGCGGCTCCGCGCTTTCCCGGAGGCGCGCCCCAGCCACTGCCAACATGGCCGAGACGAGTGAGGAGGTGGCGGTACTGGTGCAGCGGGTGGTGAAGGACATCACCAACGCTTTCAGGAGGAACCCGCACATGTGAGTCGCGCGCCGGCGGCACTGGGCTCTGCCGCTCCGAGGGTCGTTAGGGGCGGGCTGGGGCGGGGCCACGCCGGGCGCTGACCTCGGTCGGCGGGTTGACCGCGCTCGACCTGCCTTCGGGTGTCCCTGAGCGGCGGGTGGGGGAGTGGCGGAGGTCGGGGCCGCGCCCGCGAGGGCCCAGGACGATCGCTGCCCGCCACCGGCTCGTGGGCGAGTCCCCAGAAGTGACCTCGGACAATCGGAACGGCACTACTGCGTCCGGCGCGCCCTTTCCATCCTTCCCAAGACTTGTGAAACTCGAAGGACTTCACCCGTTGGTCTGCATCCTTCATCCGTTTAGGGTACACGGGCGCACACACACACAGGATGTCTTATCAACACAGCTCTTGAGATCCACCCTGAGCTTCTCTAAGAGGGGTCATCTTGTTCTTGATGACCCCAAATTCTTGCTTAGTTTACTTAGTAAAGATAGTTGGAGGTTGCCTTTGACTTTCATTTGTCACAGGATTGTAAAAACGTTTGATAAAACGTTGTGAAGGTGAACAGAACATTCTCTGTACCTTCTGTAGTTACAGTGTGGGACTGGTATAGTAAAACAGGAGAAACTTGGATACTTTTTAGCTTTAGGTGATTCATAGTTACTGGGAACAGATTAACTCATTTGAATCCAAACACTCCTGTGCTCTTCAAGCAAAATACTGACACATGTATCTCTCGTTCCTCTCTTTCCATTTTACTTGGAATATTCTGGGAAGTTGCTATAAGACCCTATGTATTTTGACACTTTCGCTGTTTATGTAACTAGTGGAAACTAAAAAACCTTTGCAGTTCAAACCGTTCCGGCTGATAGCAACCCAATAGGATGGAGTAGCATTGGCCCATAAAATTTCCAAGCCTTTCAGTCTTTATGGAAGCACACTACCACATCTTTCTCCCATGGAGCTGCTCGTGTGTTCCAACTTTTGCAGCCAAGCACTTGAACACAGTGCCACCAGGGCTCTTTAGTAAAAAGGAAGCTATTCAAAGAAAGGTATGTCTAAAACATAGAGAAGCATTACACAGATGCAAAAGTGTGTCTCCTTTCCTTCCCTCCTCTCAAAAGAAAGGAAACATGAAATCGAGTTTTGCATTGTTTTTACTTAATCTAGTTGTTTGTGGAGTTAATTTAAAAATCTTTATTTTAAAGCATTCTAACCCCTTTAAGCTTTTCTGCCTAAAAAGTGCCAATCTGATGTCTGAACAGTATTCTTGTTCTCCAAGGTGATGATTATAAGAGTTAAGAAGCCCTCTTTGTTTTGCTCCTTTGTGGCACCTAAGATCTGCAACTGTGCCTCATTAAAAACAAAGCACTCCTAGCCCCAAACACACCTGCCACTTTTGTCTGTGTCCACTTCCTTTGCCCTTATATAACTGCTGTTTTTTCCAGAATCAGTATTTGGAAGGGTTTCCTCAAAGTAACCATAGTAGCTGTTGGGCTTTCTGAAGAATGCTCTGATGCCTTGTTATATGTTAGTCTTTCAGTTCTTTTTAAGAATGGAAGTCTCAGTGCAAATAAGAGACACTGTCCCAAAAAAAAAAAAAAAAGTTGGACAAATGAAGAGCCTATTTTGTCGTTGTTGTTAAGTACCACTGAGTGAGTTCTGACTCATTGTGACTCTGTATAGGGTTTCTGAGGATTGACTGTGGGGTTGAACTGTCAGCCTTGTGGTTAGCAGTCCATTGTTGATCCTGAAGCACCACACCAGGACACATTTTGTCTTTACTAGTGTTACTTTTCTTGAAAATTTTTTTTAGCAGATTTGTGTTAGAAAGAAGTTTAGTTTTAAAAAACTACTGAAGTTGGTCTTCTGGTTTACCTAAGACCAAATTCTCTTTCAGGCAGACTAGTGGGACATCTTTATTTTACTTCAGATTGGCTTGACAGGTTGACCAGTGCAGTTTGGAATGGTCCCAGTTCTTTCAGATTGTGCTTATTGAAACTTATCAAGGACTTTACTCCCTCCTCCCCCATCATATTTTTACAGTGAAATCTCATTAATGTGTTCTGTCAATGTATGCTTTGTAATTGTTAATAGGCATTTGGGTCATTACTTAAGATATGGGTCATGATTTAAGATTTAGATGTTTGAAATAAGTTGGGGCATACTTTGAAATGATGATACATAATATAGGTCTAAAACATTTTGATGTTCTTACTGTTTCATTTAATATTAGTTTTTATCTATATTTTAGTATATCTCTCCTATAGTTGACATCCTTAATAATATCTTTTGCTCACCGTTTAGAATATCTTATCATTCAACCTTTTCAGAATTTTTCTATGCTTCTTCCCCTAATCGAATCCTTTTGCTTCTGAAATAAAAGCCTATATTTTCAACTAAAAGTAAATGCATTGCTTATCTTGGAAGCTAGTATCTGATTATACTTTTAATAATTCAGGGAAAACAAGTTTTATTTATTTATTTTTCTTTAGCTTTTACCCCAAATACATGGTAGATTGTAATTTTGTTAAATGACATTTACTTTTTTATTAAATGTGTTGATTTTGCTTCTCTGAAAGTTTCTAGCCAGGAGGAGTTGAGATGCCACCAGATGAGACATGGGTCTGTACTGCGAGCGGGAACGGGTCACCTTCCCAGAGCCTGTCTTTCCTGTGTTCTCAGTGAGGGCGGTGGGAGCACAGCAGAATCACCATGTATAGATGGTGTCTAGTACTTGTTATGTGCCATCGAGTCAGTTCTGACTCATAGGGACCCTACGTAGGGCTTCTAAGATGTTAACTGGTAGATTTGACTGCCAACTTGACAGCGCCACACCAGAACCAAACCCAACCCGCTGCCATCGAGTTCATTCTGATTCATAACAACCCAATCTAGGCTATAACTCTGTATGGAGTCAGAAAACCTTATCTTTCTCCCATGGAGTGGCAGGTAGATTTGAACTGCTGACCTTCTGGTGAGCAGTTTAGTAGTTATCCTACAGTGCCACCAACACTTGTTACCACTAGGTATGTGCCTAGGGTTAACCTGAATCCTGAGTTCCTGTACTGAAAAGATGGTCAAAGGAATGGAACAACTCAAGACTGGACCAGGGAGAGGGATGGTGTAATGCAGACTCTGGGCTAATGTGGAAGATAAGTGGTTCATAATGTAGTTGTTGTTAAATGCTGTGGAGTCCGTTCCAACTCATAGCTACCCTGTATAGTGTTTGCAATGAGCAGCTGGTGAGTTTGAACTGCCAACCTTGTGATGCAAACTGACTTTGCAGTCCAGTGCATTAACCAGCAGCGCCATACCAGTTAGGATTCTGTTAAAGTTCTCTTATCCAGCAAACCTTTATTTTTATTCTACTAAATATTTATTGAATTTTCCATGTTATGAAGTGCTGTAAATGTCATTTTCACTGTATGAAATAGGAAGAAGTATAAACACAGTTTTTGTGTTCAAGGCACTCACAAATTCACAGGATAATAACCAAACCAACTGCTTTTGGGTTGATTTAGACTCATGGTGACCCCATGTTTTTGCCACATAGGGTTCTCAGTGGCTGATTTTTCAAAACGGTTGAACCTCCATCGTTCTGGTTAGCAGCTGAGTATGTTAATTATTTCCATCAGTAAGAGACATATGGGCTGATAGAAATGTTCTATATCTATGCTCTCCAGTATAAGAACCACAAGGATATGTGGCTGGTGAGCATTTGCAAATGAGGAAATATGGTAAAAAAAAAATTGTAATTAATTTAAATATAAGAAGCCCTAGTGACAAAGATGAGGCTTTCTGCTCCCTTAAAGATTTACAGCCTCAAACCCTGTGCGGGGTCGCTATGGGTTGGAACCAACTCCACGGCACTTAACAACAATAACAGTGACATACTGGGTTAAGCGTATGGTTGCTAAATCTCAAGCTTGCGACTCAAAGCACGTACCAGCTACTCCATGGGAGAGAGTTGAGGTTGTCTACTCTTTAAAAAAAAAAAAAAATTATATATATATATATATATATATTTTTTTTTTTTTATGCATTATACTCCACAACATCCATTCATTCACAGTTTCTACAGAAACAGTTCAGTAACATTCAACAAATCATACATGTTGTTTCATCTCAGCGATTACAGTCATCTCCCTTTAACAACAGTTAACCTATTCCCTCTCTGTGGTTTTCCATTTACATCATATATTTCACAAATTAACAAAGCAAAAATCTTCCTTGTTTAAATGTCCAAAGGGTGGACATTTAAGACAGCTTCCTGCCTGCAGACACACAGCCTTACTCAGACCCTGGGCCTAGAATCCTCAGCTGATCTCTCCATGTCACTGCCTCTGCCCCGTCTCTGCTGTTGCTGCTTTTCTAGGTAGGAGCTTACAGTTCTCTCTTGCTCTTCCATCTTGATGGTCTTAGGGGGTCTCTGTTCCTGCAATGAAAAATTAACTACCATTCCCTTTTAATTACACATCTTTTACAATTATATTTGTGACATTCATAACTAATCCTGCTACCAGTTGCTCACAGTTGAATCATAAAATCCTATCACCATCATCCCCCACCCCCTTTCACCAGATCCATCTGGAAAAGAGGAGAACTATTCAGTGGGGATTTTACTTTACCCTCCTCCTTCTGAAACTAAGCACATTCATAAAAGCTTGTAAACCAGTCACTTTGTGCCTTTATATTGTTGTTGTTAGAGTCAGTTCCGACCCTAGACCTTCATTTTTGATAGCCAGTGTCTAAATTACCTCTCTGTAAATCCTGGTGTGGTGCTGTGAGTTAATGCGCCAGACTGCAAAGCTGTTTGAACTGCAAGGTTGGCAGTTCAGGCTCACCAGCTGCTCCTTGGAAACCCAATATATAGGGTTGCTATGGGTTGGAATCGGCTCAGTGGCACTTAACAACAACATCAGCCCAGTGTAATGAGGAAACAAGTTTGTTCATTGATATGAAGAATCCTTCCATTTCGGTTGGAATTTTGAGCAACTACATCCATAAGTAAAGGTCCAGTTCAGCAAATTTTAGCAATTTACACTTGCTCACTGTATCAAACATCTTTTATCTTCATCAAATCCAAATCCAGTTCTGGTTAGCTAGCCATCCAAGCTAGGTCAAATGGATACTGGCTGCAAGTTTTTGAGTTCACACATGTCTCCCTGCCTTTCAGACCAGCTGACTGCTTCACTCTCAGCTGTAGCCCCCAGTGGCTTTTCCATGTGTACCATGGCTTTGGTCAAATGCACCTTGGTCCTCAAAGTGACATCTATGCTTTTGAACACTTTAAAGAAGTCTTTTGCAGTAGATTTTCCCAATGCGAGCCTATGGGCTCAGGAGTTCACATATCTCCCTGAACTTTAGACTAGCCATCCTTCCTTTTCTCTCTCATCTTAAGGTCAATTCATGTCTTCATTGCTTTAGTTCCCCTACTGCCACTCACAGGTAGACCCAGTTAGTTACCAGTGAACATATTAGAATGCTCTCTGGTTCCTTTTGAGTTTCAGTCTCAGAACTGGGTTTTCCCTGATGGGCTGACTTTTCTTTTCTTGATGCCTCCAAAGCAGAAAGCTTGCTTGGTATTCTAACAGCCAAGCAGTTGGCTTTTTTTTCTGCAGGTCTGTCTTTCAATAAGAATCTTCTGTTCTCTATGCAGTTCTGGATTGGTTTGTCTTTTCAAGTGGTGTATCCCAACTTGGAAGGTTCTGGGTAGGGCTCAGGAATCCACCTAAGGCCTCATACTCTACAAAGGCTTTATAAGAAACCTATTTCCCTGGGCAAATTCTAATTCTCCTTTTAGCGCATCCAATCAGTTATAGGCTAAAGTGGGATGATAAGGTTTCTGTAAACATAATTCCTAATATTTGTTTCTATCCCACTTAAGTGTCTGTTTTATAATAGTAGGCAGGAAAAACCAATATCCACAAGTGAGTCAAACACATAAACATTTTCCCCTCCTTTACCCATTCAGACTCAATCCTTGTGTCACAGGACCCTGTTCCAAGGTTGTATATAAATCACTATTTACTTCTGTCCCATTTAGACTATGTATACCTCCCTGTGTGTGTCTTCCCTTATCTTCATTGTTCATCTGCCACCCTCTTCTCAGGGTATTATCCTCCCCCTCCTACCCTTCACCAACTAACGTGTCTTCCCTCTGACCTGTGCACTACTCTCCCCTCCCTCCCACCTCTTGGAATTGTTAAAGAATGTTTCTTTTAGTATGGAAATCTTTTCTTAAGCTTTTACAATAATGGACTCATGTAACATTTGTCCTTTTGTGATTGACTAATTTCACTCAGCATGATGTCCTCAAGGTTCATCCATATTATAAGGTGTTTTGCAGATTCATCAGTATTCTCCCTGTCCTTGGCAGAGACCAGCCCACTAAAAACTCACTGCCGTTGAGTCACTTCTAACTGATAGCAATCCTGTACGATGGGGTAGAACAACTCCATAGGGTTTCTGAGATTATAAATCTTTATGGGAGCAGGACAGCCTCTATCTACTTTTGAAAATCAGTCAGTGAAAACCCTGTGGATCACAGTGATTCAATCTACTGCCAATCATGAGAATGATGCCAGACTGGGCATCCTTTTGTTCACTAGTACAGGGGGTTACTGTAAATCAGGCCAACTCCAAGACAGGCGACAACAACATCCCTCCCAGTAGAGAGGCTGGTTGATAATACTTTTGTGACTGATAAGTGGGAACCTATTCCAACTGACTTATGATCATTTCTAAAGGAAGCTGTCTAAACATGTGGAATAAGGTCAATATCAGTGTTTTCTGAACCTTGAACTTCATCTGGAAGCCAGTGGCTCCCCATTGTGAAGACTTATCATGCTGTGTAGAATCTTTTTAAGTCAACATGCTGATTCATTCTGTGTTGTTATGCCTTTGGAATGGCCTTTTAAGGTAACCTAAAAAGTGAGCATCCTCGTATGTCTTTGAGGAAATTAGAACGCAGTTGCTACTAAAGAAAACTGGCAAACTTTCGTGTCTTTAAAAATCCTATGACCTTGTTAATGCAGCTATTTACTTGAGTCCTCGTCTTAAATACCAGGAATCTAAGTTGCCAGAATCCTGACAATGTAAAAAGAATGAAATTTGATAGTGGTAGAAGAGTCAGAAATGGTTCTTATAAGACCACGTGTATTTCAGGAAGAAATGACTGGAGATGTATTTGTTATTAAGTGCCGTCAAGTTGGGTACGACTCATATCAATTCTGTATAGGGTTTCCGAGGAGCCCTTGGTGAGTTTGAACTGCTGACCTTGCCATCCAGTGCCTGTCCTATGGCATATTCATTGCAGCCATTAAAAATAGAAAAAATATTTATGTAGGAATTAGCTACTAGCAACTTGACCATAGGTAATTCCCTTAAAAGGAGGTCAGCTGTTTGAATCCATCATCTGTTCCATGGGACAAAGATGTGGCAGTCAGCTTCTAAAAGGATTTATAGCCTTAGAAACCCTATGAGTCATGAGAAGTTGAAATCGACTCGACAGGTTTGGGTTCATGTTTTTTTTAGCATAGTGGTTACGAGTGAGGCTGCTAATCTCAAGGTCAGCAGATAGACTCTACCAGCTGTTATGTGGGAGACAGATGAGGCTTTCTGCTCCTGTAAAGATTTATAGCCTCTGAAACTCTGTGCAAAGACACTCTTAGTTGGAACCAACTCCACGGCACACCACCAACGACAACCTTTTTGGACCTCAGTTTCTACATCAATTAAAATGAAAGATTGGAGGAATGAACTTCCTACTCTAAATGGTGTGAAAAAGTGGACTATGACTTAAGGAATTTATGTGGAAACTTATTTACCCATCTTTATAAAGTGCATGTTATGTTTTTTAGGTTTCAAATTCACTCTCAACAAAAAGGAAGGCTGTGTTATTTGCATCTCATAGGTTGTTAATGCATCTTCTTCCAATCCTGATGGCATGTTCTACCACTTCTGATAGCCCATCTTCTCAGATTATGTTCTCAGCAAGCAGATTGAATATGTTTGGTGAAAGGATACAGCTCTCATGCATACTGTTCTTGATTTTAAACTGTGCACTATCCCCTTGTTCTGGCCCAATAACTGCCTCTGAATAGGTTCTGCACTGAGGCACTTACTGATGAAGATCAAAGACTGCAGTCTTCAGTGTAGAACACCTCAACATAGAATAAAAACCCTCACTACTGGACTGGTAAGCGACATCATGATAAATGGAGAAAATATTTGCATTTCATTTTACTTGGATCAACAATCAATCCCCCTGGAAGCAGCAGTCAAGGAATGTCCTTGCATTGGGAAAATCTACTGCAAAAGACTTCTTTCAAGAGTTCAAAAGCAAAGATGTCACTTTGAGGACTAAGGTGCACTTGACCCAAGCCATGGTACCCATGGAAAAGCTGGACAATGAATATGGAAGACCAAAGAATTGAATTGAAGGAATTGAATCATCGTGTTGATGAAGAATATACTGTAGACTGCCAGAAGAATGAACAAATCTATCTTGGAAGCAGTGCAACCTGAATGCTTCTTGGAAGTGAAGATGGCAAGACTTGATCTCATGCAGTTTGGACACCCCACTCTACATGCAAGCCTCTTGCCAAAGGTCCATAGCTTTCATCGCTCCATGGCCCAGGAAGCCTGTCACTGTGTTTTGCACTGTGGCCATTGGTTGTGCTGCTGCTGTTCCTTTGTTCTTCTTCCAGTGTCACAGCTCCCTGTCTCCTGGGCTGAGGCACTCAGGGTCCAAAAGGAGACGCTTCACTTCTGACTCTTCTTTTTTGATGATCATGAGATTCCGCCTTCCCTGATTCTGAGATGGCTCATTTAAAGCCTAATGGGATGGCAAAACTGGCCAATCCCCATGGTAGAGTCCCATATACCCTATGCATGGCCCCACCCCATCATTTATAGTACCACAAATGGACTCAAACATAAGAACAGTTATGAGGATGGTACAAGATTAGGCAGGGTTGTGTTCTCTTGTACATAGGGTGGCTATGAGGCAGAAGAGACTTTATGATATGTAATAACAACAGCACCCCCATATATTGAGGAAACAGCGTAGCTCTGTATCATCGGATCGAAAAGCTTGTCAAAGACCTAACATTCGTTTCCCTCCGTGTCTTGTTACCTGTTAACCAAGGACCTTTATTGGCTGCTCTCAGGATAAGCTCATTAACGAATAGGCATTCTTCTTCCTATATTTCAGGTGAGGATACTGAGGACAAGTGGCCTATCAAATTCACACTGACTGTTAGTGCTTTCCTAGTCTAATAATATTGTCTTCATGCCCTACTAAAACCAAGTACCATACCCACTGCCACTGAGTCAATTCCAAGTCATGTGACCCTGTAGGACAGAATAAACCTACCTCACCAGGTGTCCAAGACTGTAAATCTTTTTGAAAGTAGACTGACACAACTTTCTCCCGTAGAGTAGCCGAAACCACTGACCTTTAGGTTGGCACTGCACCCCCAGCGCTTTAGTCACTGTGCTACCGAGGTTCTTCACACCCCTCTTCCCCAGTGCTTTACATCCCTTCATATGGCTGTTTTTATTCTGCATACATCAGAATAGTAGCTGCCGATTTTCGCAGTCATAAAATTTGATACCTGCATGAGACTTAGCCCATTTACCTCTTTTAGAATTATGAAGTAATTCCATTGTTTTACTGTGCGGAAAGTAAGGTCTAGAGAAGCAAAGTGACAGTGAAATCTGTCGACAGATAGAAATCAATCGTCCTGCTATTGAAGAGCCACGACTGTTGTACCCTTCCTGTTTTCATGACATCATTTCATTCTTTTGCAAGGTTAAGAAGTGGTACTGTTTAAGTATGCATTTGAATATTACCACTGAGTTGTAAGCAGTAAGCAGTTACTGAGCCCTTGTTATAGCCAAGGCATTCTTGTTTCTTTTTAAAGTATTTCTAAGAAGAATAGTAGTCAAGTAAAGTCATGTGTTTTGTATTTGTATAGATGGCTCTGTCCTGTAATTTAGGTACCAAATTATTAGTTGGGCATTTTATTTCTGGTATACCTAGTGAGTAAGACATGTTTTTACATCGTGAATTTAAGCATACCAGTCACCCCCCAAACAGGCTATAGCCAGAAGCAAGAATTCTTTTATTGGTCTTTTTTACTATAATGTTCATATTCTTATTGCTGATTCTTGGGGTTCTTTTCTTTACATGTTGTAAATGGTTATTAGATCTCAAGAGCAGCAGCTTTCTTGAGATAATTACATTGAGTTTATTTTTTAAATAATTCTAGTTTGTTTTGTAAATGTTCTTTGTATACTAAACCTTGAACATCCAGTAATACCAGTTTTGTATTAAATGTGTTGCCATCTTTTGGACTCTAATTTATTGTGACCCTGTATTATTGTTAGATGTCACTGAGTCGGTTCTGACTCGTAGCGAACCTATATAGGGTTTCTGAGACTGAGCGTCCCATCTTTCTCCCTCAGAGCATCTTGTGGGTTTGAACCGTTGATCTTGTGGTTACCAGCCCTCTGTTTATCTTACAGAGTGACACCAGTTCTCCTGACTCTATTATTGTTAAGTGGTGTTGAGTCAATTCCAATATGTAGCAATCCTGTATGGTGGTAGTGGTGTGCCATGGAGTTGGTTCCAACTCATAGTGACCCTGTACAGGGTTTCTGAGGCTGTAAATCTTTACAGAAGCAGATAGCCTCATCTTCCGCACAACAGCTGGTAGTTTTGAACTGCTGGCCGTGAGGTTAGCAGCCTGATTCATAACCACTACACTACCTTGTATAGTCTAGTGTTTATCCTACAGCGCCACACCAGGACTCCGTTTGCTATTGTAAAGTGCCGTTGAGTCAATTTCAATTCATAGCAACCCTGTATAGGGTTCCAAGAAGTGACTGGTAGGCTTGAACTGCCAACCTCATTGTTCCCAGTCCAGTGCAGATCCTACAGCACTATACCAAGAGTCCAGGACTCCTATTGTTGTTAGAAGCCATCACTATCAGTACCAACTCATAGCAACCCTGTGCACAATAGAATGAAACACTGCCCGGTTGAGCCAATCTCACTGTTGTTGCCACTCTTGAGCCCATTGATGCTGCCACTTGGGGATCTTTCTCTCTTTCTCTGACCCTCCCTTCTCCAGCAACTGGTCCCTCCTGACAATATGTCCAAAGTATGACAGACGAAGTTTGGCCATCATGGCTTCCAAGGAGCACTCTGGCTGCACTTCATCCAAGACAGATCTGTTGGTTCTCTTGGCAGCCATGGCACTTTGAGTATTCTCCTCCAACACCATAACTCAAAAGCATCAATTCTTCTATGGTCTTCCTTATTTACTGTCCAGCTTTCACATGTATATGAGGTTATTGAAAATACCATAGCTTTGGTCAGGTGCATCTTAGTCTTCCCTGTAGTGAATATTATCCTATCAGAGACAGCGTTGTACCTCATGACTGATCTGGATATAGTAAACCTTGTGGTTGTCAGGTTCAAAATGGCCAATACCAGTCCATTTTAGCTCACTAATGCCTAAGATAGTGATGTTTATGTCTTCCGTTTTAGTTTTGACAATTTCCAATTTGCCTAGATTCATACATGTATATTCCATGTTCTGATTATTAATGGATGTGTATAGCTGTTTCTCTTTATTTTGAGTTGTACCCCATCAGCAAATGAAGGTCCCACGGGCTTTACTCCCATGGGCTTTACTCCATTCGTGTCATCACGGTCAACTCTACTTTGAGGAGGCAGCTTTTCCCAAGTCGCATTTTGAGTGCCTTGCAACCTGAGGGGCTCATTTTCTGGCACTATATCTGACAGTGTTTTTCTGCTGTTCATAAGGTTTTTCAGATATTCAGAAATAGTTTGTCACTCCTTCTTCCTAGTTACTCCTTTTCGTCTGGAATCTCATCTGAAACCTGTCCACCATAGGTGACCCTGCCGGTATTTAAAATCACAGCAACTCACAAGCCACCACAGTACGACATACTGACAGACCAGTGGTTGAGGACTCCTGTTAGTGAAATATAAATTTAGATGTGCCTAACTGTCCCGATAGTGAATTAGATGGGTTTGAAATATTGGGCATGGACCTCAGATGCTCTCTCAGCATTACTCATTCTTGTCATAGAATTGTATTTATATTACAGGAATAACAAAGTGACATTTTATTATAGATATTGACATGACCACCTAGCAAAACTGTGAGCTCTTTGAAGTTTGGTAACACATTATCCCATTTATTTTGTAACCTCGAACCTAACTCTATACCCATACATTGGTGGTGGTGTTAGCTGCTTTCCAGTTGGTTTTGACTCATGGCAGGCAGCCTTATGGAAAGCAGAGTTAAGCAATGTCCAGTTCTGTGCCTTCTTCATGGTTGATGGTGTGTTGCAGTTCATTGTTGACTAACCGATACTTGCAGCAGACACTTCTCAATTTGAGTCCTGTTAAATGAATGTCCTTGCAAAAAAATGATACCAACCATACTTCCCTTAGTACTCTCCACTTCTCATCTGGGTTTGATAATTCATTACATTGGCCACACAGAATTCAGATACCACATGTAGGATCAGAACTGGACTATGAACCACAAGGTTGGCAGTTCAAACCTACCAGGCTGTACCTCGGAAACCCTATACAGGGCTGCTATGAGTAGGAACCAACTCCACAGCACTTAACAACAACAACTCATAGTTAACGGGCTTTATTAGGGAAGTTAATAGCTTATAATTTGGAGTCAGAAATGCTCAGGGCACAGTCGTTCTGGTCAGGACAACCTCTCCTGTGCCCACAGACAGGCCTCTCGCTGCTTGCCCAAAGTTCCAAAGCTCTACTAGGGCTGCTGATAACTGCCCCCAGGACACACCCCTCCATCATAAATCTCAGCCTGAAGTCACCTGGCTCTACAAAGCAAGCTCCCCTAATCAAATGCCTGAAGACAATCCATTCTGCCGGCAAGCCTCCCAGGTCACTGGTTTTACTTACTCCATGGGCTGGGAGCCCCAAACTCTTGTCTTGTGCTTTGGATTTTGGTTCTGCTGCTGCTGCTCTGCCGCTCCTTTACTACTCATCTGGTGTCGCAGCGTTCTGTCCCTGGGTCAAGGAGGTTCAGTGCACAGGTAGCATCTCAGGGCCCAAAAGACATGCTCCACACCTTGCTCTTCTTTGATGTTTGTGAGATTCCCCCTCCTGCTTCTGAGATGGCTCCATTTTATACACATTAGAGTTACAAGTTTTCGCAGCTAACCTTGTAAACAGTTGTTCACAACTGTTGTCCTATCCTTCCTTCTCCCACCCTCTCTTATCCAGATCCATCCGGGCTAAAACATTGTCTGCTGGGAGTTACTATGGTTAGAAGAGCCATATGAAGGGATGCACTGCATTTCTGAAGGCTTTGCTTTACCGTTAAGGCTGACTCTATGGCAGCTACCAACATTACTATTTTTGAGCATGCAGCTCTTCCTCAGTTTTATTTTGAGTATCTTCCAACCCGGGGTTCATCTTCCAGCGCTACCTGGGGCACACTCTGTTGTGATCCGTAGGGTTTTCCTTAGCTAATTTTTGGAGGTAGAATGCTAGGTCTTACTTCCTAGCCCATCTTAGTCTGGAAGTTCCACTGAAAACTGTCCACCATGAGTGACTGCTGGTATTTGAAACACTGGGAGCATAGCTTCCAGGATATAACACAATTCAGGCCACCACAGCACGGCAGACTGACAGATGGGGGTGGTGCAGGACATTGTAGATATTCAGAAGACGTTTAGATAGTACTGGCATGGAATAGCAACAGTCTTCTGGAAAAGCTGCTCTGGTTGACAATACAAAAACCCAGAAGTTCCAGAATCTACTTGAAAGTTAAATTAGCATGGAAGAATGGTTAATAGCTCTCATTCTTTGGTCTACCCTGGTTTATTGATGCATTTCGGAATCACTAATGTAGAAAGCCCTGGTGTGGTACTGTTGTATTAACACTGGACTGCTGACTACTAGGTTGTCTGAGGAGTGGCTGGTGAATTTTCCCTGCCAGCCTTGCAGTTTAAACCAACCTTGCAGTCCAGTACGTTATCCCATGGCGCCACACCGAAAAGTCTATTAGATGCTTTAAAAATATATTATTTACTTCAACTTTGTTGTTCATAGATTAAACGAAGGTCATAACTACGAATTTGAGAAATCATGCTTCATGTAGGCAAGAATTAATTGTAGCTTCCTTTATAGTTGAAGGGCATTAATTGAAGCACCAAAACATTTTTATAACATTGATTTACAATGTAAGTCAAATGACCTACATGTTATTTGTTAAATCTCTGCCTAGAAAATTTCATGTTTTCAATTTTAGTTGTGGTGGATTAAGGGATGTAAATGCTGCCATAATAGCTTCTGAAATGAATTTTGAATTTTAGCAACATTTGTGTGTCATTCAGCAAAGTACAAAAGGTTATAAAGTAGAAATAAAAAGTGGATACAAGTCAGGCTGTTAATCTCACGGTCAGCAGTTTGAAACTGCAGTTCAAAACTACCATCTGTTTTGCGGGAGAAAGATGAGGCGAGGCGTTCTGCTCTTATAAAGATTTACAGCCTCGGAAACCCTGTGCAGGGTCTCTATGAGTGGGAACCGACTCCATGGCACATAACAGCAACATAATCTCACTGCCAGTTTAATTTTCTTAATTTGTTTCTGTTCCACATACATAAATACGTTTATGACATTAAAAAAATAGAAATAATATTTATAAGTGATTAGAAAACGTAAAAATTATTTCTTAGTATCTTTCACTTCCCAAAATTTATTGGTATCAGTCCCAGAAAATTTTCATCGCATCTGTATATCTTTGGTGCCTGGTGTGGCACTGCAGGATAGCTTGTTGTTGTTGTTGTTGTTAAGTACTGTGGAGTTGGTTCTGACTCATAGTGACCCTGCATAGGGTTTCTGAGGCTGTGAATCTTTACGGGAGCAGAACACCTCACCTCATCTTTCTCCTGCGGAATGCCTGGTAGTTTCAGACTGCTGACCTTGAGGTTGGCAGCCTGACTCCGTAACCACTACACTACCAGAGCTCCTTGCAGGATCGGTAGTAGTCTGGTAATTGCAAGGTTGATGGTTCATACCCACCAACTCTTCCTTGCAACCCTGAGGCGGAATTTAATCAAGGCACTTAACAACAACAATGTATCTTTAAGGAAATATTTATACAAAGTCTTGATGTTGTATATTATATTTGACATCTCACTCCCCCCAACTCCCTAGTTAATAAATCTTGGCAATCTTCTCATACCAGTGCATGTTGTTGTTGTTATGTGCCGTGGAGTCGGTTCCGAATCATAGCAACCCTGTACAGGGTTTCTGAGGCTGTAAATCTTTACAGGAGCAGAAAGCCTTATCTTTCTCCCGCGGAACAGCTGGTAGTTTCAGACTGCTGACCATGAGATTAGCAGCCCGATTTGTAACCATTATGCTACCAGAGCTCCTTACCAGTGCATGTAGAGCTACCTTATTCTTTATTAACAGTGGTATCACTTGGAAGGAGCTCTGGTAGTACAAAAATTAAGTTCTCAGCTGCTAACCGAAAGGCATGCAGTTAGATAGTACCCACCAACCAGTCCCTTGGGAGACAGATGTAGCAGTCTCCTTCTGTAAACATTACAACCATGGAAACCTTGTGGGACCATTTCTAATCTGTCCTGTAGTGAGGGTTGCTCTGAGTCGGAATCAACTTGGTGGCAACAGGTTTCTGGTTTGTATCACCTGGATATGCCATAGTATATTCCACAGGCTTATATTGCTAGATATTTGGATTGTTTCTAGGTTTTTATGCAAGCTGCAGTAAAAGTCTAATTCATACTTTGGCATAGGATAATTCCTGAGCAAGGAGATTGCTGGGTCAAAGGGTATGTGCATATTTAAATCTTGGTCTCATTGCCATTCAAAGTTTATACCAGTTTTCACTGCTGGCATGGTCCATACTTGTTTTCCCCACACTTTTGCCAGCACTGGGTATTTGCATCTTTTTAAGAAGTTTCTCACAATGCAGTAGGTGAACTACATTCTTTTTCAAAGTAAGGAAACTATATGGTGTTTTAAAAAATTTATGGATTTAAAATTTTAAAATTTTATGAACAGGCAAGTGTTCTTATTGAAATTCTTGTTTATATTTTACATATTAAGAGACGAAATTGGACTGATCCCATGTCCTGAAGCTAGGTATAACCGGAGTCCCATAGTCCTGGTTGAAAACAAGCTTGGCGTGGAGAGTTGGTGTGTCAAGTTCCTTCTACCGTATGTCCACAACAAGCTGCTGCTGTACAGAACAAGAAAGCAATGGCTGAACAAAGATGGTAAGTGTGAACGTAGCCTCCTCCTCCTCGCTTTTAGAAGCAGTTTGGGATATAGATGGAAGAGCTCTGATCTGGGCTTGATGTTTCTGGATTCTAGTTCTGGTTCTACCATATCAGGTGCTTATTTTCCCTGTCAGATGAGGAGTGTGGTGTGGGAGACGTGTGGTATGTACTTCTCAGGACTAGATTAAGTTGTATTCAAATTCTGCATCTACAGTGATTCTCTAGCAGGGCTTCAAGTAGGATTCCAGGCCACCTACTATAACCAGAGCAATTCTAATTTTGTCTGCTTTATGTTTTGGGGTCATTTGTAAGATTTTATATGAAGAAAGTTTTCTGATTGCTTAAAAAAAATGCTTGAATATCTCTGAAGAGGTCTCTAGTCCCTACAAATTCATGCTCTCTATTATTACTGTAGTATTTTATGAGTCTAGAACTCATTTAGAGTCCTGGTGTGATGCTATAGGATAAGCACAGAACTGCAAGGTCAGTTTGAACCATTAGGTCAGCAGTTTAAACTCACCAGTTGTACCTCAAAAACCCTATACAGGGTCACTATGAGTCCGAACAGACTGGATGGCACTCAACAACAAGAGCAGCAGAACTCATTTGGAGTCCTGATGTGACGCGCTATAGGATAAGCACTGGGCTGTGGTTCAAAACTCACCAGCCACTCCTCAGAAACCTTATATAGGGTCACTGTGAGTCGGGACCAATTAGACAAGACATAACAACAACAACAGGAACTCATGTGGGAGTCCTGGTGTGCTGTAGGATTAACACTGGATCGCAAGGTTGGCAGTTCAAACTCACCAGCTGCTCCTTAGAAACCCTATACAGGGTCCCTGTGAGTTGGAACTGACTCAGCGTCATTTAGCAATAACAGTAGAACTCATTTTAGTAGCAGTCCAAATGGCACAATAGAGGCATGATGATGGTGGCTGTGTTGTGCACCTGTCCAGAGTTTTCTGCAGATGCTGTTGCTCTGAATTCCCTATCGAGCTCTGGCCCTGGTGCCCTGTTCCCACAGAAATGAAAAAGGAAAGTGGTCCCAGTATTCATGTCTCCCACTCCTCTAAGACGGTTCTTCACAGCTTCAGCCAATCTCTGCTCAGTCCACTTGTTTTCTTTTCCTTGTGTTCCCTCATTTGTGGTGAAGCCTGCTGTGCACACATCTGTTTATCCTTTCAGGCTCACTTCAAGTCTCATATGTCTTGGGGTACTCCTCTGAGACTATGTCTTAGATTGTTTTGGTAAAGCTTTCTTGTCCACATACAGTTTGTTGTTGCTGCTAAGTGCTGTCGAGTTGATTCCGACTTACAGTGACCCTGCTAAGGGTCTCTGAGGAGTAGCTGATGGGTCTGAACTGCCAACCTTGTACGCAGTCTAATGCTGATCGTACAGCACCACACCTCCATACAGCAGCACCTTGAAAAGTGCTTAATATTGCCTGGAGGGTGACTGTGAATAAAAATTTTGTGTCCTAGAGAATTTCATTCTGCTCAATAGCCATTAGAGGACTCCTGGTGTGGCACAGTAGTCTAATACGCTGGACTGCAAGGTCAATTTGAACCACAAGGGCGGCGGTTCAAGCTCACCAGCTGCTTCTTGGAAACCTTATACAGGGTTGCTGTGGGTTGGAACCAACTCAATGGCACTTAACAACAATAACAATAACTCTTACTAGAAGCTGTGCTAAGTACTGTGAGAGTTAAAAAGAATTGTGCACAATCCTGGTACTCAGTGAGTTTATAATTATGTGAGTAACAGTCTCTATTAGGGGATTAGCGGGGACTGTGAAGGAAAAAAATACGCTGATTTCCTTAAACTTCTCTCAGCACTGTCCTAGCACATACAGCGGGGCTTCCAAAAGTCCATGGGAAAATGGAATGAAAAGATAATGGAATTTTCACATGAGCATTTTGAAACCCTTTCACATAGCACTCTTCCTTGTTTGATGGTAGTGGCTATGTGCCGTGGAGTCAGTTCCAACTCATAGTGACCCTGCACAGGGTTTCCAAGGCTGTAAATCTTTACAGGATCAGAAAGTCTCATCTTTCGCCCGCCCGTGGAACAGCTGGTAGTTTCGAACTGCTGAACTTGTGGTTCGCAGCCCATTGAAAAGGAGTCTGGATTAAAGATTTCATGTGAAACAATTTTGGTGATTATTTCATACAACTAGTCCTCTCATAAAGATTTCTTCATTAGAAGACTATTCCCAGATTTTCTTGAAAGGTAAGGATATTTGTTGTTGTTAGGTGCCATCAAGTCAGTACCGACCCAAAGCAACCTTATGCACAGCAGAACGAAACACTGCCCAATTCTGGGCCAACCTCACTACTGTTGCCACACTTGAGTCCATCGATGCTGCCACTTGGCCAATCCGTCTCATTGGGGGTCTTCCTCTTTCTCTTTGACCCCTCCACCTTACCAAACATGATATCCTTCTCCAGTGACTGGTCCCTCCTGACAATATGTCCAAAGTATGAGGGATGAAGTTTGGCCATCTTGGCCTCTAAGGAGCACACCCGCTGCACTTCTTCCAAAAACGGATCTATTGGTTCTTTTGGCAGCCCATGGCATGTTCAGTATTCTTCTCCAACATGATAACTCAAAGGCATCAAGTCTTCTACAGTCTTTCTTATTCACTGTCCAGCTTTCGCATGCATATGAGATTATTGAAAATACCATAGATTGGGTCAGGCACACCTTAGTCCTCAAGCTGACATCTTTGCTCTTCAGCACTTTAAAAAGGTCTTGTGCAGCAGATTTGCATAGTATAATACATAGTTTGCTTTCTTGACTGCTGCTTCCGTGAGTGTTGATAATTGATCCAAGAAGAATGAAGTCCTTGACAACTTCAGTCTTTTCTCCCTTGATAAGAATATTGTTTATTGGTCCAGTGGTGAGGATTTTGGTTTCCTTTACACTGAGATATAATCCATATCGAAGGCTGTGCTCTTTGATCTTCATCAGTAAGTGTTTTAAGTCCTCTTCACTTTCAGCAAGCAAGGTTGTATCATCTGCATATTGCAGGTTGTTAATGAGTCTTCCTCCAATCCTGATGCCACATTTTTCTTCATATAATGCAGCGTCTCGGATTATTTGTTCAGCATACAGGTTGAATAAGTATGGTGAAAGGATGTTTATCTGCTTTTAAATCCACATCCTTTAATCTCCATTTCCATGACCCTCTTATAGGTTTCATTAACATGTTACAGGTGACACTACGAAAGGGTATAACACCTCATAAATCCATGAAGTTTCTTCTGGCCAGACAGAGCTGTGTTATGTGTGTTCTGGTGCATGGAAGTGTGTAATTGAGCCAATATTAAACTAACTCTGGGGGGCAGAAATTCATTATTTGGAAAGAAGAAACAAGTGACTTTACAAAACCCGGAGGCTGCTGTTATGTGAAGTCATTAGCTTTGCCCAGATTTCTTTGTACTAGGTTACTGTGCCATCTTCTGCAGCCCTTGCAGGCCCTTGTCTCCATTTCCCTGCTGCTTGTCCGTATGGTTACTGCACTGCAGACTTTGCTTAGTCTCTTCACCATGCAGTTTTAGTCTGGACAGGCCCAAGAAGACCCAGTGGCTAAATTAACACACCAACAGCTGACATCTAAACTGTGTGTTCTCCTGCAGCTGTAACATGTAAAAAAGGATCTTTTGATTTTATCCTAACTAATATTCTAGAAGAACAAATCTGTTGGAAGAAGTACAGCCAGAATGCTCCATAAAAGTGAGAATGGATAGACTTTATCTCTCATACTTTGGACATGTTATCAGTTCCTGGAGAAGGACATCATGCTTGGTAAAGTGAAGGGGAACCAAAAAAGAGAAAGACCTCCAACGAGATGGGTCATTGCAGTGGCATCAGCAGTGGGCTCACGTGTAGCAGTGGTTTTGAAGACGGCTCAGGATTGGACAGTGTTTCACTCTGTTCTGCAATAGCGTCGCTCTGAGTCAGAACCAACGTGATGGCATCTTAAGTACAGCAACAATATTCAGTGCATTTTTTTGTTTCAATTTTTTTATGTTTGTTGCTTCGAAGATTAGTTGTATGCTGTCACATATTACTCAAGATATATATTGTATTATCAATATAAATAAGGAAGTGAATTTTGGATCTGATAGAAAAAGATACCTCAAAATGCCAACTTAAAACCATTCTGCCAAACTTAGGAACTGAAGCAACTGGAATGCAGAGGTGAATTTTGCTGCAAAAAAAAAAAAAAAAAAAAAAAAAAAAAAATTATATCTATCTATATTTATCTATCTATATATATAGATATAGATATACCCTGTAAAAAGTGTGAGGAAAAGCCCTTTGTTGAGGAAAGTACTGTACCTTGAAAACTGCTCATGTAGGAAATAGTACATGTTCAGAAGAGTCTAGTTACGAAACCTTTCAATTTAAACAGCAGTTTCAGGAGTATCAGTGTCTGTGTGAGTAATCATGCCTGAATCTTAGGCATCCACTTAGGAATGTGTTATGTGACTGAAGGTGACCTTTACTCCTGGGATAGATTTTTTTTTCTTTTTAACCAAAAAGAATTTATGCTCTCATTACTGTACTACATTCCTCAGATGCTTTGGGAAGCATCCCTGTTTAATTATTTGACAAGAGACTGGTTAAAGAAAAAATTCTGCTGTAATAATAGCCTTATTTTGTTTGAGAGAGTAATCAGCAAGGAATTGTCCCTGGGTTTTGAAAAATCCATGACAAATACAAAAAGTAAGAGAGAAGACAGGTATTAGAACACTGAGTGGGCAGGGCTCCTTCCTGCACTCTGACAGTCTCCAGTGTGCCTCTTATGCCTCTTTTCCTTTTTACTCTTCCCACTCTCGGTCCATAATTGAGCCATCTCTCTCAAATCCATTTCCTGCTCTCCATTGTTGTTAAGTGCTGTTGAGTCAGTTCTGACTCATAGCAACGCTGTATAGGATTTCCAGAGTGGCTGGTGAGTTTGAACCGGTGACCTTGCGGTCTAGTGCTGTATCCCGCAGTGCATAGGTACTACTTATTTCTCATTTGGAGTGATGTGATTGCTTAAGTGGTCTGTCCCATTTTCAGTCTTTCTCCTGAAATCATGTATACCATGCAAAACAGCACTCCTGACAATATACCTGAAAAATCAGTTTGAGAGATGCTGTTCTGAAATACGTAGATACTTATATTTTCCAAAGATTCCTACAGGGTCAGGCTAGAGTTCAAACTCTTATATGTGGCATTCAAGGCCCTTCATAGTCATCCCCATCTTAGTTACCAGCCGTTCCTTCCATTTTATACTAAGCATCAGAGTTGTAGACTCAGCCAACAGGCTGAAGCATATATGTTTTTGTTGTTATTAGGTGCCTTCGAGTAGGTTCCATGTGGTGCACAATCGAATGAAACACTGCCTGGTCCTGCACCATCCTCACAATTGTTACATTTGAGCCCATGGTTGCTGCCACTATGTCATTCCATCTTGTTGGGAGTCTTCCTGTTTTTTCTGGCCCTCTACTTTTCAAAGTGTGATGTCCTTTGACAGGAACTGGTCCCTCCTGATAGTTGTCCAAAGTACAAGAGATGCAGTCTCACCATCCTTGCTTCTAAGGGGCGTTCTGACTATTTCTTCCAGGACAGATTTTTTTATTCTTCTGGCAGTCCACAGTACTTTCAATATTCTTCTCCAACACCATACATCAAATGCATCAATTCTTCCAAAGTCTTCTTTATTCATTTTCCAACTTTCACATATGAGGTGATTGAAAATACCACGGCTTGGGGCCAGGCACATTTTAGTCACATATTGTCTTATTCAAAATGGCCATCATCAGTCCAGTGCAGCTCATTAATACCTAGAATATCGATCTTTATACAGTGCATTTCAGTTTTCATGACTTTCAATTTTCCTACATCATACTTAGTATATTCCACATCTGTTTATCAGTGGATGCTTGCACCTTCTTCCCATTTTGAATTCTGCCCCATGTGAAAAATGAAGGCCATGAAAGTCTTCTTGCATCCATTAGATTTGACTCTACTTCGAGGAAGCATCTTTTCCTCAGTTACATTCTGTGTGCCTTCCAACCTGAGGGGCTCATCTTTCAGCTCTGTATCAGGCCATAGTCCACTGCTGTTCATAAAGTTTTCACTGGCCATTTCCCCCCCAGAAGTTCTTCTTCTTAGTCTGTCCAAGTCTAGAAGCTCCACTGAAACCTGTCCACGCTGAGTGATCATGCTGCCTATTAAAATAGACCTTATACAAATGGCAAAGCTTCCAGCATCGTAGCCACACAAATAAGGTCAACTTGACAGATGAGTCATGGAGCTTTGCTTAGGACCTACATTGTTTGATTGGAAGGAAGGAGCATGCTAAGGTTCTGTATCTGCCGATTGAATTAGGTACTGGGTAACATAAAGTCCCATCACTTGTCTGTCAGTTTGTCATACTGTGGTGACTTGTGTGTTACTGTGATTCTGGAAACTATGCCACCAGTATCTTTAATACCAACAGGGTCATTCACAGTGGGCAGGTTTCATCTGAGCTTCCAGACTAAAACAGACTAGGAAGAAGGTGGTGGTGGTGGTGGTAGTATGCCGTGGAGTCGGTTCCGACTCATAGTGACCCTGTACAGGGTTTCTGAGGCTGTAAATCTTTATGGGAGCAGAAAGCCTCATCTTTCTCCCGCGGAACAGTTGGTAGTTTCAAACTGCTGACCTTGAAGTTTGCAGCCCGATTCATAACCACTACGCTACCAGAAGGAGAGGAGGACTATTTCTGAATGTTTAGCCACTTAAAACCTTATGAATAGCAGTGGAACATTCTCAGATTTAATATCAGAAAATGGTGACGTTATGAATAGCACAAAAATATTGTCAGATATAGTGCCAGAAGATGAGCCACTCAGGTTGGAAAGCACTGTGCTGGAAGAGGAATGACCTCACATTCATCATCAAAAAGAACATTTCAAGATCTGTATTGAAAGATAATGCTGCTGTCATAGCATCATACCCACATGCCTACAAGGAAGACCAGCTAAGAAGACCAGCTAATACCACTATTGTTGAAATTCATGCACCAACCACCAAAATCAATAATGATTAAATTGAAAAAGTCTACTAATTCACTCTGAAATTGATCAGACATGCAATCAAGATGTACTGATAATTACTGGTGATTGGAATGCAAAGATTGGAAACAAAGAGGTAAAAGTCAGTCATTGGAATTTGTCCTTGGTGACAGAAATGATGCTGGAGATTCCATGATAGAATTTTGCAAGACCATTGACTTATCCATTACAAATACCTTTTTTAAAATTCATAAGAGATGACTGTACAATTGGCCCTCAACTAAATAGAATACCCAGAAATCAAACTGACAACATCAGTTTGGAAAGAGGAGGCAGAAAAGCTCCATATCATCAGTCAAAACAAGGCCAGGGAAGACTGGTTCAGACCACCAGTTATTCCTATGCAAGTTAAGGCTGAAACTGAAAAAAGTTAGAATAAGTCCATGAGAGCCAAAATAATGACCTTGAACATTCCTCACCTGAACATAGAGATCATCTGAAGAACAGATTTGATGCATTAGATACTAAAGACCGAAGATCAGAAGAGTTGTGGGGTGACATCAAGAACATCATATAGGAAGAAAGCAAAAGGTCATTAAGAAAACAGCAAAGAAGGAAAAGACCTGTCAGAGAGACTCTGAAACTTGCTTTCCAGAGTAGAGATGCCAAACCAAATGGAAGAAGTAAGGAGGTACAAGAGCTGAAGAGAAAATATCAAACAACAACTTAAAGAAGACAAAGTCAAGTATTATAATGAAATGTGCAAAGAAAGACCTCGAGTTAGAAAACGAAAAGGCAAAAACATGCTCAGCATTTCTTAAGTGGAAAGAACTGGAGAAAACAAGTTCTTAATATTGAAGTCTTTTGTGGACAAATTTTTGAGCAATGTAGGAAGTACCAAAAGAAGATGAAAGGAATACATAAAGTCACTGTACCAAAAAGAATGCTTGATGTTCAACCATTTCACAAGGTAGCATATAATCAAGAACCCGTGGTATTGAAAGAAGTCCCAGTTGCACTGAAAGCAATAGTGAAAATCAGGACTCCATAAATTGAGCAGATACCAATTGAAATGTTTAAGCCAACTGAATGCTAAAGTATTTACTAATCTGGGCCAGGAAATTTGGAGGGCAGCTACCTTGGCCAACCAGCTAGAAGAGATCCATATTGTGCAGAAACTATCTAATAGTATCATTAATGTCACATGAAGTAAAATTTTGCTGAAGATAATTCCAAAATGGTTGCAGCAGTTTAACGACAGGGAACTGCCTGAAGTTCAGGCTAGATTCAGAAGAGGACTTGGAACGGGGGCTTGGAACTTTGCTGAGTCAGATGGATCTTGGCTGAAAACAGAGAATACCAGAAAGATGTTTTATTGACTGTGCAAAGGCATTCAATTGCATGGATCATAAAAAACTATGGATAGCATTGCAAAGACTGGAAATTCCAAGACACTCATTTGTGCTCATGCGGAACCTGAACCTAGACCAGGAATCAGTTCAAACGGGATATTGCATGGTTTAAAATCGGGAAAGGTTTACATAAGGGTTGTATCTTTTCACCATGTTTATTTAATTTATATGTTCAGCAAATAATCCGAGAAACTAGACTGTATGAAGAACACTGCATCAGGTTTGGAGGAAGGCTCATTAGCAACCTGCAATACCTAGATGGCACAACCTTGCTTGCTGAAAGTGAAGAGGACCTGAACCACTAATTGAGAAGATCAAAGACTACAGCCTTCCGTATGGAATATACCTCAGTGTCAAGAAAACAGAAATTCTCACAACTGGACCAATAAACAACATCGTGATAAATGGAGAAAAGATTAAAGCTGCCAAGAATTCTGTTATACTTGAATCCACAGTCTGCTTATGGAAGTAGCAGTCTGGAAATTAAGCAATTAGGCAAATCTACAAAAGACCCTTTTCCTCTCTCCCAACTCCCTCAACCTGTTTAAATTAATAATGAATTTTTAAAACTTTTTATTGCGAATGGAGTGAAGTTTTTCAGAGTATATCATTAGTTTTACATTCAGCAAATCTTATATGTTATTTCATCTGAGTAATTACAATTCCTTTAATGTAATGATAATTATTGTACTTCTTCGCTCTGTTTCTTGTTTCCAGTCCTCTTTCTGAACCCTTCTGAATTTTGTCCTTGGGTAAATGCTGCCCTTTTGATCTCCCTCCAGTGGTGGATCATTTTTTGGTGCATATAACTCATTAGTGTTGTCACCCCTGTATACCTATCTATTGCTAGGCTGTTATTGAGCTATGGGGGTGTTTAGTTCCAGAGCTGAAGGGTGATCAAGGGCCATATTCCCAGGGTTCCACCAGTTTTTGTCTGATCAGTAAGCCTGGTCTTTTTTTTTTTTTATGATTTTCAGTTGAATTTCCACATTTTCCTCATGCTATCCAGGACCGTCTAATGTGATCCCTTTTCAGAGCTGTTAGTAGTGATAGGCAGGCACTATCTGGTTCTGGTGTCAGGGTTGTGGAAACTCATGTTCACGTGCTGTGTTAGTCCATTCGACTGTTTCCAAGCGTCTTTAATTTTCATCACTCTTCTTTCCTCCAGACATGGAGAGACCAATAGTTGTAGATTAGATGGCTGCTTTTAAGATCCCAGTTGCTACTCACCAAAGTAGAATGTAAAACATTGTTTTTATGGATTATGTTATGCCAATTGATCATGCTATCCTGGAGATTATGGTCTTGAACTCCTAGGCCCAGCAATTTATTCCTTCAAGGTGTTCGTTGTTGTTGTTAAGTGCTGTCAAGTCAACTCCAGCTCATGGCGACCTGTATAGGGTTTCTGAGGAGCAGCTGGTGAGCTTGAACCGCCAGTCTTGCAGTTAAAACGGCTTTGCAGTCTGACGCGTTAACCCACAGAGTCACATCAAGGTGTTTAGTAATGTGCAAAAGACTTCTTTAAAGGTTTAAAGAACAAAGATATCTCTTTGTGGACCAAGGTAGGCCAGACCCAGGCCATGGTATTTTTAATTGTGTTACATGTATGTGAAAACTGGAAAATGAATAAGGAAGACAAGGGAAGTATTTATGCATTTGCATTATGATTTTGGTGCAGAATATTGAAAGTGTCATGAATTGCCAGAAGAACAAACCAATCTATGTTGTAACAAGTACCACCAGAATGCTCCTTAGGAGCCAAGTTGGCTAGATGTACTTTAGACATGTTATCAGGAGGGACCAGTCCCTGGAGAAGGACATTTCTGCTTGAAACAGTGGAGGGTGTAGGACAAAAAGGAAGACCCCAACGAGATGGGTTAACAACACAGTAGCTTCAACAGTGTGATTGAACATCACAACAATTGTGTGGATGACACAGGGCTGGGCAGTGTGTTGTTCTATTGTGCATGGGGTCACTATGAGCTAGAGTGGACTTGATGGCACCTACCAACATCTTTGATGTTTAGATGTGTAAAGCGATTTTGCTATCATGTGCAAAAATCAAGCAGTTAACCAGCATGAAATCCTGGTGGTGCAGTGCTTAAAGCATTTGACCGACAATGGAAAGATCAGTGATTTTGAACCTCCATAGGAAAAAGATGTGGCCGTCTGTTTCTGTAAAGATTTACAGTCTTGGAAACCCTGTGGGAGAGTTCTGTTCTTTGAATTGGAATTGACTTTATGACAGTGGGTTTTAATGAACTGCATTGTAACTGCCTGTCTCTTCAGTACCTAGTTACTGAATGTTGTGTGCTAATGCACTGAGATAGTGACCCATAGACATACCCTTGAAATGACTCCCCAAATAGAGAATGATCTCTGTGTGATTTGATTGGGGTAAATGCTGAGAATGTAAAAGGAGTGCATCTTACCAGAGGAGCCAAGGGGAGCCAGAATCCTGAATCGGAAAGCAATTAGCCAAGGTGGAGAGAAAAGTCTTCCAGACCGAGAAATGTAATGTGCACAAACCAGAGATGAGACCATCTTTTAGACGTTCCACCTAGACTGTGGTTGTGTGTGTTATTACCACCACTGTTGATATGGTTTAAATCCTGTGATTCTTAGAAGTTGAGAAGTGTCCCACTGCTCAGCCAACTTGTTAAGTATTAAGTGCTGTGGAGACATTTCTGAATCATTGCGACCCTGCATAGGGTTTCTGAGGAGCATTTGGTGGGTTTGAACAACCAACCTTGTGGTTAACAGCACAGGACTTACAGCACAGTGCCACTCGGCTAACTTACAAGATTCTTTTTCTCCCTCTTGGCTGCACCAGGTCCCAGTATCATCTGCAGGACAAAGCTAGGAGATAAACAGGTGTTATAGCAGGAATTTAATTACTGTTCTCACTTCATGAGATAGTACTATTAGCTTCATTTTTACATGTGAGGGTAAGCTCCATGGATAGTCAGTGGAGAAGGGTAAGTTGTGTAGGTGGTCTGATGGGTTTGGCTTTAAGGCCTGAGCTCTTAACCACTCCTCTGTGCTGGGAGATGATATGGCATTCCTTTAGTCAAGGGCCACATCTTCTTCATCTTTACCTAGCTTGTCCTGGCTTATTGATGCTTAGAAAACTTGTTGCGTAAGTGAGTGATTTGAATATGTAAAAGATAGCAATTTCCTTTTAACTATATATTTTCTGTTTAAGGGAGTAATAATTAAAGTGAATAAATAACAAAGTAAGGTATAGAAATGAAAGATTTCTTCCCAACTCAGTAAATCAGGAAAACCTTTACGGAGGGAGATTCCTGGCAGAGAGGATAGCAAACAGGTAAATTTGAGGTCTATTCAGAGAATGGCGGCATCTGGTTCAGATGGTTCTCTTAAATAGGGCCAGTTCAGGCTGACAAGGAGATTGGAACCAAGTTCTAGAAGGCCTGGTTTCCAGGTCCTTTTCCCCGGCACCCTGTAGTCTAGTCCTGCTCTGTGGTCCATAATCTCTCAGCACACTAGCGTTCAGGCCTCTTAAGCGCTTCTCACTCTTTTTCCACAGTCTCCGGTGCTTCTTACCACCTGTTCGTCTAGTCTGTCCTGACTGTCCCAGTAAGAATTCATTGCAGCTTCTTTACTAATCCCTATCTTGTGCTTCTATTTCACAATTATTTCATTTTACTCTGTATGGCTACTTGTATATATGTCTCTCCAACTGCATTTTGACTTTTAGAGGGCAAAATCTGGGCTTTATCATTGTATCTGTCTCCTTAACCTTAAGGGCCCAGCTTAATGTTTTGCACATAGTCAATACTTGGAACATGTATGAAATTAAGTAATTGTACCGAAACTTGTATTTCTATTCCTTGGTAAAAATTAAATAAATACCAAAAACTACTAAAAGTAAAAGAATGCAAGGTTTCTTAGCTAATTCTTTGTTGTCCTGTTGTGTGTATGTATGTAATGACTTGTAATGGAGGACTACAATGTGCGGAGGCTACTGCTCATGTAGTGACTACTCAGTGGTGATGAAATCACAGGCTCACACTGAAATGGAATCATTGATATTCACATTAACTAGGATGTTTTTAAGTGATGGTTCAAACTCATCAGTGACTCCTTGGAAACTCTATACAGGGTCACTATAAGCCAGAACTGACTCCACAGCATCTAACAACAACAACAACAACATAGGAGTATATTTTTTAAAGTTTATCCTTATTTAAACATTAAGAATGCCCCAGCTATTTATAGTAGACTGACATTTCAAACACAGTCATATTGAGTTGTTGTTAAGTGCCATTGGGTTGATTCCGACCCATAGCAACCCTGTATAGGGTTTCCAAGGAGCAGCTGGTGAGCTTGAACCACCAACCTTGCAGTTCAAATGACTTTGCAGTCCAGCTCATTAACCCACAGCGCCATACCAGGACTTCAACTTGTTAAACGTGCAAAATGTTGATTTTGCCTCATAATAATTGAGTCATTGTAGGCAAATTACTTAAATTGTAAATCTGTTTTCCTATCTGTAAAATGGAAAAAGAATATTCTTGGACTTTGATTGGGAAAATGCAACAGAATAATGTAAAATACTAGTCCCATGCCAAACCCACTGCTATTGAACCAATTCTGATTCATAGCTACCCTATATAGGATTTTTGAGGACATCAGTCTTTACAAGCGGTTAGTGGATTTGAACTGCTGACCTTGTGGTTAGCAGTCCAGTATTATCCTATAGCGCCGCCAGGACTCCCGATACAGGAGTAAAAATTTGTGTAAGAAAGAATAATGTTTGCAAGGGGATATAAATGAATTGGATTAAGAAGGTTGGGATTATGAGCAGGTTGTTTTTTCCCTTGAAGATTTTTTTTTTTAAACGTACCATTGTTTCCATATTGACTTAAATTTTTTTTTTTTTTTTTTTTACAAATCTTTAGTACAAAAAGGGAGTCCTGGTGTGGCACTGTGGGTTAATGTGCCAGACTGCAAAGCCGTTTGAATTGCGATGTCGGCAGTTCAAGCTCACCAGTTGCTCCTTGGAAACCCTATACAGGGTCGCTTTGGGTCGGAACCGACTCAATGGTGCTTAACAACAACAACAGTACAAGAAAGTCTTGAGGAAAATCTTTATGTCCTTGATAGCTTAGAATAGGATGTTGTTGTTAAGTGCTGTTGAGTCAGTTCCGATTCATAGCAACCCTGTATAGGGTTTCCAAGGAGCAGCTGGTAAATTTCAACTGCCGACTTGGTGGTTCAAACCAACCTTGCAGTCCAGTGCTTTATCCTGTAGCACCACACCAAATAGCTATCATTAAAGCTAGTTTGGCATGAGATATGTACTAGTATTACTTAGGGTACACACACACACACATATACACTAGAGGCTTCACAAAGTTTATGAAAAAATTTAATTAGCTATTCATTCCATTTTCCATGAATTTTTGAAACCCCTTTATATACATTTGTTTAAGAAGTAAGAACATATACAGCAAAACACCCACCAATTCAGTAGTTTCTACAGGCTCAGTGACATTGATTACAATTTTTGATTTGTACAGCCATTCCTTCCCTCCCTATCAGAGGTGTTCCTCCCTCAGTAATCCAACTCATTGTCCCCTGAGGTTCCTGTCTGATCTTTCCAACCGCTGTTGTCCATTTGATCTCAAATAGATAGTTCTTTAAAAAAGCATAATGCTCAAGGCAGACCTGTTTTACTAGTTAAGCTAAACTGTGGCTTGCTTTTAAGATTTAAGGTTTTATCTAGGGGATATTTTGGGCTTAAGGTTCAAAGGTTATCTCAAAACTCGAGGACTATTTGTTTTTAATACGACTTCTCTTTATTTTAGAATTGATAGATGTCACATGCACCCTGCTGCTTCTAAACCCAGATTTTACCACTGCATGGAATGTGAGGTATGTCATTTTCATCAACGAGAAGATGAATTTTAAGGAAATTCCTGAAGATATAAGCCCCATGTGTTCTTTTGAAGAAATGAAATATAAACCGTACTTACATGGCCTCTTAAACTTTTCACAGTATCTCTATGATAGCTCTAACATACACGTTGCCTCTTTGGCATGTCTATAAAGTTCCTTGCCTGAAGTAGAACTTGTCATGTTGAATTTCAGTACACTATTTGATACCTGCTTGATGCTTCTTCCTGTTTGAGGAGATGAGGGCACTCAACACCATCACTTGCGTTGTGAAGCAGTGTTTGGTATATTTGAGAAGCACTGCATTGCAATGGAAAGTGTGTAGGATGAGGATTCAAGTACTTACTATCACGGAGACCTCTGTGGGACAAGTCATTTGCAATCTCTGAGACTTGGCTATTTTGGAGATGAGTCGCATTTTATCTGAATTTTGCACCTTTTATACTCAAAATACTTTATAGAAATATTAAAATTCATACCAGGTTTAATTTTTTTCACCAAAGTATTTTCAACTAAACAATATAATAGTATGTTGTTATTGTTGTTAAATGCTGTCGAGTTGCTTAAGTTGTTCCAGCTTATAGCAACCCTCGTGGCTTTAATGGTGAATTTACCAAACATTCAAAGAAGAACTGACACCAGTTTTACTCAGACTATTCCAGAACATAGAAAAGAATGGAAAACTCCTGAATACGTTTTATGAAGCAAGCATAACCCTAATACCAAAACAAGGCAAAGATAACACTGAAAAGAAAATTATAGATCAATGTCCCTCATGAACATAGATGCAAAAATTCTCAACAAAATCGTAGCTAATAGAATTCAACAGTATAAAAAAATATAGTAATATGCCAAGTGGGATTCATTCCAGGGATATAAGAATAGTTCAGTATTAGAAAAACAATCAGCATAATCCACAATGTAAATAAAACAAAGCAAAAGAACCACATGATCATATTGATTGATACAGAAAAGACATTTGACAAAATCCAACATCCATTCCTGATAAAAGCACTCAACAAAGTAGGAATTGAAGGGAAGCTCCTCAACATAATTCAGAGCATATATACAAATCCAACAGACAACATCATCCTCAATGAGCAGAAACTGAAAGTATTACCTTTGTGAACAGGAACCAGAAAAGGATA
>NW_006408532.1:14279808-14281202 GCF_000296735.1 Chrysochloris asiatica | reverse complement strand
TGATTTTTAAAAATCAAATGATGGGGCTTCCAATGGCCAGCAATGTCAGCAGCAAAATAACTAATATCCTGGAATCCCTGGTTGTCGGAGTTAATGCACTCAGCAGCTAACAAAGAGGTTGGAGTTTTGAGTCCAACCAGAGGCACCTTGGAAGAAAGGCCTGGCTATCTACTTCTAAGAGTCAACCAATGAAAACTCTGTGGAGTGCAGTTCTACTCTGACGCACACGGGACCAACCTCTATGAGTCCAGGTTGACTCAACAACAGCTATTCCATGCCAGTTCCACTCTGTAATCCCAAAATAATGCAGTGGTCTCTTTCTTTCTGAGTTGGTTTTTTCTTCACATTTATTTCATGATCATTGCTTAATTCTTTCTTGCTCTGTAAGCAGTGTACCACTAATTAAGATTCTTTAAATGACTAGAGAAGCACATACAAGGCGGGGCTTCAAAAAGTATGTGAAAAAAAATTTCATTATCTTTTCATTATGTTTTTCTAGTAACTTTCTGAAGCACCTGTGTATGCCTGAAAACAAGTACCTCAAATAAAAAGTATATTCCATTTATCCAAAAAGAAGAAAATTGTAGACTTATTTCAAAATACAAATTTTAAGTAACGTATAAAATAAGTGTCTTGCTCTGATATTTAATGTTTCAGTTTGCTAACATGTAAAATAACATGGAATAATTGATAAATTGTGTTTCAAGAAGCAGTTTTACTCAAAATTTATAATCTGGAGTCTCTGGTCGATGCATGCAGTTAATGTGCTCAGCAGCTAGCAAAAAGGTTGAATTTATGAGTGCAACAAGAGGTACTATGTGTGACTGAAGATTCCTGGTGTGGCTTTGTAGGATCAGCACTGGACTGCCAACCACAAGGTTGACAGTTCAAGCCCACCAGCTGCTCCTTGGAAACACTGTATAGGGCTGCTATGAGTCGGAACTGACTCGATGTCACGTAACAACACAACAACAGATTCCTATTGAATAAATTATAAAAATTGAATTTCTAGGTTATGTGTTAGCCATAATTTAGCCAGGTCCTTTGTTTCTTATTAAAGTTATCCTCAAAAGACATTTCCACAAATATCCAGTACCGGCATATATTCATTCTTGCTCCCAGGAATGTTTTAAATTGATACTCAAGTTTTGCTTTCTATCAATGAAAATCAGATGATAAACATATATATTAATAAATACCATTCACTGATGTTCTTTCAGACTGTTTTCCCCAAATACTACTTTGTTTTTCACATCAAGGAATTAAGAGAGCATGCCATCATTTAAGAAACTTTGTAAAGACCTGATTATGAGGTAACTTCTTTTCTGAGGAAAATTTTATTAACTCCTTTTATATATGGAAATGGAGTCCAGGTGTGGCGCTGTGGGCTAATG
>NW_006408532.1:14277485-14278428 GCF_000296735.1 Chrysochloris asiatica | reverse complement strand
CTTTTGCAGCAGATTGGCCCAATACAATATGTCATTTGATTTCTTGATGGTTGTTTCCATGAGTATTGATTGTGGATGCAGTTAAAATGAAATTCTTGATAACTTCAGTCTTCTTCATTTATCTTGATGTTTATTGGTCCACTGTGAGGATTTAGGTTTTCTTTACATTGAGATACAATCCATACTGAAGGCTGTAGTCTTTGATCTTTGTCAGCAAGTGCCTCAAGTTCTCCTTACTTTCTGTAAGCAATGTTGTATCATCTGCATATCTCAGGTTGTTAATGAGTCATCCTCTAATCCTGGTGCTGCATTCTTTGTATGGAGTATATGGAGTAGCTTCTTGGATTATTTATTCATCATATAGATTGAATAAGTATGGTGAAATAATAGAAACCTGACACATGTCTTCTTTCCTGATTTTTAAACCACCCAGTATCCCTTGTTCTGTTTGAACTCCTGCCTATTGTTCTGTGTACAGATTCCTCTTGAGCACAGTTAAGTGTTCTGGAATTCCCTTTCTTCAAAATGTTTATCTGTATTTTGTTATGATCCACATAGTTGGATGCCTTTGCATAGTCAGTGAAACACAAGCATTTTTCTACTATTATCTACTTTGAGCCACGTCCTTCAGACGTCAGCAGTGATGTCTTCATTCCAGGTCCTCTTCTGAAGTAGTGAGCTGAAATGGACAGGCATTGGCCTTTTTGAATTGAACTGCCAGATGATTTACTATGCCAGGGAATGACAGATGCAAAAGAAATGGTGTAGCATTCATTTTCAAAAGGAACGTTTCAAAGTTGGAAATAGAAGTGCCTCATGGCCCAGTATATGTCAGGAAAACAAAAATCCTCACCACTGGACCAATAAACAACATTCTTATCAATGGAGAAAAGATTGAAGTTGTCAAGGTCTTCATTCTTCTTGGATCAACTATCAACACTCG
>NW_006408532.1:14275185-14276333 GCF_000296735.1 Chrysochloris asiatica | reverse complement strand
CAATAAAGACAGGTGAAGACACAGGGATGGTACGTGTAGGTGTAAGGGGGTAGTGGTAAGTAGTGTTATATATACAACTTTGGAAAAACAGTGATATGCAGGCAGATAAATGGGCAGATTTGGACCTTTGCTATGGGCTGGGTAAATGGACATAGCCTGAGTGACTGTGGGGAGAAGAGTGGGAGTTTATTCACAAATGCATGCTGGTTAGAAAGAGTATTTGTTCGTGGGTATTTTACCTTGCTGCAAATACAGCTATGAATGCGGTAGAGCAAACAGTGGGCTAATGATGAAAATTTAGTAGATGTTATCAGACATCTTAATGTAATGAGTTGCTGGGTCTAGGGTCTCAGGACTGTATACTATGATCAACTGGTGTAACAATCCACACAGACAGTGTTCTGCATCCTACTTTGGTGAGTACTTTGGGATCTTAGAAGCTCATGCGCTTCTATACTTCAGAAGCTCATTGATTTCTCCATGTGCGGAAGAAAGAATGATGAGAATTGAATATGCTTGGAATCCATTAGTGCAAGAAACTAATGGAACCGGTGAACATCCATCTCCATGACTCTTTGAGACCAGAAGCACTAGATGGTGACTGGGTACCACTACCGACTGCTATGAAAGGAATGACATTAGAAGATCCCATGTAGAATGAGAGAAAATGTGGAACAAAACTCAAAATTATAAAAGAAATTTACTGATCAGCAAAAGACTAGAGGGATCTGTTTTCCAAAGGTAGTTGGAAAATATGGCGTTGGTGATGGAAATGGCTCTGGAGATCATTTAATAGAATTTTGCAATACCAACAACTTGCTCATTGCACATACTATTTTTCAACAACATAAATGGCAACTATATATGTGGACTGTACACATGGACCTCGCCAGATAGAATCCATAGGAACCAAAGTAACTACATCAGTGGAAAAAGACCATAGAGAAGCTTAATGTCATTAGCTAAAAAACAGCCAGGGCTGACTGTGGAATGGACCATCAGTTGCTCATATGCAAGTTCAGGCTGAAGCTGAAGAAAATGAAAAGTCCACAAGAGCCAAAGTATGACCCTGAGTAGATCATATCTGAATTTAAGGCTATCTTATGAACAGATGTGATGCATTAGACGCTAATGACTGACGACCAGAA
>NW_006408532.1:14266663-14274765 GCF_000296735.1 Chrysochloris asiatica | reverse complement strand
GAAACCCTATACAGTGTTGCTATGAGTCAGAACCAACTCGACAGCACTTAACAATGACAACAACAACATGGGCAAAATATTGAATTATGCAAGAACCATAAAACAAAGATGAATACAGTCACTGTGACAAAAATAACTGATTGATGTTCAGTCACTTTAAGAGGTCAAGAACCAATGGCATTGAAGAAAGAAGTTGAAGCTGTACTGAGGCCATTGACGAAAAACACAGCCCCAGGAATTAACGAAATGCCAATTGAAATGTTTCAACTACTGATGCGCCAGAAGCATTCACAAGCCTTTGTGCCAAGAAACTTGGAAGACTGCTACCTGGCCAACCAAGTGTAAGGGATCCATATTTGTGCCCATTCCAAAGAAAAGTGACCCAACAGAATGCGGAAATTAGTGAATAATGTCATTAATAATTATATGCAAAGTATACACTGAAGATCATTTTAAAATGCAGCAGGACATCAACAGGAAGAGGCTGTAAAATACAAAGATGTCTTAAATTTAGTCAAATTGATAGGTGTATAGCATCACCTGAACCCCACTTTTATTGCCATCATGTCGATTCTGACTCATCACCACCCTGTAGGACAGAGAAGAACTACTTCATCGGGTTTCCATATCTTTACGGTTGCTGACAGCCTCTTCTTTCTCCCAAGGAGCAGCTGATGGGTTTGAACCACCGACCTCTGCAGTTACCAGCCCAACACTTAGATCACTGCATCTCTTGGGCTCTTGTGCATCACATGAAGAACTTGTTAAAACACAGATTGCTGGATCCCATTCCAGGATTTCTGGTAGCTCATAGGTATCCTGAGTTATTGGATGAACAGACTGTCCCTGATGTAAAATGAAAAAGGCCTAAGAAAGCAAAAGCAGTTTGCTGTTGTATTAATATTTGCTAAGGAGCTCTGGTAGCGTAGTGGTTACGAATCAGGCTGCAAACCTTAAGGTCAGTGGTTTGAAACTACCAGCCGCTCCACGGGAGAAAGATGAGGCTTTCTACTCCCGTAAGGATTTACACCCTCGGAAACCCTGTACAGGGTCGCTATGGGTCGGGACCGACTCGAAGGCACTTCACAACAACAACAACAATGACAACGAGGCTTCCTGTACATTGAAAGGAAAAGACAATCAACCCGTTTACTAAAGCTGCCATAAACCTGTGCATCCCATCACACTATTGTCTCCAGTGAGGTTACACTGCTATCAAGTTGATTCCAACTCCTGTTGACCCTGCAGGAGAGTGTAGAAATGTCCCATAGGGCTTACAAGGCTGTATGTTTTTAGGGGAACAGACTTTTCCTGTGGAATGGATTCTGGGTTCAAACCACTGACCTTTTGGTTAGCGTGGAATGCTTTAACCACTGCATCACCAGGGCTCCTGAGAGTGAAGACACTGACCTAAAAATGATTATAAAATAGATCACCGTTTAGTATCGGTACTAACTAAAAAGTAAGTTCCTTCAACATCAAGTAAAAATTTAAAGATAGTACATAGATATTGGAAAGAAAATGTATTGCAATATTTAAAAACTAAATCCATATAAATAGACAAGCTCCAAGAACTAGACTCTGGTTTTGTTAGCACTTGTTAAGTGTCACTCAGTGGGTTCTGACTCATCGCAACCCTGTATAGAGTTTCCGACAAACAGGTGGTGGGTTTGAACCACCACCCTTGTGTTTTGAAGTCCAGTGCCTGTCATATAGCTCTAAAATAAATGAGCTCTACCACAGGAAAGACATTTAAGAATAATAAAATAATAGCAAGTGATTGAATTTTTTTATTTAGAAAAGATACATTGAAGAGTAATTATGAGTGTAATCACAATATCAGAGCCTATTATTTAAAAAATTACCTAAGAAATTAAATGTAAGCCTAAATTGTATTTACGCAAGAAATTGATGGAGGGATCAATTCTTAATTGCATTAAAGCTTTGGCTGGGTGTGAACAATTTTTAAAACAACAATAAAAATCTTATTAATAAAAAACCACTTATTTCTGCTACTTATATTTCAAAGAATGAGTGGCCTAGTGTCATCAAAGGCTGTTAAGGTATTTTACCTGGTAGTACATTGTTGGGAATTGTATCCTAAGTAATGGTGCAAAAGAAAGAAGTCAAGCACAGAGCTTCTCCCCTCTTCCTATGCCCCCACTAGTAAGTTCTTTTGTTGTTGTTTAGTGCTATACAACCCTGTATAGGTTTTCCAAGGAGTGCCTAGTAAGTTTGGACCACCAGCCTTGTGTTTCAAACCGACCTTGAGATAGAGTGCTTATCCTACAGTGCCACATCCAAGTTCTTTTAAAACAGCAGAAACTTGGAAACAACCTAGAAGTCTGGCAATAGGGAAAAAGGTCACTAAATTAAAGCATAGTCATTGAATGAAAACTGGTCTATTAAAATGTCT
This sequence comes from Chrysochloris asiatica, assembly GCF_000296735.1. Lineage (NCBI taxonomy): Eukaryota > Metazoa > Chordata > Mammalia > Afrosoricida > Chrysochloridae > Chrysochloris > Chrysochloris asiatica. The sequence continues at coordinate 14,272,349 of NW_006408532.1, read as the reverse complement.
GTTACAAAGATTTCAAAGAACCATGGGACATTCTTAAGATTTTATAACAAGATATAAAATTACTTGTTAAAAAACACATGCTTATGGTCAAAAAGTAGAAGTGAAAACTCAAAAATAATTTTGTTAGTGTGGTGATTCAGTGAATGAGTTTTTCCTTGTATGTCAGTCATATCACTGTTGGTATAGACATATTGTTTTGTAATGACCCAGATCGTACGAAGCATTATTTAGGAAGGTGGAACAATCGTTGACTGGTATTGGAGCTGTCCTGTAGATAGTAATGTCAGTTCACGTAACTTTGGAAATGAGACAAGCCAGAAAACCCCATCATTCTCTCCCAAGTAGCTCAAGTTTTGCTATTGAATTAAGAGCTTTCATTTCTGCTTATTTATGTTAACCAAGGTCAGCTGGCATGACATAGTCCACAATGACAGTGTTGCACATCCTGCTTTTGTGAGTAGCATCTAACGACTGAAAAACTCCTGAGTGGCTATCTAAGGTGCAACTACTTGGGGCTCCTTGTCCAGAAGTTAAACAAGAGTGATGAAAATCTAAGGTACATGAACAATTAGTCCAGTAAACTAATGGACCACGCAAACATCAACCTCCACGACCCTGAGAACAGACCTTGATAGTGCCCAGCCACCACTAACAAGTGTACTCAAAGGGGAAGCATTAGAAAATTCTGGATACAGTGGGAGAAGAATATGGAGCAAAGCTCAACATCATAAAAAAGACCCAGTTTAATGGTCAATTAGAGACTGGTGGAATCCCCAAAACTGTGACCCTTAGTTACCCTTCATGTCTGGAAATGAACTCACCCCCATGGCTCAGTTTTCTGCCAAAGAACAGACAAGATCTAGAAGGGGAACAATAGCACTGTGGAGGTACACACACCCTAGAAGACCAAAAATTCAGCACTTGCCCAAGAATAAAGTTTAAAAGGATTAGGAAAGAAGGAGGAAGGAAGCAGGAATCCCAGGGAAGTGGGATAAGAATTACAATCAAGACATGAAACAAAAGATGTATGATTGTTGAATGAAAAACTGATAATCTTCACAACTGTACTGTAGACCTTCACCTGGTTCACAATAAAAATTTTAGAGTCTCTAACAATGCATTATATCAAGATTATGAGAATATACTATTGATAATTTATGAGATTATGCATGCATAACAGTGATTTAGAGTTTGCGTTACTGAAATTAGTTGGAAATTCACTTCACAATGAGTTTGTCTTAATAGCCACATGTAATGTTGAAATTGAAGGATAGAGTAATGGTTCTTTTTTTTTTTTTAAACAGGAAAGAGCTGATCTTGTCTGGCACTTTAAATCCAATTAAGGATTTACATCTGGGAAAACTGGCCTTAACTAAGTTTCCAAAGAGTCCAGAAACTTGGATTCACAGGTGTGTCTAATGTATATGATTGTGTCCTTTGGATTTAGACTGGGGAAATAAACATGGACTCTGAGGTCGGGTTGCATTGTAATTCAGAGTGTGGATTCACTTATCTGTGTTTAAGCCTAGATGCCCTCACTTGCTATCTGTGTCATCTTGGGAATTCATTTCACTTCTCCAAGTCTCAATTTTGTCATTTGTAAAACAAGGATGATAGCACCTATCATAATCAATGATGGCGGTTGCATGCAAGCACTACTATAAAGCCTGGAGTGTATTATTACACACTCAGTGGTGGTGGTGGTAGTGGTGGTATTAAGTGCAACTGGGTAGTTTGAACCGCCGACCTTGTAGCTGAGACTGACCTTGTAGTCCAGCACATTATCCTGCAGCGCCACACCAGGACTCCACACACTCAGTGAATGCTAGATATTATTACTAACTACCTGAAGCAGTTATTGAGGTGTTGAGATTGAACTGTAATGAACAACTTGGGTTTTATAATATGTTAGAGTATGTCTCCGGTAAAGATGGTGGTGGTGGTTACTAACATTAATTTTCAGAGGAAGGAAAGGGCAGCCGAGGTGAATGGACTGAGCTAAAGCTAAGATCATAAATTCAAAGAACTGTATTTTTAGGTTAAAGGCCTGAGGCAGAGTCTGAATGCATATAGGGACTCATTCAGAATCCTGGTTATCTGGAAGAATCTTCCTCTTGAACCACAGGTAGCAGCTCTCATGTGATTGAAATGGCACAATGTGGCCTTGCTGATGGTAGTTGGTGGACAGAGTCTCTGAAGAAGGCGCTCCTCAGTTTATTAAATTGCTCTAACTTTTCTCAAATCCTGGGCAGTTTTAGGATTTTACTTCGGTTGAAGGTATAACTTACTGTAATGTTGCCTATGGCTAGCATTACAAATCAGCTCCTTCCAAACCACTTAGTTGTGTTTTTTTCCTTGCTAGAAACTGGAATAGTGAACCTCGGAGAGATAGATACTTGCATGTACAGGGTGGCAGGGGTGGGATTAGCAAAGGTGCTGGGAGAATGGGGAGGGCCTATTAAATATGCATCCATACATTGGCTGACTTGACATTTTTATAAAGCAATCTTTTATTATTAAGTAAAACTGTCCATTATTTTAAAATGATTTTAGTACTCAGTTTCCTATGTGCCTTTGGAATTGGTAGTCTGAAAGAATGCTTTCATATGAAAAAAATATTTGCAAAAACCGATGGCATTAAGTAGTTAGAAACACTGTGTTTAGTATATTTGGTTTGATTTAAATGCATGTTAATGCAAATTTTAAGTAGGCAAGGGGGAAATCTGTGGATAAAGCATTTTGAGACCTCCTTGGTGGTGTAACTAATTATATCGTGTTTGTTTCATTCCAGCTTCTATGCATTAGCGTAGGAATTTTACTTAATGAAAGCTGTCATGTGCAGTTTCTTGTTTGCAGTCAAGCACACTTCTGATAGAGGAGGTAGGGAGAAGGTGAGGTAGGCGTGCACATACACTTTGAAACATCCACCAGGACTCCTAGTGTTTCCCAGACACCAGTTACTGTACTTCCCACTTCACCACATACACACGCAGAAAGACCCAGAACAGTTGACTTGACATTTCCTAATAAATCTGGAGATACCATTTTGGAATTGATGGCATTCTTTTTGACAAATTGTAACGTTTTAGGAAGGATATTCTTTACTTATATCCCTTTTTCTCAAACATTCATGCTGCTAACTTTAATTAAGCCTCTAAAAACAACCAAACGCCCCTAACTCCTTTACTCACCCCTCCAAAGGGGAAAAAACCCTGGATTTGTAAGCAGGTGTTATTTTGAATTTTGAATGGCAATGAAATTCAGAACAAGAAAACTGCTCTTTTCCTCTGTGGTTTATATTCTTCCCTTATTCTCTCTCCTGGGTGCCCCTAACTAGGCGATGGGTGCTACAACAGCTAATTCAGGAAACCTCCTTGCCTTCCTTTGTGACCAAAGGGAACTTGGGCACAGTTCCTGCAGAAAGAAGACAACGCCTAATACGAGAAGAGATGGAGGTCTGTGGTGAGGCTGCAGGGAGGTACCCAAGCAACTATAACGCCTGGTCCCATCGGATCTGGGTTTTACAGCACCTGGCCAAGCTAGACATCAAGGTAGGCCCGTTATTTAGTGTCACAGGGCCGACTGCCTGTCTGCCCTTTAGGTCTTCGGTGGGAGTGCATCATCAGGAGCTTTAAAGGAGAAAACTAGAGGAGCTAATGGTCCATCTCTCCAAAGACAATTGTGACAGCTGATACTGCTAGAGAAACCCTGACACTTAAAAAAGAAAATGAAGGATTACTTGACAGTTCAGTTTTTGGCAGCCTCAAAGTAGAACATGGCAACTTAGTAGCATAGTGGTTAAAGTGCTCAGCTGTGAACCCAAAGGTGTATGGTTTGAAGAAGCCACCAGCTGCTCCATGGGAGGAAGATATGGCAGTCTGCTTCTGTAAAGATTGTTTTTATTAAGTGCTGTAGAGTCTGTTCAGACCCATAGCGCCCCTGTATAGGGGTTTCCGAGGACAGCTGGTGAGCTTGAGCCTCCAACCTTAAGGTTCAAACTGACTATGCAGCCCTGCGCACCAACTCACAGCATCCCTGTAAGAATCCAGAAGAGCCCATAAGGTTTCAAGACTGTAATTTTTACAGAGTCCTAGTGTGGTTAAGATCATTGGTAGAACAAAGGCAGAGTTAACCAATCAAGGAAGACTGGCCATATTCACTTTACCCTGAAGCAGGAGGGAGTATTAAGCCTTATTTCTGATAGTGTAGTGGTTACGAATCGGGCTGCGAACTGCAAGGTCAGCAGTTCAAAACTACCAGCTGTTCTGTGGGAGAAAGATGAGGCTTTCTGCTCCTGTAAAGATTTACAGCCTCGGAAACCCTGTACAGGGTCACTATGAGTCGGAACTGACTCCATGGCACATAACAACAACAACATAGTAGTCTTTGGACTCCTGGTGTGGTGCTGTAGGATCAGCACTGAACTGTGAACTGCAAGGTTGGCAGTTCAAACCCACCAGCTGCTCTTCAAGAACCCTACACAAAGTCACTATGAGTTGGAACCAACTCAACGGCACTTAACAACAGCAACATCATAGTGGCCTTTAAGAAACACTGGTAGCGTAGTGGATAATTAGCTGGGCTGCTAATTAACCATAAGGTTGATAGTTTGAATCTACCAGTTGCTCTGTGTGAGAAAGATGAGGCTTTCTGCACCCTTAAAGATTTACAGCCTCAGAAACCCTATACAGGGTTGCTATGAGTCAAAACCGACTCCATGGCATACTACCACCATCATAGTAGTCTTTGGAGTCCCGGTGTGGTGCTGTAGGGTAAGCACTGGATTGCCAACTGCAAGGTCGTTAGTTCAAACCTACCAGCCACTCCTCAGACACTCTACACAGAGTTGCTAAGAGTTAGAACTGACTGGACACCACTTAGCAACAAGAAACAGCCTTTGAGTGTATGCTTTAATGTGCTTAATCAACTGACTGCTTTTTCATAGCCTTCTCCCCTAGGCACCAGAGATCTTACCCAGGTGGTTCCCAAACTTGGCAGAACCTCTGCATTACCCATGCCTCCTAGTCCCCCACCCCAGACCAGCGAAATTGAAGTGAGGTTGGGTGCAGAGATGATTATTTTTCACAGATTTGAAGCTACCCTCCTAAGTGCGTATTAGGATGCAGAGCCAGGGTAGAAATGGTCAGAGCTAATCTCCTCCTGTAGGCGTGAGGAGTGGAGCTCTCCAGATCATTGGAATGGCTTCGACTTGCCTCTTGTGACTGCTTATTGTCCATCATAATGAGAAGCAGCCGCCCTGTGTTCCTGCCTATGGACTACCCACGCCGTAGCTTCTTGATCTTGTGCTGCCATAGTACCATAAGAATCAAGGATACTCATCTCAAAAGTTTCCTGGGCTTCGGGCCCAAAGGAGGGAAGACAAGTCAGAGGTCAGAATGCCCTAAGCAGTGCTTTCAGATTAATGGGGAAGCCGTCTCTAGTTTTTATTTCCTGTGGGTTCTCTCTCTCCCTAGGTTCTTCTCCTCTCTTTGTTTCCTAGCCAGAGACTCCTCCAGGACTAATAGGAGTATTTTTATTCCTGGGGGATCTTATTTTCCATCCAGTTTACCTGGCTTTAGGTTTCAGGAAAGAGCACCGCCTAGTGGAATAAAAAGCTCAATGACTACATGGACTTGAGTGCAGATTCCGATGCTACTAGCTATGTGTGGAAAGTAGGGTTTTAATG
>NW_006408532.1:14253128-14266468 GCF_000296735.1 Chrysochloris asiatica | reverse complement strand
TTTTCCTGTTCCCCATAGATAAAATATTTAGGTAGAACTGGCTACAAATGTGCTTGCTCAACTTGCTGCAGTTTAGTCATAAAAGAAAACTGAAATCCTGTTGTTCCTCGGCATTGCCTGTTTGTACACGGGTGTGCCATTGTAAAGACAGAGGCTTGCTGTCAAGTTGAAAAGCTAGCCAAAGCAGATCCCAGCAATCACAGAGCTGTGTGGCACTTGCACAGTGAGGGAAGCACAAGGTACACAGCACAGAGAAGTCCAGGCCAGACTGATTGGAAGCAGCTGCCAGAGGAAGGTGACAGTGTGTAACCTGAGTCCAGGAATGAGTCCAGGTTATTTGGTGTGCTGTGGAGGTGCTTTACAGCAGGCCATCTCAGTTCTACAACTGGGTAGTTGTGGCTGGGATGGGCACATGGAGGGTTGAGAATCAAAGAGGAAGGCAGAATCTGCATGAGCTGAGAGTTCTGCAGGCTTTCCTCCTAGGATGTGGACCTTTTCAAGTGTAATTCTCATAAAGTTAGGAACAAGGGTCCAAGGCTGTCTAGAAGGTAAAATTCTTGGTGACTTGGCACTATCTGACATTTAAGAGAACAGCTTTTTAGTGATGTGTTGACCCAGTTGCCCAAGCTAGGCTTGCATTCATCCCTGGCCCTTTTCTTGCTTCCCATGGGCACCAGGGTCTCCCCCTCCCCCATTTGTCTCAGTGAATAGAACTGCAGTTTCAGAATCTCCATTCTACTGTTACAAACCTTTGGGGCCCACGTAGTAGATCATGTCCTCCTATGTATGCTTCATCTGTCAGAAGTAATCACAGAAAGACCAGTTGTCTAGAACAGCTTAGAAAACTGATAGTATATTTTTTAAAGTGCTGATATATACCTTTGATAAGGGGATAAAAATGAGCATTATAGAAATTGATATAATGTTACTGAAGGGCAACATGACAGTGTTTATTGGAATTTAAAAAAAAATTTAATCTTGAATTAAATTTATCTGATTTAATCACTGGTGGCCACCAGGCAATTCATTGAAGAATGATAAGGCTTTCAGTTCATTTGAAGATTCATCACCTCAGAAACCCTACACAGGGTTGTTGTGAGTGTAGCAACAACAATGAATCTAATCTAGCAGTTACACTTCCTGGAATTCCTCCTACAGAAATAATGAGACATAGTATGGTATTGAATTGGAAGCAAGAACTCAGACAGATACTTGCACCCTAATGGTGGGAGCCCACAAAAAGTGGGTGGATGGACGAAACGTGGAACATGCATGAAATATAGTATTCGGCCAAAGAAAGGAATGAAGTGCTGATACGAGCTACAGTAGGGATGGACCCTGAAAACATGCTAAGTGAAAGATTTCAGATATGAAACTGAATGAAATTCCATTTATATTTTTTCTGGATAGTTCTGAAACCCCCCTAATAGGCACGTTCATGAGCTGGAAAGTGGATTAGTGATTGGCAGAGTCTGTGCAATAAAGGAGTGAGTCATACAGGTATGGGCTTTCTTTTGGAGATGATAAAAATATCCTGGAATTAGATCGTGGTAATCACTGTACAACTCTGAATATACTTTTAAAAAACACACGTAACTGTAGACTTTAAATGAATGAATTATATGGAGTTCTGGGGTGGTGCTGCAGGATAATGCACTAGACAGCAAGGTTGGCAGTTCAAATCCACCAGCCGCTCCTTGAAAACCCTATACCAGGGTCACTGTAAGTCGGAACCAACTGGACAGCACTTAACAGCAACAACAATGGTATATGAATGTATAAAATTACTTTTTTTTAAAGCTCTAGGGTAACATGAAGGGGTCCTGGTATAGCACTGTAAGGAAGGCACTAGACTTCTAACCTCAAGGTCAACAATTCAAACCCATAAGCTGCTCCTTGGAAAGCCTGTACAGGATCACTATGAGTCAGAAGCCGCTAAATGGCACTTAATAGCAACAACAGGGTAGCATGGGGAAAGGGAAACTTTTCAAAGAATCTGTTTTCTTACAAACTGTTCTACAAGTTGTTCTTTAGTTTGCCAGTGTGCGGAGGCTTCAGAGAGTCTGTGGAAAAATAGAATGTAAAAGATAATGGAGTTTTTCCACAAACGTTTCCTCCCTCGTTTGCCTGTTGCAGAACTCTTTGGATAATAAATTACAGTTCTCTAGGTGATAGGGAATATTCTTGAAAAGCTTATATTCTTTGGGGCTTTTTTCCTTGTATGTAGGCTTCTCACTTAGATGTCAGCATTTACCCTTAACTGATTCTAAGATTTTTGCAAGCAGTCCATGTAGTTTGAGAGACAACTCTATCTTTGGAGACTGAAGGAGAATTCGTAGAATTCCTAATTCTTCTTGGCTTGACACTTTCCCCCTTGCTCCCTAACACGTACATTGATAATCCCTCTACTTACAGATTCTCCTGTTTAGCAGCAGTCGCTTTCTATTTACAAAACATCCACTACTGGTCAAGAACTGCAAGCAATGAAGATACCAAAAAAGTATACATTTCTGCCTTTGAGGAGCTTTACTTTCTAATTGTTGTTGTTGTTGCAAGCTGTCACTCACAGAGGCACTGTGCACAACAGAACGAAATATCGCCCAGTCCTGCATCATACTCACAGTTGGTGAGCCCATTGCTGCTCCACTGTGCCAGCCCATCTCATTAGGGGTCTTCCTCTTTATCTCTGACCCTCCAGAGATAAAGCGATCCCTCCTGATAGCATGTTTGAGGTTGAGAATCCATCCTGAATTCCAAGGAGCATTCTGGCTATACTTAACAACATATTTGTTTGTTCTCCTGGACTGTAACTAAAATGCATCCATTCTTCTGCTGTTTTCCTTATTTATTGTCCAACTTCTACATACATGTTGTTGTTAGGTGCTATCAAGAGTGTCTCTTAAGGGGAAATAATTTACAAACAGTCACTATTGGTCAAATACTCCTAGCAGTGAAAATACAAAATAAAAATCTGCATTCCTGCTTTTGAGGAGCTTTACTTTCTAATCGTTGTTATGTGCTGTCACTCACAGCAACCCTATACACAAAAGAATGAAACACTGTCCGGTCCTGTGCCAACCTCACAATCCTTGCTGCCCTTGAGCCCATTGCTGCTGCCACGGTGCCAGTCCATCTCGTTGGGGGTCTTCCTCTTTATCTCTGACCTTCCACTTTTCCAAGTATCATGTCCTTTTCCAGAGACTAGTCCCTCCTGATAATATTGCTGAGGTGTGAGAGACGAAGTCTGGCCATCTGGCTTCTAAGAAGCATTCTGGCTGTACTTCTTCCAACACAGATTGATTTGTTCTTTTGGCAGTCAGTCCATATTACTTTTTATATTCTCCTGTAATACCATAACTTAAATGCATCAGTTCTTCTCTGGTCTTGCTTATTTATTGTCCAACATACATATGAGACTGTTGAAAGTACTGTGGCTTGGATCCAGGTGCACCTTAGGACTCAAACTGACATCTTTGCTTTTCAACACTTAAAGAGATCTTGTACAGCATATTTGCCTACATACACTACTAATGTAATACATCGTTTGACTTCTTGACTGCTGTTTCCATGAATGTTGTTGGTGGATCCAAGCAAAATGAAGTCTTTGACAACTTCAGTCTTTTCCTCATTTATCATAATTTTGTTTATAGTTCCTAGTGGTCATGATTTTTGTTTTCTTTACATTAGGGTGCAACCCATACCAAAAGCTGTGGTTTTGATCTCCATCAGTATTTTAAGCCCAGTTCACTTTTAGCAAGCAAGGTTTTATCATCTGTGTATCACAAGTTGTTAAAGAGACTTCCTCCAGTCTTGATGCCATGCCCTTCATATAATCCAGCTTCTCAGATTGTTTGCTCAGCATACAGATTGAATGAGTATGGTCAAGAATACAACCCTGGCACATACCTTTCCTAATTTTAAGCCATTAAGTGTCCCTTTGTTCTTTTCAATCAGCTGCCTCTTGGTCTATGTATAGATTCCTCATGGGCACAGTTAAGTGTTCCAGAATATGCATTCTCTGCAATGTTATCCATAGTTTGTCATTATCCACACAATCGAAAGCTTTTGCATAGTCAGTAAAGCACAGGTAAGCATTTTTCTGGTATTCTGTGCTTTCAGCCAAGATCCCTCTAACGTCGGCAATGATATCCTGCATTCCACATCCTCATCTAAATCCATCTTGAACCTCTGGAAGTTCCCAGTCGATGTACTGTCAGTGTCAGTGTACTTATGAGGCTATTGAGAATGCCATGGCTTGCTTGGGTCAGTCATATCTTAGTTCTCAAGCTGACACCTTTGTTCTTTGACACTTAAAGAGATCTTTTGTAGCATAGTTGCCTAATGGAGTATGTTGTTTGATTTCTTGACTTGCTGCTTCTAGGTGAGTGTTAATTGTGGCTCCAAGCAAAATTAAGTCTTAGGCAACTTCAATCTTTTCTCCATATTTCTTGGCGTCATTTATTGGTCCAGTTGTGAGGATTTTTGTTTAAGTTAATTTACACTGAGGTACTGAATGTACTGAAGTTTGTGGTCTTTAGTCTTCATCAGTAAGTATTTTAAGTACTCTTTGCTTTGAGCAAGCAAGGTTGTATCATCTGCATATTGTAAATTGTTAATGAGTCTTTCACCAATCCTGTTTCCATCTTCTTCGTATAATCCAGTTTATTGGATTATTTGCTCAGCATACAGATTGAATAAGTATGGTGAACAAATTCTACTGTGTGCACAAATTCTACCCTGTGCATACCTTTCTTGATTTTAAACCATTTGGTGGTCCCTCATTCTGTTTGAACTGGTTCCTCATGAGCACAGTTAAGTGTCCTAGAATACTCATTCTTTCCAGTGTTATCCATACTTTATCATGAACTACACAGTCAAAAGCTTTTGCATAGTCAATAAAACAATTAAACATATTTCTGGTATACTTTGGTGTCAGCCAAGATCCATCTGACATCAGCAGTGATATCTTTTGTTCCTCATCCTCTTCTGAATCTGACTTGAATTTCTGGCAGTTCCCTGTCAGTGTGCTATTGAAGCCATTTTTAAATTATCAGCAAAATTTTTTTTGCATGTGAGAATAATGATATTGTCCGATGGTTTCCTCATTCCTTTGGGTCACCTCTCTTTGGAATGGGCATAAATATGGATCTCTTCCAGTTGGTTGGCTAGGGAATTGTTTTCCAAATTTCATGGCAGAGATGACTGAGCACCACCTCCAGGGCTGAATTAGTTTTTGAAAGATTTAAATCTGTAATTGGGGAGATGAATTCAGTATAGAAATGCTATGTTCATGCTTTGTGTATAAAATAATCACAAATGAATAAGGTTGCACTGAGTATAAATTTAATTTTGAAAGTACTATTTTAGTAATTAATAGTATATTGTATTACATGTTACCACATTTTCTTTTAAGTATGTAATTTAAGTTGGATGAGTGATTTGCCAAACGTCTTTTCAGACATACCTGTAAAGCCAAACAAAATACTAGCTTAGCCCTGGTTTAATCGCTTTGCTTTTTGTTGTCTTTTTCTTTAATTAGCCAATAGGTTTGTCTCCAAAATTAATTCACATTATTGCCATATTAAAGCTTAGACCTAGTTTTCATTTTCTCAAGCTTATTTTAATTCTGACAAAGGACTTAACTATGTGGGCAAACGTGTACTTAGAGGAATTGATAGGGCACTAGATTATCCATCCACACAGGTTACAATTTGCAGAAGTAGAAAAAAAATCTAAGTTCCCATTATGGGTGATGTCAATAATTTTTATCTTTAGATTATTTGGATCTTAAATTATCTGGCTTATTAAATTTTATCAAAAACCTTTCAAAATGTTTTAAGTCTTATTTGTTGTTTGCTCTCACAAGAGTTTGTTGTTAAGTGGGAGAATCAGTTATGTTGTTCCAAGTTTGTATTGTTGTTGTTGATGCCATCGAGTCAGAAATGTATAGGATTTTTGAGGCTGTAAATCTTTGTGGCAGCAGAAAGTCTCATCTTTCATCGAGGAGCAACTGGTGGACTTGAACCACTGACCTTGTGGTTCCTAGCCCAGTGCTTATCTTCTAGAGACATCCCAGTCTCCATAAGCGTTTAGGACTTCCTAATTTCATAAGGTAACCCCACAGATATTCCCACTCTGTTGGTCTCAAGTGATGCTGTAATCAGTCTCATTAGAAAAAATACTTATCTGTATTCCTTGTTCCAGTTACCAGGGGTAGTTGAGAAAATTAATACACTAGACAGTTTTTTGTAATTGTTAATATACAGGACGGTAGACAGACCAATGAGTAATTTTGCTATTAATATTGATAATCAATTCTCCTGCCCCCTTTAGGGGAACTATTTAATAATTCTTCCTCTACTTCTTGAACACTTGGCATTACTAAAATGAAAGCTGGACACTTGAGACTGAAGCTTGGATCCCAGATCTTGCTTTACTACTGACTGTATGACTTTGAACATAATTTAATATCATAGGCTAATAACGAGCTCTCTAGAAACTCCCATTCTGCATGAGAAACGAGTAAGCGTACAGCCTTTTGGGTTTGAAGTAGACTGACTCTGGCATTCGTAGTGCATACCTGCTACCTCCAGCGGTTAGAAGCTCTACAGATGTGTCATATAGCAAATGCTTGATCATTTTGTCTCTTTCTGTTCCGGTGTATAGTTCAAATGAATTCTAGCAAGGTACCCACAGAGTCCCCCTGAGGTCTGATCTACAGATGAGGACAGTCCTTTCTGCTTCATTCCATGACTATAGACAGTGCTCCTGCCACTCGGTGCTGGAGCAGAATGTGTACGAAGCCCAGTGCATACCTGTGACCACTCAGGAGAAGACACACCCTCTATCCTTGAACAGGATCAGGAAATGTAATTTAGTCCTAGATCTAAGGGTAGGTGCTAGAAGTTAAGTGTATTGTTGATGTTAAGTTGGTTCCAGTTCATAAAAGCCCTGTGTAGGGATTCCGAGGAGCAGCTGCTGGGTTTGAACTGCCAACCTTGCATTTAGCAGTCCAGTACTTAATCTACAGTGCCAGACCAGGACTCCAGAAGTTACGTATAAACCATGAAAAATAATACAATTGGCAAATTCATGTTTCGTTTTGTTTTAGACTTAAGATATTCACATCATTGATATATCACATTAGCCGCATATTTTACTGAGCTCTGTGGATTTAAAGCAACTTACATTTGTCAAAGGATGTGTGAAAATAATTCTATATTTGTAGAGTATTATACACATTGAGAATTTTTTTAAAAAATTAAATCTGCCCTTTGATTAAAGCAAGGAAAAACGTAAAATACCCACGGAATTTTTTTTTTTTTTTTTTAGGAAGAAATATGTAGGCTCTATATGAAGAAAACTAAAAATTTTATAGAGGGACTCTAAAAAAATAATAACTGAAGAGACAGACTGTATTTCTGAGTGGAAAAATAAGACCTATTTTGTTAAAAATAATTCATAATACAGTTAATTTTCTATAAAAATACTGCTTAGATTTATTTTTAAACTTCAAAAATTGATTTTGAAGTTAACTTGAAAGAATAAGTGTCAAGAATAGCTGAGATTTTTTTTAAAGAAAAGTAGAGATAGCGTTTTCTGCTAGATAAAAAGATGTTGATAAAAATCGAGTGACTAAAGCCCTGGTCCTGGCAGGGTAAAAATAGAGTAATGGGAGAGAATACAAAGCCCATCATGCATTATACAGATGCACTGATGAGAAATGGGGCATTTCGTATCATTGGAGAACGGAGCCTTTTTTCCATTTGTTATGCTGATAAAATTGATTGACATTATAGATTGTAATTAAGTTGGGTTGTAACCTCACATTATATATCAAACATTAAAAATTTTTATAAAGGAAAAAGAGGATTTTAAAGACTAAATTGCAGTAATTATTGTTGTTAAGTGCCATAAAGTCAGTTCTGACTCACAGCCACCCTGTAGATGCTTTCCAAGGAGCACCTGGTAGGTTTGAACTGCTGACCTGGTGGTTCGCAGTCCAGTGCTGAGCCTGCAGCACCACACCAGAAGTTCATATTGCAGTAATAGTATTGAGGAAAAACTTATAACCTATATGTTCCTCAGAAATGCTATGATACAGGCTTCCTGTGTGTCAGACTGACTCGACGGCACTTCATAACAATGTGGAAATGAGAGGCCTAATGTGGTGAGATTACGTACAGACACATAAGAAAAGCAATGGATATCACAAATGACAAAACAGGAAGCTCACCAAAGAAGACAAATCAGAAGAAATGTTCAGCTTTATTAATAATTAAGGACTGATAACAGCAAGGTTAGTGGCTCAAACCCAGCAGCTGCTCCTTGGAAACCCTATACAGTGTCTCTGAGTTGGAACCGACTGGATTGCACTTAACAACAAGGACAACAATCCCTCTCCATTACTGCCTTTCAGATGCCAGTCTTTCAGTTCAGGTGGCCTCCTTCCCCTTGTCTCCCTTCTCCAGAGACTTCCCTTGGCTTCCCTGGTCAGTACTGGGACCAGAGGCTGCTGGGAGTGCCTGCTTTCCCTGGTCAGTTTTATCTTTTGCTAATCATAATCCATCTATGTTTGATACCTCTCTAAGAAACTGCTAGATAATTTATTTTTCATGATTGCTCCTTTTTTTAAAAAAATCATTCCATTTGAAAACTTTTAGTTTGTAGGCTTGGTAGCGCAGAGGTTTAAACAATTCACTGCTGAATTTTATTTCACTTATTTTAGAATCACATTTATCATTAATGCTAAGTGAGTTTGGGGTGAATATTGAAAGTCGTGAGTGCTTTAAAAGGCCTCTTGTATCATTCATTGTGCTAAGCCCTTGGAGTTAAGTAATGAACAAAACAAGCACTTACAGTAAAGAATAAATAATTACATCGAGCCTTCTGTTAAATAAATAATGTGCTAACTATAGTTCATATGGGCGTCCTGGTGTGGCACTGTGGGTTAATGCGCTATACTACAGAGTTGCTTTGAACCACAAAATCGGTGGTTCAAGCTCTTCGGAAACAGGAGCTTGGGTCTCTATGGGTCAGAACCGACTTGACAGCACATATATGTTGTTGTTTTTAAGTGCTGTCGAGTCGATTCCGACCCATAGCGACCCTGTGTACTGTTTTCAAGGATCAGCTGGTTTGAATCACAGACCTAGCTCATATGAGGGGGCTTCAAAAAGTTTGTGGAAAATGGAATGAAAATATAATGGAATTTTTCCACAGACCTTTTGTTATCTCCTCATATTTGGTTAATTTGTAAAAAGCAGTTATATCAAAGTAACCTGAATTTACCATTTTTCCTTCTATGTTAGCATTACTTCGAATGAACATCCTAATATTTATCATTATTTTAGAATTTAGTTTTTCTCTATGGGTGTCAATCAGAATGTGATTAATCAAGGCCCAGAAATAGAAGGACAAATAATCCTTAAATTCTGTGAACTTTTAATGTCTTCTACCTCTTTATAAGGGAAAGGACAAACTATCATACATTGAGCTATTGACAGCACTGTAGTTGCTGGGCATCATATACAAATAATACCAGGGAGTTCTTCAATAGCCCTACCCTCGTTTTACAGAAAGTTAGAAGGGGTTCAATAATATTAGTAGGAATGACATCATAAAAAAAAAAAAAGAATGAATCAGAGAAACCCAAAGTGTTAATGGAGGAAAAAAATATTGGGAATTCCTTGTTTCACTTCTTTTTTTTCTTCCTACAAGATTCTTCTTGATGAACTGTCTTCTACTAAGCACTGGGCATCCATGCATGTTTCAGACCACAGTGGGTTTCACTACCGCCAGTTTTTGATAAAGTCTTTGATTAGCCAAACTGTGATCGACAGTTCAGTATTGGATCAAAACCCTTTGAGAAGCGAGCCAGCCCTAGTTCTTCCAAAAGATGAAGAGGCAACTTCTACCACGGAATCACGGATTAATCTTCCTCATCTTCTAGAAGAAGAAGTTGAATTCACCACAGATCTCATTGATACCTACCCAGGACATGAAACTCTATGGTGTCATAGGTAAGAGAAGGGAAAGCCCATTCCTGTATGAAACTGTGCTTCCCTTTATGAGAGGCACAGGTCCTACATCTGACTTCTGTCCTCTTGGCTTTGTGTTGTCATAATCAGTGTGAGGTTCATCACTCAGATCTTTGCCCATGGTTTAGGATGGTGATATTCGACTTTGATTGTATAACAGAATAACCTGTTCTTCCAAAGTAAAGCAGTTGTGTCTGGATTCCTCCTTGGAGATTCTGCTGTCTGGGATGGGGTGCTGCCACCTGTGCTTAAAAGACAAACAAAAAGCCTTAGGAGGTCATTTTGATGCACAGTCAGGATTTAGACCCATTGATGATACCTTGAGAATAAGTTAAGCTTTATCCAAGATAAATTAACTTCCGAAGTGTAATATCTTGGCAGTTTATGTGTTTTTAAAGGAACATGTAAGAGGGGCACAAGATTAGTATGAAAGAATGAAAAGAGGTTAGCAATCTCATAACCTGATTTTTACAGATGTTTGACAGTAAAGTAAATTTTATTTTGGAATGAACTCAAGGTCTGTGAGTCTTTGCTTGGATCTTTTTTCTTTTAATTATTAATCTAGTTTGAGATCTCTTCATAAATACATACTCTGCTTCCAGGCATATAGAATTGTATTTGTAAACAAAAATTTGCCTGTGTTGGACAAGAAATAGGCATTTGAAAAATTAGTATGTATTTTTTACTCATTGAGAATTTCCCCTTCTCTTTCCAGTCTAGTTTTTCTTCCAGGCTAACTTGCTATTGGAGTTGCTATTCCATGCTAAGTGTATTCAGAAGATAGAAGCCTGTGTCTCTCCTCTGTGACACTTTGTAAATAGACCAGTCTCTTAAAACCAAGATACTTTTCTTCCTTATTTTCAAGAGAGAAGATAGATCTTAACTTGCATGTTGTTTTGATCTTAATAGATTTTTATTGTTATTTTATATCTAGGTCTATTAATAGTACAGTTTGGGCAGTTTGTTTTAATGTATATGTTTGGAAGGTAGCTAGATTGAGAGAGGAGAAGTTCACTTTATTCCTATAAAGGTGAACTGGAGTTTAGGGGTAAGGTGAGAGACTGCTGGAACAATCTGTACATGACCGAGGCCACTGCTGACTCATCACCCCTGGGCAGCTCAACTGTTCTTTAGGTTTCACCTTCCACTAAATGGGCACGTTATACACTTCCTGTCTACTTCAGAAGATGCTGGAGAAATGCGTACAATTCTCTTAAGGGTTTACAGTTGTTAATATAAATGATGATGCATAGCATTTTAGAATCTGTGTTGTTTACTTGACCACAGTAGATGTGCCCCCCCACTGAATCAAAGCACATGGATCTTCATTTTTAATAAACACCTCCAGGAGAGTCTAAGGCCAGGAACACTAGTGTCCACAGAGGGTGAACAGGACCGGTGGGCACTGCTCAGAGTCCAGCACAGCTCCCCTGAAATGGGTGTTTAATGAGACTGTAGTGATGGATCCCGGGGAAAGCTCACTTGGTTTTTTAGATAATACAAGCAGCTACCACAGATCTGTTGTACTTATTAAAGCAGGTGTTGGGGAGGAGCCCTGGTCTAAAAGCCTTTGGAGGACCTGTTTAATCCCCTTGTCTCTGAATTAGTTGTGTTTTAGGATATCAGTGAGGTTAATATTTGATTTCTTTTGATTTTATAATTTAGAGTGGAAATTGAGCTGAGACCCATTTCTAATTCTAAATTACCCAAAAATAACAACTTCAACTTTTTTTCATCTCTGTAAATGTTTATTGGAAAGCCTTTGGATCGTATTCCTTTTCACAAGCAAACCAGCAAACTGGGTTTGTAAGGCTCTGTTCAATTTCCCAGAGACTATGTCCTAGCTCATTCTTTTCTGCATCTTGTCCTGGGTTAGGAAAGAGACAGGGAAACTGAGCACTGTATGTCTTAAATTATCAACTTAATGTTTTGTTTTTCCTGAAAAGCTTGATTTTGTGATTTTTTTTTTTCTTTTCCCCTCCTTTACCTTTGCTTTTTTCACAGGAGGCATATCTTTTATCTTCAGCATCATTTGAATGGTAGGCATCTTCATGGCATGACCCAGTTGTCACCTGCAGACAGTCCTGGGGGGACTTTGAGTGACTTGCACCTCATCCCAGCAGGTGCCCACACGTCTCAGGCGATGGAGGTGGATGGACTGAATGACTCTAGCAAGCAGGGCTATTCCCAGGAAAGCAAACGCCTGAAGCGGACCCCAGCTCCAGACTCTGTGGGCCTAGAAATGGAGCACAGGTTCATTGATCAAGTACTGTCCACCTGCCGGAATGTAGAGCAAGCCAGGTTTGCCAATGCATACCGGAAATGGCTGGTGACTTTGAGTCAGTGAGAGAGGTGGCTGAGAGCAGGACTCCCCTTTTAGTGCAATATTACTTTTCTTTCTGATTTGCATAGTTGCATGGATTATTTACTATTATTGACTAACCATATGTTCTTCATATTTAGGTTAAAATTCCTTAGTAACTCATTTTTATTTATTTTCTTAACAACTGGCATTCCCTTGGGGATAAAAATCATTATATAGCTCCTTCCTGCTGAACAGTGAGTCTTACATTTTTCTTTTGAGTTTCTCATCCTGTGTAACATCTACATGTGAGGTTTCTTGTGTGATTTTCCTAATTGGTTTACACACTCCCACCTCAATGCAACTGCTGCATAGGCTAATGCTTTTTAAATTAAAAATGTGTATTGTAGTTTAGCTTAAGATTAAAACAGATGCAAAATGATATGAACTAATTTTAGTTTTGAGAAACAGATTACTAGATGGGCAGATGTGTGAAAATACAAACCATTTCCCTTTCTCTAGCATGTTCTCACATTGTAGACAAACAACCAAAACATGCTCCCATTGTAATCTGTTTTTAAAATGGTTATTTTGGGGGAAAAACTAAACTATGCTAATTTTAAGAGTTTACGTAATAACAGTACTAGAAAATTATTTTTATTACTAGTTTGATAGGTTATCTTTACCTCAAATTTGGTATATGCCAAAACCATTCAAGTCAGCCCTTATAAAATCTTTTTTTTCCCTAAAAGCCTGAAATTCTATTTTTGTTATTACTACTTTACCTTTTTCCTTCTGAATTCACTGATGAAAAACTAGAGAAGTATACATGTAAATGTATCCATAAAATCTTCCTTTAAAATATTATATTTGAATTATTGAGGGTGCACTGGCAAATCACAAGATTTCTATGAACTATTAAGGAGCTCTGGTAGCGTAGTGGTTACGAATCGGGCTGCGAACCTTAAGGTCAGCAGTTCGAAACTACCAGCCGCTCC
>NW_006408532.1:14233828-14251858 GCF_000296735.1 Chrysochloris asiatica | reverse complement strand
CCCCTCCCTGAAGCCGTGCAGCCCGTGATCACTTGTCTTCCTGATAATGTTTGAAGGAGTTAGTGAAAATACCAGTATCCTTAAAAGGATACAGCTTATTAGTATCTTACTTTTGTATGCTATATCATTTCTAAAACTTGCATTTTTCAAGTGTTCAATTACAGAGAAATGTACTGTCACCCTATATGGTTATGAATTTGTTTATTTTTCTTCTCCCCCTAAATGCTCTATATTCGAATTCATTAGCTGTAGCATGATATCTCTATGACTGAATGAATTTATGCACTGGAAGGATGTGTCTACTTTCATGGGCTTGTTGGTATATATCAAGTTTACCAAGAAGAAAAAGTCAGTTTAGATTGGCAAACATTTCATTAAGCTTTCACTGGAACAATAGTAGGTCATCGTCGTATCATCCTGTGGATTAAGAATACAACTGGCAATAAAAAGCAGTAAGGGAATATCCATTCCCTGCCTCTCCTTTTTTAAAAGGATGCCTGTTTTGGTACTAAGGAGCCCTGGTGGTTCAGTGGCTAAGGCGCTTGGCTGCCAAACACTGGATGAGTGATTTGATCCCACTAGCTTCTCTACTCCGTATGAGAAAGATGTGACGATCTGCTTCTGTAAAGATCTGTAGCCTTGGCAAGCCTATGGGGCAGAACTCCTTCCTGCAGGGTTGCTGTGAGTCAGAATCAACTCAGTGTCTGTGAGTTTGGTTTGGGATTTTTGAAATACATTGTTTCCATATTATTAGTTCAATGAATGTTGAACTGTTTGAAGAAGGGCAAGATTGTCCATGAGTGATGACTGGAGAGTGTGGATGAGTAAGAGTTTTGATGGATTAGTGCAGGGGATTATGAATGCATTATATAGTCCAGGTACATGATACTTAGAACTATTGCATATAGAATATGTTAGTTTAGACTACCCCCCCCCATTTAATTGCCTTGTTTAAACTTTTTTAAGTCCCAGTCAAGAATTGTAGCTCTGTAATAATCAATTAACTGTACTTTATGTTAAAACTCCATAAAACGTCATAGAACTAATGAAGTCTATTTGCATTAAGAACACGGTTCATTTATGTCCAAGGAGAGATCTTGCCAGCCAAGCTTCGGAGGTGTCTGAGAAATCCTATGATTTCACTGACTTGGTCATTTTATGCTTCTCCTCTGTTTCCCTGGCTTGAACTGTGAATCTTGTAGATACTTCTTAAAACTGTTTGAGACACTTTCTAAACCTTAGCATTTGATACTCTCTTATCCCCTTTTTCTTTTTTAGCTTTTAGTCTTTTATTACCTGTTTAGGAGCTCTGGGTCCAGACTTTCAGTCTATTCTTATTCCAATGGTACAATTTAAATTTAAATTAGGGATTCATTAAGTACTAAAAGGAGTAAATATGTGCAGGTCACCATTCCTTAAATCATGCTTCTATGATGAAAGATATAAAACCACACATTCTTGGCTTTTTATGTGGTAACTGGTAGGAAAGCAAATATTAACAGTTTTATATTGTTTTGCTATGTTTATATCTTGCCAGTGCATGTGTGTATGTGTGTGTGTGTGTATGTGAAGAGAGAACTGTTAATAATGTTGTAAACAAATTGTTAGCCTAGTAATTTTTATAGTGCAAGAAGTCTCTTGACACATGGCCTGAATACAATTTAGTGATGCAACTAAATATAAATTTAGGAGTACAACAACCACAGTCTAATCTCTGTACTTTAGCTACCATGTTGCCATCCAGTCCATTCATACTGACCCTACAAGATAGTAGAACTGCCCTCTAAGGTTTCCAAAGTAAAAGCAGACTGCCACAGCTTCCTACTCTGGGTTTGCATTGCTGACTTCTCAGACCTTTCAGTCAGCAACTGAGCATTTAGCCAGGTACCACCAGAGCTCCTCTCTATACCTTAGTTCCCTTGAATTATAAAAGACAGTAGAGATTTAACTTTAAAAGCAAGTAACATGATGATTTTGATTGGGGTGGGGATAAGGGGCTATGACCTCTGGTGTGGCGCTGTAGGATCAGCACTGGACTGCGGACCACAAGGTTGGCAGTTCAAACCTACCGGAAATCCTGTATAGGGTCACTATGAGTCAGAATTGGCTCAACAGCACTTAACAACAACAAGGGGAGCTATATGCTTACTGTTACTTTGTTGCTAGGAAAAAAAAAAAACACCTTTTAATATTAAGGAAATTTCAACCCAATCTTGTCTTCTGAATGAATTTCTCAAGTGGAACTACTATGTAAACCGTAACACTGCATAGTGCGGGCCGCCTCCCCGCACCTGTTCAACGGAGAAGAACTCAGTGTCCTGAAGGCAGTGTGCAGGAAAAGCCCGAACCCGAGAATAAGTCTCATCACACAGTGTCTTCTGAAAAACAATATATATATACTGTGTTCATTCGAGTGCCTTTCTCTCTTACTTCTTTTGGAGCAAGATTATATTTCAATCTCAAGTTTAGGCATAAAAACAAAGGACTCTTGCTAAATGAGCAGAAATGGAAATTATTGGAGGTTTTATCATACAATTTTTTGTTAAAGTCATTCAGTTACGAATTCCTCCTCTTGGTAAGCCTGGATCTGTCCCTTGGGGTATTTTATCTTTTTATGATACTGGTGTGAGCAGGTTTTGCATTTCATTATCATTTTCAAGCCACCACCCAAGAATCATTCTTTTCCCATGACAAGTAGCTTTGTTGGGGCGTTGGAGTTATCACATTTAAAGGGTAGTATGTATGTTATTCAAAGTCTGCCTAAGTTCTGTGTAACTTGTGTCCTGAGAGAGCTGTGGTACTCCACCATCAAAGGAAGGCCAGTTGTCCGGAGTCCCTTCCTTCAGGTCTAATGCGTGATAGTTGGAAGGTAAAAATGAGAATTCTGTCCTTTAAAATAGTGGAGAAAAAGAAGTATACACTTAGAGAGAATTTTAAATACGGCATTTTATGTATTTGTGTGTAGTACGGGAAGGGACAGGAGTTCCATATTTCAAGATAGCAAATGATTTTTTATTGTAATTTCTTAAAAAGATATAGCTAAAGATTCCAAAGTGATTTACAGAGAACTGTTGAATAATATTTTCCTAAAAGGCAGCAATATTGCAGAGTGGGAACAGAAAATTCGGGTGCCCATTGTGGACTTGGGAGAAGACGGGACCTCGTACTCCCACTTTTGACGTCTCTACTCTCACCAGGTCATGTTAACACTATAAAACCAAATTATTTGCTTAGGGAAAAAACAAAAACAAAAAAACAGCAGTAGCGTAGCGTGCTGATGAAACCTCGTGCTTCCAAGAATATTAACTATATGTAGTTTGTGCTTTCTGGATAATAATATGGTCCGCAAAGCTAACCGTGGATTTTTTTTTTTTTTTTAGTCTGTTACTATTCCTCAGGGTATAGAAGATTTAGTAAATTTAGGACAAAAACTTTATATTCCATGGCAAAAAAAAGACAAAACTGCTAAATATATTACAGCTCTTAAGGTTTTAGTACAGATAGTATTTTTTATATGAACCACAACTGGTGCAGTAGCTATTAGACTGCTGAATTCCTGCCTCCCCACGTCCCTGCTTCTGCCTGTGGCTCCAAGGTGGCGTTTTCAATGCACATGTCGTCTGTGGAAATGACTATTGTCCTGCGGGGGGGAGGGTGATGTGACTCCTGTCTTCATTGTCTTGAATGTCTACTTTTGTGAAGTTCTGCTGAGGACAACGCAGACTGTTGTTTTTCAGACGGCCAGTGATTTTGCTTCCTAAAATGTCAGGTGTCCCTGAGAAGAGTGTGTATTGTGTGTCTCTGCAGTCCCTGTTCATGTTTACTACCTTGCAGCATCCCTTGTACAAGCTAAAAATAGTCTCTTTCTCATAACCATTGCCCACACAGTTAGTAGTGTTGGGAAAAATAAAACATTTTGCTTACAATGTATAGTAAATGAAGTACAACTGTGCAAGGTATAAATATACAGCTGTCCTTGTGTGGCACTGTTGGGTAAGCATTGAGCTGCTAACCACAAGGTCGGTGGTTCAAGCCCGCCAGCTGCTCCTTGGAAACCCTAAGGACCGGGCTGCTATGAGTCAGAACTGACTCCACGGCACTTAATAATAACAATAATATACAGCATTTGTAAGTAAAATCTAGAGATTTTTAGGGCATGTGTGTGTGTATACAAATATATATATATATCCATAATTAAATGAGATTTGGAGCTTGGATTTAAACAGTAGTTCTACTAAAAATTTTCTTCAGTCTTATTTTTCTGTTTGTTAAAATGTTTCTATTTAAGGCAGTTTTCCAATTCCTTCCATCCAAGTTGGAAACCTAACACAAGTGTCCATGTGGCTGAATTAATCAGGCCTTTGTGTAAATTGCTTATATTCAGTCTCTGGTGATGTATAATTATGACCTTGTGGCTTTCCTTCCTTACCTTTAGGGAATCCGCCTTTACTTCATGTGCCATGAGTATAGCACACTTCAGAATACTTGTATAATTCTGACAATGTGATGGATAAGAATTTTGATGTTTGGGTTAATGTCCTAGAGATGAACCCTGGAATCGTCTCACTTTCTGTTAGAAATGCTCCCTCACAATGGCATCTTGCATTTGGAGCAGCTGTTCTTTTTTCCTTCTTGGTTAGTGAGTGACTGTAGACTGAGTTGCTCACTGAACAATCCACAGTGACTCAGTCACCAGAAGGAACAGTGAGCTCTCTTTAGAAGGGAGTCTTGTCCCCTTCTCACCAGGAGTGTATTATGTAGAGTGACATGTTTTGAGATTGAAAAATTTATCACTTGACATGATTTTTAGAGTTATTAGCATGTAATAAAAATATTTATGTTGAGCATGGGCTGAAAGGAGGAGATGTGGAAAGTTTAACAATCGTCTTGCGCGGTGCACATTAACAAATGTAATTAAATGTCTTAACAAGTAGGTTGCTGAGCTCTAGAAAGAACTCTGTCTCTAGTAGTCAGTTTATATATATTGGTATCCAATATTATCTGGTTCCACTTCTGTTTACTTCTCCATAAATCTTGCTTTCCAGTGTCTTAAAAGTAACTATAATGTGAAGTTACATTAAATAACTTCTACGTATTTGTTTCCTCAGAACAGCTTTAAAATGAGGGAGTCATTTTATAAGTGACAGAGTAGCTTCAGAATCTGTTAGGTTTTGGCATTCAGAAATTTTTAGTTGTCCTTATACAAACAGATAATAACAGTGTTAAAAACCATTCCAGGCTGAGCTAGGAGTCCACTGTGTGTCATATGTGTGAGGTTAGGCCTGGCCTCCTGTGAGGTTCTTGATGCCTGACTATGATGCTGACTACTGCCGGAGGTGACCACTGCCAGTATTGTATTGTGTATGTTGTGTGTGTGTGGTTCCTTACAGAATGGCACAGTGCATGCTAGAATGTTTTTAATTCTTTTATTGCTTTTGCATTAGAAAAAGTCAACAATTAGGGCTTGAATTTATTCCGTGTATACCTTGTAATAACAAATACTTGGAGTCCTGGTGTGATGGTGTAGGGTAAGCACTGGACCGTTAGGTCGGTTTGAACCAAAAGGTTGGCAATTCTAACCTCCCAGCAGGTCGTATACAGGGTTGCTATGACTCTGAACTGACTTGACAACACTTAACAACAACAACAATACAAATGTTTTTAAAAATAAGGAAAGGGGGAGAATGATAAAATGTGAGTGGGATTTTTTTGTTTGTTACCTTTTTAAAAGAAAAAAAAAAATAGCTTCTAAATATTAGTTGTTGTTTTTTTTAAACCCAAGACTCAGACACTACTTGGTATCTTAGTTTAATAATTGAGGGAGTTTTAAAGAATTGATCTCAGTGACTGTATTCTGCTATTTGAACTCACCATGTTTGTGAATTTTACATTGCCTGAAGAGTTTTCCAAAATGGAGTACTTAAGTAAGTTGCATTTTTTTTGTGGTTTGTGTTTAAATAGGATCTGTGGTGCAAGGTTTGATCCTGGGCATTAAAGATAAGTCTGACTGACTTATTTTACTGACGATACTGGTTCTCACCACTCTGACCGCATTACTGTTGTTCTTAAACCATTTCCCCCAATATTGCTGTCTGCATCCAAGTTCCATTAGCTCTCACTGTATGTTAACTGACTTTAAAAAAATAAAATTAAAATTTTTATGTGGATTCTTTTTTTAGTTTCAAATACAGAGGGATAAAAATAAATTTTGAAATAAGGGATGTTCTGAGTGAACTTAGGAATCCTGGTGTAGCGCTGTAGGATAAGCACTTGACCCTAGGGTCGGTTTGAACCAAAAAATCAGTGGATCAGACTCACCAGGGTCACTGTGGGTTGGAACTGACTCGATGGCACTTAACCAACAAGCAATAGAGTGAACTTAGCAGTGTTCTGAGAGTTGGTACTTAATAGTGCTTCGAGTAGAATGCTAAATTCTAATGGTTATCGGTTTTCAAGAGCAGCCCTATCGAGTAGAAGTTTAATATGAGCTACATAAGTAACTTGTCATTTTCTAGTACCCATATTTAAAAGAGTAAAAAGAAATGGGGAAATTAACTTTTATGTATCTTATTGAACCCAGTGTAGTTGAAAATTTTATCATTTTAAATCAGTATAAAAAATTGTTAGTGGAGAATTAGATATTTTACTTTCTTTTTTCCTATGCCACATCTTGAAAATGCAGTGTATATTTTACATTCACAGCACATCTCTGTTCTGAGTGGCCACATCCAGTGCTCATTAGCTACCTGTGGCTCAGGGCTACCAAATTGGACAGTAGATTCATAGGGTACAAAATATTTTTGGGGGGGTGGGGAACTTGGTGAGGTAAGCATGAAAGTGAGGTACTTTAAAAATGACTTTCAATGTTTAGAAAAGTGTCTAATAGGATTATCTGCTCCCAGTTTCCTTTGGCTTCGTTTTTAATTTGCTCTGGAAGAAGTATCAGTCTGTAGTAGTTTGCCAAGCATAATATAAAGATGAAGAAACTTCATGTAAAATACCACGATATCCTGACAATAACACACTTATTTATCATCTTCACCAAATTCTGTAATTTTAGTTCAAAATAGTAGCGTAAATTGCATGTTAATTGTATGTCTGTACCTATATATATTTTTTATATTCTTACAATACAATAATGTATACCAACAAACAGCCCTGGAACTCTAATGTTCCTTTGACGCTGTCTTCCAGTTACTCATATACTTATTAAGTTGTGAAAAGTTGCAGAAAAGTAGAATGAGCCATTCTTTTCCCACTTGATTTATTTGATCATGTGACCATGTAATTACATACGTGTAATAATTACATACATACATAATTAAATACAATTATTATTTCAGTTGAACATGGAAAATAGTGTTTCTGTCTAACCTTTGCTAAATGTTTGCAATTTCTAAGTAAATGTTTCATCTCCTAAGTTGAGTGTTGAGTGTGACTTTATCTTTGCTCTGTTGTTCCTGCTGTAAACTCAGCTCAATCTGCCATGCTGTTCTGTCAATTGCTCTGTTGGTGGTAGGGGGATGGAGATGGGCTCTTGTTTCCAAGAAAAACCACTGATTTGATTGCTTACAATTGTAGAAAGTATTTAAAATGCCATTGTTCCTGGGACATACAAGAAGTGTCTAGCAAATGATCATCAAAACGAAATTCAAGAAATTGTCACAGTTTTCTTTAACGTGCCTCCTGAGTGACTAATAGACTTGGGAAGTTGCTTTTCCATCTACTTCTAATGAAGACGTAGAGTAGTGAATAACTCAGGTATCTCGCTGCTGCTCTAGCCCAGGTTGTCTCACTCTATGTGCACTAAGCCAGGTACAGCATTCCAAGGTACTTAAATGAGTTTGTGGACTAGACAGTCTCTGAAAGGTATTTAATGACGTTAACGCCTCTATTGCTCATGTTTTAAAAGATTTTAACTGTGTTGTTTTGTGGGAAAGGCCTATATAACTTTGCCCTATGACTCTTTCATGATTCTGTTTTCACTAAAGCACTACTATAAGTTATGCCAGACTCCTGGTGTGGTATGTAGCCTCAGCACTGGACTGTGAACCACAAGATCAGTAGTTCAAACCCACCAGCTGCTCTTTGGATACTCTCTAGGGTTGCTGTAAGTCGGAACCAATTCAACAGCACTTGACAACAACGGAACTTATGTTTATTTTTGTGAGAAAATAGAATTTCATTTCATCATGCTCAAAAGTAACAGAAGTGATGTTTAAAACCACACTGTTGTGTTTTGCTCTGATAATGTGCTGGACTGCAAGTTTGGTCTAAACCACAAGGTCGGCGGTTCAAGCTTACCAGCCACTCCTTAAAACCCTATTCAGGGTCGCTGTGAATTGGAACCAACTCAACAGCACTCAACAACAACAACAACAACATTCTAAAGACAGTTTTGATTGGCTAAATAAGCACTAGAATGCCTGATGTACTGCTGTAGGATAAGTGTTGCACTGTTAACCACAAGGTTGGTGGTTCAAACCCACCAGCTGCTCCGTGGAAATCCTATATAGGGTCACTATGAGTCAGAACTGTCTCGACAGCACTTAACAATAACAAAAATATAAGGGAGTCCTGGTGTGGCGCTATAGGATAAAGCACTGGATCACAAGTTTGGTTTGAACAGCAGGGTCAATGGTTCAAACCCACCAGTCGCTCCTCGGAAAGCCTATACAGGTTTACTCAGAATTGCAATGGACTCCACAGATAGAAGAAGTTTCAAAACGATATTAGCAAAGTGATTGCCTGGGACACTGCTTAATTGGATGCTTCTTGAAGTGAAAATTTAATAGCAACAACAGATGCAGGGTCATCCATTAGCCTGCTAAATATATGACTGCTAAACCTGATGTTATCATGTGTCTACATTGAGTAGATATCACAATTTTTCTCATGTTGGAAACTGAAATTTTCGTTTTGTGGACTCAAGATTTTTTTTTTTTTAAGTTTTTATTGTGAATTATGGGATAGTTTACATGGAAGAACATTAGCTTTACATTCATCCTATCGTGTTTCATTTCATTGTAATGATTACAGTCCCCTCCAGGCATCATCAAACAACCAAAGGGCACACCCCACAAGCCTCCCCCCCTCCCCCCCAGGTCATCAGCACACAGCCCCTCTCCCTCCCTGTGTCCAGAGTCCCCAGCCACTGCATCTCTCCACATCATCGTCTCTGCCTCCATCTCTGGGGTCACTGCTTCTCTGGATAGGGTCCCACACTCTGCTCTTCTCCCTTGATGGTCGGTCCCAGGGACCTCCACTCCTGAACTGCAAAATCAACCACTCCCTTCCTTTTGTCAAGATTTTTTTTGAAAAAGGAAGATATTTTTTTAAAAGAAATGTAATGGCATAGTTCTCTGTTACTAACTTACTCAGAAATGGCCAGACTGGACATCAGCTTTATTGAAAAGAAAGAGTGGGCCCTCTTCCATGAGAAGCACAACCTCAGTATGTGTGCTCTGCTGCTCCAATACAGACAGCGTTTTGTTTTCTCAAACATGAGGTGGCCATGAGTTCAAATCATGTGACAGCAACTAACAACAGCATCCCGCACACTGTCAGTGATGAGAACAGAAGGGTTTTCAGGGACAGTCCTTGGAGAAAAACAGCATGTTTGGTAAAGTAGAGGGACAGGAAAAGTGAAAGACCCTCAATAAAGTGGACTGACAGGGTGGCGGCAGCAGTGGGCTCAAGCCAAACAATTGTGAGTATGGGGCAGGACTGGGCCGTGTTTTATTCTGTTGTACAAAGGGTCGCTATGAGTGAGAACCAACTCAGCACACAACAACTCCCGGAGAGTACCCGAACCAAAGACTAAACCCACTACCGTTACGTAGACTCCAACTCTTAGTGGCTCTATAGGTACAGGACAAGCGTAGAATTGTACCTTAGGCTTTCCTAAACTGCAAATCTTCATAGGTGCAGACAGCCTTATCTTTCTCCTGAGGAGTGGCTGTTGGGTTTGAATTGCCAACCATGTGGTTAGCAGCCAACACCTACAGTATCACCATGATAGATTTCTTTGGTGAGAATTGCACCCACCAATGGAGGAAGAGTAAAGGTCGTTTCCCTCTCACCCTAAGTTCTCTGTTAAAGCTTTGATTTGTTGTGCATGGGGTTGCCCTGAGTCGGAGCCCACTCAAATAACACCACAGTTAACAACAGCATTAGTGTATTAATAAGTTGTCTGATAGCTTTACCAACTTATCAGCAATGAGACACTCAACATTTATGTATGCCTTTGTTCACTTGTGTGACACAAAAATGAAACGTTTAAATATTTTACAGTAAATGTGTTTTTATCTTACATGCTTTTATTAACAGTTATATATGTGTGTCTATATACCTATATGTATATATATACATATATGTATATATATACGTATGTATGATGGCACTTTACAACAACATATATTTATGTGTGTGTGTGTATATATATACACACAGATCTGTCTTATATACAGTCATTGGTTCTTATCAAGTGATCATGCCGGAGGCATTCTGGTAATCTTCCAAAAGTAGATGTTTTTATGTACTCAGTGGACAATTGACCATGTGTGTCTTCATTACTGACTGCCACACACACAATT
This sequence comes from Chrysochloris asiatica, assembly GCF_000296735.1. Lineage (NCBI taxonomy): Eukaryota > Metazoa > Chordata > Mammalia > Afrosoricida > Chrysochloridae > Chrysochloris > Chrysochloris asiatica. Next base: position 14,241,263 of record NW_006408532.1, on the reverse strand, counting down.
CAGTATCGACATTTGACTGGGCTAGGGTGGTAAAAGTGGGCTGAAAGAACACATGGGATCCAGAAATATTAAATAATGTTTTTCACCTGTGTCAGAGCCTCTGGTGACAGCAGCGAGCAAATCTCATAGTTGTTTTATTCAGTGTGAGGGGCTTCTGAACATCCAGGTGATAGCACAGTGGGTGGGGGTGGGAGGCAGCTGATGGGCTGTGCTGGTAGCTTGGCCCCAGGCTCATTACTTCTCCACCTCACCTTTCTTGGGCTCTTGTTTCAGTTTTAACTGGACAGGGTGGCCTTGATGGTGTCATCAGCCAGCATGGTGCAGTACAGCTTCACGGGGGTGGGACAGGCAGTGCTCCTTAGTGATGCCCCTGCTTTTGGTGGTCAAGCCTTCAACTGTTTTCCTTTTTACCTATTCGGTGGCTAAGGAGCTGAACGCCATCTCAGAACCATAGTCAAATGTATTAAACTGGGCATCCATAATCTTCCCCTTGTCATCCACTTGGACCACCACAAGCCAGGGCCCCCAGCAAAGAGTTCCAACAGTTTTAGATATTGAGGGACCCCACATTTCTGGGATTTTCATGATAATCAACAACTTCCTTGTGACAGAGCCAAGTCAGGACTGAGAGCTCCCTCCCGCAGGCAGGTGTGGGCTTTGGAACAGCAGGATCAATGCCGCCACCTGCCCACTCCAACCACTGCCATCCTGCCTAAACATCATTCTTGAGAATGTTTTTCTGAAAAACCCTAGAAATGAAATTGTTGGGTTAAAGCTTGTCACTAAGTAGGCCTTTACAGATTCACATTGTTTCATTTAAGGAAACGTTTCTGAATGGATACAAGTGGCACAGTGGGTTAGGCATTGGGTTGCTAACAGGAAGGTCAGACGTTCCAACCTCTCATCTGCTCTTTGGGAGAAAGATGAGCCTCTGCTCTGGTTAAGATTTTACATCCTCAGAAACCCTGGGAGCAGTTCTGCTCGGTCCAATGGGGTGGCTCCGAGTGGGTTTGGTTTAGAATTCACATAGACTAAATAGCACAGTGATTTGCCATAAACTGCTTTCCTACCAAAGTGTGTGTGTGTGTGTCTCCTTTTGTTTCTTCAGTTACCATAACATGAAAAGAATGGCTCTGCTTCCCGCCCTCTCAGTACCTGATGAAATGCTGCCACTGGTCCTCCAGATTCGTTCTCAAAGTGGATTTGGTACACTGACACTCTTCCTATATAACACCTGTCCTCGACCAAGTTACCTATTAGACACCATAGATACAGAATGTAGGGCCTGCAAAAATCTTTTATTCTAAAATTAGAAAAGAAAATGAACTTGTAGGTCAAAGAAAATATTTTATTATATAACATTAACATAGGTCTTTATACCAAAAAGGTTATAAAATATACCTTTAGTATTTTATTTTTCATGTCAGGAAGAGTCCAAAAAGGCCAAGGTGCATAGAGCCTAAGAAAATTGTAATGGCAGCCAGCCCTGCCTGTCTCTCAAAAGATTTCTCACACACACATAAACACACAGAAATGTATCAACTTAAATGAAAAAACAGCTTCACATTTTGATTTTTTGGTTTAATAAAGATTTCTATGTCTTTTTGTATATATGCTGGTGTTTATGTGCCACGGAGTCGATTCCGACTTACAGCTACCTTGTACAGGGTTTCCGAGGCTGTAAATCTTTACGGGAGCAGAAAGCCTCATCTTTCTCTCGCGGAACAGCTGGTAGTTTCGAACTGCTGACCTTAAGCTTTGCAGCCCAATTTGTAACCACAACGCTACCAGAGCTCTTTATATAATATACACAAATAGAAGATTTTTATATAAAATAAGACTTCTCAAAAAAGGAACCCTAGACTTTCAGCGGTAGCTCTTGTGTTTCTAATCCCTTTCTGGAAATTTCACACAGGCTCAGACAGCCTCTGCAATAAAGAAGCCTGTACATTTCATTTATTTCAGCACTCTCCAGACAGATTGGATCCAGAATCCTTTTCCCTTCCATGTAACACCTACTCCCTTCTCTTGTAGCCCGTGATCCATAGAAGAACCTGGGAAATACCTGACTTTCTATGACATGAAAATTCCACATTGATCAAGTCTGTAGTTGAAATCTTGCAACCATCTTTAAAAGACTGTAGAGGCTTGGGGAATCATACTGTTTATGCAAATAGAATTGAAATGCATACATAATGCTCTTCAAACCTGCATGCTAGCAACATATCCCTACCTAGCTGCTTGGCAGGAGAATTGTATTGTGCAAGTTTCAGATTTATGCTATACAGTTCACTGAGACCCTTTTCAATTCTATTTTCCTGATAAGTTTGCAGCAGCGTGAGGATGAAAATAATTCCCAACTGGCAAGGAAAAGTGAGAAACTGCTTTGCTGAGTCTCAGAACATGTTATTCCTTACCCTATCAGACCTTATTAAGAGTGACTTAAAATCTGTCAGCTCTCGAAAGGTTTCTCCAGTAACAGATTTCTTGGTTCCATCTCAGTTCCTGCAGTTCCCATAACCACAACCTATTCAATTTAGCAGTGCTCGGTTGTGTGGATGCTAGAAATTAAAATGTGCTTTCAAAATTCAATCCCTAGCAAAATGTACCTAACTTAGAAGCATCACCACAGTCAGATGAAATAAAAAAGAGATGAGTTTGAAGTGGAAGGCGAAAGGAGGATGAATTTCTCTAAAGAATACAACACAAGTAGAAAGTTTGTTTTTATTTATATTGATGAATGTTCTTTTTGGAACATTTGTATTGTGCTGTATGTGAAAGCCTGCATAACAAATTAGTTTTCCAGTCACTGATTCAGACACACATTGTTGAGTGACATAGGTTTCTGTCCCCACAATGTGTCTGTGCTTTCTCCAGGTCCACCTTGCCTTCCCCCTTCCCTGTGCCTTCCTGCCTCCTCATCTTTGGTTTGGGGTAAATTTTTGCCCATTTGATCTCATAGAGTTGATTGTTTTAAGGAGCACCTGCTTCCTGATTGTTACTGTTCATTGTATAGGCCCATCTGTTAATTGGCGGAAAGGTAGCCTCTGAGAGTATCTTCAGTGTCAAGTCAAAAGGTAGTATTATGGTGAGAGTCTTGTGTTCCTCTGGTCTCTTTCAGACCAGTAAATCTGATCTTTTTTTTTTTTAATTGAATTTTTTTCTACCATTTTTTCATCCATTCTAACCAGTACCTTCCTTCTATTGGGATCCTAGTCAGAGTGGTTGGTAGTGGTAGCTGGGCACCATCTGATTCTTCTGCTCTCGGGTCAGAGGAGGCTATGGTTCATATGGGCCATTAGTCCTTTGGATTCATTAGTCTCCCATCTTCTTCATTCTTTTTTGCTCCAGGTGGTACGAGACCAATAATTGTTTCATAGATTACTACACCCAAGCTTTTAAGACTCCAGAAACTACTCACCAGACTAGGATGTTGTTGTTGTTGTTAGGTGCCATCAAGTCGGTACTGACTCAAAGCAACCCTATGCACAACAGAAGGAAACACTCTCCGGTCCTGGGCCATCCTCAAAATTGTTGCCACGCTTGAGTCCATTGATGTTGCCACTTTGCTAATCCATCTTGCTGGGGGTCTTCCTCTTTTTCTCTGACCCTCCACCTTAGCAAACATGATATTCTTCTCCAGTTACTGGTCCCTCCTGACAATATGTATGAAGTGTGATAGATGAAGTTTGGCCATCCTGGCCTCCAAGGAGCACTCTAGCTACACCTGCTCCAACACAGATCTGTTGGTTCTTTTGGCAGCCCGTGGCACTTTCAATATTCTCCTCCAACACCATAACTCAAAAGCATCAATTCTTCTACGGTCTTCCTTATTCACTTTCCAGACTAGAATGTAGAGTACTATATTTATGAAATACATAAATCTAGGTGCCCCTGGAATTGTGGTCCTTAGCCTTCAAGTCAAGTAGTTTAGTCCTAAAGTCTAAGTAGTTTATAGAACTGTGCCCCTTTTGTGCTCTCTTATACATGTGAGCGTATCTGCAGCATTTACAAATTTGTAAGTAGAAATATCCACAACCATACCAGATACATTTATCTGCCCATAGTATTTTTTTTTAAAATACAAACATTTTAAAATATATACATAGGACTTCTGGCAAGATGGCAGATGAGGCAGACGAACTGCATGGACCCTCCACGACAAAGATACGAGAGACCAAATGAAAGACAGATGAAAATTCTGGAACTGAGAACTTCAGAGGAAATGGTAGAAAAGTGGACTGAAGGCTTGCTGGGAGAAGCTGAGCAAGGATGTTAGAGAGGGAGAATGACTGGCGAACAACTGGCCAGTCTTGGAACAACCATCTTGTGAGCAGCTTTGGCAGCAGAGGGAGGCCTGGCAGAGCAGATTCACACAGGTGATGGGAAAGGTGTGATTCCTTCTTTTGTCCCCACGCTCCTCTGGTGACCAGGGTCAACTCCAACTTATATCTATCTCAGTGCTGACCCTACTCTCCAGGAGTTTGGAGCCACGTGGTTAGGAGCCATGCCAGTGTGAGGTGCAAATCACCAATCCAGTGCTGATTTGGTGCCTGGATTCAGACAGGATCAGCTATAGACCTTACAGAACATGCATGGTCACCAGACCAGCATTTAACAACTCACCCTACCCTCGGCTGCCCTGTGGTCCTAACAGACACTAAATCAATTCCATCAAGGGCCTCCACAAATTACTTCCAGACCGAGTGCCATGCATATAGACAACACTGAGGCCCATGAGAACTCCATCTAGGGCCAGGACCTCTACTGTCACATGCTACCTTGTGAGCTCCTTGGCTGGCAGGAGCCCTCTAGAGTTTTCTCCTCTCGGATCCAACAGCTGCTCTGGGTTTTTTTTTTGTGTGTGTGTGTGTGTGTGGACGTTTGGTTTTCCTTTTGTTGTTTCATTGTTTTTGTTTGTTTACTCTTTCTCCCCCTCCTTCTTCTCTTTCCATTGCCTTGAATTTTATACTCTCTCCACTTTTGTGTTTTTTTCTTTTCTTCTGATTCTCATTTCCCCTTTTGATCTTTCTTTACCATTCTCTACTCTTTTCATGTTCACTCTTACTGGTTTTTCTAAGTGGTGTTCTTTCTTTCTTTTCCTCTCTTATTTTTCTCTTCTATAGCTCCATTTCCTTGTCCTTCTTTTGTCTTTATAGTAATTATATTCTTTTTTTTCTTGTTGCTGCCTATTTTAATTTATTTTTTCTCTTCTCACCATTGGTTTCTTGTTTGTTTATTCTGTTTTGTTTTCTTGTGTGTGTTGGGGCGGGGAGGGGCTTTCTCTTTCTCAACTGATAGGAGACAGCAACTGTGCCCATAGAGCCCAGAAACAATTGTACTCTCTGCAGCTCCACCCTCTAGGCAAGAGTCAATAGCAGTTCCAATATTACCTGATCAAAAATAGACAACAGCTACCACTAGCCAAACTCACCCTGAAAGGAGGTGCACAAACAGCGAATGAGAATGGAATATATGCTTCCATTCTCTATCTACACACACAGGAGACAGTGAGAGCCTAAGAAAATGTCAACATAATCACCAATTAAATATAAACACAACAACTCCACAATGCCCTAGAGACAACAGACAATTGCAGCTCACACAAAGAAACAAGAGAGGATGACTCAAACAAACGACCAAGGTGCAGAGCCAGAAGACATTTCTGTGGAAGAAACGGTAATGGAACTAACTGAAAAATAATTCAAAAGAATGATATTTAGGTACGTTAGAAGGATTAGCAGAAATATCGAGGAAAGCAAAGAGAGCAAAGCAAAAACTTTTGAAGAGTTCAGGAAAACACTGCAAGAACAAACAGACAAAATACAAATTTTGAAACAATACAAAACCTGCAATTAGAAATCCAGAAGATAAATACTGAGACTTAAGGAAATGAACAATACATTGAAAGTGTAAAAGAGTAGATTAAAAAAAATGGAAGCCCAAATTACTGAACTTGAAGATAAATCTCTCAATAGTAGTATGCTAGAACAACAACTAGAAAAGAGAATGATAAAATCTGAAGAAACCCTGACAGTTACGTGGGACACCATGAATAGAAACAACTTATAATTCCAGAACAGGAAGAGACAAAGTACAGAGAAAACTGTCAAGAGTTATTGTAAGAAAACTTCCCTAACATAATGAAAGATGAGAAGATAAGCATACAAGAAGCTGAACAAACCCCAAACAGGATAAAGCCCAAAAGAAAATCACCAAGACAGATAGATCATAATGAAACTCTAAAACCAAAGAAAAGAATCCTAAAAGCAGCTCAGAAAAACATGAAAAGTTCCCTGCAAAGGAGAACCAATAAGACTAAGCTCTAATTTTGCAGCCATGGAGATAAGAAGACAACGAGATGACATAAACAAAATGCTGAAAGAAAATAAACTGCTCATCAATAATCATATACCAGCTAAAGCTGTCTCTTCAATATGACAGTAATATTAGGACATATCCTGACAAACAGAAATTAAAGGAATTTCAATGATCAGACCGACTTTACAAAAAAAAAAAAAAAAAATACTAAAGGGTGTTCTTTAGACTGAGTACCAACAACAGCAGGTAACAACCTGAGATTACCATACATGACAATACCGCACAGAACTCAATCCAGATATAGAACTATTTAAAACAAAGCAAACCTACAAAACCGAACATAGGTAAGCAGAGATACCAATCTGTAATGAAGTCACTTACAAAGCAAAAAGGGGGACTAATGTAGTTACAGAAATTCTAAATAGCAAGAAAGTCAATTAGATGTCAAGATAAAACAGACTTTTTAAGTAGGGAAAAAAATAATAAATTACAGGATAACTTCAGAAAAAATGAATAATCTTCATATCAAAATTTTAAAAAGGAAAGCCAGGAAGATTTAGTAAATATTAACACAACAGAAATGAAGAAAATGAAAAGAAAACCAACTAACAAAATGAACTCAATGCAGAAAATTATGTGGAACAAAGAAACCAGCAGTGCCACAAAAAAACACACACAAAACAGCAAAGTGATAGCAATCAATTCATGTTGTTGTTAAGTGCCATCGAGTCGGTTCCGACCCATAGTGACCCTGTACAGGGTTTCCGAGGGTGTAAATCTTTACGGGAGTGGAAAGCCTCATCTTTCTCCCGCGGAGCGGCTGGTAGTTTCGAACCGCTGACCTTAAGGTTCGCAGCCCAATTCGTAACCACTACAAATTCATACCTGTTGATAATTACACTGAGTGTAAGTGGATTAAATACACCAGTCTAGAGAGAGCAGACTCAAATAGCAGAAGATAAAAGAAATTTGCTAAAGGAAACAAGTATACATCGCTACAACTTGATGAACTCGGGCTATACTTATGGATGTTGTTGTTAAGTGCCGTCGAGTCGGTTCCGACCCATAGCGACCCTGTACAGGGTTTCCGAGGGTGTAAATCTTTACGGGAGTA
>NW_006408532.1:14210278-14233728 GCF_000296735.1 Chrysochloris asiatica | reverse complement strand
ACACAGTGACTGGCTTACAAGTTTTCAAGAGGGAGTTTAGTTTCATCTTGTCTAGATGGGTCTCGTGACAGGAGATGGGGATAAGATTCTTATGATTCAATACTGCGCAATTGTTATCATGACTCATTGCAATTGTCACAACTGTAAAGGTAGAAGTTTTGTAACATAAGGGGGGAGTAGTTAATTTTACATTCCAGGAACATAGGACGATAGGACCATCAAGGGAGAAGAGCATGAGTGGAATGTGGGACCCTATCTAGAGAAGTAGCGACACCAGAGATGGAGGCAGAGATGGGGACATGGAGAGAAAGAGCACCTGAGAACTCCAGAAAGAGAAAGGCTGTGTTCTGGCAGCCAGGAGGCAGGCTTGCAGAATGTGCCCTAGAGTTGTTTAAATGATTATATATCCCTGAGTGTTTTTGTGTACAGCAAAAAACAAACAACAACAACAACAATAAAAAAAAAACAACCCTCCAGAGGGAATACAAAAGAGAAAGACAGCAGAATGGAGAAGAAAACAGGATCTTTCAATATGCTGTCTACAAGAGACACATCAAAAAGACAGAGACAGCCTAAGTGCCCTTCAACAAGACTAAACTAACTTTGGTAAATACACACAATGGAATATTATGCAACACTGAAGAATAACAATGAATCTGTGAAACACCTCACAACATGGATGAACCTGGAGGACATTATGCTAAGTGAAATTTGTCAGTCACAAAAGGACAGATATTGTATGAGACCAATGTTGCAAAAAGTTAAGAAAAGTTGGTCTTAATATAATTTTTAAAAAGCGGTCAATGATCGTTATGTGGGGAAAGGGGAGGGAAAATTATCCATGGACTAGAGGGTAGACACATATTAACGTGGGTGACAGGGCAGGCAATATACAACGAGAGAGAGGGAGGTTAGCAGAAGAAGAAAGTAGAGACACAGGAAGAATGCAAGAGTTAGAGTGTATAGAGGTTAAGTACTGTTAATTGTTGGTACATGGAGGGGATTGACAGTATTGTAATGAAGAAAATATATGATTTGCTGTGTGTAAAGCTGATGATCTGCTCTGTAAACTTTCAATCAATTCACAATATATTTAAAAATACATATATGCATAAACAAGGACCCCTGGTGGTACTGTGGGTTAAGCATTAGGCTGCTAATTACTCAGTCAGTGGTTCAGACCCAACTAGCCACTCCTCAAGAGAATGATGATGCCCCCAGAAAGATTTACAGTCTCAGAAACCCTAGGTAGGGTCACTGAGTTGGAATTGACTGGGTGGCTCTCGGTTGGTGTGTGTATAAATAAATGAATATATATCTCACCTGGAAGCGATTCACAAACCTCTGGATAAATGGAAATCATCAAGTTAGGTAGTCATAATATTTTTCAGAATTATGTAACAAGATCCCTTTTAAGGGGAAAAAAATTATCCTTTTAGTTTAATTATAAATAGATCTGACTTTGTCTTGACTCAATATCCTGAATGCAAAATGAATAAACAATAGCAATAGATGTTTGGCCAGTCCCTCGTTTGTCTTTTTTCCCAGCCAGTACACTTCACTGAAATTGCTTGTTTACAGTACTGTCTGCTTCCTTAAAGTAGACAAAAGTCCTTGAGGGAACAAAGTTTAGATTCTCAAATGCCTACCAAAGTGACTAGCATTTATTAGGAGCTTTGTGCATGTTTGTGGAATGAAGAGCTAAATGATGTTTTTTTTAAAAAAATTATTTTTGTTGTTGTTTAAGAAAATAAAAACACAGCAGAAAAAATGCCAGTTGCACCATCTCGACAGAAACAATCCATTGGTATTGATTACATTAAGTTTATGAACAATGTTATCCCAATTGACTCAGTTATCCACTGAACCAATTCCATGAGGTGCTTGGATATACTTAAGAAGTCTCTGTAACTGCCCCCATCTACTTTAGTATATATATAGTTATAGTTATAGTTATATAATTATATATATAGTTATATATAGTTATATATATAGTTATATAGAGAACACACACAAACATGTACTTACATGTGGCGCTGTAGGGTGAACACTGGGCTGCGAACTACAAGGTCAGCAGTTCAAACCCACCAACTGCTCGTCTGAAACTCTATACGGGATTGCTATAAGTTGGAACAGAATTGTTGGCACTTAACAACAAGAGGAGCCCTGGTAGCATAGTAGATTACAACATGAGCTGCTAACCAAAAGGTCAGAAGTGTGAATCTACTAGCTGCTCCACTGGAGAAAAATGAGGCTTTCAGCTCCCGTAAAGATTTACAACCTCGACTATGAATTGGAATCGAATCAACTGTACACCACCATCACCACCACCACCACCATTATGGATTCCTGGTGTGGTGCTGTAGAATCAGCACTGGGTTGCAAACCACAAGGTTTGAACTGCTAACCACAATCAGTGATTCAAACCCTTCAGCCCCTCTTTGTGAATCCTATACAGGGTACTTAGTTACAGAAACTATGGGTCATTGGCCACCACTCATCTGTCAGTTTGTCTTCCTGTGGTGTCTTGTGTGTTGCTGTGATTCTGGAAGCTATGCCACTGGTATTTTAAATACCAGTAGGATTACACATGGTGGACAAGTTTCAGATGGGCTTACAGACTAAGATAGACTAGTAAGAAGGAGAGACAGACTGCTACTGAAAAGCTTATGAGTAGTAGTGGAACACTGTCAACACCAGATTATTGAATATTTAAATATGATTAAAAACACCAGAAGATTGTTAGATTTAGTGCCGAAAGATGAGCTCCATAGATTGAAAACACTGAAAATATGATTGGGGAAGAGCTGACTCCTCAAAGTAGTGATGACGTGAATGGAGTAAAGTCCTCCAATTTTGTTGATGGGACACAACTCAAAATGAAGAGAAACAGCTGTAAACATCCATTAATAATAGGAATATGGAATGTATGAAGTATGAATCTAGGAAAATTGGAAATTGTCAAAAATGAAATGCAACGCATAGACATCAATATCCTAGGCATTAGTGAGCTGAAATGGACTGCTATTGGCCATTTTGAATCTCGCAATCACGTGGTTTACTACGCTGGGAATGACAAATTGAAGAGGAATAGTATCATATTCATCATTAAAAAGAATACTTCAAGATCTGTCTTGAAGTACAACGCTGTCAGTGATAGGATAATTTCCATATGCCTTCAAGGAAGGGCAGTTAATACCACTATTATTCAAACTTATGTACCAACAACTAAAGCCAGTAATGATGAAATTGAAGAATTCTATAAAATTCTTCAGTCTGAAATTGATCAAGCATGCAGTCAAGATGAATTGACAATTACTGGCGATTGGAATGTAAAGATTGGAAACAAGGAGGAAGGATCAGTAGTTGGAAAATAAGACCTTGGTGATAGAAACAATGCTGGAGATTGAATGATAGAATTTTGCAAGACCAATGATTTCTTCATTGCAAATACCTTTTCTAAACAACATAAAAGATGACTATACCCATGGATCTCAATAGATGGAATACACAGAAATCAAATTGATTACATCTGGGGAAAAGGATGGTGGGAAAGTTCCATATCATCAGCCAAAACAAGGCCAGGGGCAGACTGTGGAAGAGGCCATCAATTGCTCATATGTAAGTTCAAGTTGAAGTTTAGAAAATTAAAAACAAGTCCATGGGAGCCAAAATATGTCCTTCAACATAATCCACCTGAATTTAGAGACATCTCAAGAGCAGATTTGATGTATTAGACACTAACGACTAAAGACCAGAAGAGTTGTGGGATGACATAAAAAACCATCATACAGAAAGAAAGCAAAAGGTGATTAAGAAGACAAGAAAGAAGAAAAGAACCAAAACGGATGTCAGAAGAGACTCTGAAACTTGCTCTCCAGCATAGAGATGCTAAAGCAAATGGAAGAAACGAAGAGGTAAAAGAGCTGAATAGAACATTTTCAAAGGGCTGCTCAAACAGACAGTCAAATATTATAGCAAAATGTACAAAGACCTGTAGTTAGAAAACCAAAAGGGAAGAAGATGTTCAGCATTTCTCAAGCTGAGGGAACTGAAGAAATTATTCAAACCTTGACTTGCAATATTGAAGGATTCTATGGGCAAAATATTGAATGATGCAGAAAGCATCAAAAGAAGATGGAAAGAATGCACAAAGTCACTGTACCAAAAAGAAAGGGTCAATGTTTAACCATTTCATGGGGTAGCATATGGTCAAGAGCCAATGGTATTGAAGGAAGAAGTCCAAGGTGCATTGAAGGAATTGGCAAAGAGCAAGTCTCCAGGAATTAGAAGAATACAAATTGAAATATTTCAACAAACTGATGCAGCATTGGATATACTCACTCATCTGACTTGACAGCACACAACAGTAACAGCTACCTATGTAAGTAAAAACATTGTTTAGTGGTTATTACTATTGCAATATGCAGATGATACAACCTTGCTTGCTTAAAGTGAAGAGCACTTAAAATACTTAGTGATAACGATGAAATCATTATGGATGCAATTGGTATGGATTGCATCTCAATGTAAAGAAAATAAAAACCCTCACCACTGGACCGGTAAACAACATTCTTATCAATGGAGAAAAGATTGAAGTTGTCAAGGACTTCATTCTTTTTGGACCAATAATCAACACTCCTGGAAGCAGCAGTCAAGAAATCAAACGATGTATTGCATTAAGCGAATCTGCTGCACAAGATCTTTTAAAGGTGTTGAAGAGCAAAGATGTCAGCTTGAAGACTAGGCTATGCCTGACCCAAGTCATGGTATTTTCAGTAACCTTATATGCATGCGAAAGATGAATCGTGAATAAGGAAGACCGTAGAAGAATTGACGCATTTGAGTTATGGTGTTGGAGGAGAATATTGAAAGTGCCATGGGCTGCCAAAAGAACAAACAGACCTGTGTTGGAAGAAGTGCAGCCAGCAGGCTCCTTGGAGACCAGGATGGCCAAACTTTGTCTGTCATACTTTGGACATATTGTCAGGAGGGACCAGTCGCTGGAGAAGGATACCTATCATGTTTGGTAAGGTGGAGGGTTAGAGAAAAAGAGGAAGATCCCCAGCGAGATGGATTGGCAAAGTGGCAGCGTCAATGGGCTCAAGTGTGGCAACAATTGTGAGGTTGTCTCAGGATCAGACAGTGTTTCGTTCTGTTGTGCATAGGGTCACTATGAGTCGGTATTGACTCGATGGCACCTAACAACAACAACTATTGCTGCAAATTGAATATCTTACAACATTTATCTAAGTTGTCCCTTTTCCTTGTTTACTTGTTGTTGTTAAGTGCTGTCGAGTCATAGTGACCCTGTATAGGGTTTCTGAGGAGCCACTGGTGAATTTGAACCACTGACCTTTTGATTCAAAAGACCTCACAGTCCAGTACTTATCCTACAGCGCCACACCAGGACTCCTGTGTACTCCTAGTTAGTGGCATTTGATATAGTATAACCTACTGGAAATTGCTAATATCGCCACAGAAGTTAGCTACGCTATATATATTGCTCATCCTGAATACTAACTGATATTGTGCAAGCATATTGGAATATGGGGAAAACATCTAAGAAATAGTGTTTTGCTTAAAAGGGAGTGGAATTTCACATGATCTCACCTCTGGGGTATGTGTTTGGAGAGAGAGAGAGAGCCTTAGGAGGGAATAAAACTCTGATAAAGTTGTTGGCACTGATTTTACTTTATTATTAAATCCTTGCCCAGGAGCTTTATCAATAAACATATCTATTGCTTCTCCTCCTTCCAAACACTAATATGCTAATAAAAATACTAACAAAGAAATAAGAAATAATGTTAAAGGAAAATCAATTTGGCAGTCTTCTAGAGCAACTTTACTGAAGTAATTAGAAGGATAATTATTAAGTCTATGTATCAGCCCACAAATATTTAAAGAATACTTCAGTACTCTACAACCTGCTAGATGTTTGACAGAAGAAATACAAAGGAATATAATTGTTTTTGTTTTTTGCTTTTAGATACACATACACATATTTACTTAAAATGAGAAAATTACAAAAAAGCATAAAGTTAGAAAAGCTGACAAGTACCATTGATGTGGCGATTGAAAAATTTGAAAATGGAGAGTGGGGATGGTTGTCCAACATGATGAACATAATTAATGTCACTGAGTTGTACATGTAAACAATGCTTACTTGGCAACTATTTTCTCATATGTACATTTAGCCCCCATGCTAAAAGAAAACTCCTAATACTTAAAAAAAAAAAAAAAGGCCAAAGACATAGACAAAACTATACAGTAACTGACAGATGTCTATAATAGTCTTTTTCTACATTTGGTTTGGTTACATGTTCTTTAGTCAGATTGTCTAATACTATTTTCTTTTTAATTCTATTATTTTTCTCATTTGTGTGTGTGTGAATATACCATATTTTGTTTATTTATTCCTCTGTTGATGGACATTTAGGTTGTTTTCACTTTTGTCTGTTGTAAATAGAGTAACATGATAGGGTTTCTTTTTCTTTTTTAAACTTTTTATTGTGAATTGAGTGAAGGTAAACAGACAAGATCACCAGCTTTGCTTGAAACCAATCATACATTTTGTTTCCCTTCAATGATTACACTCCCTTCTCTGTAACAACAACTATCCTGCTTCCACCCTGTGGTTTCCTTTTACATCTTATTTTTCACAAATTAACAAAGCAAAAGTATTTGATGTACATGTACAAAACAAAAAAGATATATATTCATTTAAAAACTCAAAGGGCACATTTTACAAGCCAACCTCCTGCCCGCAGGTACACAGCCTTTCTCAGCCCATAGGCCTAGAGCCCTCAGCTGCTCTAGCTCTCCATGCCATTGCCTTTGCCACTGTCTCTTCTGTCCTTGCTTTTCTGGGTAGGATCTAACACTCCACTCATGCTCTTCCTTCCTGATGGTCTTGGAATCCTGTATTCCTGAAATGAAAGCTTAACTACTACCCCCCCTTTTAGTTATACATTTTCTACAATTACAGTTGTGACAATCACAATTAATCCTAATAATTACAATTGAATAATGAAATCCTATCAGCATCATCTCCCATCCCCTTTCAACACATTCATCTGGAGAAGAGGAAAACTATCAGTGGAAATTCTACCTTATTCCTCTCATTCTGAAACTAAGCACACTCGTGAGAGCTTGTAAGCCAGCCACTTCATGCCTTCATAGGCCTCCATTTTTTATAGCCAATGTCTAAATTGCCTGTCCACACAATGTGATGCTGTGGGATAAAGCACTGGACCACAAGGCCATTTTGAACCACAAGGTCAGTGGTTCAAGCTCACCAGCTGCTCCTTGGAAACCCTATACAGGGTCACGATGAGTCAGAACTAACAAGATGGCACTTAACAACAACAACAACAACAATTAACCCATTGCACTAAAGAAACAAACTTGATCCTTGATATGAAGAATCCTTCCATTTTGGTCAGAATTTTGAGCAACTGCATCCATAAGAAAAGATCCAGTTCATCAAATAGTAGTAATTTATGCTTGCTCACAGTATCAAACTTCTTTATCTTCATCTGGTTGAGTTCTGGTCAGCTAGCCATTTGATAAATTAGGTTAAATGGGTACTTAATTTTATTTATTTTGTTATTGAGAATATATACAGTAAACCATACACCAACTCAAGATTTTCTACATGTATGACTCAGTGACTTGGATTACATTATTTGAGTTCTGTAACCATTCTCATCCTCCTTTTTGAATTCGTTCCTTCCCTGTGAGCATCAACTCAGACTGCCCCTTACAATTCCTATCGAGTCTTTCAAACCGTAGCTGTCAATTTGATCTCTTATAGGTAGTTCTTTAAAAACCACAATGCTCCTTTAAGACAGACTTCTTTACTAGCTAAGTGAACGTGTTGTTTAGTTCAAAGAAGACTTCAAGAGATATTTATGATTTATGGTTTAAAGATTTTTTTAGGGCACTGGCCTCCATGGCTCCATCAATGTTTGATGCAAATCTTGAAGGGCTCATGAAATACTTGGGGAGATGATACCAATATACTTGAAGCAAAATATCTAACAGGAGGCAAGGATAGAGCAGTGATTTTAAGCTATGTTCTCTCTATAGTCAGAAGTTCTGGTAGCACAGTGCTTGACATGACTGACTGAACCAAGCAGTTAGCAGTTCAAACCCAACAGCTGCTCCACGGAAGAAAAATGAGACAGTTTGCTTCCATAAAGACTACAGCTTTGGAAACCCTATGGGACAGTTCTCTGTCCTATAAGTTTGCTATAAGTCGGTGTTAAAAACAGTGGTTTAGTTTTGGCTCCGTGTCAATGTTTTTCCAGAAATATCACTGAATACAAATGAATAATGCTAAACTATTCTTTTTCTTTATGAACTGGTAAAACGAAAGAAGAAAAAAGCGGTCTAAGAATTTTCTCAATTTTGTGTTTTTATCTTAGACAGCTTCCTTATGCTTTTGGTATCCTGGTGTAGCACTGTAGGATTAGCACTGGACTGCTAACCACAAAGTTGGCTGTTCCAACCCACTAGTCACTCCTCAGAAAGCCTATAGAGGGTTGCTATGAGTGGGAACTGACTCAACCGTACTTCACAACACCATTTATCTATTAATAAGACAGGATAAAACAGAAATCTGTCACCTATTAGGAGGAGAAATATTAAGAGGAGAAAAAACAAAACTCTCTGAAACTGTGTAGTACATAATTTCACAGCTTACTATTTTCTAAGAAACATACTTCTGATTGTAATGTTATATTTTATTTAGAAACAAATCACACTTTCTTTTGGTAAACTTGTTCCCTGTTAGTTGGGTGAATTAAATATAGCAATTTTTATGGTGTTCCTACAAGATGACCATAATACCCAGGCACTTTAGTACTGAAATAAATTGGGAAACAACCAAGCGTATATAAATAAGCAAGTGCTAAAGGGAATGAGCACACGGTTTTATCAATGGTTGTCTATTTATAACCTGGCTTATTCCAGAGAGGCTGTAAAGCTGCTAGTGTACAGAGAAATGCTGCGAGAACAAGGTAAATCAATAGAAACAACTTTAGTTGAACACATTTTCTTGAAGTATTTGAATTAAGCTTTGATGAATAAATGAAATTTGGGGGCGGGAGGTGGGGAAATGCTTCGGAATTGCAAAGTGACCCAATGATGATTTTTATGGCATAGTAGTAGAGTTGATAAAACTTACATTTTTAATAAAACAAATTTTTCACAACTTGTTAAGGTCGTAGGGATATTGTATTAAAAGTTTTTTTTTAAATACAAAATGTAGAAAGAAGAAAATAACTCTACCACTTTTTATTTTCTGTGAATTTTTTTTCAAAAATAAAGCTGTTACCAACCCTCCACACATTTTTTAAAAAAACTATACCCATTGGTAGCCATTTATTTGGGGTGCATTTTTGTTTTTTCTAATGTGGCAAATACACTAACATGACATTTGCCATTGTCACCATTTTCAAACATTCAGCTTAGTGACATTGACTGCATCTACCATAATGCACCGTCACCACCACTACCCATGGCCAAAAGTTTGACATTGCCCCAAGCAGAATCTCAGTACCCCATTCTTCCATTTCCCCAGCCCCGATAGCCAGTAATAAACTTGTCCATGCAATTTTTTACTTAACGCTTTTTTTCAATTAAGATGAGAACTTCAACTTATGCTATTAAAAAACAAAAACAACAAGAAAAATGTGGCTACAGTATCTTTAAGAGTTACATAAGAATCTACTTTATAGACATACTAGTTTTCATATCACTGCACACTTAGGTTAAAGTTTCTAATCTTTCAATAGTATAGGCTGCGATGAACTGAGGATTGAAGTGTTTATTTCCCTCAGTCCACTTTCCTCTTTGTGGCATCCAGATCTTACCCTAGCTTCCCTCCATCAGCCAGGTGGACTGGGGAGAATTGACCCAGCCCCAGGAGTGGCTTAAACTAACTAGTTAGCTTGTTAAATCAACTGAAGAGTTACATGGATAGTATAACCCATTCCCCTAGTTCAGAAAACATTCACTATGTTAAAAAAGATGAATATGTTTCTATAACAGTCTTCATTCAGAAACTTCCTTTTCAAAGGTAGAATTACTATATGAAGGGACTTCAAAAAATTAGTGGAAACAACGGAATGAAAAGATAGTGAGTTTTCCATGAGCTTTTTGAAGCCCCCTTATATATGACAGCAGACTGTCTTCCTATATATGAGATAAACACAGCCCTTGTTCCGAATTCTGGTTGGAAACAAGGCACAGAGGCTGTGAGTCAGCAAAAAGAGAGGAATAGAAAGGAAAAGCAGGAACAAGAATTATGTCCAGAGGGAAGAAAGATGGTGAAATAAGAGTGCATTTAAAAGTAAAGCCATTAAAGTTAACTACATTTCAGAGTTGTATATTTTGCTCATAAATTTCAAACCCTATGAAAAAATGGCTCTACTTTAGAGGATGATACAGAATGCTGGATACCAAATGTTGTTGTTGTTGTTGTTAAGCGCTGTCGAGTCAGCAACCCTGTATACACTTTACAAAGAACAGTTGATGGGTTTGAACCATGGATCCTGTGGTTAGTAGTCCAGTGCTTATTCTACTGCCCAACACCAGGACTCCTCAAGAAAATCTTTGTGACTTGAAGGCTGTTGAGTGTTCGTCCTACGTACAACCTCAGATTTAAACTCAAGGACTTAGATGTTGCTATTGTTAGGAGTCACCAAGTCGGTTCCCAAAAGTTTGTTGTCTTTTGATTTCTTGACTGCTGCTTCCATGAGTGTTGATTGTGGATCCAAGCAAACTGAAGTCTTTAACAACTTTAATCTTTTCTCCAGCTATCATGATGTTTATGGGTCTGGTTATGGGGATTTTTTTTTTTTTTTTCCATTACATTGAAGTGCAATCCATACTGAAAGCTGTAGTTTTTATTCCTCACAGTATTTCAGGTCCTTTCAGCAAGCAAGGCTGTGTCATCTGAGTATCACAGTTTGTTAATGATTCTTCCTCCAATCCTGATGCCACGTTCTTCTTCATATAATCCATCTACTCAGATTATTTGCTCAACATACAGATTGAATAAGTATAGTGAAAGGATAACCCTGGTGCACACCTTTCCTGCCACTTTGTCCTTGTAAATGTTCCTCATGAGCGTAAATTAAGTGTCTGGAATGCCCATCCTTAGCAATGTTATCCATAGTTTGTTACAATCTACATAGTCAAATGGCTTTGCATAGTCAATAAAGCACAAGAAAACTTCTTTCTGGTATTCTTTACTTTCAGCCAAAATCCATCTGACGTCAGCAGTGATATCCCTAGTTTCAAATTCTCTTCTGAATCTGGCTTGAATTTCTGGCAGCTCCTTGTGGATGTACTGCTGCAACCATTTTTGAATTGTCTTCAGCAACATTTTAATTGCCTGTTGGATATTATTGGATGATTTCTGCATTCTATGGGCCACCTCTCTTTGGAATGGCCACAAATATGGATCTTTTTCAATCAGTTGGCCAAGAAGCTGTCTTCCAAAATTTTTTACATAGATGTGTGAGCACTTCCAGTGCTGCATCAGCTTGTTGAAACATTTCAGTTAGTATTCTGTCAACTCCTGGAGCCTCGGTTTCCACCAACGCCTTCCTCTAGTACCAGGGGCTCTGGATCATATGTTACCTCTTGTAATAGCTGAGCATTGACCAATTATTTTTGGTACAGTGACTCTGTGTACTCCTTCCATCTTTTGATGCTTCCTGCATTAGTCACTATTTTTCCCCATAGAATTTTTCAATATTTCTGCTTGAGGCTTGAATTTTTCTTTATTTCTTTCAGTTTGAGAAATGGAGAGCATGTTTTTCCCTTTTGGTTTTATAATTCCAGGTCTTTGCACAATTCATTATATTGACTTTATCTTCTAAGCTGCCCTTTGAAGTTTTCTGTTTAGTTCTTTTACTTCTTTATTTTTCCAATCACTTTAGCTTTCCTTCAAGTTTCAGAGTCTCTTCTGACATCCATTTTGGTCTTTTCTTTCTTTCCTTTATTTTTAGTGACTGTTTACATTCTTCATGGATGATGTTCTTGATTATCACCCGACAACTCTTCTGGTGTTCGATCATTACTGTTTAATGCATCAAATCTCTTTTTGAGATGGTCTCTAAATTCAGGTGGGATATTTTCAATGTCATATTTTGGCTCTTGTGAACTTGTTTTAGTTTTCTTCAGCTTCAGCCTAAACTTACATGAACAGTTGATGCTCTTTCCACAGAACAGATGATATTGGCTGATGATATTGAGCTTCTTTATCACTGTTTCCCACAGACATAACCAATTTGATCCCTGTGTATTACATCTGGTTAGGTCCAGGTATATAGTCGCCATTCCTATTGTTGAAGAAAGATGTTTGCTAGCTCAAGAACCGAGATGGAAAGAAGGTAATCAACAAAGAACTTCAAATTAAAAGAAAGTATCTGTTGTACCAGAAGAAGCATGTTGAATTATGGGTTCCCAGAACCATACCAAAGGCTAAAAGATAAGATCTTGCTTTTTGGAGTTTCAATGAATTTAGTGAATTCCAGAATCTTCAGGTCTTTGCAGATAAGAAGAAACCTAAATGAGTACAAATTCCTACCTTTTTATCAAGTAACAAATAGGACTGGTATCAGGAATGTAGACTTGTAGGTAGAGGGCTAGCAGACAGACGTTGAGACCTTAGAACACTCCTGAGAAGGTTATCTAGGAACCAGCCTGAAACATGGGTGATCCTGCCTTTGATGTTATTGTGGTTGGCAGCCATCAAGTTGACAACACGATTGCTATGGTGACTCCCATGTGTAGAACTGTGCTACACAGAGTTTTCAATGACGAGGTTTGTGGAAGCAGATCTGGTCTTTCTTCTGAAGCACTTCTGAGGGGATTTGAACCTCTATCTTTTCAGTTAGCAGCCAAAAGGAGGCAGTTTGCACTAGGTAGGGACTACTTCCCTGTGAATGCATGCTTTAAATGAGCATTTCTAGAATTTGCTGATCCACATGCAATGGTAGAAGAGTCCTTGCTTTAAACCCAAATCACCTGGCATAGTGTCTTCAGTATTATTATTTGCCACTTATTAGTACTACCATGACTGGCAAGTGGTCAGTGTTTTATATATTGCCTTATGGAACACTGGACAGCTGTTATGATCCTTTCTAATGGGAGTATGGGTCTGAGTAGATACCCACTCCTCACTTATCAACATACTGCGTTTCCAAAGACCTAACTGGCATTATGACCACATTACATGACAATATGGAGGATGATGACATCATTACATAACTGCCAAATTACATCATTACATAACTGCCAAACCACTGAAAATCATGGCGTCCCCAAGTTGGCACGTAACCTCAATCACCACGGTCAATACTGCTCTCACCTCACCTCTCAGCGTTGATTAGCACCAAGGTGTGTGTATGTCATTATTGTGTCAGATAATCAAGTAGTAGCTGTTCACTATTGTCGTAAATGTGAAATGTCAGATCATGAGACGAGAAGTGAAGAGTAGGTGTACTAATATTTGAAGTGCTTTATAAGAACACATATGACCAAGTAGGATAAAGCACAGCAACATGACAGATCAAAGATCAAACCAAAGGAAGTGCTAAAACCTAGATTGGTCATTTGCATCCACCCAGCTCCTGAAATAATCTGAAAATTTGACTATAAATTTCCTGCCAGTCAAGGCACAAATTGCTACCTGAACATTTCTGAAAACGATACACGTCATCCCAAAAGAATAGGCATATCTATGTTTTGGGTGGGGCAAGGAGGAAGGGAGTTTTTCTGAAATGACTATTTGGTGGCTAATTATTTTAGCAAGTCTCTAAGCTGTCGTTATAACAATTATTACTTCTCTTTATACAGCACTTGGTACTTTGCAGAATAGTTTCACATACTTGCTTTAATCCACATAAAAGTCCTATGATTCAAGAGTTGAGGGGGGTATTTTATTAAAGCAACAATGAATCTGTCACTCTTGCATCTGGGAGCCTTGCCTAATTGAGAACACAACACAAAAAAGTAAAAAAGTAGCAAAAAGATCTCAAAGCTATCAAACAAGATGGCACCAAGTATATATATGCATGGAAAAGAGTTTCTTACTCAGAATCTGAAATCCGAACAAGGTTGGTTAATTCCCTTCCTGAAACCACCCATCCACCCAATGCCATTGACATACCCGGTTAGGGTTTCCCAGGCTGTAAATCCTTATGGGAGCAGAAAGCCGCATCTTCCTCCTGAGATGCTGCTGGTAGGTTTGAACTTCAAACCTTGTGGCTAGCAGCCCAATGCTTATCCTACAACATCACCAGAGTTCCTTTCCTAAAACCACAGTAGATTAAAAATAACAAAATAGGGACTGTCACAGAAAGACATTCTTGATAGCTCCCCAAACTGGTACTTATGAAAAGCAGATACAAGAATTAAAAACAAAAGAGCAGTTAGTGTGGAAATGAACTCGGAACACTCCCCAAGTAGTATAAGCAGGGATGTGTCTGGGACTCAGAGTCTATCCACTCTAGACCCTGACCTTCTGCCACCACGGCCATCATTCAGAAGCTGAAATGTGGTTCTGAGGACCCACTCCCTTCTGGAACAGCCCTTCAGTGCCTTTCTAGCCTCAGAAGATGAGCTCCTTCTTTTACCTGTAAAAGGTCTTGCCTGATTGGGCCACTGCCTGCCTCTCCAGGCTCAGCTCTTACACACTCCCCCTCACTTCTGCTCCACATGTCTGCTTGAAGGGTTTTTGCAATTTCCTTCTCTCTATCTAGAAGTGTCTCTTTGCTGCCTCTTCTGTGTAACCTGAAATGTCATTTCCTCTGAAAGCCTTGTTGGTGGTGGTGGTGTTAAGTGCCCATAGAGTCGGTTTCGTCTCATAGTGACCTGTATAGCATTTCCAAGGAAAGGCAGGTGAGTTTAAACAGCCAACTTTGAGGTTCAAACCTACCTTGAGATCCAGTGCTTTAACTCACAGCGCCATACCAGGACTTCCTGGTCCCTGAATAACATAAATGGCTAAAAGCTTGACCATTGGTAGTTTGAATTAACTTGGTTGCTGATTCGAATGCACCCAGAGGTGCCTTGGAAGAAAGGTCTGGCAATCTGCTTCTGAA
Source organism: Chrysochloris asiatica (assembly GCF_000296735.1). Taxonomy (NCBI): domain Eukaryota; kingdom Metazoa; phylum Chordata; class Mammalia; order Afrosoricida; family Chrysochloridae; genus Chrysochloris; species Chrysochloris asiatica. Next base: position 14,218,606 of record NW_006408532.1, on the reverse strand, counting down.
ATGTCACAGTGTTGATAATTACTATGGAGTAGTTGGACTCTGCATCACTGGGGGTCACCACGAGTAAGAATCCACTGAACTGCAACTGTTTTTTGTTTGGTTTGGTTTTGACTTTTTGGAAAGCCCACCCAGTCCTTGAGTCTATGTTGTTGTTGTTGTTATGTGTTGTAGAGTTGGTTCTGACTCATAGAGACCCTGTATAGGGTTTCCAAGAATGTAAATCTTTATAGGAGCAGAAAGCCTCATCTTTCTCCCACGGAACTTCTGGTAGTTTCGAACTGCTGACCCTGAGGTTAGCAGCCCAATTCATAACCACTACGCTACCAGGGCTCCTTTTGAGTCCTTTTGAGTTCCCTATGCTGTTGTGGGCTAATGCATCTGACGGCAAAGTTGTTTGAACTACAAGGTTGGTGGTTCAAGCTTACCAGCTGCTCATTGGAAACCCTATACAAGGTCGCTATGGGTAGGAACCGACTCAACGGCACTTAACAACATACATCCTTGGCATTTTTGCATTTGGTCACTTACCACTGCTGCATTTCATTATTTGTCTGATTGCTCATTATTTATTTCCTTCAGTGCACCGTGAGCTCCGGGAGAACAGGGGCCACATCTGCTTCAATTATGAGGATAATTTGTAAAGTACTGCTACAAAATCTTAGAAACCTCTTATAAGAATATCAAAATGTGAAGCTATTGTTTCCCAACATATCCTTCATCTATTTACGAATCAGGCTGTGAATCGCAAGGTCAGCAGTTCAAAACTACCAGCTGTTTTGCGGAAGAAAGATGAGGCTTTCTGCTCCTGTAAAGATTTACAGCCTTGAAAACCCTGTACAGGGTTGCTATGAGTCAGAACCAACTCCATGGCACATAACAACAACAACAACAACATGTCTATACACCACCGCTTGTCTGTCCATTGTTCGTACTGTGGTGGCTTATATGTTGCTGTCATTTGCAAGCTGCACTGCCGGTATTTTAAATACCAGAAGGGTCACCCATAGTGAACAGGTTTCAGATGAGCTTCCAGACTAAGACAGACTAGGAAGAAGGAGAGACAGACAACTTCTGAATATTTAGTCACTGAAAACCTTATGAATAACATTGGGACCCTGTCAGATAGCACCAGAATTTTGAAATGATCGTGAAGTTGGCACAGGACTGGGCAGTGTTTCATTGTGTTGTACATAAAGTCGCTATGAGTTGGTACCGACTTCATGGCACCTAACAACAACAGGCCTATACATTTCTGAAGAGTAGCACTATCTTCAAAATTCTGTTCTCTTCAATTTACATCAATCATGTCAAAACGGTACTTCAGGCAACCTCTTTTTTTTTTAGTTTGGGGAACAAAAAACAAGTCTGCGGTGTTACAGGGTGGTTTGGGTAAGGTTTCCCAATGAAATTCTCACAGCACAGTCTTTGCTACCCTTGAAGAATAAACAGGTGCATTGATGTGATAGAAAGCAATTCCTAAGTGCATTTTTCCTGGCCTTTTTCTCATCAATGCAGTTTTCAATCCTTCCTAATAAGCCCCTATAATCATCCTATGTCCTTTGAGAAAATCTATCAAGATTACGCCTCTGGGCATTCCCAAAAGCAGTCTCCATAACCCTCTGAATGACCTCTCTGCCTTGAATTTCATTAGCCCAGCAGAGCCCCCTGAAAGCCTTTGTTTTGATTGTACGGTTTATTTTAAGGCACCCTGTGGAGCTGTGGGTTAATGCGCCAGACTGCAAAGCCTTTTGAACTGCAAGGTCAGCAGTTCAAGCTCACCATCTGCTCAATGGAAACCCTATACAAGGTCGCTATGGGTCGGAACCGACTCGACGGCACTTAACAATAACAAATGAAACTCAAGAGAACTTGTCTGCAGCCATCTACTGATCACAGAGACATGTTTAAACATGTTTTACCTGGAATAACTCTGTGCATGTATGAACTGGAGCTCTAGTAGCAATACTTTTTGTGGCTTACTCCAGTATATACTGAATAAATATTTACTTAAAAATGAGTATGTAACATCATAGCACAAGAGTGATAGAGTTATATATATATATTTCAATTTTTCTTAAAGATATTTTGTGGAGAGAAAACCTTCTTTAATAAAGAAGGTTTACAAAGAGAAAAAAAATCATTATTAGTAGAATGGAAAACGCATACGCATTTTAAAGCTAAAACACAAGACTTACAAAATGTGCCCCTAGAGTTTTCTGGAGATTTTGTGCTTAAAATAATGAACTCTCATCCATATAGGGAGTACTGGCGTGGTGCTGTGGGTTAATGCTCCAGACTGAAAAACCATTTAAAATACAAGGTCGGCGGTTCAAGCTCGCCAGCTGCTCCTCGGAAACCCTAAAGAGGGTCGCTATGGGTCGGAACCGACTCGACGGTACTTCATAACAACATCTATATAGAAACACTGGGAGCATGACGAGTTCGAACCACAGGGTTGGCGATTACAGTCCATCAGACGCTGGGTGGGAGAAAGGTGAAGCTCTATGCTTCCATAAAGATGAAACAACCTTTGGAAACCCTTTACAGGGTTTATGAGTCGGAACCCATGCGACAGCACTTAATAACAACAATATAGAAGCACCGTGTGGGAAAAGATGCCGGATATTCCAGATAAATCTTATCATTTTACTAGTGGGAATATGTGTATGAAAAGCGGTCCGAAAGAAGGGGACTGATTTGATTCATGTCCAGAACCCAGGCCTCCGTAGACCTCGCCAGTTCACTGCTTTTCACTAAGCACCTACCACCTGGTCCCTGCTGCAGAGTTCCCTCCTTCCCGAATGAGGAGCCATAACTAGGGCGGATGCCCTAACACAGGCTTCACTATATTTCAAGTTCCGATCAACCAAGTTCGAGAAGCAGGGAGGAAGATCACGCCGAGCATTTGCCGGCATCAGAGTCCAGAGGCTTTCTGCTCTTCCCGGCGGGACAGGGCAGTTCGCCGTGAGGGCTGCAGACTGCCCAGCGTCGCTCTGGCCCATCCCGCGGCGCTCCCCCTGGCGGACAGAACTCGGGATTGTGTATTGGAGCCGCCGTTAGGCCGAGCAGAGTCCGCTGTACAGTACCTAAGGGGCCCGGGAAGCGGGAAAGCTCGGCAGAAACTAGGGGAAGAGCACAGACCGCAGGAGCCTAAGCGGATGCCCGGCTTCGAGGTCCAGCAGCGTGGCCAGCCCCGACGCTGGTTAGGACCCCCGGGACCCTCTTAGGCTTCCGCTGAGGAGGTCCCCGTCTGTTTCCTCGGGAAGGCAACTGTCTTTCTCCTCCATCCGCCTGACCCGAACCGGAGGAGGACCAGAAAACGGGGGCGAGTAGAGCGGGCCGGAGAGAGGCGCAGTCGCCTAGCAAGTCCACCGCTGGAACACACAGCTGCGGCCGCCTGCCTGCCCGCGGAGGGCGCCACCGTCTTGGCCTCGCGTCGCGCGTGCACCGGGTGGGCGTGGGAGGCAGGGGCGCTCCTAGCGCGCGGCGTGCACGCGCGCTCCCACCGCGCGCCCTCCCTCTCGGGCCAGCCCGGCCCCAGCCCTAGCGCGCGTCACGAGGGGCGGGCGAGCGAGCTAGCGAGCAGGCGGGCGGGCTGGCGGGCGGGAGGGAGGGTGGGGAGAAGGGGGTGGGGCCGCGGGACTGAGGGGCCCGAGCGGCGGCTGCGGAGCCGGAGCTGGGCGAGGGCGGCTGTGGTCCCGGCTGTGGCGGCGGCGGCGGCAGCGACAGCGGCGGGAGAAGATGGTGGCGCTGGAGGTAGGGCCGGCTGGAGCGAAGCTTTATTTCCAGGCTTGGCACCCACGCTGTCATTAGCGCTGCCTGCTCCCTCGGGCCCGCGGACCCAGCTGTCAGGCAAGGTACCACCGCCAGGGTGGGGTGGTGTGGGTGGAGCGGTGCCTGGCGCTGGTCCTCGCCGAAGGGTGCCCCGGGCGCGAGAGGGGCTACGTGAAACAATAGTGCGGCTGAGCGGGGACAGCAGGCGACATCCAGAGGGCAGTCCCTTAGCCATCGAGCCAGCTGGGAGGGGGAAGGGGGCGTTGAGTGGAGAGCTGTCTGATGTCCGGGAAGATAGATGCACGCTGAGATACCGGGGCTCTGGGGCAGCTGGCGGGCCTGACGACAGTCATGGCAGGAGTGTGTGTGCGTGTATGTGTGTACAAGGTACAGCAAAGGGGATGGGGGTGGCGGACCAGAGGTGTTAGGGGATGACATTTCCAGGAATCCCCACTAGGATCCCTCATCCCTCGGCAGACTCTCTCTCTGGGAGAAAGTATGACGATGGAAACCGTGAGGTGGGCAGGATGCACTTGGTGTGTGAAATGTGGAGTGAGGCTTGTAAATCCCGTGTGTGCGAGTGTGTGTATGAGTGTATGGGTGTAATCGCATCCACAGCTCCCCAAACTGCACCCCAAATCCAGAGAACTGTTGGTGCTCTGACTTGCTGTCACCAGCCAAGACTGGGACAGTGTTTATTATTTTGACCCTGAAACTCTGAGTACACAGTCTCTGTTCTGCTTCTTCATGTGGACGGCCCTTGTGTAGGGATTCTCGCTTCTCCTTTCTCCGTCCTCCTGAACTGGCATGTGGAAGTGGGCATGCCACTTTGGGGCGAAAGGCAGGGAAACAGGGTAATGGTTACACCCTTTAGGGGTGCTAGCATCCCGCTTTTGAAAGAAGCTTCCACTGGGTGTTACTTTTCTCTTTTTCTGGGGTTCTTAGGGTCTTGGACTCTCTGACTCTGCAGTTTCTATTGTTTTCTCTGTCTGACCTGAAGGAGAAGGATCTTTAATGGTCTCATTCCTTTCCCTATCCTCACAACTTTGATTGCCAAGGTCCAAGTAGCCCTTCACCTTCCACATTTAAACACCAGGGTCTTTGTGGCTCAAGGATGGATGATCTTTGTGTTGTTGTTTTTTAGCTAGAACTCTGAAAGTGTGCATAGAAAGCTACCTAGGAGTGGTGGTGGTGGTGGTAAACAGAGAATACTTAAAAAGAAGAAAAAGATCATGCAGAGAAATGTTTGGTACCCTTTTGGTTAGCATCACACAGCCAGGGCGTTTTCCCTAGGAAACTGGACACTTTATTTGTACGCTTCCCACTCTCCCAGCTTTCACAAAGACTAGATGGTGCTGTGTATTATTAGGCACTAAAATCCCCAAGGACTCATACGGGGTCCTGGGTTGGTGAAGTCCCTACTTTCCTACCTGATGTTGCCCACTAGGAGGAAATTTGGGAAATGCCAAGCTGATAATAAGTCACTCAGTGGAAGCCAGGAGATAGAAATGCACTCATTGTCTATAGCGGTTAATTGCCTCTGCGTGATAAAGATAGGCTTGTATGGGGATGGGCAGAGAGAGATAGGCAGGCAGATAGCATATGCTTGTGTATCCACTGCAGTTTGACTCAGCGGTGCCTGTACTTTGGCAGTATTCATAGGAATGGGTGCACCTTTACACTTAGCATCTGGATATGTTGTTCTTCAAATGTTGCGCCACTACATGAACCAGTTCGGAATATACTATAGTCATGCTACCTTAAATTCTACTGCATTGTTGTCAGCATCCAAACTGACCGTCCTGGTCCTTTCTGAAAAGCCTTCAGCGGTCATGGCTACACAAGTAAATACTAAGCACGCTGGCATCCCAGGTTTCATTCTTTTTCAGAATTTTTTTTTTTTTTTTTTTGGCAAACGTAGCATGCTATTGTTTCAACCCTGAAAATAATAATAATAAAAGGAGGGCTGTCCACCTATGCTTTTTTCTTTTCATTTATCTTTTCTTAATTAATGATGATCTATAGACCAGGTGCTCTTGAAGCCGTCAACACAAAGTAAATTTTCCGTGTCTTTCAAGTCAAGCCCTTTACATTTTTAATGTGAGGTTGCTGGATGCCAGCCAAGATTTAGGGATAAATTTATAAAAAAATGAATTTTGAACCTTAGACTTTACTCATATTCTGCCAAATCTCTTTCTGAAAAAAGTACTTATGGAATTTTCAAAACGTTCAAAGAGGTTTGGGGTTTGTTTTTTTTAAGTTGTAAAATTAAAAGATGTAAATATTTTTAAAGTTTAAGAATATTAGGAATTAATCAAGGTATATACAGTATATTTAGAGAAAAAGGAATTATACAACAACATAATTGATGATTTGGACATTAGTGACTTCCATTATAATGTGGGGTTTTGCTGTTGCATTGGGGGTTAATGTGCTGGACTGCAAGGTCAGTTTGAATGGGAAATGCTGGCAGTTCGAGCTCGCCAGCTGCTCCTCGGAAACGCTATACAGGGTCACTATGTGTCAGAACCAATTCAATGGCACTTAACAGCAACAATTATAATGTGGAGTCCTGGTGTGGCACTGTAGAATAATGCTCTGAACCGCAGGGTCAGCTGTTCAAATCCACCAGCCACTCCTCAGAAACCCTATACAAGGTCACTATGAGACAGAACCTGATGGCACTCAACAACAACAACAACAATAGCATTATAAAGTGAAAGGAGCCCTGATAGCATAGTGGATTATGAGCTGGACTGATAACCAAAAGGCCAGCCATTTGCTTCCATGGGAAATATGAGTAGGCTTTCTGCTCCTGTAAAGATTTACAGCCTTGGAAACCCTATACAGTGTCTCTGAGAGTAAGAACTGACTATGCCACCACCATTTTAGCGTGAATGTAATAATTTTTAAGTGTTGTTAATTACCATGGAGTGGGTTCCGACTCATAGTGACCCTGCACAGGGTTTCCGAGGCTGTAAATCTTTATGGGAGCAGAAAGCCTCCTCTTCTCCTGCGGAAATGCTGGTAGTTTCGAACTGCCGATCTTGAGGTTATCAGCCCAATACGGCTTTTCCAAAGACTAGAGTGGTAAGGCTAATGACACAGATTGAATCCTGTAATTCAGCAGGGTAAATGCATGTACCTTGCTGTAGCCTGCAGCAACCATTTGTTTTGCATGGATGCTTTTTCCTTTACTTAAAGGAACATTAGCGCTTTTCCTTTTTCTTTATTGAATCTCTTAAAGAAGTTTGTTTTTCTGAAAACTTGGGAGTAAAAGACATTTGCAAATTGACTTATGAGGCCAAAAGAAATAAATTATGGACCCGTGGGAAGAGAAGCCTTTTATCCCACAAGGAAACAATCATTACTAAAATGGAGAGAAATCAAGCACTAAAACCCAGAGCTAACCCTTTGGATTATTTACAAATATTTGTTAGTTGCCTAACCGTCTCAGCCACTGTATACTTTTGGATAAGAGGTAGGGAATGCTCGGAGGACTCAAGACTCGACGAGTGAGCAGACTAAACTCCTGTCCTCAAGAAATTCATCACCTAGGAGGAGAAAAAAATCACTTGCTTAACTATCAGCATGGTGGGAGTTCACATGTGACAATTAGAGAACACATCATGGAAGAGACAGCACTCCAACTGAGAGACTAATACAAGTGGCAATTGGGCTGGAAGGCTAGGAAGGGCATCTGTGGGGGAAGAACAGCATAACCAAGGCCTGGCCATGGGAACCTTGTGTAGGCACAGACAACAAAGAATAGTTTGCCATTGGCTGGAGCATAGGGAATGCCAAGATATATAATGAGAGATAAAGTGAGGTTCTGCCAAGGCTATTGAGCGGTGGTATGTCCAATGGAAGCATGTGAATTTTATTCTGTAAGTAATAGGGAACCTGAGTTTCCTGAGAAGAAGGAAGGCTGAGCTCATCAGAAGTGTGCTTCAGGTGTTTGTTGTAGCACTGTATTGGACACAGGAAATGAGGGGAGAAAATCGATAGTAGGGAGATCAGACCCTTTTGTTAAATTAGGAGTAAGAAGAAATGAAACAGTAGAAGTGAAAAGAAGGGGTCAGGTCTAAGACAGGAACTTGTCCACTGATCGAAACTTGGGGGGAAGAGGACAGGGAAGTAACAAGTCAAGTCTCAGCTGAGAGAATGGTTAGGCCATTCAGGAAGAAGATGCACAGGACAATGGTGATGAAGAAAAGAAAACATTTCATTCAGGACTTGAGCGGTTTGTCCAAGTGAAGAGAAGAGAACACAGGCTTCTGAGAGAGGTCAGAGCTACAAGGAAGGAAAGTCATCTGCTTTGGGATACTTCTGATGTCCCAATAAAGAAAATGGAGAGAAAAGCAACAGGGCCAAGGGCAAGAAGCTTGAGGAACGTCTGTATGTAGGAGGTGAAAGGAAAAGTAGAGAATAAGAACGGCAGCAAACAAGGGGCAGTGATGAAAGTAGAGGAGTCCAATAGTGTCCTAGAATTGAAGGGTGGCAAGGGGAGGAGCCACCCTCATTCATATAGCCACCCTCATTCATATAGCCACC
>NW_006408532.1:14208117-14210138 GCF_000296735.1 Chrysochloris asiatica | reverse complement strand
TCATTCATATAGCCACCATCATTCATATAGCCACCATCATTCACAGTGAGGGGCTGGCCCATGGACTTTAACTCCTGACTTTCCTTGGGTATCTCTTGTTGTTGTTGTGAAGTGCCGTCGAGTCAATTCCGACCCATAGCGACCGTGTATAGGGTTTCCAAGGAGCAACAGGTGAACTTGAATGACCAACCTTGCAGTTCAAACGGCTTTGCAGTCTGGTGCATTAACCCACAGCGCCACACAAGGTGGGTACAAGTGGCAGTCCAGACTTTAATGTATTGAAGAGTGAGGGAGAACAATGGAAAACAATGGGGAATGTCTTCCTTTTCAATAACTTGGATGGTAAAAGAGAAGAAGAGAGGGTATGATGTATCACAGGAACTGTTTTCAGATTGGAAGACTGGAGCCTACCTTATAAACTGAGCAGGAGAATCCATTGAGGGGAAGCGAGATTGAAACTGTAAAAACCCGCTGCTGTGACTTGAATCCTACTCTTAGTGACCCTGTGGGACAGAGTAGAACTGCCCCATGGGGTTCCCAAGACCGTCATTCTTTCCAGAAGCAGACTGCCACATGTTTCTCCTGTGGAGTACTTGGTAGGTCCAACTTTTCAGTTGGCAGCTGAGCACTTTAACTGCTGTGCCACCAGGACTGGTGAAAATGTAAGGGAGGAGCTAAATAGATAGAATGAAGTCCTCAAGGGGATGAGAGGGTCCTGGCTGAAGACGGAGAGGAAGGACTGTTTTGAAACAGAGACATAGGAATTTTGAGGTGAAGAGAAAAGAATTCGACACAGTCTTCTAAGTCACGTCCAAAGAGAGCTGGGTAGGCTGAGACTCTGCAGGAGAAAGACTGCGAGTATGCACCATGGAAATGTAATAGTGAACCAACTGGTGGTGAATGAAAGATTATCACCCAACTATGAGGATGTGCTACGTTTGGAGAGCTTGACTTTGCGGTGGGACCAATTAGCTCTATGTAATTAGAGTTTGACAACTATTTATGTGATTTTTTTGTAATAGTACTTAACGTTGCTAAATGGAGTTGTTCCTCTTTGCCCTAAATTGAATGAGAAGAGAAGAATGTTTGCCTTTAAATTACCTGAATAAAAAACTCCACCTGAAATATTTTCTGTGCTCTAGAATCTCTGACTTCCAGCAGACACTAAAATAATGAAAAACTTCAAGTGTTTTAAAAAAACATGAGCTTTCTCCTATCAGTTATGACAAGATATGGCTTTACAGTGAAGTGCAGAATTGGTTTTTAAAAATTAAAAGACAAATATAGCACTTCACCCAACACCATCCCCAATACGTCATAAGCACTCTAATATTTGCTGCATGACTATGTGAATAAGTTAATTTTTTCAGTAAGCTACATATGTTGTTGTTAGTTGCCACTGAGTAAATTCCAACTCATGGTGACCTCATGGGTGCAGAGGGGAACTGCTCCTTAGTGTTTTCAAAGCCGTGCTTGTTTGGAAGTAGGTTGCCAGACCTTTCTTCTGAGATACCTCTGGGTGCATTTGAACCACCAACCTCTAGGATAGTAGTGGAGGACCTAACCATTTGCACCGCTCAGGGACTCTCAAACTGGGTATAGTAACTAAGATATAAAATTTTAGAATTTCTCTTTACAAAGATGTTTGAGTGAGTTGCATTTTATGACCTATATAAATGCGAAAGCTGTGTGGGTCATGTCTGACTTCTCTTGGTTTCACAAGAAGAAAGGAGAATCAAACTCAATATCAACCCAAGGCCGATTGCTGTGAAGTAGAGGTCAGACCTACCTCCACCCTACAACCTTCTTTACCCTATTCTGACACCAGCCATTCCTCCCACAGTGCTCTCTGCTTCACCTCTCCACTCGACAATCCATTGCAATGGCCACACAGAACTCATGACAATACTCACGATTACGGGGTTTATTAGGGAAGTAAACAGGGTACAATGCAGGATAAAAACCAACTCAGGATGGGAAGTAAACAGGGTACAATGCAGGATAAAAACCAACTCAGGATG
>NW_006408532.1:14197180-14208017 GCF_000296735.1 Chrysochloris asiatica | reverse complement strand
GGGAAGTAAACAGGGTACAATGCAGGATAAAAACCAACTCAGGATGGGAAGTAAACAGGGTACAATGCAGGATAAAAACCAACTCAGGATGCAGCCGTTTTCCAATCTGGAATACCTCTCTACCACATTGCAGACACGCTGCCCTCTTCTGCTTCTCAGCCATGTGGGCCCATGGCCTCTGCCTTGCTTTGGCAAGTGATATAAAGCTCTATTAGCCAGTCTATGAATGCCCAAAGGGCACGTTCTGCAAGTCAGTCTCTTACCTGTAGGCCCTCAGTTAACTCAGTCCATGGGTTGAGAGCCTGCAGCTGCTCTATCTGTCCATGCCACCGCCTTTGCTTTTCTAGGTAGGGATCTCATACTTCACTCATGTTCTTCCTTCTTGATGGCCCTGGGATGGTCCATTCCTGCTTCTGAGATGGCTCCTTTTAAACATAGCAAGATGGCAACACTATCCAATCCCAGCCTTAGAGTCCTTATTTGCATGGCAGTGCTGTAGGATAGGTGCCTGGCTGCAGGGTTGGTTTGAACCAACAGGTCGGCGATTCAAGCTCACCAGCCACTCCTTGGAATCCCTATACAGGGTCACTATGAGTTGGAACCAACTCATCAGCACTTAACAACAACAACAATATGCCAGTCACTTGGTGGGAATGAAGAAGATGTTGGATAGAAAAACTGTATCAAGTAAATTCAAGATATCACAATGTGTTATTTATATTTATTCATGCGACATATATTTAAAAATATTTTTTTTCTTGATAAAATAGTTGTATGCCTTTTCAAACCTTTAGTTATGGGTTGTGTCATGATTCCACACAGTTTTTGGAACTTACACTTTGATGAGTGATGATTTTCAGGGATTCACAATGCAATCACTTAATTATTCCTTCAACAAATATTCATTGAGTACCTGGACTGGACCAGACACTAGAGGTGACTTGGGTAAAATACCTGACAATCTATTTCCAAAAAAGTAGGAAAAACTAAATTTGGGGGGAACTGGGGAGTCATACTAACACAAAACTTAGTGGGAAGAGATAAATAAGCAAATCTATGATGTATCAGGTGCTAATGTGCTAAATATATATATAAGATGTCAGATGCTTTTTAAGTGCTGAGAAGATTAAAGTAGAGGAAGTAGATGGAGCGTTAACAGTGTGTGTGTGTGTGCTGTTCTATATCAGAGGGTCAGGGAAGGCCTTCAGTAGGCAGAGCAGAAGGACATGAAGGAGTGATCCATGCAGACATTTAGGGAAAGGGCCTTCAAGGCAGAGAGAATATCAAAAGCAAAGGGCCTGAGGCAGCAGCAGCTTGACATGTCCAAGCAACACCAGGGAAGACTCCTCCTTGGTTTCCTTGCTTCATCTGTCCATGGGGTATCACACGTGATAGATGGAGTGGTCACTTAGGAACCTGGCAATCTAATGCTTTTCTTTGGTATTGAGTCAGCCACCACCATCATGTATTTGAGCTGATCTGTGAGTCAGTGTGGGGTTTAGAAATCAGATGAATGTCCTCCATCAAACGTAGTTAGAAAATCTGAAGAGTGACCAGTCCGCTCAGGATAAGAGAGAGGCTGTTGTGTTGCCAGCCTGTGGATTCTGACTCACAGCCACCCCATGTGTGCAGAGGAGAACTGCGCTGTAGAGTTTTCAAGGCTGTGACCTTTTGGAAGCAAATCACCAGGCCCATCTTCCAAAGTGCCTCTAGCTGGGTTTGAACTGCCAAACTTTCAAGTAGTTGTTGTTACATGCTGTTGAGTCGGTTCTGACTCACAGTGATCCTGTATAGGGTTTCCCGGGAGTAGCTTGTAGGTTTGAACTGCCAACCTTGTGGTTTGTAGTCCAGTGACCCTACAGTGCCACACCAGGAAGAGTCCCTCTCCTTGAAACTGCCATATCACTCTTCTGAGTTCTGTATCTTCTTTGGTTTCAGGATTTCTTTTCTTCCTCCATGTTTCATGCCCCCTTCTTAAGGGTGAGGTCCTTCAGGCTAACTGTGTTGTGTTATCTGAGTGTACACAAAGAACAATTCTTTGTGTCAGTATCAGCTTCCATCAGCAACCCCAAGTGTGTCAGAGGGCTCCATGGTTTTCAGTGACTGATTTTTTTGGGGGTGGGTGGAGTGGGGGATATATTGTCAGATGTTTCTTCCAAGGAACCTCTTGGTGGACTTGAACCTCCAATCTTTGGGGTAGCATCCAAGTGCTCTAACCATCTGTATCACCCTGGAATTCCTGGCATTAGTAAAATAAGCCAAACCAGTTGTCATAAAGTCAATTCAGATTCAAGGCAACTCCATATGTTTCAGAGTAGAACTGTGTTCAACAGGATTTTCATGGCTATGGTCTTTTGGAAGTAGATTGCCAGACCTTTCTTCTGAGGTGCCTCTGGACCCACCAACCTTTAGGTTAGTAGTCTGCTGTTGTTGTTAAGTGCTAATGAATCAGTTCTGAATCATAGAGATCCTGTATAGGATTTCCAAGGAGTTGCTGGTGGGTTTGAACAGCCAATCTTGTGGTTCACAGTACCTGTTGTTGTTGTTACGTGCCATTGAGTCAATTCTGACTCATAACAACCCTGTATAGGGTTTCTGAGGAGCACTTGGTGGATTTGAACTGCTGACCTTATGGTTCGCAGTCAGTGCTGATCCTACAGTGCCACACCAGGAGTCCTAGCACTTACTGTTTGCACCACCCAGGGATTCCTCACATTTGTAAGTTAACATTAAATACTGAAAAATAAATAAATAAATAAATAAGACATTGCCAAAGATTTAACTAATTTGCATGTAAAGATGAGGTCAAATCTCTTTGACCTTGACTTCTGCAGATAGCTGTTTTTCAAAGACGACACAACATCACCAGCGATACTGAATTAACTTATATGTGCAGACCCTGAGACAAGGACTTGGGTACAGGTATTTATTTGGGATCCCAGGAAGTATGAGTAAGAGACTGGAGAAAATGAGACAGGAAAGTCAAGAAGAGGTGGAATAAATGAGTGACTGACCACTGTGAGCAAATACGACTTAGTCCTGTTGGGGAGCCTGAGATATTGTGTAGAATGCAACTTAGAATTGTCCACCAAGGAATGGGAAAACAGGGGTATTTATCCACCTATTCCTATCCTGCATTGAATAGGAGTTAGCCCTGCAGGTATTCAATCAGCCAGCTCTTCTGGCTGTTATTTACCGGAGCTAGCCAGAGACACCAGATAAACCCTTGGAGGGAGGGGAGGAGGGAGGGGATGCTGCAAGCAAGAAGCTGTTCTTGAATATGGCAGCTGTCCATCTCTCTGCAGGCAAACTCAGAAGAGGGTTGAGGGGCATCAACAGCATCTATCCCATATGGCAAAAGAGATATCATAAAGACTTTTTAACATTTAAAAGTTGGTTGGATAGCGGTTGTCAGTATTTTAATGTGTGGAGTTCAATATATTGCAACAGCTGCCTGCCGTTCAGTTTACTCAGAGCCAACTATTGACAACTCTTAGTTATGCGGGATGCAGATTACCGTATATACCCACATATAAGGCACTCTTGATTATGATAGCCCACACCAAACCTGTTACCATTGGGCAACTCCAAGGGTTTCCAAGACTATGATCTTTATGGAAGTAGAAAACTACATCTTTCTCCCATGGAACTTCTGATGGTGGCTGTAATTTTCTAATGACAAAGTCAGAGCAAAGGTTTTAGGGCTATTTGAACATGCACATTTTAGGAATATAGGCAAATATGAAATGTTTAACATATTTCACTTATTAATTTGCTGACATTATATAAAGTTAATAATTTAGGAATAGAACAGCCACTCTCACATTTTGTGAAATAATTTTATGCAAACATTTCCCATGCTTCTTTAACTTCAGAATCTTTGTCATTGGTAGGCCACCTTTGGCATCAAAGCATATTCATTTCTCTCTAATTTGTTTGGCATATAATCCTTTTTTAATTTCTGTATGATGCTGCTCCTACAAATTTATTCCAAGCTCTGTGTGCTCATTCACATAAGAACATCAGTTTTCTTTCATTCTTTATGTCCATGCCTGTGGTTGTAATCTCATGGTGGGAAACTGGGTTGTCTTTGTCATGTTAACGAGGTAGGACTAGTGTAGGGTGTATCTTAAGTCAATCTCTTTTGAGATGTTGTTGTTGTTGTTGTTAGGTGCCAACCAACTAAGTAGCTGGTGTTTTAAGTGCCTTCAAGTCGATTCTGGCATGTTGTGACCACCGTATATGGGGTTTCCAAGGAGCGGCTAGTGAATTTGAACCGCCGGCCTTGCAGTTCAAACCGACCTTGTTGAATGCTTATCCTACAGCACCACACCAGATGAGGTAAAATAGATGCCAAGACACATGAAGATCTCCAAGGAGCAATAGCTCTAGAGACAAAGACCTTGCTCCAAAGTCAACAGAGCCTTCCCATAGAGCCAACAACCTGGATTCGAACATCTAACCTCTTAAACTGTGAAAAAGAAATACCTGTTTGTTTAAAGCCCCCACTTTTATATCAGCAGGAGATAACTAAAATAGTAGAGTACACTGTTTTCTATTCTAGTCTTTATGTTTTCTAAATGCTAGTTGTCAACTCATTAAACTGCTTTCAACACTGACGGGCCCTAACGTACCATTTCAATACACTGATCACTGAATTACATCCATCAGGGGTGTCCCTATTTTTCCTTTGTCCTAAATCACTAGGCTATTTGGATATCTGCTGGTGTGACTGAATAATCCCTAAAACGAAATTTTATTTTTGAATAAATATTTTATTTCCAAAAGAAAAAGTCATTGGCAGGGAAAATGGGAAGTGATATAAAGTCAAAGGATTGGTTCTGAAAGCCAGTAGCTTTCCTGGGGTGTGTAAGGCATGCCAAGTCACGGGGTCACCACCTCTTTGCTGGAATGAGAACTCACATCTGGCTAATCTCCCCTCACAATTTCTTCCCCCTTCCTGTTTCTCAGTGCAGTCATTGCTCCCAAGTCCCCAGCATTCTGGAGATTCAGTTCAATTACTTAATTCTAAATTTTAGTCTCACATAATCATTCTCAGATGTGAAAATAGTTTTCACACCCACTTGTCATCCATACAACTTGAACATACTATATATATATATATATATATATTTATATATATTTTTTTTTTTTTTTTTTCTGAGCAAATACCTAGGGGAGTTTTGTCCTACAGGAGTTAGCATTATTCAGTTTATACTATAACATTCCACAGGTGGAATGTTATAGTATAAACCAAATTGTATGTTCAGCTATGGTTGCATCCTTTATGGCTTTCAGCTGTCTATTGTAAGTACTATTGCTTCCTTTTCAGAAAGCTCAACAGGTTCCCTATCCATAAAATAAAAACAACAATAAGGTAACATTACATTGTGCCAGGCATTGAGCTGAGTTCTATATACAGTTAACTCATTTGCTCCTCATCACTGTCTCATTTCCTTTTTTCATCACAACACCATAGGAGCTCTCCACCATTCTCTCTCAGCAGCTAAAGGATAGATCTGAGAAGACTTGTTTCAGGTGGTCCAAAGATAGAAACAGGTCCAGTTGAAGGAAGTTCCACTTGAAGGAGTCCCGGGGCCCAGAAGCAGCCTCCTACCTGCTGGGTCCAGCTGGACTCCAGTGTACATGATGTCCTCGTCCTAACTGGTGCAACTCTCTGTGTTACTTTTGCATGGAGACATCGGTGGCTTAGTGGTAGAATTCTTGCTTTCTGTGTGGAAGACCTGGGTTTGATTCTCTGCCAGTGCACCTGGTTTGCAGCCATCACCTGTCTGCCAGTGCAGGCTTGTGTGTTGCTGTGATGCATAACAGGTTTCAGCAGAGCTACCAGATTAGGATGGACCAGGAAGAAGGTTTAATAATCTGTTTCTGAAAATTAACCAGTGAGAAGCCTGTGGATCCCAGTATGCAGCCAGTCATGGGATGTCACAGCACTGGGCAGCATTTTGTTCTTTGTGCGTGGGATTGCCAGGAATCAGGGACCAACTCAGTGGTAGCCAATGACAACTGTTGCATCAACATCTCTCTGGTCTCAGCACCATGCCACAAGGACCGGCCAATCAGGCTGCGCCTCAGTGTCTCCATCTGTAAGAGGGGAATGATGAAACACAGTGCTGCTGGAAGGGTCAGATGAAAGGTAAAGGGTGATAGGAAAGCAAAGTAGGTGTGTCTATCCTGCACAGCGCCTTTGGCAAAAGTGACATCTCCTTTGTCTAAGCCAGGTGCTGACAGGATTTCTATAAGGACCAGATAGTAACTATTTAGGGTTTACAGTCCTTGTTAGTTTAGTGGTGTATACCTCACCTCTCATGTGGGAGACCAGGGTCCTGTTCCCCAGTGGGAAGGCAGATGCCCCTAAGGAGCCCTGGTGGCACTGTAGGCAAAGCTTTGTTGTTGTTGTTGTTGTTAGGTGCCATTGAGTCAGTTCCAACTCATAACCACCCTATTATGCACAACAGAACAAAATACTGCCCAGTCTTGCACCAACCTCACAATTATTGCTACATTTGAGTCCATTGCTGCTGTCACTGTGCCAATCCCTCTTGTTTGGGGGTCTTTCTCTTTTTTGCTGACCCTCTGCTTTACCAAGCATGATGTCCTTCTCCAGGGACTGGCCCCTCCTGACAACATGTCCAAAGTATGAGAGATGAAGTCTCACCATTCTGACTTCTAAGGAAGTTCTGGCTGTACTTCTTCCAAGATTTGTTTGTTCTTCTTGAAGTCCATAGTAGGATAAGCACTGGACTGCTGACCACAAGGCCAGTGGTTCAAACTCATCAACTATTACATGGGAGAAAGATGAGGTTGTCTGTGCCTGTAAAGATTTACAGTCTCAGAAACTATGAGTTGGAATTGTCTCAATAGCAGTAGGTGTGTGTGTTTGACAATCCACATGATCTCTGTCTAACTCTTCAGCTTGGCCATTGTGGAGGTGAAAACAGTCATAGTCAATGCTAGGGTGAGTCACAAAGTCTTGCTACAAAATCAGAGAAATCATTATTAAACAGAAATATCAAAATGTAAAGCTGTGGTTTCTCAAAATTGCTTCCATCTAGGTCTATAAACTTTTTGTTTTTTCAAGTTTTTATTGCAAATTGAGTGATAGTTTACATGGGAGAACATTGGTTTTACACTCATCCTATTGCAGTTCATTTTATTGCAATGATTACAATCTCCATGCATCACCATTCAACAGTATTTACTTGTGTTCCCTCTGGGGTTTTTTTTTGTGTGGGGGTGGAGATGTACACAAAAACACTCAGGAATATATAATCATTTAAACAACCAATGTGCAAGCCTGCCTCCTGGCCGCCAGCACACAGCCTTTCTCTTTCCATGAGTCTGGAGTCCTCAGCTGCTACTTTTCTTCTTGTCATCATCTCTGCCTCCATCTCTTGTGTTGCTGCTTCTCTGGATAGGGTCCCACATTCCGCTCATGTTCTTCTCCCTTAATAGTTTTAGGGCCTTCTGTTCCTGAAATGTAAGATTAACTACTCCCCACTTTATGTCACAGAACTTCTACCTTTACAGTTGTAACAGTCGCAATTAGTCATGATAACAATTACTCACTATTGAATCATAAGAATCTTATCCCCATGTCCTTTCACCAGACCTGTCTAGACAAGATGAGAATTATTCAGTAGGGATTTTACCTTCCCTGCACACTCTGTAACTAAACTCCTGTTGAAAACTTGTAAGCCTTTATTGAAAACTTCGTGCCTTTATTGCCCACGCCCCTCCCATTTTAGGTAGCCAATGTCTAAGTTGCCATAGGTCTATACACTTTTGAAGATGGTGTTTCCATCTCTCTAACCTTTCCTGGAAGAATTCCGTGCTCTGCAATTTGCACTCCCTCAAAACAGCAGATTTGGCATACTTGAGGGACTCGAATTGTGTACCTTTTAACTGTTCTTTGAGTTTGGGGAACTGAAAGAAGTCTAAAGGGGCAAGATCAAGGCTGTAGGGTGGGTGAGGTAAGGTTTCCCACAGAAAGAGCAGGTGCATTGTCATAATGGGGGAAAAAAATAAAAAAACAACTCTTGTCACAACTTTCCTGGCCTTTTTCTCACCGTTGCACTTTTCATTTTTCTTAAAACTTTGTCAGAAGAAGTCCTTGTGATCATCCTATGTCCTTCAAAAAATCTATCAAGATTATCCCTTTGGAATTCCATAAAACCTTCACTATAATCTTCTGAGCTGACCTCTCTGCCTTGAATTTCACTGACCCAGAAGATCCCCTTAGAAGCCACAATTTTGACAGGACCTTTGTTTTGAAGGCACCCTAAGGAGACTAAGACAAGTATGTTACTGAAAGATCTGATCTGCAGCCTCCCACCGATCGCAGAGACATAGTCAAACATGTTTTCTTTGGAATAAGCCTGTGCCTGTATAAACTGGAACCGTAGTAACAATACTTTTGAACTTACACTACACGTGTGTGTAAAACAGAGTATGTCAGTGTCCCCCCAAATTTTATTTATGGAACCGAAGTTTGAATTTCATATAATCATCATGTGTCATGAAATACTCTTTCTCTTTTGATTTCCCCCCATTATTAAAAAAAAAAAAAATTGCTATCTCACGGACAGTACAAGGACAGATGATGGCTGGATTTGATCCATGTACCTTAGATTGTGGAGTCCTGGTACAAACTCCCTTAGCACTCATACCTGGCATGGCTGGCAGCCACAGTCCACTTTAAACGACAGCAGTTCCTGCTCTCCTGATTGCATTTTCCTCTTATCCTTCCAAAATATACTCCCACGTGCACTGATTTCACCTCCTTTTGCACTAGGTAGCATAATAGCATAAAGACTCTATGCACGCCTTACTAGTTGCCTTCTCGCTGACTCCATCTCATGCTGACCCCATGTGTGTCAGAGTAGAACTGTGCTCCATAGTGTTGGCTATAGCTGATTTCTGGCCAATCACCAGGCCTTTTCTCCAGTGTACTTCTGGATGGAATAGAAGAGTCTGTTAAGCTTTAATGTCTCCTCCAATGACTGATACCTTCTATGTATCCACACATGCTATATAGCATATACTGAATTGAATAAGTGGGAAGAAGAAAACCTGGTTCTTTCCTTCATGTATTATTTTTCTATCTTTAAAAAAATGTGTATCTATACTCTAATAAACCTTTGGGGGCTATTAATTTTTTGTAATTAAATTTAAAGGCTTTCATAATTAAATCTAAAGGCTTTAGGATTCATGACTGATTTTTTTTTTTCTTTCTTTAACTATAAAAGGAAAAAAATGCAAGGGATGAAAGAGAAAACCAAACAGACAAAACAAAACCAACAGTTCATAAAAAACAAGTTTATTAAAGGAAGCTAAAATGGCCAAATGTTTAGCTTTATTCCCGTGGGCTTTCTGTCACTGTGGGGCGCTCTGGACGGAGACGTGCCTTTGAGCTTCAGCTGCCAACAGCCTTGCTTTTCCAGAAGGCCAACCTGGGGACCCTGTGCACTTGGCTCTAAGTGAAGAGGACTTAGAAGAATGCAATTTCTCTTTTTATCTGTACTGAATGGTGACTAGATACACAGATAGCCGTTGTCAAGTCCACTCCGACACATGGCCACCCCACGTCGAACAGAATGAAGTGTTGCCCAGCCCTGCACTATCCTCACCATTGACAGTATGCTTGAGTCGTTCATTGTGGTTCTTGTGCCCAGCCTTCACACTAAGGGTTTCTGTCAACTTCACTGGCCCTCTACTTGGCCAAACACCATGCCCTCCTCCAGTGATTGACCCCTCCTGGTGATGTGTCCAAAAGCAAATGAGGCCATTGATATTCTGTGGTGTTCCATGGGGTTTCCGATGGCTAATTTTCAGAAGCAGATCACCAGGGCTTTCTTCCTAGTCTTAGTTTGGGAGGTCCAATCACCAGGCTTTTCTTCCTAGTCTTAGTTTGGGAGGTCCAATCACCAGGCTTTTCTTCCTAGTCTTAGTTTGGGAGCTCCACTGGGACCTACCCACCATGGGTAACCTACTGGTATTTGAAATACCTGTGGCATAGCTAACAACAGCATAGCAACACTCAAACTACTGCAGTATTTTAAAATACAGGCCCAGGACTAGAATTATTAGGAAGTATGTGAATTTAAAATTTTCTCAAAATGAGGCGGTGAGAATCTGTAGTGTGTGTATCTCTGTGTATGGTACCCCCACCCCCAATATTTTATGATGAATGTGCTACTCTGAGGAATTATATATTAGCTTATGGATATGTGTGTGTATTTAAAGGGTTAGTTAAGTGCCGTTGAGTTAGCTCCAACTCATAGCAACCCTGTATAGGATTTCCAAAATGAGGATGATGGGTTTGAACTGCCAATCTTGTGGTTAGCAGTCTAGTGCTTACCCTACAGTGCCACATTAGGACTCTGGTGCTATAATATAAGAATGTTAAGAAGTCATTACTAGTATATGCCTCATTGAAATTTGTTAGGGACAAAATAATTAAGTTGCCTTTTATTAAGTACTTTACTTTTTTAACCTGCCAAAATATATTAAGTTGTCACCATATTTATTCAATCTTTATGCTAAGCAAATAATCCGAGAAGCTGGGTTAGATAAAGAAAAACGTGGCATCAGGATTGGAGGCAGACTCATTAACAACCTGCAATATGCAGATGATACAACCTTGCTTGCTGAAAGTGAAGAGGACTTAAAATACTTACTGATGAACATCAAAGACAACAGCCTTCAGTATGGATTGAATTTCAATGTAAAGAAAACAAAAATCCTTACCACTGGACCAATAAACAACATTCTTATCAACGGAGAAAAGATTGAAGTTGTCAAGGACTTCATTCTT
>NW_006408532.1:14162377-14196700 GCF_000296735.1 Chrysochloris asiatica | reverse complement strand
GAGATGGATTGGCAAAGTGGCAGCATCAATGGACTCAAGCATGGCAATAATTGTGAGGTTGCCCAGGACCAGGCAGTGTTTCATTCTGTTGTGCATAGGGTACCTATGAGTCAGTACTGACTCGATGGCACCTAACAACAACAACCTGGGAAAAGAGATTCCTGACACATGTAACATAAATGATAAAGTATACTTTCTACTAGAAACGGACATCATGCTTGGTAAAGTAGAGGGTCAGCAGGAAAGAGGAAAACCCTTAGCAAGATGGATTGACACAGTGGCTTCAACAAGGAGCTCAAACATAGAAACAATTGGGAGAGTGGTGTAGGACTGGGCAGTGTTTCCATCTGTTGTGCATAGGGTCGTTATGAATCAGAATGTATCCAGTGGCACATAACAATAACAACTTTCTGCTTGGCATAAATTGTTAGTCCTGGTGTGGTGCTGTGGGTTAATGTGCTGGACTGCAAGGTTGGTTTAAACTGCAAGGTCGGCAGTTCAAACTCACCAGTCACTCCTGAGAAACCCTATACTGGGTCACTGTGAGTCGGAACCAACTCGACAACACTTAACAACAAATGGTAGGATGATGTGTAATTTCAAAGGCAGAATTTTCAGCCAGTGTTAAAGTGCATATTACATCTAAGTCATGCGAGGTGTCTGCAGCCTGCTTGAGAAAGAGTGGGGAATGAGAGTCTAAGAATTGTGTTTCCTGTTATGTCTAAACCACTCCATGCAGACACAACATGGTACTTACTGTCAGTGGAGTGACTATTTCCAAAACCACTCTTAGTAGATAGATGGATGGTGTCGGGGAGGGGAAGGACAGGCTAATAAGAGAGAACCGCATGGTGGTGGGTAGGTGATTATCCATCTGTCTAAAGCTTCTTATATGCAGTGAGGCTCCCATTAATGAAGTAAAAGAGAAGGTGTTTATGAAGGTGGGTGATTAAAGGTTCTTTCATTAAGTTATTTGCACAAGGTTATGGATTGAATTATATTACCCCAAAATACGTGTTGGATTTCTTCTGGCCCTTGTCTGTGTAAATGTGATCCTGTTTGGAAACAGGGTTTTTCTTTGGTTATGCTAATGAGGGCATACTGGTAGAGGGTGGATCCTAGCCTAATTGATGTGGCCAAGACCCTGATTTGGACTTTCAGCCCCTAAAACTGTGAGAAAATAAACTTCTGTTCTTTAAAGCCATCTGCTAGTGATATTTCTGTTACAGTAGCAGTAGCTAACTGAGACACAGTCAGTCACCTGGACCTTTTCTTCTTTCTGAGTTTACATTTCCTTTTCTTGCCACCCCTTCATCTTTCTTTCTGCTATTTGGAGGAGTTACATTGGGAATTATCATTGGAATCACAGTTGACACCTTGCTGTTTATTTTTGATTGTTCTCTTCCATGCTGGAGGTTGTTTGCACATGTCTGATTATTTTTGATGGTTCATTTGTATTTATATTTGGGAGTCCTGGTGTAGCTCTGTGGGTTAATGCATTGGACCTGCAAGATGGGAGGTTTAAGCTCACCAGTCGCACCCTGGAAACCCTATGCAAGGTTGCTATAGGTCAGAACTGACTTGATGGCACTTAACAACAGCATTATTTGTGGCACTAAAGCTAGAAAAACAAACAAGAAACCAAACCCACTGCCATTGAGTATGCGACAAAATAGAACCACACCCATTGGGTCTCAGAGGCTGTCATCTTGACAGAAGCCGACTGCCGCATCATTCTCCATGGAGTGGCTGGTGACCTAAAGTTAACAGCCCAGTGCTTTAACCACTGCAGTACCAGGGCTCCTAAAGCTCACCATAGGCCTGTATTCCTTGGTGGTGTTTGTGGCTGTCTTAGGTCAGGCTCCATAAAAGCAGACACAGAGGAGAGCGGTCATGTGATGTGGCTGTAGGTACTTTGAGGGGAAATTGGTAAAGAAATCGAGGAAGGCAGGCAGGAGGGGGCAGGAAGCCAAGGAAGGGTATCATTGTAAAGACCCTCAGAGGGTAGCGTGAGCCAGGTCCCACAGAGGAACTCCAGAATGTGAGTCACTTTTCAGGGTCGTCCCCACCAGAGGACTGGAGGCTGGGGCTTCATTCTCCCTTATGTGTTAGTCTGGTTAAGGGTCCCAGGAGAGACGAGGTCAGGAGGAGGGCAAAATGTCTCAGGTATGTTTGGCTCTCCATTAAGGGCAGCCTCCTGGAAAAAGCCCTAGATGTGGGCTGCTGTGAGCACGGTGTGGGGATGTGGGTGGAACAACAGCGCTGTCCACCTGCCGACTAGTGGGTTCTCTTTAGACTGAGCAGGCAAAGAGTCAGTTGCTTCCCATAATGATGCCGGTCTTTTTCCTGGGGTGAGCTGCTGGCTCCTGGCCACATCGTATGCTGTGTAGAGAAGAGTACTGGTATTCCAACTGTTGAGGTTACACCGATTCCCCGGTTTCGAGAGTCTTGTCCACTCTAGCCCTCTGTGAAACTTGCATCCTTGAGTTCTGTAGTTCAGCCAGTTGCACAGAGAATTATTTGTGGATTTATACCTTGTTGTTGTTAAGTGTCGATGAGTCGATTCCATCTGACTCGTAGCGATGCTATATAGGGTTTCCAAGGAATAGCTTGGTGGGTTTCAACTGCTGACCTTGCAGTCCAGTGCAGTATCCTACAGCACCTTACCAGGACCTTATCTACACCTTTATATTCTTTTAAATGGGATCTTGAGAGGTAAAGCATAACAATATATATGGTCAATTTGCTACCTAGTGCCACCCGAAATGAAAACCAAAGGATAACCTTGGAATAAGTATGTATCTCTATAGATATAGGCTTCAATAATTACATTCCTGTAACTTCATGGAAGTAGTTGAGCAGTTGAGAATTAGTCAGTCTATAACTATTATCTAAGGGGGCTTTGGTAGAGAGGTTATGAACCTCAGGGTCAGCAGTTTGAAACTACCAGCTGCTCCGTGGGAGAAAAATGAAGCTTTCTGCTCCCGTAAGGATTTATAGCCTTGAAAACCCTGTACAGAACTGACTCCACAGCACATAACCCCCCCCCCCCCAACCACCACCAGAGGCTGTAAATGACTCAAAAGGACTAGGAGTTGTCCATTGCAGAGGACACCAGAAGGAGGGGACCATAGAAGCCCTCTCAAATCACTGGGCAGACCAAACTGCCGAAGTACCTGCTAGAATGGCCAACCTACAGATGTTGACACTAATGCCATATAGAGTGGAAGACCTGAAACCCAAACATAACTAAAAGCAAGGTATGCCCCAGGGTTGTATTCTTTCACCATACTTATTTAACCTGTATGCTGAGCAAATAATCCGAGAAGCTGGGTTCTATGAAGAAAACCGTGGCATCGGAATTGGAGGAAGACTCATTAACAACCTGCAATATGCAGATGATACAACCTTGCTTGCTGAAAGTGAAGAGGACTTAAAACATTTACTGATGAAGATAAAAGAGCACAGCCTTTGGTATGGATTACATCTCAATGCAAAGAAAACAAAAATCCTCACCACTGGACCAATAAACAACATTCTTATCAGTGGAGAAAAGATTGATGTTGTCAAGGACTTCATTCTTCTTGGATCAACTATCAACACTCATGGAAGCAGCAGTCAAGAAATCAAATGACGTATTGCATTAGGCAAATCTGCTGCACAAGACCTTTTTAAAGTGTTGAAGAGCAAAAATATAAGCTTGAGGAGTAAGGTGTGCCTGACCCCAAGCCATTTTCAATAACCTCATATGCATGTGAAAGCTAGACAGTGAATAAGGAAGACCATAGAAGAATTGATGCTTTTGAGTTATGGTGTTGGAGGAGAATACTGAAAGTGCCATGGGCTGCCAAAAAGAACCAATAGATCCATTTTGGAAGAACTGCAGCCAGGGTACTCCCTGGAGGCCAAGATGGCCAAACTTCATCTCTCATACTTCGGACATATTGTCAGGAAGGACCAGTCACTGGAGAAGGATATCATGTTTGCTAAGGTGGAGGGCCAGAGAAAAAGAGAAAGACCCTCAACGAGATAGATTGGCCAAGTGGCAGCATCAATGGACTCAAGCATGGCAACAGTAGTGAGGTTGGCCCAGGATTGGGCAGTGTTTCGTTCTGCTGTGCATAAGGTCGCTATGGGTCGGTACCGACTCGGTGACACCTAACAACAACAACATCCGTAGTTCATTCCTTTTTACTGCTGTGTAGTGTTATCGTTGTATGAGTAAACTGAGTTTATCTCTTCTTCTACTGAAGAGCATTTGGGTTGTTTCACCAAAAAACATCCTTGTACATTTGTTTTTGTGCACATGCTCATTTCTGTATCCCAAGAGTGGAATTGCTGGGTCGTAGAAGTGTGTGGCTTCAGAGATATTGCCAAGTAATACAAAGTGGTTGTACCAGCTTATGAGAGTTGCAGTTGTTCCAAGTCCTTGTCAGCATTTGGTACTGTACATTCATTTGGTTTTAGCCATGCTGGTAAATGTATAGTGATGTTAAATGTGTCTGATCACAAGCTTCACCTCCTTCTAATAAGACAGGAGACACAGACCCTATTCCACTCACTGTCACTGGAAGTCCCTTTTGTGTCACACACAGCCCCTCTCTTTCTCTGCTAGCTCCTATGGGTCTTCAGATTTTCTCCCAACAAGATTCCAGTACCAACAGTTAGGTTCTAATAACGTCAGCAGGCTTGTTTCAAGCTCCTGAATTCTTCCAACCAAATTCTGGGTTTGGTGTTCATGTGAGTGGGAGCACTCTGCTAACTCCTTGAAGTTGTCCCTAGAACTTTTTCAGCCTCAGGCATTTTCTAGCCTCCAGATAGGCTAATGGCTGAAGTTGATTAGCATTCCACCTTTAAATAGGGGTGAGGAGAGCCAGGGCTTGGGACTTGGCAAGTATTGTATGGCTTCAAGTTTGGGGCCCATGTCTGTCTTGTTTTAACTTTGGGCAGCAGTCAGCATCCTGTTTCATATCCAACAACACATGAAATCATCTAAATTACTAATTGGGAAGATAAAAAAAAATCCAGGTGGAACACATATAGTACATGCATGTAGTGCATAGGTCTTATGTGTTCAGGTTGATGAATTTCATGTATGTATAATAAACTTGTGTAACTCCCGTGCAGATCAAGGTATTTTCATCACTTGGAAGAATTCCTCATATTCCTTCTCAGTCTGGAGCTGTCCTTCCTACCCCCAAGCTGCCACTAATGTGACTTATATTATCGTTGATTAGTTTTGCTGATTCATAAAATAATTATAAAGAGAATCACATCTATATCTTTGTTTGTTTGTTTGTTTTTTGGTCCAGATTCTTTACTTGACATAATACCTTTAAGATACATCTGTGTTATTACATGTATTGATCCTCATTGTAATATAGTATTCTATTGTCTGTTCCTAGTTGAAAACATTTAAATCAACTTTTAAAAATAATAAATACCTTGCTGTTTGATGTTTATATATTTGTTTGAAGAATATATATTCTTTCCAAGTCCAGGGTAGGTGTCGATACATGTGCTCTGCCCTAATGCAATTTATTTTGCTGATTTTTTAAATTATTATTAATGATATTATCTTGCTTAGTTAACTGGATGTGATTTTTGTTACTTTATGTATTAAAGATAAACAGAGCATATACTTGTGAATTCACTGGGTACTAAACAGGTTATTCATGCATATTTGAGCGATGTTTTTGTCACACTCTGTTAAGAAGTCAACGACCATCCACTAACAGGCATTTTGTTTGTTTTATCTGAATCAACAAGGTTATGCATTCAGAATATTTTCATTAGAAATAGTTTTATGTAGGACAAAGCAAGTGAGTGCATATTTTGATTTGTAACATTTTAGGCTCAAGCGTTAAATGAGTTCCATTCTAACCAAAATACAACAATTATAGCCAGAATAATGTAAAGCAGTTTGAAACCTAGTCATAATAGAATGGCAAACACTTAGCATGGTTTAGTATATAAACAACTCGAGGCACTGCTGAGAGTACTTTGCTCACACAGAATTCACTCATTTAATCCTCACAACACTATGATGTATTAGATGCTACCAGTGTTGTTTGTTGTTAAGTGGATTCTGACTCCAAGCAACTCTGACTAGGGTTTCTGAGGAGCAACTGATGAGTTTGAACTTCTGACTACCATTAGGTGCAAGTATTATCCTCATTTTATAGAGGAGGACAATGAGGTTCAAGGGGTTAAGAGAATTGTCTAAGATTGCACAGTCAGCAGCTGGCAGAGGCAGGATCTGAACTCAGGAGATTGCGATTAGAGTCTTTCCATACAAGCGAGCTTCAGAAAGTTTGTGGGAAATTTTTTCATTCCCCTTTTCCAAGGCTCTTTTGAAGCCCCCTGCTATACCACTACACAGTCTTTTAGCATAGTGTTTCTCCTCTTACTACTTATTCTTGGAGGGTGAAACTTGAGGAAAGAGTATTCCTGCTCTCTCAACTCCTGGATAGTTTCTCAGTTTAAATGGAAACTCTAGCAAGTACAGTCTTATCATTACTGTAATAGAAGTGTGGCACTGTAGGATGAGCACTGGACTGCTAACCACAAGGTCAGCAGTTCAAACCCAGCAGCTACTCTTTGGAAACCCTATCACAGGGTCACTGAGGGTCAGAACTGACTCGCCAGCACACAACAACGCTAGTCAGATGCAGTAAGGTCTGCTATCATTGTCTTCAAAAATCACATTTAAAAAACAGCTCCCTCAAGCTTCCTTTGATTACAACATCTGACTTTCCTATACTGTTAAATTTAACCTTGTTTTTTTTTCATTTTGAAGTAACTTAGTCTCTCTTCATATAGCCAAAGGTGATTGATGGTGGTTTATAACTACTCATAAACAGTATCAAGACTGATAAAATTTTAAATATTGCTTAATTTTCTGGTAAACATATTCAATGTTTGCAAGACCTAAACAATAAAAGAAAAAATAATTTTAAAAAAAAGCTCCCTCAATAAGTAAAAGCATTCTCAAAGCCCCCATCTCTACTCTTCAAGCCTGGAGAAGAGAGTCGGGAGATGTGTGATGGAGAGACTCTAGGCCCTCCTCCAGGTCTCTGAGGCCCTGAGCTGCTACCTGACTGAGACCTGGTACTAGCTCTGTCTGGAATGTGTCTCTCTTGCTACCCAGACTGGCTGTGTCTCTGAGTGCAGCCCTCTGGGACCTAAGGGTTAATGGTAGCAGGGTCCCCGTAGTCCCTTTCCTCAGGCCACTTGTCACAAAACCACTTAGATACATTACCAAGTGGTCAGTGCAGTGAAGGGAAAACAGGAGAGTTGGTGACAGAGAGGACTGAACTTGTCCATCCTGTGGACTCCATATGAGAGCTGTCTGGGGTGCAGCTGTGACTCAGGGCAAAAAAGAGAGGTTGCATCAAGACCCTGGGATGGTATGTGTGTGGAGGCCGGAGGCAGCTGGCTGACACAAAGCCAGGGTCAGGCCAGGCTGAGGCTCCAGGTTAACTTTTGGATTTTGCTCTTGTTCTGAGAACAATAGGAAGCCATTTTGGTGTTTCAAATGAAGGAAAGACATGATCAAATTTGTGTTTTTCTATGGCTGTAGATCGGAACAGGGCAAGAAGGAGAGCCCATTTTTAAAAACATTCTATAGAAGGGAAGAGAATGCCATTGTAGAGGCTCTTATAGAACTCCAAGGAGGAGGCAGTGGTTTGGAATACTGTCTGCAGAGGAGCTGGAGAGAACTGGAGGGACATGAAAGGTGGAATTGTCAGGATACGAGGTGATGGATTGGAAGTGTGTGGTGAGGGAAACACAGATATCAAGACTGACTCCCAGGCTTTGTTTTGTGCTGAGGGAAGGATGGAGGGTGGCCAGGGAGAGGAAGAGATGCTGGCTTTAAGGTGTTGGTGAGACCCTCAAAGATTCAAGGTAAACCCTTGAGTCTATGAGCTCAGAACTCTGAGGGGATGTCTGGGTTTGAGGTTATGTTAATCAAGCATCATTACTTTAGAAACTAGACTCACCGATCTGTATGGATGGAGTCTTGGTGTGGGGCTGCTTGCTAATGTGCTGGACTGCAAAGTTGGTTTGAACTGCAAGGTCGACAGTTCAAGCTCACCAGCTGCTCCTCAGAAATCCTATACCGGGTCACTGTGTGTCAGAACTGACTCGACGGCACTTAACAACAATCTGTAAGGACACTTTGAGCTATGATAGATGAAGTGTTTTCTAAAGGCATCCTGGATGATAGATCCAGGAACCAGGAGTTAAGTACTTCGTATGGACTCATCGTGTATGAATTCTGAGCTCCTGACCTTGTCTGACCTGTATCTGGGCTCATTCATTGGAGTAATAGAACCATGGAGATACATCACAGCTGTGCTGTCTATGCTCTTTATAGCTTATAAAATAAGGATTTCGATCCTTTCGGAAACACATAAATTGCTTGAAAAGAAGAATGGCTGAACAGATATGGTTTACAAATCTATAAGTATTTGATTGATGTGTATCTTTAATAAAGGCAAGTGTCGTTGTTGTCGTTAAGTGCCGTTGAGTTGGTTCCTATTGATAGCGACCCTGAATTGGGTTTTCCGAGACTTCTAAATCTTTTGGAAGCAGAAAGCCTCATCTTTCTCCCATGGAGTGGCTGGTGGGCTCGAACTGCCCACCTTTGTGGTTCGTAGTCCAGGGCTTATTGTATGGAGTCAATGTGCCCCCCCCCCCATTAAGGGGAATGAATAGTTACGTAAAACGTTTGTCATTGTTAGTTGCTGTGTAGCTAGTTCTACGCATGGAAACCGTGTGACTTACAGAATGAAACGTCGTGTGGTCCTATGTTGTTGGCACAGTCCTGGTGTGTTCCAGACCACTGGTACAGCCGCTGTGTAGTTTGTCTTCCAACTTAGAGGGCTCATCACTTAAGCAATGTATCAGACAAAATTCTATTGTGATTATACAGTTTTCATTGGCTAATTTTCTTTTTTAAACTTTTTGTTGTGCATTGAATGAAGGTTTACAGAGCAGATCATCAGTTTTTCAGATCATTCCATAAATCATACACTGTTTCATCTCAGTGGCTGTAATCCCTTCTATACAACTACAGTTCCTATGGTTTCTCCCTGTCGCTCCTATTCCCACCCCACCCACATTCCTATCCCTTCTCAACTTTGTCCTTGGGTAAATGTTGTCCTTTTGATTTAGAATGATTTAGAATGACATGGGGAACATACCTTACTAATGCTGTTGTTCCCCTATACCTATCTACCACTTCACTGAACATTAGTTCACGAGGGTGAGTTCCAGAAGGGTGGTCAAGGGCCACAGTCTTGGGTTCCTCCAGCCTCTTTCTGACTAGTATAAGCCTGGTTGTTCTTCATAATTTTGAGTCTTGTCCCACATTTTCTCCCAGTCTATCCAGGACCTTCTAATGTGATTCCTTTCAGAGCATTCAGTAGTGGTAGTTGGGTATCATCTAGTTCTTCTGGTCTCAGAGTCATGGTGATTACTGTTCACCTGCTTCATTGGTCCATTGAACTAGTTGGTTCCAAGCATCTTCAATTTTCATCACTGTTCTTTCTTCTGCACCTGGAGAGACCAATAGTTGCACCTTAGATGGCCACTCATGAGCTTTTAATACCCCAGTTGGTACTCACCCTAGTAGGATGCATAGCATTGTCTTTGTGGACTATGTTATGTCAATGGTGTCCCCTGAGACTATAGTTCTGAGATCCCCAGCCCAGCAACTCATCGTCATTGGCTAATTTTCAGAAGTAGATCAGCAGGCCATTATTCCTAGTTCTGTCTTAGTCCAAAATTTGTCTATCACAGTAAAGTATATAGCACCAACTCTTGATCAATTGGAAAAAATTACTTTGGTATCTCACTGTAATGTAACTTTAATGTGAAGTTGAACCCATAAATGTATTCTGATCCAGTCACTGGTAGAATTTTGGTTCTACCCTCAATGAGAAATGGGGAGGCCAGAGATCTAATGTACAGTGACTGGACAGGAGCCAGGATGGTGGATTGTTAGCCCTTGCCCTTCACTTACTGACAGGGAACTAGTGTAGGCCAATGTATTTACTGTCCAGAACACTGTTCACAAGGGCATCGAAGGGCATGCAGAGGGATGCTGTGGATTCAGGCCCATGCTGAGGTTGGCAGGGTGGCAGGGTGGGCAACTGAAACTCTCCCGGGCTTTATCAGCCCCATGTCTCCACCTTCTAGGGCCAGCCTCCAAAGTCTCATTCTCCAGTGTACCCATTTTATTTAAAAGGATTTATCATCAGCTTCATTGGTCATCAGTATCTTTTGTTTGATTTCCTGGAAACCAATGCTATTGGAAACTTTTTCTTTTCAGTTTTTTTATTGCTATTTGGATGTAAGTTTATAGAGCAAATTGGTTTTCCATTCAATGATTCACATACATTTTGTTTGGCGACATTGATTGCATATTAGAAATGTTTTAGCTGGAGATTTTAGGCATTCAATAACCAATTGGAATCTCCAACTATCAGTAGAAAACCATAGTGGCTGATTTTCAATGGGTGATTTTTCAGAAGCAGATCACCAGTCCTGCCTTTTAAGTGCCTCTGGATGGCTTTGAACTGCTAACCTTTTAGTTATTAACCAAGTGTGTTAACCGTTTGTGTCACCCGGTGACTCCTGACACTCAGTAGCATTATTCTATTTCTGTGTGCTTGGGTCTTTACATTTTTTATAGTGTGTATTTTTTTTTTGTATTCAGGAAGCAACTTTTAAGGCTTGATTTTTTGATGAAATTTGCTTTTCTATATAATAACATGAGTATCTTAAACTGTTTTTTTTTTTGTGACCTTGGGTTGTAACTAAGAATAAGTTTGAAGAAAATATTGTTCAGGAAACCCAAGAATGAATTGATTGGCTTTAGTTATTGTCTAGCCTGAAAGCTGTCAGAGAGAGATTGTGTGTAATGTTTTTAAATTTGGCTGGCTGCTTTACTGTGGGTTTTAAAGCTACTTTGCAAAATGCTGATAAACTCTTACAGAGATGGGTGTGTTTTTAATGACTTGATTGATGAAATTTAGAGACTTTATCTGAGGGAGACAAGAATAATAAAACAGTAGAGGTAGAACTGCTTTTTTTTTTTAAACATACTTTGCGAAGGAAAAAAGGTTAAGATCAGTAGATAAGCTTTCTGGGTTTGAACTTTCTGAACAAAAAGAACTATAATCCCATTAAAATGTCTTGCTGCTAATGAAACCTCAGGGCCCAGCTTGAGATATTGTACTTGGTGACAGATTTTCTACTGCTCTCTTCCTAAGACACAGAATCCTGTTAGGAATTCTGAATATTAAGTTAGGATGCATTTCCTGACCAGGCAGTGATGAAGGTGGGCCTGTGTGCCCTTTCTCCAGTCACAGGTGGGTTGAGAAGAGGCCAGCGCTTACACACAGAGCAACATTCAGAAGCCTAAAGAAATACTGTTAATCACAAGGTCTCTGGCTCTGAAGGTGTGCCTGCAACCACCAAATCACATCCCTCAACTCCCCTCCCAACCTTGAAACCAGGTGAGAAACAAAACACAGGAGCTGTGTTACTGACAAAGCCCATTGGAAACTAGAACTTGGATGTGCTGCTGCCAAAGGACATTGTGGAATTAGCCTCATGCCCTGACTCAGCACTGGCTGAGATTCCCTGCCGGCAGTGTGGAGCCCAATACACAGAAAGAGGGAGAGGGAGGGCTTAAGCAGGGCATGCTCAGTTGCTATTGTTAAGTGCTGTCCAGTCAGTTCCAATTCATAGAGACCGTGTATAGGGTTTTTGAAGAGCATTTGGTGGGTTTGAACTGCTGACCTTGCAGTTAGCAGTCCAATGCTTATCTTACAGCACCACACCTTGACCTCCTGCTCAGTACTTCCTCCCAAACTCTCCAGTTATGCAGAAGGGTGGGTGGGAATGGGAAGGCCATTGGAGAGGCCACTGGAGAGGCCAGGGGTGATACTCCAGTGCAAATCCCTTATGGGAACAGCAGATAAAGGGAGGGACATTCCTTCTAAAACGTTCCGACAAAGATGGCGTACAGCATTCCTGCAGGAAAAAAACAGATATGTTCTTAAGATAGATACATGTTTGGTAATAATTATGAAATGGATACAAGATAATGACTCTTCACATTTTAGTGTAATTTTTATGCTCATGTGTATGTTTAACACAAATACAGTATCTCAGGAGGTGGGCTTCAAAAAACTTGTGGAAAATTCTATTATCATTCAATTTTATTTTTCTACAAACTTTTTTAATCCCTCTCATACATGTGTGTAATTTATAGTAAAAGAAAACACTTATGGTATCAATGTGATCGTCCAAGGATTCTTGGTGCAAGCAATAGAAAGAGACTCAGGCTGAATAAGCAGAAAGTGATTGGGTAGCGGGCAGAATTGGTGGGAGAGCTGGAGAGCCAGGGTGAAGGGGAGCTTCCTGGCACAGCTCCCAAAAGCCAAGTCTCAGAACTGGTCTGATGAGGAAATCTTGCTGCTACTGAGCTCTAGAAGCCACATGACTTCTGTGCCAGGATCTTAACTTTATCAGACTGCCAGCCCAGCCATCACTGGAACTACCACGTCTTCAGGTACCCAGCCACACAGCCAATTCCTGGGTTGCTTCAACCAGAAAGATGGAGCTCTCTGCTTTTCCAGTCAGCACGGAGTTGCCTGGCTGGAGCACTGGAATCATAAACCTTTCACTAGCTGCAGGGGGAAATGGGGAAGCCAACTTCTAGTTCTCTCTTGTTGGGGCAGGCAATCTGGCCTCTCCCAGCCTAGACTCATAAAATACAGAACTCCCTAGACACGACATGCAGTGCAGGTCCAAATGAAAGAAAATGTGTTGTTATATGTTGGGTTTTATGACTAGTTGCTTTAACTGAAAAGTCTCTGGGCAGCACAATCCACAAAGTGTTGGACAATTTTTATTTTTTTAAAGTTTTTATTGGGAATTATGTGATAGTTTACATGGGAGAACATTAGCTTTACATTCATCCTATCTTATTTTGTTTCATTGTAATGATTATAATTCCCAGCTTGCATCATCAAAAAGCCAAAGAGTACACCCCACAAGCCTGCCCCCTGGCCGTCAACACACAAACTCTATCCCTCCCAGAGTCCAGAGTCCCCATCCGCTCCATCTCTCCACGTCATCATCTCTGCCTCCATCTTTGGCATTGCTGCTTCTCTGGAGAGGGTCCTGCACTCTGCTCTTCTCCCTTGATTGTCCCAGGGTCCTCTGCTCCTGGACTGCAAGATCAGCTACTCCCCTCCTGTTGTTACAAAATGTCTACCTTTACATTTGAAACACTCACAATCAGTCCTGATAGCAATTATTCACTATTGAACCACAAGAGTCTTATCCCCATCTCCTTTCACCAGCCCCGTCCAGACAGGTTGGAAACCACTCAGTGAAGATTCTACCTTCTCCCGTGTCCTCTGAAATTAGGCTCCCTCTTTGAAAGCTTGTAAGCCAGTCACTTCATGACTTTGTAGCACCCCCATTTTGGGTAGCCAATGTCTAAGTTGCCCATCCTGTCAACCCTGTGTACTGAGGAGGTGGGAATGATCCTCCTTATAAAGATTCATTCCCTCTTTTGAGCTACTACATCCATAAGCATAGGTCAAGTTCATCAAATTGGAGCATATTACTCTTTTTTTCCTCTTCTTTCTTTCTCTAGTTGAGTTCTGGTCATCCAGCTATTGAAACCAGGTCAAATGAGTACTGTTTGCATGTATGGGTGTTCTTGTGCATCTCCCCTCACTTCATATCAGCTGAACACTTCACTCTCTGCTCTAGTCCTCTGTGGCCATGTCCCTATCTCTGGGCCCAGGAGTCCCCAGGTCTTGCCATACTGCTGGCTAACTATGTCTCAACCCAGGTTGACAGGAGTCTATTGAATGTGGTAGGACTTAGCTCACAACTTCATTGCTGTTATTCCCCCACTTCCCCTTATCAGTGACCAATGTGCTCAGCAGCAATACCACATGACTTCTCGTGTATTCCCCTTGAATCTTAGTCTTGGAAGGGGGTTTGCCCTGAGGGCTTGATGGCTCCTGGGCTAATGACTTGCTTGTTCTCATAGTAGTCATTCAGACTGAACTTATTATTTTTTATTTTTCCTGCTGGTCTTTCTTTCAAGAAGTATGTTCTGTTTCTACCAGCCGTTCCTGGCTGGTCTGCTTGTCCTTTCAGTGGAAATTTCCCACCTCAAAATGTTCTGGATGAGGATCAGGATTCCACCTTTGGCCTTATGCAATGCAAAGGCTCCGCAGGAAGCCTCCTTCACTGGGCAAGTTCTAACCCTATTTTAGGTATTCCAATCAGTTATAGGCTGAAGATGGATTTATAAGCTTTCTATGGTGATGTTTCTGGTTATTCCTATCTCTCCCTGTTAAGAGTCTATTTTACAATAGTAGGTAGGGGAAAACAAGACTCAAAAGACAGCCAAGAATCTTAACATTATTTACCCTCTTTTACCCATTCAAACCATGCCTCAATCCCTATATTCCAGAGTCGTGTTGTTCCAAGGTTGTGCATATGTCATTATTTAACTCTGCCCACTTAGCCCATGCAAACCTACCTAACTATTCTTCCATCCACCTTGTTCTTCCATTCTCCTCCCCCTTCTAGTGTATTGCACCCCCAGCACCCAATTTATCCTGTGTCTATTCCCTGCCCTGTGCTCCACATTCCCCTTCATCCCCTCACCCCACTCCATGCACCCCGATAACCAGCAACTAATATTTTTTCCCCTTTTAGTGTGGGTACTTTCTCTTAATCTTTTACAATAATGGTCCTATGCAGTATTTCTCCTTTTGTGATTAACTAATTTCACTCAACATAATGTCCTTAAAGTTCATCCATGTTATGTGGTGGCTTGCAGCTTCCTTGTTGTTCTTCAAGGTAGCATAATATTCCATTGTGTGTATGTAGCACAGTTTGTTTATCCATTCTTCCATTGATGGGCACTTAGGCTGTCTCCATCTTTTTGCTATTGTAAGTAGTGCTGCTATGAACAAAGTGTGCAAAGTGTTGGACTATTAACTGAAAGATTGGAGATTCAAACCTACCCAGAGATGTCTCAGAAGAAAGATCTGGTGATCTGCTTTTGCAAGGTCACAACCTTGAAAACTCTATAGAGAATAGTTAGACTCTGAAACACATGAGGTTGCCATGAGTTGGAATAAACTTGACAGCAACTAGCAACAACCACCAGCTATCATTACCTACTCTTGCTCAGATACCTTCAGTGGCTCCCTACTACTCATAGATTAAAGTCTGGCTTTCAAGGGCCTTCACCATTAGGACCCTGGCTGCCTACTCTGTCTCAACAGACATTCCCAACCTCCTCTAGTCAAACCAATTACTTGTAATTTTCCAAATATGCCTACTCCTTGGCTTTTCTACATTGTTTCTTGTACTTGGCGTACTTTGCCTGTCTCCATTTGTCAAAACATTTTCTACTCTTCTTTTTTAAAAAAAATAAATCTCTGCTGTTTCCGTAGCTGTGCCTCCTTTTTCATTCTGTTTTCTTCTATTTGAATTTATCTCTTTTTTGGATCAATCTTGTCAGGTGTCTATCTTATCAAATCTTTTTAAGGATATAACTTTTGATATTGTTAATCTTTTTTGTTGTTATTCTCTAATTTATGGCACTGTAGGATCAGCACTGGACTGTGAAACACAAGGTGGTCGGTAGTTCAAACCCACTAGCTGCTGCTTCAAAACCCTCTGCCAAAATTTATAACATCATTTGTGGGCCATACAAAATTATTAACTTAAAAATTAGCCTGCTGTATTTGGTCAAATATTTAATTAACTCAAAGTTGATTTGAACCGATACGTTGGCGGTTCAAGCTCATCAGTTGCTTCTTGGAAACCCTGTACAGGGTATCAGTGGGTTGGAATTGACTCAAGGGCACTTACCAACAACAGTAATGTGATGCCTGGAACTACGGTTGCTTTGCAGGGCCAAACCAAATGATTTCAGTGGTCTTATTCAGTACTCGGGCTAGACATTCCCCACACCAGCTCTAGAGGGTCTCTGTTGAGGCAGAAACTGATGCAATGGCACTTAACAACAACCTTACAGATGAATCTCTCTGCCCCTGAATAGATTTGTATAGTTTCAGAAACCCTCAATAGGGTTGCTATAAGTTGGAATGGACTTGACAGCACTTAACAACAACAAAAACAACCTTGATTATTTCCTTTCTTTTGTTTCTTCGGGTTTGCCCTGGTTTTATTTATTCAACTTCTTGATTTGAGTGCTTAGCTCATTTATTTTTAAACTTCCTTTGTTTCTTGATAACTGTATTTAAAACAATAAAAATTTCCTCTAACTACTCTTTTTACTGCATCTCCAAAATGTTCACGTGGTTTCATTCGAATTCAGTTCTGAATATTTCTCCTTTCCATTCTTCAAGGCCTTTTTTATAATCCACCTCCTTCCTAATATCTTCCTTTACCCACACCCAGGATCTATTTCATTCTATTCTCCTAGACTTTGATTGCCCTCCCCCCCACTTATGCACTTATAGTTTCATTAACTATCCATATGGATGTTTTAGCCCTTGCACTAACAGCCAGCCCCTTGACATTGACTCAGGGTTGTTCATCTCTTCTGCTCCAGCTCCTACTGTAGACCCACACTCACTAGTATTACATAGTTTAGGGTACAGGCTTTTCGTTTTAGCTCCTATGTAGTGAATGATCAGTCAGTAAATCTTCCAAGCATTAAGTATCAACTGTTCACACATTACTGTATAAAGTCCTAAGGGGGAGTTTAAAGCTGCTTAAACTCTTGAGGTTCTATCTTAAGACATGGCCAAGTTAGAAAGAGAAGTTAAGAAGGCTGCTGGGCATCTGTAGGGCTTCTGAGAATTGGAGCTCTGGTAGTGAGAGGCTTCATGGGTGGGAAAAGCCAAACTGAAGCTGTCAAAATGAGATTGAATGGTTAAAGAGGACTTGAATGGAATCTTTTATTGAGAACTAACAGTAGAATTTGGGGCGATGAGAAAAATAGCTAGTAGAGTGTGGTGCTTGACCGAATAGAGAATGTTGGTATAAGCATGGTAGGAAATGCCTGTGGGGCATTACTAATGGGGATAAATGGACTCTGATGGTGGTCATTGAATTAATAGGCATGTAAAATGTGCATGTAAAGTTATTACTTTATTCAACAAAGATTTGTGAGACCTCTGTGTTCTGACTAAATACTGAGAGTCCTGGGGATATAAAAGGGCCCCAAACAGTTCTTGCTCAAAAAGCTTCCATTCCAGTGGGGGAAAACAGTTTGTAAACAGATTAACAAGTTAACATCTTACCATGCTGTCTACCTATGCCTGCCCATTGTTGTCTGGTTGGTAACAACTCATAGTGAATCTATAGGATGGGCTAGAACTGCCCATAGGGTTTCTAAGTCTTTGTCATTAGGTAAAGAAACCCTGATGGAATGATGATTAAATGCTCAGTTAAGTCCTGCTATGTCATACATGATGGGATTTCAAAAAGTTCATGGGGAAATGGAATTAAAAGATAAACATTTAAACATATAAACTTCATTTCTCAATCTAAGCTCCTTCAAGTTCAAGACACTTTTTTATAAGTGATGATACCAGCCATTTAGTCCCTCTCTGAAGAACTGAGGGTTCTGGGAATTTAACCATGTCAATGAAGTCTTTTTTAATACTATTAATTGGTGAAAAGTAGGTGCCCTTTAAAGATGCTTTTTAAGATTGGGAAATAAAAAGAATTCAGCAGGAGCCAAATCAGGACCATAAGGTGATGTCTACTGATTTCCCATGGAAACTCTTCGCAGATTGCCCTTGTTTGATGAGAGGAGTCAGCAGAAGCATTGTCATGGTGGAGAAGGTCTCTCTGGGTGTTTTTCTGCTGAAGCGTTGGCTAACTTTCTTCAAAATGCTCTCCTAATAAGGAGATACGATTGTTCTTTGATCCTCCCGGAAGTCAATAAGCAAAATGGCTTGAGCATCTCAAAAAACTGTAGCCTTGACCTTTGCTCTTGACTGGCCCACTCTGACTGTGTTTGGACCACTTCCACCTCTTTGTAGCCCTTGTTTGATTGTGCTTTGTCTTCAGGCTAGTACTGGTAGAGGCATATTTCATCTCCCGTTACAATTCTTGGAACCAAGAAATGTTTAAGGGCCTTGATTCCACTTGTTTAAAATTTCCATAGAAAGTTCTCATATTTTCTATAGTTGATCTGGGTGCAACAGTTATGGTACCCAAGGGGCAGAAAGTTTAATTTTTCAGTCAGAATTGTGTAAGTTAGCTCATTGAAATGTCTGTGGTGTTGGCTATTGTTTCTACTGTTAATCATTGGTTCATTTAAGTTCAATTGGTTCAAAGGGATTCAATTTAGGGCACAAACAAGTTTGCTTCCTCAAAATCGATGTGGAAAGTCAACTGCTGCAGGCTTCATTTTCAACATTAGCTCATCCCTTTTTAAAATGAGTTATCCAACTGTAAACTGCTGATTTCTCTGAGGCGTTGTCCGCGTAAACTTTTCATAAGGCATCAAATATTTCACCCTTCTTTTATCCTAGCATCACCATAAATTTGATGTTTGTTCTTTCTTCAATTCTAGCAGAATTAATGTTGCTGTGATAGAGCTGCTTTTCAAATTGATGTCTTGTCCTTCTTAGTACCTCTAACTTAGTGCCACAAACTAGATCCTGCTATCACAAGTTGTTTTAAGTACTGTCAAGTTGGTTCTGACTCACAGGGATCCTGTATAAGATTTCTGAGGCTTTAAATCTTTGCAGGAGCAGAAAGCCTCGTCTTTCTCCCATAGAATGACTGGCAGGCTCAAACCGCTGACCTTGTGGCAGTCCAGCGCTTATCGTATGGAGCCACCATGCTCCCCTATTACAAGTTAGTATGATTTTGTTGTTGTTGTTGTTAAGTGCCATCAAGTCAGTTCCGACTCATAGCAACCCTATTATAGGGTTTTCAAGGAACAGCTGGTGGGTTTGAACTGCTGACCTTGTGGTTCACAGACCAATGCTGATCCTACAGCATCATGGCAGAAATCCAAGTATGACGTTAATTTGGCGCAAAAATTTTTTTAAAGCGCATGCATAGTTTTTTCACAATGTGCATTTTCCACAAACTTTTGAAGACCCCTCATAGTGTTGCTATGAATGGAAACCAACTTGGTGGCAATGATTTAAATGTCTACAAAAGCAGACTGCCACATCTTTCTGAGTTGGGGCAGCTGGTGGGTTTGAACTGCCTATGGTTCCATTAGCAATCAAGTACATAACCACTGTGCCATAAAACCCAACTACTGACTGCCATCAAGCCAATTCCAACTCATGTTCTTATATAGGACAGAGTAGAACAGCCCCAGAGGTATTTCCAGGATGTCACATTTACAGAAACAGAACAGACTTGCTATATCTTTCTCCCATAGAGCGACTGGTGGGTTTGAACTGTCAACCTTTCTTTCGCTTAGCAGTCAAGCACTTAACCACTGTATCACCCGTGCTCCTTGTTTTTACAGTAAAGCTTTACAGTGCTCTGATGTAATGTGATTAGCATAGGGGCTGTTTTAGAGATGATAGTCAGAGGAGGCCTTCAGAGAGGGTGACATCTGAGAGGCCTGATAAAGGGAACAGCAAATGCAGAGGCCCCAAGACAGAGCATACTTGGAGTCCTTGGGGGAACATCAAGAAGCTGAATGAGAGAAAAGAGGATGGTGTGTAGTAGTCAGGGGTCAATTCAAGGACTCATGGGTCAGCTCATGATCACTCTCTCCCTTACCCCCTTTCCAGAGAATTGTTCCCTTCAGTCAGTCTTTGCCTTTGGGCTTTGGGATATGGGCTTGGTAGCCACAGCTGATTGGACTTCAAGATGACTCAATAAGATAATTTTTTGGATGTGAATCTTAGTCTGTTGGTCATTACGGTAGTAAGAGTTCAAGCAGGGCTGGAATGGCCATGTTTAGCCCTTGTGTGTAGAGAAGCAGCCTAGAGTAAGAAAGAGGAAGAGATATGAGGCAGACACAGTTGAAAGAAACAGATATGAGAGAACTCATATACTATGGGTAGGAGAAAAGTTGTGCCAACTTCTGGTTCTAAACTTTCCTGAGGCCCACTTTTGAATTCCACGAAATATCCATGTTCTTATAGAAAATTCCCATGTACTTAAACCAGCTCAGTCAATGGTTATTGACTCAGATACCAATGTAGGCTAGAAGAGAGTCTTGAAAAGGGGCCTGTTGCCACTCAGGAGGATAAAGTCATTAGGGCTAGGCAGGTAAAGAAAGACATGGCAGGGAGGTTGTGGGCCTCAAAGAATGGAATGTTTATCTGCACCCAGGGGAGTATTTTCAGTTGTATCATTTATTTCTCACCTTACTGTTAGGTCTTCTTTTAAATCGAGGCATGATTTACCTACAGTAAAATTCACCTTTGAAGAATGTACACTTTGCACAATTGCAAAGGTAGAAGTTTTGTGACAAAAACTGGGGGAGTAGTTGATCTTACAGTCCAGAAAGAGAGGACCCTCGGACCATCAAGGGAGAAGAGCTCAAGCAGAATGTGAGACCTTATCCAGAGAAGCAGTGACACCAGAGACGGAGGCAGAGATGGGGACATGAAGAGAGGGAGCAGCTGAGGACTCTAGATTCATGGACAGAGAGGGACTAAGAGCTGGCAGCCAGGAGGCAGACTTGCAGAATGTGCCCTTTGGTGGTTTAAATTACTATATATTCCTGAGTGTTTTTTAAAAAGAAAAAGACCTAAAATGAATAGAGAGAAATTACATGGAGGGGATTATAATAATTTTAACGAAACAAAGTATATGATTTGTTGAATGTGAAATTGATGATCTGTCCTATAAACGTTCACTCAATTCACAATTAAAACTTTTTTTGAAAAAAAGAGAATATACTGTTTGATGATTTTGTCTAGTTTTGTCTCATATAATGAGTTCTCTCCTCTTGTATTTTGGAGGAATTTCTGTAGCATCAACATTGTTTCTTCTTTCAAAGTTTAGTAGAATCAACCAGTGAAACTCTTGGATCTGGAATTTTCTCTGTCGGGAATTTTGTCACTATGACTTCAGTTTCTTTAATAGACAGAGGGATGTTCAGGTTATCTATCGTTTAGTGAGTGAATTTTTATAGACTGTGTCTTTCAAGTAATTTGTCTGTTTCAGTTATTAAATTTATTGGCATAGAGTTGTTCATATTCTTTTATTTTCTTTGTAATGTCTGTAGGCTTTGTGATGATGTCTCATGTCTTTTCTAATATTAGTTAGTAATTTATGTTTTCTCTTTCTTGATCAATATAGCTGAGGTTAATAAATTCTATTGATCTTTTTAAAGAACTAACTTTAGGTTCCATTGATTTTTCTCTGTTGCTTTATGTTACACTATATGTTAGTACTGTCCCCTCATCTGTTAAAACCTATGCGCCCTAATCAACATGAAACCTCTTGTAGTGACAGAAGAATCTTGAAATGTTTCTTAAGGGATTCCTGGTGTGGCACTGTAATTAAGCACTGGACTGCAAACTGTCAGGTCAATGGTTGAAACTCAAAACTCACTAGCC
This sequence comes from Chrysochloris asiatica, assembly GCF_000296735.1. Lineage (NCBI taxonomy): Eukaryota > Metazoa > Chordata > Mammalia > Afrosoricida > Chrysochloridae > Chrysochloris > Chrysochloris asiatica. The sequence continues at coordinate 14,175,113 of NW_006408532.1, read as the reverse complement.
ATCTTGGAAACCCTATACAGGGTTACTATGCATTGGAACAGACTTGGTGGCACTTAACAACAACAGCAACACCAAATCTTGGTTAAAAGTCATGCTTCTTCCATGTGTTTCCAAAATATAAGATTTTCTCTACTTCTACACAACATACAATAGTAATATGGCAAAAAAAATCACACAATTTCTGAAATCATATACTGGTCTACCATTTATCAGCTATGTGCTTACACACTTCTAAGAAGTAGGGACAGTATTACCTACTCCTATAGTTGGTGTGTCCTGGTGTGGCACTGTGGGTTAATGTACCAGACTGCAAAGTCATTTGAACTGCAAGGTCAGCAGTTCAAGCTCGCCAGCTGCTCCTTGGAAACCCTATACGGGGTCATTGTGGGTCAGAATTGACTCGATGGCACTTCACAACAACAGTAGTTGGTGTGTAAGGAGCTCTGATAGTGTAGTAGTTACCAGTCAGGCTGCTGATCTCAAGGTTAGCAGTTTGAAACTACCAGTCATTCCGTGGGAGAGAGATGAGGGTTTCTGTTCCCATAAAGATTTACAGCCTCGGAAACCCTATGCAGGGTCACTAAGAGTTGGAACCAACTCCACAGTACACCACCACCATAGTTGTTGTGTAATGGTGGCTCCATACGATAAGCACTGGACTTCGAATCACAAGGTCAGCGGTTTGAGCCCACCAGCCACTCCACGGGAGAAAGATGAGGCTTTCTGCTCCAGCAAAGATTTTAAAAGCTTCAGAAACCCTGTAAATTGTCGCTCTGAATCGGAACAAATTCGAAGACATATAACAGCAGCAACAACATATAGTTGTTGTGTAATGTACATATTAAATATTCAGCATACCCACCCTCTGCTATTCATTTGCATCAAGTCAGTTCCGACTCATAGTGACTCTATATCCAAGGCTGTAATTCTTTACAGAAGCAGGCAGCCTCATTTCTTTCCATTAGTAGCTCAATGCCTAACCCACAGTGCCAACCAGGGCTGCTTTTAGAACATAACATTTGGTAAGAAATCAACAAATGTTGTCAGGTCAAATATTATTATATACATTGAATTATTTTATAGTTTTCCAAATGTAAGATTGTATCATTGATCAGGCTTTTGTGAATTACATGACTCCTAATAATTCTGAGGAGCCCTGGTGTGGCGCTGTAGGGTAAACACTGGAGTGTTAACTGCAATGTCAGTGGTTCAAACCCACCTGTCACTCCACGGAAACCCTATACAGGGTCACAATGAGTCGAACTGACTTGACGGCAATTAACAACAACAGTTCTGAATTGTCCCAGAGGGGTACTTAGGTACCATGTGAGCATAACTGCCTGAAGTTTTCTAAAATTGCTTTGTTTCCATGCCCAGTTTTATGATTTTCCAGGTATCCAAAAATTGTCACCATTTTCTAATGATTTTAAAGGCATTGTTTTTACACAAGGAAGACCCCAGCAACAGGGATTGACATGGTGGCAGACATTCAGATAGACCCATTATGATGCTGGCGCAGGACGGGGCAGTGTTTCCTTCTGTTATGCATAGGGTCAAGATGAAGCCAAACCAACTCACCGGCAACTCATCGGCACCTAACAATAAGATGTGTGTGTATAAAAGTAAATGTGTATATATTTACTAGTAGTTGTGGACTGTGGAGTTGGATCTGACTCATAGCGACCCTGTATTGGGTTTCTGAGGTTGTAAATCTTTGTTGGTGTTGTTAGGTGCCATTGATTTGATTTCAGCTCATAGCCCCCTTATGCACAACAGAATGAAACACTGCCCGGACCTACACCATCCTCATAGTGGTGGATAAGCTTGAGCCTGTTGCTGCTTCCACTGTGCCAATCCATATCATTGGGGGTCTTCCTCTTTTTCACAGATCCTCCACTTACCTAGCGTGATGGCCTTCTCCAGGGACTTGTCCCTCCTGATAATAGGTCCAAAGTATGAGAGATGAAATGTTACCATCCTGGCTTCTAAGGAGCATTCTGACTGTACTTCTTCCAACACTGATTTGTTTGTTCTCCAGCATTGTTTCTATCACCAAGGCCATATTTTCCAACTACTGATCTTTCTTCTTTGTTTCTAACCTTTGCATTCAAATCACCAGTAATTATCAATACATGTTAATTGCTTATTTTTATCAATTTTAGACTGAAAAAGTTGGTAGCACTTTTCAGTTTCATCATGATTGGCTTTAGTTGGTATGTACGTTTGAATAAAAGTGATATTGACTAATCTTCCTTGTAGACATATGGAGATTATCCTATCACAGACAGCATTACACTTCAAGATAGATCTTGAAATGTTCTTTTTGATGATGAATGTGATGACATTCCTGGCATAGAAAAACCATATGATTGTCAGATTCAAAATGGCCAATACCAGTCCGTGGGAGAAAGATGAGGCATTCTGCTCCTGTAAAGATTTACAGCCTCAGAAACCCTGTGCAAGGTCACTATGAGTCAGAACCGACTCCACGGTACTTAACAACAACAACAACAATGCCTAGGTTAGGAGTCCTGGTGTGACACTGTGGGTTAATGCGCTGGACTGCAAGATTGGTTTGAACCACAAGGTAGGCGGTTTAAGCTCACCAGTCACTTCTCGGAAACCCTATACAGAGTCATTATGGGTCAGAATTGACTTGATGGCGCTTAACAATAGCAAGAGAAAGGCCTAGGATATTGATGTTTATGCATTCCATTTCATTTTTGACAGTTTATAACTTTCCTAATAGAGTTATACTTTGTACATTCCAAGTTTTGATTGTTAAATGGTGTTTGCAGCTGTTTCTCCTCATTTTGAGTTGTGCCCCATCAGCAAGTCAAGGTCCTCAAAGCTTTACTCCATTCTTGCATCATCATGGCCAACTCTGCTCTGAGGAAGCAGCTTCCAACCTGATAGTATATCTGACTGGATTCTGGTGTTATTTGTCATGTTTCAATATTCAATATCCTGTTGTTCCACTGTTATTCATAAGGTTTTCAGTGGCTAAATATCACAAGGAGTCCACCACTCCTACTTCCTAGGCTTACTCTGGAAGTTCAGCTGAAACCTGTCCACCATGGGTATACCCGGCTGATGTTTAAAATACTGGTAGCATAGCTTCCAGCATCACGGAACCACACCAGCCACCAAAGTATGACAAATTGGCAGACCGGTGGTGGGGAGCTAGATGAAAGGTATAGATAGAAAAGGGGCTGGGTTGTTCATTTTTTGGGCCAATTTAATAGGCAGAATTAGGAAGTATATATATTTTTAAAAGATAAAATACATCATGAATTCATCTTGATTCTTCCAAATTAAATTCAGCACTACAGGATTATAAATCCTTTTCAAAAGAGAAACATTTGCATAGGCCCATATGATTTCAATGGGCTGCAGGCATCAGTTCAAAATAGATCAATGGAAATGATATAAAAATGTCTTTAATTGCACATTGCCCCTGCAAAGGAGAAACTGTTGTGTTTATAACTAATAAAGTAATTTAGTGTCAGTGGTGAAAGCAGAGGATTGGATTATCATAGAAATAAAAACTGTTACACATTATCCTTAAATTCTTGGGACCTTAAGAATAGGACCATGGACCCTATTTGAGAAGCCTTACCCCAGGCTATCTGTGCTGTTCTTTTATGAATTCATTGAAGGTTACATCTTGTATCTCTTTTCCATTAACCTTCTGTATGGGCCTTGAGACATCTGAAGTAAAAACAAACAAACAAACAAAAAAACATTTTTGCTTAGACTGACATCAAAATAGTCTTTTCTTAGTAAACATTTGATGGGACTTTTAATCACTTCAGAGTCTTTTGCTAACTTAAAACCTTTAAGCTAAATTCTTTAGACTATTTAAACACACACACAGCCAACTGATTAATTTCATACACATAAAAGAAGAGAGAGCCAGGGGCAAGGACTTTATTATTCACTTTACAACATATTCACTAGAGTGTTTTCTCCATAAAGCTGGATCCCCTAGTGCATTTGAAATATGATTCTCTGTACAGAAATCTGATTTGTACACAGCTCTTCAGCAACATATCTCTTGAGTAAATAAAATTACAGCTCATCAGTTGCGTTGTGTCTTGGAAGAAACAACACCATTTTCAGAGGTTGCTAAAGCTGCTCAGTTGTGGATTCTGCAAGAAGGCACTAACTGTGATGGTGTGATTCATGAGTTATATGCAGTCCTTAAACATGAATCTAGACTGGCTGTCCTGAATTGTCTCCCTTTATCTGTCTCAGATGTCCAGGCACTGTTTTTCCTATGTTGAATACCTCCTTTTTGGCCCTGTTTTCAGGCACTATCTATTTTTCTCCTACTAAAATGTACCTTCCGCATAATTGTGATGGCTTTTATATCACGGCAGTCTTGCAGATCTTAATGTTTTATATCATTTTTGCTCTTATGTGTTTTGGGTCCCCATTCACTTGAAAGACAACGCTATTCAACATAAATACAGATTTTCTGCATATTTGGTCATGAACCAGTCACTTATTAGAAGAACTGTTTCTTCATCTGGATTTGTCAAGACATGGTCCCAAGACATGGTTTGCTCATTTTATTTACTTGGGTGGCTAGTTTGTCATGCAAGCAGCTGACAAACCTTCAATGAGTCCCCTTGTCTTGTAGACTATGGCTTAGAGATGCAATTGATGATGAATTCATAATGTGAAGCTGAAAGCTGATTCTGGTGTCACCTTCCAAAATTAAGCTTCAAGAACTGCAACCCTAGGGCAGTGGATATTACCCATGGCTTCATTGTGAACAAGGAGTGCTGCAAGATGTATCTTTTGACTCTAATTCCTCTTAGACCAGCTTGGAAAAGGTGAGGTAGCATTAGAAGAGATTCTCAAGGCCTGGCAACAGATGCCTCGGTGGGTTGAATGTGGACAGGAAGAAAACTTTGATCTTTCAAGAGATGGTGTACCAGCAAGTCCTCTCATCCTGGGAGTTGTCAGAGGCAATTGACCTCTGTAGACAGTCAGCAAGAGCAACAAATGCTGAGAGGGTTGGGTAGAAGGCCTTGAAGACTGAAGCTCACGTCCCCTGGTTTGGAATGACAAGGCTGTGAAGTGTGGAGTGCTTTGGATGAGAGTGTCAGACTTCAGGCTCCACTGCTGTTCTCTCTCAGGGATAAAGTGTTCAAGGTACTACCTCTCCTTCATGTAGTCCATGGCCAGATGTCACTTACGCTTGACCTGTGTATCAGTCTGGGTCCCAGCAGGAGACAAGCAGATAATTTAGAAGAGATTAATGAAGGAGCTATTTAAAACCATATGTTCAGAGTTAAGGAAAGCAACAAGTGACAGCAAGGCATCCTAGGTCTTGTAATATGAAGAACCTTTGCTCCATGGAGGCTTGAAGGGACCAGGAGAAGGAGAATTCGCAAACCCTGGAGAAAGTAGATGTAGCTACAAGAGAAGCAGCCTGGCAGGGGCCGTAGCCTTTAGAATCCAGCAGGGAGGAAGCTTGTTGTTGTCATTTGTTAATTCAACTCCGGTAACATTTATGACAGAACGGAACCTCACCTGGGCCTGTACTCTTTTCATGATCTTTAATGCATTTACATCCAACGTCCAGCTATCTTGTCAGTCCATCTCATGGAGGAATTCTCTGTCTTTCTAAAACATTTTACTGTGGGTAGAAGTTGACAGTGTAGATTAGTTTCCCATTCAATAATGTAGACACATTTTGTCTCATGACATTAGCTGTGTCCCCTCAGTGTGGTAGCACTCTTCACACTATCTCCCTGGGCTCTTCCTTTCCATTCCTGCATTGTTCCTGCCTTCAGAATTTTGCTTATGGGCAAACGATGTCCATTGGGTCTCCTATGGTTGAATGTTCTGAGAAACAGAGAGCTCACAGGTGTTTTTGTTCACTTCAGAGGCTTCAAGAGTGGGTTCAGTTCCAGGTTTGAAGGGTATCTAAGGGTCAGTGTCCCCAGGTTCTATTATGCTCTGTCTAACTAGCACATCTAATGCTTTTAAAATTTTGAATTTTGTTCTACATTTTTCTTCCACTCTGTCCAGGATCTTATATCATGAGCCCAATTAAGGTAGTTGGTGGGGTAAGTTGTACATCATCTAGTTTTTTGGTTTTAGGTTAGTAGAAGCCATGTGGTCCATTAGTGCTTTGGACTAGTTAATTCCTTGAGTTTATCTTTATTTATTGAATTTTTTTGGAAGACCTCCTACTTTACCAAATATGATTCCTTCTCCAGTAATTGATCTTTCCTAATGACAAGTCCAAAGGAAGGAAGATGGAGTTTTACCATCCTTGTTTTTCAGGAATATTCTGGTTATATTTCTTCTAAGACTGATTTGGTCATTCTTTTGGCAATCCATGGTATAGTCAATATTCTTCACCAACCCCACAATACAAATCCATCGCTTCTTCTTCTATCATCTTTTTCATTGTTCAGCTGTTGTATGTATAAAAGGCAAATGAAAAGACCATTCATGGCTTGTGTCAGGCACACCTTAGACATCATAATGATGTCTTTGCTTTTTAAAACCTTGAAGAGGTCTTTTTTTAGAACTTGCTTTCCTTTCTCTCATCTGTCTTCTGCAGTGCCTCTCATTGGCTGAACCCAACCAGAAGCCCGAGGACAAGGGAGCCCACTAATACAAATGGTTACCCTTCTGCTGCTTAGAATAGGGGTAGATTAAATCCAGAGGAGCAAATGGAAACGACAACAGAATCTGCTTCCTATAGTGAATACAAATGTGGATTGTTTTATATAGGAAAATGGTGATATGGGTAAGTAATTTAAATATCTGACTTCAAATCACTGAATGGGTTTTAAGTGGGAACCCTAGTGATAGTTGGGCTAATAATAATAGTCGTTGTGATGGTTGTCTTAATATTTATTGGGAGCTTATTTTGTGTCAGGTACTGTTCTATATTAATGTGTTTAATTTTACAAAGAATCCCATGAAATAGGTATTATAAATAGGAAATGGAAGCATAGGGAACTCAGGTTCTCTGCTGAAGTCTCACAGCTAAGAAGTGGGAGAGGCGGGATTGAAATCTGCTCTAAAGCCACACTGTTACCCTGTTCTGCTTCTCAATGAAGTCAGAGTAAATAAAATACATTTGGAGTGTTCAGTAATATTTGCTTCTGGTTGATAATTGAAGAGGTTTTAAGAAATCCTATGTGATTGGAGATTCTTCCCACGCTTGATAATTTTAGGCTTGTAAGGCAAAGTTGAAATCCTGGTGTGGCGCTGTGGGTTAACGCGCCAGACTGCAAGGCTGTTTGAAATGCAAGATCGGTGGTTCAAGCTCACCAGCTGCAACTCGGAAACCCTATACAGGGAGCTATGAGTCAGAACTGACTCGACGACACCTAACAACAACAACAAGGCAAAGTTAATTTGTTTGGTTGTCGTTAGCAGTGACCCAGAACAGTTTATCTTCCTCTTCTTTAATATTATTTTTTTTAGCCCCTCTGTTATTCAGACAAAAGGTGCTTTTCTAAGCCTCAGGAGGACAGTATCAACAGAATAGCATTTACCAAGTGCATGTGGTGCTGTAGGATCAGCACTGGACCTCAAGTCTTGGCAGTTCAAACTCACTAGCTGCTCCTAGGAAACCCTATACAGGGTTGCTATGAGTTGGAACAATCTCAACAGCACTGAACAACAACAGTACTAGACTGCTAACTGCAAGTTCTGCAGTCCAACCCTACCAGCTGTTCTTTATAAACTCTATACAGGGTCACGGTGAGTCAGAACTGACTCGACAGTACTTAACAGCAACAACAAATCCTGGTGTAGGGCAGTAGGATAAACACTGATAATCGTAAGGTTGGCAGTTCACACCCGCCAGCCTCTTCTCAGAAACCCTATACATGGTCCAACTATGAGTCAGAATCAACTCCAGGCACTTAACAACAACAAAACAAGGCACTGGCAGGATAGCCTGAGAACGATAAATCATTTCATCTTTACAATAGCCTTTACGGCAGCTGTTAAAATCCCTATTTACAGGTGAGAAAACTGAGGCCTGCAGATAAGATTTCTTGTCAAGGCCACACAGTTAGAAGAGTGCAAGCCCAGAACTCACCTGCTGCCAGGCTGCATCTTCTCCCCCGTGGTGCTTCTCAAAAATTACGTTATTTGCCCTGGGTAAAGGCCACCGAGACTAACGAATGAGTTTTCACTTGACCCAAATCCGTAATCTTCTTTTCACATGAACACCTAAATAGGAGTCCTGGTGGCACTGTAGGTAAGCACTGGACTGCTAACCGCAAGGTCGGCAGTTCTACTGCTCTGCAGGAGAAAGATGAGGCTTTTTGCTCCGTAAAGATTTACAGCCTTGGAAACTCTACACAGGGTCGCTATGAGTCAGAACCGACTTGATGGCAGTAGGTTGTGGTTTGGAGATTCTGGAGTGATTTGGCTGCAAGGGAAGAGAAGTATCAATCAGTGGTCCCTACAGGAGGTGTGTGGTTAGGAGAGGATGGTTTTTTAAAGATAGGAGATAATAGATTGTGTTTGAAACTGTAAGCAGTTTCCAAAGACAAGGAGACGATAACAAAGAAGCAGACAGAGGAAATGATAGAGATCAAAGCTGACCTTTTGACTTAATTCTACAGGATCGAACCAGGTCTCTTGCCCTTGATCATCTACCGTGGCAGTCTAGTTTTCTCTCTGTTCCTGGTCAGGCCTGCCTTCGGGCCTTTCATTTGCAGTTCCCTCTCCTTGGTACTGCAAGGTCTATTTGAACCACAAGGTTGGTGGTTCAAACTTACCAGCTGCTCCTCAGAAACCCTACAGAGTGTCGATATGAGTCGGAACACATTGATGGCACCTAACACCAACAAATCCTTGGTATAAAAGGAGCCCTGGGGATGCAGTGGCTAAAATAGAATGACTGCTAACCCAAAGTTCAACAGTTCAAACCCACCAGCCACTCTGTGGGAGAAGAGTGTGGCATTTGGCTTCTGTGAAGATATGTTGCTGTTATTGTTAAGTGCCATCAAGTCGGTTCTGACCCATAGAGACCCTCCCTGTATAGGGTTTCTGAGGATTGGCTGGTGAGCTTGAACTGCCGACCTTGTGGCTCAAACGGCCTTTGCAATGCAGTGCATGAACCTACAGAGCCACACCAGGACTCCCAAACCTGTTGCCAATGAGTCATTTCCAACTCACAGCACTCTATAGGACAGAATAGAACTGCCCCCACATAATTTCCATGACTAACACATATTTTTCCCAATGAGCAGCTCATGAGCTTGAACCACCAACCTTTTGGTTCACAGCCAAGTACTCAATCATTACACCACCAGAGCTCCTGGAAGGGACCTTTGAGTCATCTGTTTCTGTAGCATCTACTGTGGTTAACGTAAGAAATGGCCTCTCATTGACACCCTCTGGCTAATTAATTACAATGCAAAATGAAAACCTAAGTAAGAACTCCTGCAGTTCAAATCTTAGCCAGATAGTCTAGTCACTAATCAAATTTCTGACATATTGGCATAGATAAGTGAAGGAGAAGAATTGCTGGAATTCTGAACAGATACTGAACATGTTTAAGAACGATGAATGATTTCAATTCAGACTTCAGCTGTAAGTTTTACATTAATGCAACCCTGATTGATTTTGCATTTATGCTCCTCTTGTTACATGTTCTGATGTTATTTTATATATAGTTTTACATTTATAATTCAGTGGCACTGATTGCATTTTTTTGTGCTGTGCCACCATTGTATTTGTTGCAGTGGTCATATTTTGAAGTTGTCAGTGTGGTGGCTTACTAAAGGACTGGGTGTTCACCCAGAGGCACCTTGGAAGAAAAACCTGGTGATCCACGTCCAAAAAATGAGTCATTGGAAACCTTATGGAACTGAGTTCTACTCTGACACATGGTGGTAGTTATGTGTCGTGGAGTTGGTTCCGACTCATAGCGACCCTGCACAGGGTTTCCGAGGCTGTAAATCTCTGTGGGAACATAAAGCCTCATTTTTCTCCCACAGAACAGCTGGTAGTTTCAAACTGTTGACCTTGAGGTTTGCAGCCTGATTTGTAACCGCTATGCTATACCAGAGCTCATGAATCAGAATCAATTAGACAGCAACTGGTTATCCTACCAAAAAGCTATGAAGAAATTACTGAAAGTCTAAGAAATGCAATTAATAAGATTAACACGAGAAATATGCAGCCCTATAAAAACAGCTTCAAGGTAGAAGGCCCCATTTATTGTTATTGTTAAGCACCGTGGAGTCAGTCCCAACTCATAGCGACCTTGTATAGGATTTCAGAGGCTTTAAATCTTCATGAGAACAAAAAGCCTCATCTTTCTCCCACATAGCAGCTGATGAGCTGGAACCTTTGTGGTTCACCCTTGTGGTTCGCAGTCCAGTGCTTATTGTATGGAGTCACCATGCTCCCAGAAGGCCTCATTGTTGTTTGTTGAGTTGTTTCCAACTCAGAATAATCCCATATAGGGTTTCCGAGGAGCATCTGGTGGGTTTGAACTGCTGACCTTTTGGTTCAAACTGACCTTGTAGCCCAGTGCTTATCCCACAGCTCCACATCAGGAAGACCACATTAGACATTCCTTTTATGAGCTTACAGGTGTAGAGATTTAATGGAAAGTTATTTGCAAAGAAGCCATAAGCTATAGATTGACTATATCATGACAGACTAATTCATGGTGTCTTGCTCACTGTTCCACTTTTCTAGGAATTTTAATAGTAAATGTGTTCAGAAGTTTCCTGAATAGTATAATAAGATTTTAAAACATGTCACTATGCCCGCTATGTTTCATTATTTGCTTAAGAGGTTCCTCTGGTTAATAAGATTTCCCTTGTAGGATCCAGAAAAACTTAATAGACATCCTTTGGAAGGTTGACACTATGCTCTTAGCTGGCTCTGTCGCTTGCTGCCTGCAAGTTTCTTCCTGGGATTATCTGCAGACCAGAGGAGCTAGCAAAGAGGTCTTCAGCCAGACTTTGAAAGACTCTTATTTCAAGGATGGGTAGAACAGGGTTTGTGGCCCTCATTTCTTCCCTCAGTGTATGTTAGTTTTCTTTTTCTGTGTAACAAATGGGCACAAACTTAGCAGTTTAATACAACATATGTTTATTACCTCCCAGTTCCCGCTTGGTAGAGTCTAGGAGCTATTTAGGTGGTCCTCTGCTCAGCATCTCTCAGGCCACCATCACAATGTCCACTGGGCTGCATTCACAGCTAGAGGTTTGGCCAGGGAAGAATCTGCTGCCAAGCTCATTCAGGTTGCTGGTAGAATTTATTTCCTTAAAGCTGTATGACAGAGGACCCCAGATTTGTGCTCACTGGAGGTTGGAAGCCCACTACTGCTTTTTGCCATGTGACCTTCCCCAAGATGGCTGCTTACTTCACCAAGCCAGCAAAGAAACTCTCTTGCCCTAGTCTAAGAAAGAATCCCTCAGAAGCTATAATGTAGTTGTGAGAATGATTTCCCATCACCTTTGTCATAATCTATAAGCTAGAATCCAGCCACCTGCTGCTGCTGCATTTAAGGGGTGAGTGCCGTTCAAAGATGTCATTCAGCAGGTGGCTGGGAGTCATTAAGGTCGCTTGATAGTCTGTCTGCCATGTTCAAATTTCTCATTCCCTCTTGGTGCATATTGCCTTTTAGATGTCAGCGCTACAAACTACGGTGAGTGTTGACATCCATTGGAGGGATTTGGGCTTTCCTTTTTCCTAGTTGTAGAACCAATTTGTGTCTCATTCTCAAGCTCTTTTCCATGTGGGATTTCTGATGATTACTCTGGGTGTGGAGAGAGCCCCTAAGGATAACACGGCAGGGTGTGGGGGAGGGAAGGGAGGGAACAGTGAGCTTGCTCGTGAGGAAGGGGAGGTAGTCCTAGACTTCTAGGTAGCTATCATCTGTGCTTCATGTAGCATGAACAGAATCTCCCATTGGTTTCTCATTATGCCGCGCAGCAAAGTCCTATAGGTTGCAGCAAGGGACTAACACCCAGATGGTCGTAGGCACACTGCAGAGGGAATTCTCCAGTTAGGGTAGGACCTGGTCCAGATGAACTCAGTGAGCAGCCCACCCTCTAGTTCTCTGCTGTTGCTGTAAAATTAGAAAGCCTTCCCTCTCATACAGGCCAGTTAAGGAAGGATAAATTCCCCAGGGATCTAGTTAATGGAAGAACTGTTTTTCAGAATCTGACTGAGAGCGAGAGAGAAGGAGAAAAATTAAAACCCTAGGGTGAATCTAACTGCATTGAACTATAGTGAACCTAAAGACAGAGTCATTTGGCAACAAAGAGAGAGAGAGAGAAGGAAAAAAAAAGCAACAAGAACTCACATATGTGATCGTTCATAGTTTTATATTTTTTTAAAATAGTAATGGCTACGGCTACAGTGGTCAAAACAGCTTGGTACTGGTACAATGAAAGATACATAGATCAATGGAACAGAGTCGAGAATCCAGAAATTAACGCATCTACATACAGCCAACTGATTTTTGACAAAACACCTAAATATCTCGCATGGGGAGGTGATAGATAGCCTTTTCAACAGATGGTGCTGGCAGAACTGGAAAACGATATGCAAAAGATTGAAACAAGACCTTCACCTCACATCTTATAGAAAAACCAACTCAGCATGGATTAAGGACCTAAATGTGAATCCCAGAATTATGAAAACCATCAATGAAAAAATAGGGACAAATTTGAGGGCACTAAGTAGCGTAGTGGTTACGAATCGGGCTGCGAGCCAC
>NW_006408532.1:14111075-14159600 GCF_000296735.1 Chrysochloris asiatica | reverse complement strand
GTGCCTATATTTTTGGTAATAATCATTAATTGAGGTTCTGTTTACATGCTTGCTTTTGAAGGAGTCTAAGACATGCGGTGCTATAGGATAACTGCAGGACCGCAAGGTAGGTTTGAACCACAAGATCAGTGGTTCAAACTCACCAGTTGCTCTTCGGAAACGCTATACTCTATATTGGGTCGCTGTGAGTTGAAACCGAAGACATGCCTACAGAGCTCATTAGCTTACTGAGAATGAAGTGTAGGTCAGCAGAGTGTTTCATTGTGTGCAGGTTTGAACAGTGACCAACCAGAGGAGTTGTGTATGCACTGCCAGCAAGAATTACCAAGGTAGAAATCTGCAAAAGTGAAGGCATTATCTCAACTAATAATTCTAGATATATCCAAGATAGATTTTTTCCCCCCAAGAAGTGCTGTTTTTCTCCCACAGGCTTCAGGATTATGAACTTCAGGAACTTATAATAGCTGGTATCAGTAGGAAAATAATATGACAAGCCTTTGGCTTTTATCAATAGTGGTATGCCTTAGGATATGAACAGCATATCATAATATCGCTTTCTTTTCTTAAAAGCTTGTGTTCCTATTCTATTCTCTCAAGGAATTTTGGGTGCATCTTAAAGAGAAAATTCATCTAAGGAGCAAAAAAAGCCAATTGCTTCTCTGAAGTCGGTTACCTGTGTGAAGTGAAGGGCCACACATCTAATTTTCCTTGTCTGTATTTTTTCAGGAGATGCTTATTTACTCACTTTAGCTGATAGCACTTTCTAACTCTCTTGAGTAATACAATAAAATTTGTGACTCTTAGTATCTAATGGCAAGGGTGATGACATATTAAAAAGGAGGAATATTGATTTAAATTTTATTTATTGGATTTCTACTGTTGGCATTCATAGCAACCTTTGGAAGTACTAATAGCTCAAATGTATGTTTGTCAAGAAAGACTTTCATGACCAGAATCTCAGCCAGTGAAGCTATTTCTCTCTTTCTGTTAGATTCTCATGGCTGAAGCTCAGTTTCTCATCAACGTAACTACATGTTGCTATGTGCCGTCGAGTTGGTTCTGACTCATAGTGACCTTCTGTACAAAAGAACGAAACACTGCCCGGTACTGTGCCATCCTCACAATTGCTATTACGCTTGAGCCCATTGTTGCTGCCACTGTGCCAATCCATCTCATTGGGAGTCTTCCTCTTTTTGCTGACCCTCCACTTTACCAAGCATGATGTCATTCTCCAGGGACTGGTCCCTCCTGATAATATGACCAAAGTATGAGAGATGAAGTCTTCACCATCCTGGCTTCCAAGGAACCTTCTCGTTGTACGTCTTCTAACACAGATTTGTTTGTTCTTCTAACTACATATATCACCAATGTTTTTGTTGCCCTTCATTGGCCTCATAATCTTATGAACTGTATTTAAAATCTACCAGTTAATTCTAGGAAAATAGTAATGTCATCTGAAGGTCCTAGCAAAAATTAGGCATAACATGTACTTGTTGTTAAGTGCCATTGAGTCGGTTCCAACTCATAGTGACCCTGTATAGGGTTTCTGAGGAGTAGCTAGTGAGTTTGAACCACTGGTTCAAACAGACCTTGTGATCTAGGGCTTATCCTATGGCACTACACCAGGACTTCAACTTGTACTTGGCAAATTGCTTTTTCATGGCTCTAGAGTGGTAGCGTAGCGGTTACAAGTCGGGCTGCTAACCTCAAGGTCAGCAGTTTGAAACTACCAGAAGTTCCGTGGGAGAAAGATGAGGCTTTCTGCTCCCATAAAGATTTACAGTCTCAGAAACCCTGTACAGGGTTACTGAGTCGGAACCGACTCCATGGTACTTAACAACAACAACAGAATGGCGCGTTTCAGTTGTTTATGTTTGAGCTGCCCCAGCATTCAAGTTAATTCCCTCATTAAGTAACTCAGATAAAACCTTTTCAGATAATCATAATAGCATTGGATATGCTACCCTAATAATGTGCTGCACAGTGAATCTACTGAATTGATTACCAGGGAGTAATGGAGACAGTGATGAGCCCCAGCCTAGTGACATAGGTTGCACTCTTGTGTAAATAAGTTCACATTATGCATGGGGTCAAAACCTACCATAGTCTCTGGGATAGATTTCAGACTTTGATCGGCCCCTCTCTAATAATATGCTAAATATTGCATTTTATAAAGACCAAACAAAAGTTTGAATTGTGTTTTAATTAAACTAGCCCTAGCAGAGGACAGGCATTTAAACCACTTGGTTTGTAAGTGACACATCTCTAAGCCCAATTGATGTTTGAGCCCAGCATCAATTAGGCCAATCTCATTGCTTCTCACACTGATTCATTCAACAAATATTTGTGACCCCACTTTGTGCCAGGGACAGTTCTAGGCAGTGAGGGATCCCTACCGTGGTCAACACAGACAAGTTCTCTGTTCTTAAGGACGCCATTCCATATGAGGACTTAGACAATAAAACTGAACATTTTAATAAGATAGTATCAGTTGGAGATGAATCCTAAGCACAGAATTGAATAGGGTGTGTAATAAACAGCGACCAGATATGTAGGGAATGATCCCCATTTATGGACAAGCAAACCAAGGCTCAGAGACATAGGCATGATCACACAGCTGGCTACCACAGAACTGGGTCCCCTGACCCTCACATATGCACGAAGACCTTGGCTCATATAGATCCCTGAAAGCTTTGCTGGCGAAGTTTAAAACAAGTCCTCAGATGAAGGCTTCCTGTAGAGCTGTCAACATAGGCAGGGAGGTACAGACCTGGGAGGTCACCAAACAGAAGCTGCCCTGGGATGCCTGTGAGGTGACTGGACCAGAGGCTTGGACAGGTAGATTCCAAGTGGACAGCTCCTGGATGGACCAATTAGATGCCTTTTTGGGGTGTGCTAATTTGTGAGATGCTAAGAGAAGGATTTGAGAGGGTTTGGTCTGATGGCTCCAAGCTAGGAGATACAGCTGACCCCTTGAAGCAGCAAGGTGGGGCTGCAGAAGGCCAATAGCTGCCTGAGGCAAGGTAAAAGCAACATAGGAGTCAAAGAGGAAAAGAATAAAAATAAGGGTGGTCACAAAGCTGCATTAGACTGCTTGGTAGGAAGGCCTCTCTGGAAGACACAGACTTTGAACTGAGATTCCAGTATCAAAAAGCTGAGGGGAGAAAGAATTCCAGGCAGAAGAAACCTTCTTCAGGAGAAAGCTTGCCATGCTATTCAAAAGGCCTTTGTGGCTGTGGTGTAAAAGGGAAAGGTGGACCGATATAGGACCAGATTGTACCAAGCCCTGTAAAGTAGGAAAAGGAATCTGAATTTAGTTTGAATACATCTAGAATCCAGAGATCCCAGGAATGTAAGCCATGAGAGCAAGGTGGAGGTCAGATGCTACTGTGGCGATTGGGTTATGTTAGCAGACACATGTCTGTAAGTCCATGAGGCACTGGTGATGGCACAGTGGATGGCTTCTTGGCTTTCATACGGAAGACCCCAGTTTGATTCTTCCGCTACCTGTCTGCCAGTGGAGACTGGTATGTTACTATGATATTGAACAAATTTCAGCAGAGCTTTTAGATTAAGACAGCCTAGGAAGAAAGTCCTGGAGATCTGCTTCCAAATACCAGCCCATGAAATGGATCTCAATGGTCCAATCCCAAACTGATTGAGTGATGTTTTGTTCTGTTGTGCATAGCATCCCCATGAATTGGGGACTAACTCATTGGCAGCTAATAGCAACCTCAATCCATCCATAACCTATTTTCCCCCTTTTGGAGAACTGGAAGAAAACCCTGGAAAAATATATTCCAATATGACAGTGGAGAAAGCAAATCTGAAGTATTTCAAATTTATTGTGATGTCTGTGTCAACTCAACTTTACATCTGGGTTTCTTGGTGTTGATGACAACATTAACTATAAATCATGCTTTAATTTAAAACTCTCAGTCAAGAACCAAGCTTTGGCTGGGTTCTTTTTATTTGTTGCAAACATTGATGTGATTTCTTAAAAAATTGACTCTAGTAGATTACTCTCTAGAATTGAGAACACAATTAACTTTCAAATTTGGGTCAAGTTCAAGTTCAAGTGTGAGACCGACCTTTAGACCTCTCCTGAGCTTGGTGGTATGGGATTGGTCTTATTCACTTTCTGGTGAAACCATTAGCAGGGACTGAACAAGGACTTGCTCTCAAAGAAAAACACTGTCTTATGGGCCTTTTGTTTAATTATTCATAAAAGATGAGAATTAAAGGACTTATTGGAGCTATAAAAATTGTTTCAAAATTGAACTTGTTTTTAATCTGGACTCTTGGTTTAACCTGAGCAAATTGTCTGACAAAGTAAGAATGAGCATTATTTGCTCTGGAATAATGTGGGATGTTTTTACCACAAGCAGACCCCCGTTCATCCTTATGCTGATTTTACACAGTGAGACCACCTATTTAAAATCCACTGTGTTATGCATTCAGACTTTTCTTGATTACATTAAGAGACTGATTTTCACTGAAAGCTGGTCCAAACTTTACAGTGTCCTAATTCAGGGCCCCAGGAACATTTTATTTTATATCCAGAGTCCCTCAGAAGCAGCTTGCCAGAATGTTCTAAATATGGGTTGTAAGTGAGTGGAAATGAAAAAAATAAAAGAATTATGATGATTTATGTTTTACATTTTATGTTGTTTTACATCTCTAAAAATATATTCACACCTACCTCATGTAGTTCTGAGGTGCCCGTGTGAGGGAGAGGAATTACAATACACAAAGGGATACTTAGAGACATCAAAGTGACCTACTCAAGGTCACAAAGCTAGAAAGGATAAAACTATCCACCCAATTGGTTTCAAACATTATGCTATCCACCACATGCATCTGAACAACCCTAGGAGCCTGTAAGAATGCATGTTCCTGGGCCCCACCCCAAACCTGAATCAGACACTCTTGGCTTGGAATCCGGGAATCTGTATTCTTAAGCAAGCTTCCCCACTAATTCTTATGTTCATGAAAATTTAGAACAATTGGTGTAAAGAATAATTTCCAAATCTAGTCGAGGTCAGAATGTTGGTGTGGCACTGTAGAATAAACACTCAACTGCAAAGTTGGCAGTTCAAGCCCACCATCCGCTCCTTGGAATCTCTATCCAGGGTTGCTATGAGTTGGAATCGACTCAACATTACTTAACAACAGCAATCATTTTGTGGTGCTGTAAGATTAGCACTGGACCAGAAGGTCAGTTTGAACCACAAAGTCGGCAGTTCAAACCTACCAGCTGCTCCTCGGAAACTCTATACAGAGTCACTATGAGTCGAAACCACCTCCATGGCACTTAGCAACAACAGTCAAGGTCAGTCTTTGGCAAAATTGAAGTCAGGAAAGATTTATCTGTGACCCACCAACCCCCATTCTAAACCGTGTTTTTCCTTTCATGACTTCAAACTTTCTTCATCAACCCTCTCTGAGATGAGAATGTGTAAGAGCTCAAAGTCCCAATCCTCCATAGAATTGCTGCCTTCTAACTGAGGCCCAGCCTTTTTCTTTTTCTTTTAAACTTTTTATTGTGAATTGGATGAAGGTTAACAAAGCGGATCCATTTTCCATTCCACAAGTCACACACATTGTGTTTCATGTCATTGATTGTAATCCCCACAATGCAGCCTCACTTACCCCACTTCCTCCCTGTGTTTCTTGTTTCTGTTCTTCCTTTTTGACTAACCCTTCTGAACTCTGTCCTTGGACCAAAGCTGCTCTTTGGTCTTAGATGGTTGATTATTCTAAGGTGTGCATACCTCACTAATACTTGTTGTTGTTTCCCTCCAATCAGTTCTGACTCATAGCAACCCTGTATAGGGTTTCCAAGGTGAGACTGGTGAGCTTGAACCGCCGACTTTGTGGTTCACACCAACTTTGCAGTCCAGTGCATTAGCCTGCAGCCCTATACCAGGACTCTCACTAATGTTGTTGTTGTTGTTGTTAGGTGCCAGCGAGTCGGTACTGACCCATAGCAACCTTATGCACATCAGAATGAAACACTGCCCAATCCTGGGCCAAATTCACTGCTGTTGCCACGCTTGAGTCCATCCATGCTGCCACTTGGCCAATCTATCTCATTGGGGGTCTTCCTCTTTTTCTCTGACCCTCCACCTTAGCAAACATGATATCCTTCTCCAGTGACTGGTCCCTCCAGACACTATGTCCAAAGTATGAAAGACGAAGTTTGGCTATCATGGTCTCCAAGGAGCACTCTGGCTGCACTTCTTTCAAAACAGACCTATTGGTTCTTTTGGCAGCCCATGGCACTTTCAATATTCTCCTCCAACACCATAACTCAAAGGCATCGATTCTAATATGGTCTTCCTTATTCACTGTCCAGCTTTCACATGCATATGAGGTTATTGAAAATACCATGGCTTGGGTCAGGTGCATCTTAGTCCTCAAACTGACATCTTTGCTCTTCAACACTTTAAAAAGGTCTTGTGCAGCAGATTTGCCTAATGCAATAATTCATCATTTGATCTCTTGACTGCTGCTTCCGTGAATGTTGATAGTTGATACAAGAAGAATGAAGTCTTTGACAACTTCAGTCTTTTCTCTGTTGATAAGAATGTTGTTTATTGGTCCAGTGGTGAGGATTTTTGTTTTCTTTACATTGAGATGTAATTCATGACGAAGGTTGTGCTCTTTGATCTTCATCAGTAAATGTTTTAAGTCCTCTTCACAACGTTAGTGTTCACTTTATAGACCTACTGTTGGCTGAAAATTGAACCATAAGGGTGAGTTAATGTCCAGATCTGAAGAGTGACTAAGGGCCTTAGTTTTGGGGGGTCCACCAGTGTCTATCCAACCACTAAGCTTGGGCTTTTTATATGATTTTGAGTTTTGTTCCACATTTTCTCCCATTCTGTCTAGGACTTTCTAACGTGATCCATCTTAGAGCAGTTGGCAGTGGTCACTGGGCACCATCTAGTTCTTCTGGTCTCAAGATCATGGAGGCTGATGTTTGTGTGGTATCTTGGATTAATGGTTCCCATCTATCTTCAATTTTCATCACTGTTCTTTCCTCCACACAGGGAGAAACCAGTAGTTGCACCTTACATGGCCACTTATAGCTTTTAAGACACATGTCAGTACTCACCAAAGTAGGATGTAGAACATTGCCATTGTGGACTACGCTATGCAGTTGATCTTTGTGTCCCCTGAAACTATGGAACATAGATCATGTTGTAACCAAAAAGAAAAGAAGGAGGAAAGAGGAAGAGAAAGGTGGAAAGGAAGGAAGAGTCTCTTGGAGAAGTGGAGAATTTTAGGGAAAAGGATCATCATTGCTAAGTGCTATCTGACTCGTAGCAACCCTGTAAAGGGTTTCCAGGAAGAAGCTGATGGGTTTGAACTACACACTTTACTGTTAGCAGTCCAATGCTTATCCTACAGTGCCGCATCAGGACTTCTTAAGTCTATAGAATCATCCTCATGCCGTCTATATAATTGCATTCTGGGTTCACTCCTGCGTACCATAAATAAGGTGCACATTTCTAAACAACTGTAGAGTTTTAGGTGGGCTGCCTTTGACCATCTCTTAAACTTATTATTTTTCAGACTCTTCAAGTACAACTTAGCCATTTGAGCGATAGATCAAGTCAGACACTGGTTCTTCGTTGATAATGTCTGTGTCTTACCTTTCTATGGGACCCTATGCATAGTCTTTGGAGAGGACCCTGGCCCTGCCCAGGGCGTGGACACTTGAGACATGAGATCATTGTTGTAGAGTTCTGTTGCTGACTCTGTTCATCACAAAGACAGTGCATGCTGTTTCTATGCGCTGTGATTGCCAATACCATAGCTGATGATGAGCAACTTTCCATAAGGGTTTGCAATTTCCTCATCCCTACTGAAACTTTTAGGCAGAAATCTGTATTTTGGCAAGAACTTAGGTTATAGGCTCAGACCTACAGGAGAACATCTTGCAAGAAGGTTCTCAAAGGCTACGTGGAATGTAAAGATATGAAAATAGGCTTGGATTTCATTTGCACTAATGTCAGATGCATTTGTTACTGAATGATTTCACAGACCAGACATATCTGTCAGGGACATACATCTTTGCAAATGAAAAGACCTATGAAACTTAGCCAGACCCTACCTGTTCTTGTAATGAAATAGGCACAGACATGTTCAGTTTTAATTGCCTTTGGAGATGGAGCCCTCCATGTATGATTCACTTTCTAGAGATGGTTTTGCTGGTGGAGACAGCTGTGACACATGTCAGCCTCTTACCACTCTGAGATGGGGCCAAGTCAGCTACCTGCTGAGTCCTACCTTCATCATCTCTAACAGGAGTGGGATGGACTGAGTCAGTACATCAAACCAGGATGACATTCCCAGGTCCCAGGGACCTGTCCCGGACTTGCTGAAATCATATCTCAGGGCTGGACCCTGGGGACCTTTGCTGTTTCAAAAGCTCTTCAAGTGATGTGATCACTACATCAAGATATGTGCAAAAAACAGCACAAACCATCCTGCCTACAGCAGTCTCTACTCAGCTGGGTTCATCAGTTCATTGCAGCGGCCACATAGCACTCAGCCACCATACTCAGAGTTAGGGGGCTTGTTAGGGAAACTAACAGGTAACATGCAGGATCTTTTCAGTGAAGACAGCCTCTCTTCAGCTGAGCCTGACCTCTGCCCAGCTGGACAGTGTTACAGAACTCTATTCGTGCTGCTGATAAATGCCCACAGGGAACACCACTCCTACGTAAGCCTCAGCCTGAAGGCACTTGGCTCTAGCTCCATGGGCCACCAAATTTAGCTTCCCCAATTAAGGCACCCCACTCTGCAAGCAAGCCTCCTGCCCAAAGTCATTCAGCTTTACTTGCTCTGTGGACTGGGAAGCCCATTGTTCAGTCTGATGTTCTAGTTCTCGGTTCGACTGCTGCTCCTCTGCTACTCCTTTGGTGTCACAGCTTTCTGTTCTGGGTCGAGGAGGCTCCGTGCACAGGAATCTTGTGGGTCCAGAGGATGCACTCCACTCCCGGCTCTTCTTTGCTAATGGCAGTTAAGATACTCTCCTCAGCCTTCTAAGATGGCTGTTAATTTTATATACAATGGTGGTGGCGGTGGTTCTGTGCCACCGAGTTGGTTCTGACTCATAGCGACCCTGTGTTGGGTTTCTGAGGCTATAAATCTTTATGGGAGCAGAAAGCTTCATCTTTCTCCTATAGAGTGACTGGTAGATTTGAACTACTGACCTTGTGGTTTGCAACCCAGCTCAAAATCCACTACACTACCCAGACTCCTTTTATACCCAGTAGGATGGCAAAATGGACCAATCCCAATTAGCTCTGCCAATAGTCACTGACAATTCACATATAATCTGTCAGTATCTTCCCCTGTCTTTTCTTACCCAGACTCTTCACAGGCGTTTGGTGGAAGTTTACAAAGATGATGGCTAGAAGAGACATGAAACAATTCACTACACTGCAGTTCCTCTGGCTCTGATAAACTAAGAGGCAACAACTACTGTATTTATCAGGTGGCCATTTGGGACAGTCAGACCAAACAAACCCACTGCCACCAAGTCCATTCAGAGTCATAGTCACAGTCACTCTATAGGACACACTAGAACTGCACCTCAGTGTTTCTGAGAGTATAACTCTTTACAGGAGCAGATAGCTTCCCCTTCCTTCCAAGGAGTGGCTGGTGGATTTGAACTGTTGACCTTGCAATTAGCAGTTGGATGCTCATCCTACGGTGCCATTGGAGATCCTTTATGGAACAGTAGAACGAGGCTAATGTCAGTCCTAGCTAACAATGGGTTCCAATTTATTGCTTCATATCTGCCAAATCCCATGACTTATTTTAATTGGAGAAGCAAATAATGATTATAAGACATTTACCTGAAAAGTTTGTTGAGCTTGGTGTTGGCAGTGGTTGTGTGCCATGGAGTTGTTACTGACTCATAGTGATCTTGTATAGGCTATAGGATCTTTACAGGAGCAGAAAGTCTCATGTTTCTCCTACAGAGCATCTGATCTTGCAGTGAGCAGCTCAGTGCGCCATTTGTTGAACCTGGTGGTGGTGGTGGTGATGTGTCAAGGAGTTGGTTCTGACTCATAGCAACCCCGTATGGCGTTTCCAAGGGTGTAAATCTTTATGGAAGTAGAAAGCCTCATCTTTCTCCTACAGAACCGCTGGTGGTTTCGAACTGCTGACCTGGAGGTTAGTAGCCCGACTTGTAATCACTATGCTACCAGAGCTTAGACACTAATATATTCCTATTATAATCATGAAGAGTAGTTGTGATGATGACCAACACTCAACTCATTAAGTGCTGTGTGCCAGATACTTTTCTAAATACTTGATACACACACACACATATGAGCCTCACAACAACTATATATGATGGCAGAAACTGACACACAGAGAGATTAAAATCACTTTCTCAGCTTCCCACAGCTACTAAGTAGTGGAGCCAGGATTTGAACCTATGCAGTCATGACTCCATAATGACATTTTTGCCGACCAGCTATACAGTGTTTCTATGAATGAAAAAAAGCACACAGAGAATTCCTCCAATTAAGAAACGATACAGTGTCAGGTGGTGTCATGTCAGAGAGCTGAAAAGGCAAGTTGAGATGCCAGACATTGGGCCAGTGGGACCTTATTGGTAACCCTTCAGAGAGGGGTTTTTCAGTGGTAGAGTAGCCGCAGGGTAATGAAGCCATGTTAGTGCACTAGTGTGCTGTGTTTCATTTCATTTCATGTCCTACAAAAAGTGATGCCTGTGCAGCTAGAGCTTGAGGAAAATCGACATCAAGGATTTCAGCATCTTTAGTTAAAGCTCACCTCACTGGTGACAATAATCACTAACATTTGATGTTAGTTATGTGCCGAACACCTATCCTTAAAACCCACTACTCCAGAGTCAACTCTGACACGAACTGACCCTACAGGGCAGAGTGGAACTGCCCAGAGTGTTTCCAAGGCTGTAAATCTTTACAGAAGGACACTGCCACATCTTTCTTTCCTGGAGTGGCTGGTGGGTTTGAACTACTGACCTTTTGGCTAGCAGCCCAACATTTAGCCCAACACTGCAGCACCAGGGCTCCTTACTGAAGTCCTGTCCCCATTTTACAGACCAGGAAACAGCAGCACTGAGAAGTTATATAAAACTTGCCAAACAGCATACAATCAGTACAAGGCGGAGCCCAGATTCAATTTCTGCTCTCCGGCCTTTGGATTTAACCTCTACATAGTATTACCTTATTCTGCTGCCTGTCCCGGCTTGCTAGCTCAGGCAGTTAGTTGTCTGCATTTCTGGAGTCTCATTTTTATTTTATTTTTTCGCCTATGCAGCTCATTGGTGTGGTGAGACTATGCTAAACCTGAATCCTTCAGCCCTTCCCCCAAGCATTTCCATGTGAAGATGGAGTGGGTGTCCTTTCTGGCTCCTGGATTTTCCCTTGTCAGTCATAGAAGGAAGAGGTGGTGTCCACAGCACCGTGTCCCTCTTCCAAAACAATTTCCAGTCTCACTGGCATACTGGGTGCTACCCGTTTTCTTAGCTTGGCAGTTATGTGACATCCTCTTTCTTGCCAATAACTGGTCATACCAATTTGTAGGTGCAAAATTGGTTAGAATTTATTCCAGGCTTTGTTCTGACTTAGAAAATAATAATAAAAAACACCCATTAGACCATTCTCAAGAGAAATTGGAAGCCACCAGTATTAACTGTCAGCTCTCATTTTGGGGAGTGAGAGGAAGAGGCAATGCTGTTAATAAGACCTTGTTTTCCAGAAGACAGTCAGGGCTGGGAGACCAAGATGTCAAGGGAAGACTGTTTTTAGTTCAGTATCTAATTGCTTGTTTTTGAGGGGTGGCAGTCTTCCCCCTGCCTCCGCAAAGTTCTCGAGGGTTCAGGTAACTTTTCACACAGAAACCTAGAATCTTTATTGTTTGTCAGAGAATTTTGGTGGCTATGCAAACAAGGAGTGGAAAATTTCCTGTTTATGTCATTAAACAGAACACAATTCCCAAGTGCATGCGAGCAGCCTGAATACCTCTATCAATCTGAATAGTTTGGTCAGCGTACGTCCATTAAAGCGCAGAATTTGTGAGATGACCGCATATACGTCAGACTCACACTTTTTCACACAGTGGGTGTTATTTTGCAAGCAGGTAACATTTCTGCTTATCCTCAGCCAAGCACAGGGGAGTTGGACAAGGGGGCGTGTGCTTTAATAACGGAGAGGTTTTCTTGTACTCTTAAGATGATGGTAATAATGATGCCTTATCTCTGCATGGCTCATGATGTTTGGCCAAGCCTCTCCACATAAATTGTTTTGTTTGAGCTTCACAGGATGGAGATAGCTAGGAGAGAGGTTAATATATTCTTCAGGGCTAAAAGAATAGATACAGAGAGGTTAAGCAATTTGCACAAGGTCACACAGCTAGTAAATTGTATGGTTTGAATAGCAAATCCTAGTATTTATGAGTCCCATATTTCCTTTTCTAATGTACAAAAATTTCTCCAGTTCCTTCAATAGTCCTCTCAACCTTCACAAACGACTATTGAGCAATCACTCAGAGAGTATATTCACCTAAAGTAATGTGCATGTTATGGGTCCTTTTTCATGAATGTAACTTTTCCTATGGCTTTTTAAGATAAATAATTCCTCCCATTTACTTCTGGATGCATTCCTTCAGAGTGGGAACTAGCGCTTACATTTCTCTTGAATTACCTCAAAACAGCAAATATTGTGCTTGTTACAATAAACGTTGGCTGATGCAGTTTTGTAATCCAACGCACCCCTCATAATTCCCTTCGATAAAAGGGGACCAAAATGTTCGAGGTTCCTGTCATATGCCGAGTACTCTGCTAGCTGCTCTCCATACTGTAGCTCAGTTAATAGTCAGACAGTTCACAATCATCGAGGTAAATGTTATTTGCTCTGGTTTTGTAGATCTGATCTTTGGAGATGTTGAGAGACTTACTTAGTAAGTGGCAATGTTAGCATTTGAACCTAGCTTTTATGACTCCAACATGTTGGCACCTTTTTTCCTTTGTAATGGATCTTTCAAAGCACAGGCTGAAATATTGTGCTAAGACTTTTTTTTATGACAAATCTTGAGTGTGATCCTCGTCTTTCTGGCAGGGAATCCACCCTCAGCCTGGCTTACAGTTGCCCCTCTTTTATCTGGGTCTTCTCTGCTTCTCATCTCTGCCTGATTCTACCTATCACAGCCCTAGGAACTTTCTTAGCCCGAATCCATCTCAACCTAATACAAGGGAGCATCAAACAATGCGTAGAAAAATGCCATCTTTTTTCATTCCATTTTCCACAAACTTTTTTGAAGCATCCTCATATAATTGATGTTTTTGACTTTCTTCCTTATTACTGCTTCTAGGAAGGAAAAGAAACCCAAAAGGGGATTCTATTGGAACCTGTTTTCCCTGTTTGTATTGAGGTAGCATCTCAGAATTACCGCCTTTATGGTGACCAGTGCCTTGAGTAAAATTGGTCCCAACGTTATTCCCTTCTCTCTTCCCAATCTGCCATCATCCTTCATCTCTGAAGTGTCTTTTAAACCATTTTGGTATCTGAGCAATAACAATAGATATTTTTTATAGTTATACTCTCTGCTGCATCCACCTCCTTTCTTTCTGAGTTATTTGATGCTATTAGAGATCCAAAACTTACTTTCAATTATTAAAAAAAAAAAAAAAGAAAAGTAAACCAGATGGGTGAAGGTGTACTTTATCTGGTGTGGGTGCATTAATTTGTCCTTGTAACAGTTTCCACCTTGGTAAATAAACATATATATATAATGTTTTTAGTACTGAGCTTGCAGCCAACAGTGTCCATCACTGTAATGAAAAAGATTTTGTGATTTCTTTTCCAAAAATGGCACTAAGTGTTCTTGGGAGAATGCTGTATAGGAAAAGGGTGAGTTGTAGGGTCTTTTACAGGGCTGTGCACTTCCGGTTAAGTGAGTGTGATCGTCTGTTGTAATCCCAGGAATCCACAAATAGTAGATGTGGCTTTTTACCACCCAAGTGCTACCTTGTTAGTGCTAATAGTTTCTAAACAGAGGGCTAATGAGCTGAACTGCAAAGTCGGTTTGAGCCACAAGGTTGGTGGTTCAAGCTCACCAGTCACTCCTTGGAAACCCTAAATAGGGTCACTATGGGTCGGAACCAACTCGTTGTCACTTAACAACAACAACAGTTATTTATCTCTTATTATGTGCGAGCTACTGTGATGAGTATTTTACATGCATAACTTCACAACCACCCTATGAGAGAGTTACTGGTATTACCCTTGTTTTACAGGAAACAAAAACTTACCCAAGGCCTGTAAGAGACAACCCTGAGCTTCCAGGACGGTCTGACTTGGAGCCACTGCTCTGACCACTGGATAACACTGCCTCCCATGAGCCAATGACAGAACAGTTTTGGTTCCATCAGCATTTTATTTTATCATGTCAAAAAGTTAACACTAAGTGCTTGGGCTTTATTTGGAGATTCAGTACCATAGTGTGAATTATCAAAGTCTATAGGGTAAATAAAGCTTAGCTTTGAAGGTGGTAGAAAATGTGAAGTCAAAAAAGTAGTAATTTCTTTCTTCATCAGTCTTAGCAGTCATTGTGGATGTTCCTTTCTCCTCCAGAAGATGATCACAGAATAAGCTCAAGGCTGAATTGTGAAGCAAATACAATTCTGGTTGGAACTGTGGGGTTTTCTTTTTTAAAAAACATTCTGAATGTGGGACAGTCTGGCTTGATTTTTACAGCTTGCCCATTTACCCTGAGGACTGGACTTCGTCTCTTCCTCTGCAGTCTTATCACTTGCGTTCCTGCCCTCTGTCACCACGTGTTCCTCCTTTAGGAAGCAGCCTAGCATGTGGACAGACTGAGGAAGGACTTTAAGTGGACAGACCTGGGTTCAGAAACCAACGTCCCTGCTCACTTGTCACACAAACCTTGCTTAACTTCTCTGAGCATCACTTCCTTTGTCTGGAAAAGTCGGTCATCCAGGAAAACCTTCCTCTTTAGTTTAAGTGTGAAGCGTTCTTGTGAGGTTTAGCTTAATAACAGGTAGCAAGTCTCTATCACAGTGCTTGCTGGCCTGCCAACCAACCAGCCAGCCCACCAACTAGCTGCCGTTGACTCTGATTCTGACGCCTGGTGATTCCATATGGTACAGAGTAGAACTGTGCTCCATGGGATTTTCACTGTGACCTTTCAGAAGCAGATTGCCAGCTCTTTCATCCGAGGTACTTCTGGGTGGGTCCCAACTATCACCCATTTTACTGGGCTGCAGTAGGTGCCAGTATGCTCTAGTCACTCCCCTGCCCTCCCTCCCTCCTACTTCATTGCACCAAGATCTGCCTGCATTGGTTTTGTTAATCCAAAGCAATCTTTGTGAATAGACAGAGAGGAAGAGCCCACTCTGGCTGCACTGATACTGAGGAAGACCAGTCATTGGCTTGCATACAAATGCCTTTTCTTTTCCCTCTGATTGAGTTGGAGATAAAATCTAGGGAATACGAGTGTGGATTGTATGTGTGTGTGTGTGTGCAGTTGGCTTTTTGGATAGTGGGTGTATTTCTTACCATTACCTGAGTTCTCTGAGAATTTTTTCATTCATTCACTCAATTGTTCATTCATTGAATACCTCCTGTGAGCTAGGTCTTCTGTTAAGTTCTGGGAATACCACAGTGAACAAAGCAAACCAGATTCCCTAACTTTATTAAGGAGTCCTGGTGTGGCACTGCAGGAAAAACACTGGACCACAAGGTCAATTTGACCCACAAGGTTGGCAGTTCAAACTCACCAGCCACTCCTCAGAAACCCTATACAGAGTCTCTATGAGTAGGAACTGACTCGACAACACTTTACAACAACAACAACAACAACCTCATTGAAAACTAATTGTTGCTGAGTAGGCTCCAATTCATGGTGACTCCAGCCAAGTATGTCAGGGCAGAACTCTGTTCCATAGCGTTTTCAATGGCTGATTTCTTGGAAGTAGATTACCAGGCCTTTCTTTCAAGATGCCTTTGGGTGGACTCAAACCTCCAACTTTTCAGTTGCAACTGAGCACATTAACTGTATGCACCACCCAGGACCTCCCCTTGACCTCACAGTGCTCACAGTCCCAGTAAAATCATGTTGATAGTAACTGGAAAGCAAGTGGACATAAGCAGGTTCTGAGCTCAGGGGGACCATCATGAAGCGAAACGCAGCTGTGAGGTTTCCACACCAACAGTGATGTGTAGGAGATGAATCCTCTGGTACCAAGTGGGTTTTCCTTGTTAGCGATTTAAAGGACCGAGGTGAATGGAATCATCGTGACACCTTCCAGATGAAGAGACTGGGCAGTGTGTGTGAGAATGACAGATGCGTGGAGAGTGTGAGCAGGGAGAAGTGGGTGGAGAATTGAGTCTTCACATCCATGCAATACAAGAGGGAGGCATGCTCCACAGAACCAGGCCCGTGTGGAAATTTAATTTCAGCCATCTATTACATATCAGATTAATTAATGGGATTCATTTGGAGTTTACTGGCTTTGGGGATTTGTTTGCATTATCGGTTATAAATTTATTCTGATTTTATAGCTATATTAGAGCTGAAAACATAAGGAATTTATGCCCTTATAATGATTTTATTTTCTTAGCCTTGGAGATGCTTGAAATCTTTTCTTTTTTTTCTTTCTTTTTTACTGTAAAGGAGGTCAGAACCATTACAGTGCAGACACATTGCTCCTGAGAAAGCTTCTCTTTAGATGGAAAGCCTTTGAAAATATGAATGAGGGAGCCAAAACAAGTTATGGTGGTGGTGGTTGTGTGTGCCGTGAGTCGGTTCTGACTCATGGTGACCTTGTTTCAGAGGCTGTAAATTTTTATGGGAACAGAAAGTCTCATCTTTCTCCCATGGAGCAGGTGGTAGATTTGAACTGCTGACCTTGTGGTTAATAGCCCAATTTGTAATCCACTATGCTACCAGGGTTCCTTAAAACTAGTTATAGCCCTGCTCTGAAAAGGATCCATTAGAGGGTCCCGGAGAGAGTGGGAGAAAATGTGGAGCAGAACTCCAAATTATTTAATAAAAATAATAATAATAAAGACTGGGCTTACTGGTCAGAAAGCGACTGAAAGAACCTGAGACTATGGTCCTCTACCACCCTTCAGGTGAGAAATAGAACTCACTCTCATGGCCTAGTTTTCAGCCAAGCAGTAGATTGATATATATGGGAGACAACAATGCTAGTAAGGGGTGCTCACCATGGAATGATCAATCATTCAAAATCAAAAAGGCAACATTTACCTAAGGACAGAGTTGAGAAGGGTGGGAAGGACGGTGGAATACAAATGGGAACCACAGGAAGTGGGATAACTGTTGTTACATGGAGGGGAATGTAATCATTGAGATGAAACAAAGTATATGATTTGTTGAATGTAAAACTGATGACCTTGTCTGTAATCCATCACTTAATTCACAATGTTGTTGTTGTTGTTTGGTTCCATTGAGTCGGTACTGACTCATAGCGACCTTATGCACAACAGAACAAAACACTGCCGATCCTGGGCCAACCTCACAATTATTGGCACGCTTGAGTCCATTGATGCTGCCACTTGGCCAATCCATCTCGCTGAGGGTCTTCCTCTTTTTCTCTGACCCTCCACCTTACCAAACACGATATCCTTCTTTAGCAACTGGTCCCTCCTGACAATATGTCCAAAGTATGAGAGATGAAGTTTGGCCATCTTGGCCTCGAAGGCTGCAATTCTTCCAACACAGATCTGTAGGCTCTTTTGGTATCGCATGGCACTTTCAATATTCTCTTCCAACACCATAACTCAAAAGCATCAATTCTTCTATGGTTTTCCTTATTCACTGTCCAGCTTTCACATGCATATGAGATTATTGAAAATACCATGGCTTGGGTCAGGTGTACCTCAGTCCTCAAGCTGACATCTTTGCTCTTCAACACTTTAAAAAGGTCTTGTGCAGCAGATTTGCCTAATGCAATGTCATTTGATTTCTTGACTGCTGCTTCCATAAGTGTTGATAGTTGATCCAAGAAGAATGAAGTCCTTGACAACTTCAATTTTTCTCTGTTAATAAGAATATTATTTATTGTTACAGTGCTGAGAAATTAAAAATAACAATAACATTAGTTATAGCCTGGATTTATCAGAAATCGAAGAAAAGGGCCACGAGGAAAAAGTGTAACTGTTGTTTTTACCCAAACATGATTCTGTGTCATATGTTTCAGTTGTGAGCTATTGCTTTTATGTTAATTATGGCTGACATATCATGCTTTTAAGTATTTTGCTTTTTAATTCGTTTAAAGAAAGAAATGACACCAGCTTCTTCCTTCCTTAGGTGAAAGATGAGGCTGTATGCTCCCCTAAAGATTTACAGTCTCAGAAATCCTAAGGAGCAGTTCTATATTGTCCTATAGGGGTTGCTATGAGTTAGAACCGACTCCATGGCAGTGGTTTAGTTCGGGGTTCTTTCTTCCTTGACATGCCTCCCACTTACATGTGTGTGCACATGTATGCACACACATAAAATGTCAGCTGCAACCTCTCCTGAATAATTTATCATTTTCATTGATTTGTTTTGGACCTGTTCTCATGATATACTCCATTGTACAAGATGTAAGGTTTGCTTTAACACAGCTTTTAGTAGTTAGAGTTGCTTGAACCTATCGGGAATATCCTGGTGTGGCGCTGTGAGTTAATGCTCTTGACTACAAAGTCGGTTTGAACCTCAAGGCAGGTAGTTCAAGCTCACCAGTCACTTTTTGGAAACCCTACACAGGGTCGCTACGTGTCAAAACCTGCTCCATGATACTTAACATCAGCAGCAATCAGGGGATCGTTAAAAAGCAACCGTAAAAAATGATCTCTTTATAATAATCAGCACTTCCTACAATGTATCAGTAATTGTTTTCCCCTTTTAGATTCTAGGCTGTAGGGCGTGGCCTGGGATCTGCCCATACATAGGGTGGCCATACACCTATACTTCCTTATCTGGCACTGCTTGACTTGATGTCTGCTGTCTCACAGCACCCCGTGCACTCTCACAGGCATCTCATTAGGTTGATAAATTATAAGGCCGTTTGAGTTACACAAAGTACTTTGGCCTTACGTTTCTGCTAGATCCAAACAAAAAGGGGATTTCAGAGACTCTAATCTCTAGTTAACGTTCTTCTCTTACTATAGACTTCTGTTCGAATCCATAGATTGATCAATTTTTATGTATAAAAATAGAATGACATTCATATACTTGTGGCTAATGTCTCTCAGGGATTCCAGCAAAGCTGTACTAGAAACAGCAGTGATGGGTCCGTTTGGCACTGAGCTTCAGTATAACTTGTGAATTGTGAGTGATCAGGACATTCCACGTGTTGCTGTTGTGCCATCAAGTTGATTCCAATTCATAACGACCATACCTGTTGTTGTTAGGTGTCATCAAGTCTGTCTTGATTCATAGCCACCCTATGAACAGATAATCGTGCCATCCTCATAATCATTCCAACATTGAAGCTCATTGTTGAATCCACTGTGTCAATCCATCTCATTGAAGGTCTTTCTCTTTTTCTCTGGCCCCTGATGTCCTTCTCCAGGGACTGATCTCTCCTGTTAATGTGCCTAAAGTATAGTTTAATTCTGCAAATCCTGTTACCACGAATGCTTAGGATTTATATACATTCCTCCTTTAAAAAATGAATAGTGGAATTGCATTACTGTGTTCTGTCTAAAACAAATGTGTCATTGACTGGGCCTCAGCAGTGTTGATTGTAGCTTGCTATTTTGGGTGATGATTTTGCTTTTGTCAGAAACTCATTATTTTAGTGTTAAATCTACAGCTTTAAAAGCTAGTAATTGGCCTCTGATGGTTGATTCTTGGCATAAGGCTTGTGGATATAAGACAAGAGAATTCTGGAGCTGTTGGTCCAGTTTGACCACAGCCCAGGCTGTGCTTATCTTCTACATTTTGCTCTTTAGATGGACTCCTGGTGTGGCTCTGTAGGATCAGCATTGGACTTCAAACCACAGGGTTGGCAGTTCAAACCCACCAGTTGCTCCTTGGAAGGTGCTTTAGTTATTTGATGATCCTCAGATCTTTCCCAGAGGAGCAGGAGAAGGAAAGAAGGTGAAAATTCCCACATGTTAGGTTTTTCAGAAGAAGAAAAAAAACATTGAAAGACGATTGAGTCTGTTTTCCTCTTTTTTTTGGTCTTTGTGTGTGTGTGTGGTGGTAGTTTTTCGATTGGAGATAGTCTATTTTCTTGCCTGTATTTCCATATCACTAAACATATGTTTTTGTTTGTCAATTTTGTGAACTGATGTAGTCACCAGAATCCAAGCTGCATCAGGACAGATTCATTGTCTTTCATTCACCAGTCGTCCCCCACAAGGTTGTTGTAAGGTATTGTTGAGTCAATTGCATCTCATAGCAACCCCTTGCCACCCACCTCATTGGGTTTGCTAGGCTGAAATCTTTATGGAAGCAGATCACAGGATATTTCTTGTTGTTAAGTACCGTGGAGTCAGTTCCGACTCATAGTGACCCTGCACAGGGTTTCCAAGGCTGTAAATCTTTATGGGAGCAGAATGCCTCATCTTTCTCCTACGGAACCGCTGGTGGTTTCAAACTGCTGACCTTGAGGTTGGCATCCTGACTCATAGCCACTATGCTACCAGAGGACTGATAGGTGGGTTCAAACCAACAACCATTTGGTTAGCAGCTGAGTACTTACCTGTTGCATCATGATGGCTTCTTTGGTAGAGAGTTGTTGTTATTGTTATTGGTACATGTTGTGAAGTCAGTTCTGACTCATAGTGATCCTGTATAGGATTTCCAAGGCTGTATCTTTGTGAGAGCAGGCAGCCTCATCTTTTTCCTTTGGAGCAGCTGGAGGGCTTGAACTGCTAACCTTGTGATTTGCAGTCCAGTGCTTATGTTACAGAGAATAATTAGCATGGATGAATGCTGTAGCTATAGGAGCTTAAGGGGAAGAAAGGAGAGTGATTGTTACTGAGTACAGGTTCTTAGGGAGGAGGTGATGAAAATGTGCTGGAATTAGATAATGGTGATGGTTGTACAATGAATATACTAACACTGTATATTCATTGTACATTACAACACAATTGTATACAATACAGTACATTACAGTAAACTTGTAAAGGGTGAATTTTACAGAATGTTAATTATAGCTCATTTTTTAAATAGGTTTAAAAAAAAAAAGAATGAATGAAATATATGTCTCTCATGGATTGAATTGTGGCACCACATGCTATGTGTCAACTTAGGTCTGTTCCACACTGGTTAAGTATATTTGGGTTTAACAAGTGCGGGATTCACTATGGGAGCTCAGCATCATTTGGGATTAGAGGGAGTTGGAACCCTACGAAATGATCGCTGAATCTCTCTAGGAAAGTGGTTTTATTTGTGTATCAGAGAGATAAGAGTCTGTCTTTTGAGATTGCTTGATTCTAGGACTCGTGGTGTGGCACTGTAGGATCAACACTGGACTGTGAACCGTAAGGTCGGCAGTTCAAACCCACCAGCTTCTCCTCAGAAACCCTATACTAAGTTGCTGTAAGTCGAGATTGACTCAATGGCACTTAACAACAACAAGAACACCATCAAAAGAGCCATCAGAGTCATGGCTTTTGAACATAGATTGTTTTACTATTGGAGAAGAAGGACTTCTGTCGGAGATAGTTTTGGTTTAAATCTTTCCAATCCTTTTATTCTATGCTCTTGTGAAATCAGTTTAAAGTCCCTATAAATCTGCTACTCTTCAGAGAGCAAAACCTGTCAAAAGAGATTAATGCCATTGTCTGAAACATTTGGCTGTTCTGTGACAACTAATCTGGAAAGACTGATCAGAATTCATGTAATTTAGCCACTTAATAGTTGCTAACAGGTGGTTCTCTCATCATTCAAGTCAGCCAGGGCAGGTTAGGAAGATGAGGATGGTTTTTACATCCTCTTTAACTCCCGGTCAGGCAGAGTTCTGGAGAAAATAAATATTGCAATTTCAGGTGATTTTTCTATATTATCTTTTCTCTGCAGTAGTAGATAATGAAATTAGTTTGAAAGGAATACTTACTGTCATATGAATATTAGTTAGAATCATATTTATTGTGTCTGAAGAAGTATCTTTGGAGTAATAAGAAACTGACCCTGGCTAACAAACTTTGAACATGTTGGTAGAGCTCTTTATATAATGTACTGGTCCTAACATACTTTAAGCAGAATGAGCCAAACAGAAGTTAACCTTCTTCCCTCAACGACCAAGGTCCGTGATGCACTGTCAGTATTGATTTGCTCCTCCACAAAATGGCTTCGTGCTACTTTGTGTAGTTCCCCCACTGCCCACTTTTCAAGGTGTCTTCATATCCCCTTCGAATCTGCTAGTTCTCGGAAGACAGGAGGACATGAGATATCCAAGCTTTGAACCAGCTGACTGGGCTGAATTTAGGCTATGGCAGAGACAGCTGGTTGTCCTTTTAGTATGTGCTCTCTGCTGCTTCTGCCGCTGGTTTCAGTTGCTGTCAAGTTGGCTTGAACTCTTGGCAACCCCGGGAGTGTGCTACAGTCCTGCACTGTCTTCATGGCCATTGGTTTGATTCCAGTGTTGCAGCACATGTATCAATGCATCTCATTGATGGGGTCCGTCATTTTCTTTGGCCCTTTGCTTTACCAAACATCATGTCCTTTTCTGGCTATTGGTCTTCATTTAAAAAAGAACTTTACAGTTCTCTTGTGGATCTATGTTGTCATTGTTGAGTGCTACCAGGATGGTTCCAACTCATAATGACTCTGTATAGGGTTTCCAAGGAGCAGCTGTGAGTTTGAACTGCTGACCTTGTGGTACACAGTCCAGTGCTGATCATACAGTGCCACACCAGGAGTCCTCTAGAAATACAGAATTCCCAAGAATAGGAAAGACTACAGTTTTCAGTCTCCTTTGCAGCTCTGTATAACCAACATGACTGAGTTCCGCCAAGGAGAGGTAAACAGAATGAAGCTTCTGAAGAAGGATTCGGTGTGCCCTTCTTCCTTCTAGGATGCTCAGAACATGGGTGTGATGCTGCAGCTCCACCGTGGACCAGCTAGATAAGTAAAGCACACTTGGGGGTTGGAACAGAAAGCTTGAAGCAATCCGCTTCCATGTAACTGGTGCTCTACCATGGCAGCCATAACCTGGGGATTTTTTTTAATGTGAAAGATAAATGCTATTTTATTAATTCACTGTTAGCTTATATCTCAGTTGCTTATAGCTTAACCTCACTATAACTATCACACAGATGAATGTGATGAAGGGATTTGTGCTTGTTGTTAAGTGCAGTCAAGTCGGTTCTGACTCATAGTGACCCTGTATAGGGTTTCCGAGAAGTGGTTGGTGGATTTGAATTGTCAACCTTGGGGTTCGAAGTCCAGTGATGACTCTACAGTGCCATACCAGGAGTCCATGATAATGCTTGTTGTTATTGTTAAGTACAGTCTAGTTGGTATTGACTCATAGCAACACTTTATAGGGTTTCTGAGGAGTGGTTGGTAAGTTTGAATCACCAGCTTTGAAGTTAGCTGACCAGTGCTTATCCTACAGTGCCACACTGGAAAATAAAAAACGTTCCACATCAGTAGTTAGAAAAGAAAACAAGATTGTCAACAGATCCGCAAAATATAAGTAGATAAAAAGGAAGTTTCTCAATCAGGCAAGAGTGTCCAGCATCCTTCTGGCAGGGCTCTGAGACACCGCCAATAAATCATAAGTTGCTTTAAAACATTGTGTGAAAATTGGTGTACATGTCCCTTCCAGAGTTTAGATTCTGGAGGTTAAATAGAGCAATCCTTGAAACCACTCTGACAGTTGAACTCACCTTGGAATATATCCTTAGGTAACCGCAGGTCAGCACTTCAAATCCACCAGCCACTCCGCAGAAGAAAGACGAGGCTTTCTGTTCCTGTACAGATTTACAGCCTCAGAACTGACTCGACAGCACTTAACAACAACAATAAATCTCTATACCATCTTGCTTACTTCCTTTACCACCAGCCCAGTAGATCTGGGGCATCTGACTTCAGGGTGGATATGGCTACATTTAGCCATAGACTGGTGAATTTCTAGCAACTTTGATCATCTGGGAATCATCTATGAACTCAGAAATAAACAAATATATCCTAAAATACGTAGAGAAAGAGGTATCACAAACGTCACACCCTTTATTGCGTGATTGACACAGAGACACCTCAGACTGCTGCCAATGGACCAAAAAAGTGTATGAGATCCTGTAAAATATTTCCAAAATGAGCGACGTAGCCCCAAGCACTGGAGAACAGATTGGACTAGTTAAGTCAGAGTCCTTTACATTATAACAAACTGTGCTTCTATAAATAAGCCAGAAGACAAGAGTTGGGGAAGAGGTGGATATTCTTCAGTATGCTTTGATGCCCTCCATAAGCTCAGATTCCCATGGAAACCAATGTAGACAAGAAAAGGCAGGAGCCTTAAAATATTAAATATTTAGCATTTCTTTGACTTACTGCCTACCTGGTGTTTAGAGTTAGACCTCAGACCAAAAACCAATGTTATTGTGAGTACCTGGGCACTCCATGGCAGCTTTTGTGTGCTTATCTGAACCTTAGCTTTCCATCCCTTCATTGCCAGGACCATCATCTGCAATGATATGGGTATTGTTGTTGTTGTTCAGTGCCTTTGAGTGGGTACTGACTCATAGCCACCCTGTATATGGGGTTTTGGAGGCCATAAATCTTTGTGGGAGCAGAAAACCTCATCTTTCTCCCACAGAGTGGCTGGTGTACTTGAACCACTGGCCTTGTGGTTTGAAGTCTAGTGTTTATCCTCTCCAGCCACTTTGCTACCAATGTGTGTTTGTTATTTTTGTTAAGTGCCATTGAGTTGCAACCCTGTGTAGGGCTGTTGGTTATGAACTGCCAGCCTTGCAGTTAGCAGTCCAATGCTTATCCTACAGTTGTTGCTGTTGTTAAGTGTTGTGGAATTGGTTCTGATTTATAGTGACCCTGTATAAGGTTTCCAAGGAGCTACCGGTGGGTCTGAACTGCCAGCCTTGTGGTTTGCAGTCCACTGCTGATCCTACAGCACCACACCAGGAATCCTATCCTACAGTTGTTGTTAAATGCTGTTAAGTCGGCTCTGACTCATAGCGACCCTGTACAGGTTTTCTGAGGAGCAGATGTAAGAACCTATATTTTATTGTTAATGTTAATAATGTTGTTTGAGTTAGTTATCATAGAATCTGTTCTAATCATGGCAACCCCATGTGTTACAGGGTAAAAGTGGGCCATGAGATTTTCTTGGCTGTAACCTTAATGCAAGCACATCACGAAGCCTCTCCACTGCAGAACTACTTACTGGGTGGACTCAAAGCAACTTGAAGTATTAGTCAAGGGCAAACTATCTATTATTGTTATTGGTTCTGACCCATAGGGACCTTGTATAGGGTTTCTGAGGAGTAGCTGGTGAGCTCAAACAGCCGACCTTGTGGTTCAAACTGACTTAGCAGTCTAGTGCATTCACCCACAACACTACAAAAATTTATTAATGTTGTTGTTGCTAAGTGTCGTTGAGCCGGTACCGACCCATAGCAACCCTATATAGGATTTCCAAGAAGCAGTTGGTGAGCTTGAACTGCCGACCTTGCAGTTCAAAGTGACTTTGCAGTCCAGTGCATTAACTCGTGGTGCCACACCAAGACCTATGGTGGTGGTGGTATGCTGTAGAGTTCTTTCCAGCTCATAGCGACCCTGCATAGGGTTTCTGAGGCTGTAAATCTTTACAGAAGCAGAAAGCCTCATCTTTCTCCTGTGGAATGGCTGGTAGTTTCAAACTGCTGACCGTGAGGTTAGCAGCCTGACTTATAACCACTACGCTACCAGAGATCCTTCCAGGACCTATAATTCCTTTTAATTGAGTGGTGTTTGCTTTGTGCCAGGCTTCATACTAAATGTTTAACATCATGTTCCCCGTTTAATTCTTACAATTAAATTATAGTTGTTACCACATTTGACAGGTGAAGGAATGTAAGCCCAGAGAGGTTAGATCACTTGCCTGTCACTAATAAGAGCAAATTGTGATTCTGGTCTCATGTCAGATACCTAAGTCTTTGCTATTAATCACTGTTTCTTAACCAGATATTATTGACTATCTGGTTAGGTTCATCCGAAAATGCTACGTGGATGCCAGTTGGATGAACTTTTCTTATTAACTTGTTGTTCACCATGAAACCCCAATCACATCACAAAGTATCCTCAATAATGTTGTGATTACATAGTATTGTACTCCCCAATCATATATAAACAGAATCATTATATTATTATTCCCAATCATAGTATATTCACCAGTACTACTACCTTGCTTCCAAAATGCTGTTCAAATAATGCTATATTCTTATTCTTTCTTTCTCTCACTCCTAATTCTTCTCACATCCCAGGGTTTACTTTTTCTGATCAGCTCATTGAGGTTGTTGTTGTTAAGGGCTGTTGAGTTGGTTCTGACTCATAGTGCCCCTGTATAGGGTTTCTGAGAAGTGACTGGTGAGTTTGAACCACCAAGCTTATGGTTAGCAGTCCAGTGCTTATCCTATAGCGTCACTCCAGGACACCTCTTGCATAGGAAATAGTAAATATCAATAGAACTGTTTTCCCAAGGGCTACTTTGGCATATTGGTTCACACCAGAGGTGATGGCGCCTTGTGACTGACTCAAAGTGTGGTCATCAGATCATCACCCTCAGCATCATTTAAGTGCTTTATAGAAATGCAGGCTCTTGGATACTGCCCCAAACCTATTGGATCACAATCAGAATTTTAAAAAGCACCCCTTCCAGGTGAATTTAGTCACAGGTGTCAGAAGCTGTGGCCTTGTCCGTTGCTGCAGCTATGATGTTGTTGTTGTTAAGTGCCATAAAGTCCATTCTGATTTATAGCGACCCTATGTAGGGTTTCAGAGGAGCAGCTGGTGGGTTTGAACTGCCAAATTTGCAGTTCAAATTGACCTTGCAGTCTAGTGCATTATCCTGATGTGCCATACCAGGACTTCATAAAGCATAGAAACATTCTAGTTTACAAGGGCAAAGATGCAAGAAGACCAATCTCAGGGATGTGATAGGCCAAGGGGAAGAAAGAGACAAGATGTTTTCTCTTGTGTGGGCTCTAATACCAGAAATGGACTCTAATACCTCCAAGGTCCAATAACAGCAATGGTAAAAGCACCTTCAGTTCAACTTAGAAATGATAGACAGTTATAAGAGATGAATAATCAAGGTCAGGAAAGTCATATAAGGGGAGCCATTGATGAGCGCTTCATTGAACAAGTTTCTAATTCCTTTTTATAACTAATGAGTCCTTCAGGGAATGAAAAGAGCCAACAACACAAAAGGTTTCCCTCTTGAAAAGTAACTTTTATTTTGTTTATTTGTCTAATATAGGTTTCTTCCTTCTTTTGATCCTAGCTCACTTCTCTACTTTGCTTTTCATTGAAGTCAATAAGGGTGTGAAAGAATTGACCTCATTTGAAATTTCCTCCTAGCAAATGATCAAACCTTTGCTTTCTGCTCCATTATTTTCTAGACTGGTGCATAAGTGTAATGCTGCGCTTCAGGCTTGTGCTGGCAACTTTAACCTCCGACAATTTCCTGATCCACATATTACATTGCTTTTCTGCTTACCCATGAACCTAAATGTACCCTGTTGAGGTGGGGGTGGGGGGTCCTTTTGAGTTCTTTTGGCCACTTGTAGATGGTTGTTTGATGATTCTTATGTTATAATTCTCTGAAGACTTTTCCCTGTGAAATGTAAGCAGGTGGGTTAGCATAAGCTGCATTTTTCCTGTTAAAGCAATTTCATGTCTTATATGCATGGTACTGTGCTGACTGATTTGAAAACCTGTTCTAGGAAAAATATATATACTTGTATGTGTATATATGCATATATATGTCCTTGTGTGGCACTGTGGGTTAATGCGCTGGACTGTGATGTTAGCACTTAACAACATCAACACCATATATGTTCCTGGAGATTAGAAATGGCAAGACCAGACCATGATAAGCACAGGTATATGTGTGTTGTTGTTGTTATGACGTGCTGTTGAGTCAGTTCCGATCCATAGTGACCCTGTATAGGGTTTCCAAGGAGCAGCTGGTGAGCTTGAACCGCCAACCTTGCAGTTCAAACAGCTTTGCAGTCTGGCTCATTAACCCATAGCGCCACACTAGAACTCCCTATTTATATTAGAATCCCTGATAGCATAGTAGGTTACATGTGAGGCTGCTAACCACAAGGTCAGTGGTTCAAACCCAGCAGCCAGTTCAAACCCACTAGGAGGCTCACCATGAGTTGAAATCAACTCGAGGACAGTGGTTTATTATCTTTATATCAGTTACCAAAGATTCTGATATACAATTTGTTGTTTGACTTTAAATGGGTACAATTAAAAAATTAATAGAAAAACATACTCTTTGGCATTATATTTTCAATACATTATTTTTGGAAAATATTATGAAGGATAGATGCTGTAATGTGAAGGTGATGGGTCTTCTAATGGTTAAAATTACTCTGCAGTATTTGAATGACTAGAGTTCTGGTGTGGCGCTGTAGGATAAGCACTGGGCTGCAAGGTCAGTTAGAATTGTAAGGTCGACAGTTCAAACTCACCAGCCACTCCTCAGAAACCCTACATACCTACTGGATAGCACTTAACAACAACAACATTTGAATGGCTAATTTATTTTATGGTGTTTTATAGTACTTTTTGTGTGCAGAAGTCTTTATCATTTTAATTCATTTAATTTAGTTGAATGACTTAGCATTCACATATATACATATATATGAAACCTCAAACCCTATTATTGGGCTAAATCATATTTACAGCTCACTTTTCAGGTTTAGGACAATTTTATCCTTAACACCATTAGGAAAACTTATATAAGAAGCCACTTCCTTTGGCACAGACATGATGATTCATATGAAATGAAGACATAAATGTTTGTGCCTGAGGATGTGGGGCCACTTCCATTTCCCGTTCAGCATGCTAGTACGGGTCATTTAGGTAAATGGCTTTCTAATTATTGAAAGTGATAAATATACCTATTAAAAAAAAAAATCAATCTTCCAAACAAGAAAATGTAACCCAGTCACAATACATTCTATAAAATCTATTCAAGCAATGCTCAAGTGAGGTGAGCATTGGGCACTGATGTTAAAAATGCTCATCACTTCCGAGTCAGGAAAGAGGAGTATGGTTTTGAGGGCCTGGCATAAGGTATTTTGTGCATTCAAAAGATGAAGCAGATGCGGTCTTGGCCTTGAGGGGTACACTTAATCAAAGAGACCATGTATGAAGACATTTAAGAATATCAGTAAGACTTCAGCACAAACAGGTTAAGTGTTCAGCTATTAGAGTCTTCGGAATAAAGTCCTGGTGCTCTACTTCGGGTAACCCGGTACTGAATAAAGCCCCTATGGAGCACACTTACACTCTGACACTCATCATTCTTGATTCAAAAACTACTCAGTGACACAGGGTTCTGTTTTGGGGTGTTACAAACATCTATGTGAATCCTGGTGTGGTGCTGAAAATAAGCACTGACTGTTAACTGCAAGGTCGGTAGTTCAAACCTACCAGCCGATCTCAAAAACCCTATACAGAGTCACTATGAGTTGGAATTGACTCAGTGGCACACAAAAACAAGAAATCATCTATATTTGGGAATATAAAATGCTATGATTCCACTGGAAGCATTTTGCTTTGATTATAAATTCATGAATTCATGGGAGAAAATGAAATAATTGGAAAACGTATAACTAAAGAGACAAAAAAGGAAAGAAACACACACACACACACACACACACAACATGTGGAGGGAAAGAGATATTTGCTTAATGGGAAAAATTAGAACTTTAGATGGGAAGATGTAACTAGAAAGCATTTAGCAAAATAGACCCTGGTAGGCAGTGCATTTCTGCCCTCTGAGCACCTGCTTCTGTCTCAGGAGGGAAGTTTCACAGGTAATTTTTTCCTTCTTCATTGCTGGGGCCAGAGGTGCAAGGAACCTCTTGGAGTCATGACAACCATGGGAAAGAATTTTCCTGAGTTTGGCAAAAATCTTCCAGCCCAAAGCCACCAGATTTCCCGG
Organism: Chrysochloris asiatica; assembly: GCF_000296735.1. Lineage (NCBI taxonomy): Eukaryota > Metazoa > Chordata > Mammalia > Afrosoricida > Chrysochloridae > Chrysochloris > Chrysochloris asiatica. The sequence continues at coordinate 14,129,416 of NW_006408532.1, read as the reverse complement.
AAGAATTTGCTCTTCATGTTGAGTTTGGAACCCTATCTGGAGATTAAACATGCAGAGTTTTTCCCGTGCTACTTAGCCATCGGCATAGCCTGCCCGCCTGGGAATAGGGACCTGCTCATAGCTGTCTGCAGTCACATGTTTGCCACCTACCCACCCTGGAGAGGTGCGGGCTGAGAAGTGAGCGGGCTGGACAAGCAGCCTCTCTTGTCCAGAAAAGGCTGAAACAATTAGTAGCCATTAGAACACAATGCTCTGTCTGGAAATTGAGGGTGATTATTTCTCCTGCATTGTGCGCAGCATCCTTTTGAGATCGTTTGGGGAGAGATTTTGTCAGACTGGAGAATTGTGATTAATAGTGAAGGCCTTGTGGAGCCAGACTGTATGAATGCATTATTCTCAGTTGCATCCCCATCTGTGCAAACAGATCGCTCAGTGTCAGAGCTGCAAGGCCTTCGGAGTGGAATTGGTCCGCCCCATCATTTTAGCTGATGAACAAACAGACCCCCTAGAAGAAGCAGCCCCCAGAAGCAAGTCCACTGGATAATGTTTTCTCTAGCCAGTACAATGCTACCCTGTTAGTCCTTCAATTCTATAGCTATCTATTAATGAGGAATTCATTGTCTGAGAGGGTGTACCTTAATAGCACGTCTTGTGTTTTATTTTTTATCTTTTGACTTGAGACAGTTTGAACCTATGTGTAGCAGCACAGGAAGAACACTTGGGCCATCCTAGAGGCCCATGTTACATCCTGGATGATGTAAATAGTTGACATGTTTGACTGCTAACCAAAAGGTTGAAGGTTCAAGTTCACTCCAAGACTCATCTCAACAATGTCTTGCCAATCTGCTTCTGAAAGATCAGTCATTACTAACCCTATGAAGCATAGCTTTCCCCTGACACACATCGGGTCACCATAAGTCAAATCAACTCAAGGGTAATTATAAAAAAAGAGTACTGGAGGAGATGCCATTTGAGCTGAGGCTGAAAGCATTGATGAGGATGAACCCAGAGAAGAAAGACAGGAAGGGCAGGTCAGAAGCCCAAACAGCGTTGAGTTTTCTACAGTATGGTCCTCTACTGAGAAGCAGTATGGTCTTTGCCTTTAATGTAGTATTCTCATTTCTTTTAAAATTTCAGAGGGCAGTGCATGTTTTGAATGATCCTTTTACTATTTTGTTAAATGGAAAAGTGACCTAAAATGTTTGACTAGAGAAATAGAAAAGTGTGTCCTAATTTGAATTGTTTAAAGATCATTCAGTAGGATCTCAGATGTTCCTGCTCATGATTTCTGCTCTCTTTGAAAGCCACCTGAACCTTTTCGAGCCACAGAATCAGTTTTAGCTTTAGTGTGCTAATGACCATTTTGGCAACCTGAAAAGCAAGATTGAAAACAATGGGCTGCCTAAGATGCTGAATGAAAGCTGCCGTGCTATGACCTCCTGGCCCTCCTTGTTTCTGGTGGCTGCATACTCCAAATCTTGCCATTACACACTGCTTGTACCCCTCCATATAATGCCCTATCTGTGTATGAAGGAACAGGGTGAACCAGTGGACCTAAGAAATTAAGAGGCCTTAGCTGGACAGTAAATAAGGAAGACTGTAGAAGAATTGACACATTTGCGTTATGGTGTTGGAGGAGAATACTGAAAGTGCCACGGGCTGCCAAAAGAACAAACAGATCAGTGTTGGAAGAAGTGCAGCCAGAGTGCTCCTTGGAGGCCAAGATGGCCAAACTTCGTCTCTCATACTTTGGACGTATTGTCAGGAGGGACCAGTTGCTGGAGAAGGATATCATGTTTGGTAAGATGGAAGGTCAGAGAAAAAGAGGAAGACCTCCAACAAGATGGATTGGCAAAGTGCCAGCATCAGTGGGCTCAAGTGTGGCAACATTTGTGAGGTTGACCCAGGATTGGGCAGTGTTTCATTCTGTTGTGCATAGGGTCGATATGAGTCGGTACTGACTCATTGGCCACCTAACAACAACAAGAAATCAAGAGGCAAAGAGTAGGGAACCTGGGATTAGAGCAGAAATTTTTTGTCTTGGGGCCTCACCTCATGTCATTTGGTCTTACCCCATCAGCAGTAAGCAACAAATATTGTTTAAACATTTTCTATGTAGAAAGCTTTGTGTTCAGTGTTTTTGGAGCACTTTTATTTTAGTCTCATGCCATATAACACAGAACTCTACTACATACTTACTTAATGACCATGTTACATTTAGCAAATTGCTGTGCCAAGTCTGAACATCAGTTTCCTCATCTTTCAAATGGGGACACTAGCTTACAGCGAAGTACTGAGAGTCAATGAGAAGTAAGTGGGATTGAATGAGGTGTAAACCACCAACATAACACCTGGCTTTTAATGCTCAGTAAATATTAGCTGTCCAAATCATCATATTGGAGCCCTGGTGTGGCGCTGTGGATTAATATGTTGGACTACAAAATTGGTTTGAACTGTAAGGTCGGCAGTTCAAGTTCACCAGCTGTTCCTTGGAAACTCTATGCAGGGTCACTATTTGTGATTTAAAGGAAGTAAATTCTGATGTCTTTGTTGACACAGTCAATTCCTACTCATAACAACCCTATAGGTCAGAGTTTCTGGGGCTGTTAACTTTATAGGGGCAGAACACGCATAAATTCAAACTCCTGACCTTTTTGTTACCAGTCAGCCTCTTAACCTTTATTCCACCAATGCTTCCTGTGTTTTCCTTAAGCGCCATTGCATTGGTTCTAACTCACAATGATCCTGTGTACAATAGAATGATGCACTGCCCACTCCCGTGCCATTCTTATCATTGTTGTTATGTCTGAGCCCATTGCTCAATGAGGGTTTTTTTTTTGTTTGTTTTTTTACTGATGCTCTACTTTCTAAACATGATGTCCTTCCTTCTGATAAGATGTCCAAAGTATGTGAGGTGAAGTTTCTCTATCATTACTACTAAGGAGCATTCTGGCTGTACTTCTTCCCACACAGATTTGTATCTGTCCCTGGATCAACACCATAACTCAAAGGCATCAATTCTTCTTTGGTCGTCCTTATTCAATGCCCAATTTTCTTTTCTGTTTTTAAAAAACTTTTTATTATGAATCAAAGTGAAAGTTTGCAAAGCAAAACATCAGTTTTACATTCAACAAACCATACACTTGGCTTTACTGCATCATTGTAATCCTCTGCGTGTACCAACAGTTAACAGCATTTACCTTTATTGACTTTATTGTATTCCTCCTGTGTCTCCTGCTTCCTTCATCTTTCCTCTACTAACCTCCTTATTGTAAATTGCCTACCTTGTCACCCATGTTAACATGTGTCTACCTTCTAGCTCATGAATAATTTTTCCTCCCCACTGCTAACCAGAAAACAGTTTTTTAAACTGCTAACTGTAACACAGTTTTTAAAAACTTTTTTTTCCAACATTGGTCTCATAAAATGCTTGAGCTTTTGTGATTATGTAATTTCACTCAGCATAATGTCTTCCTGGTGTGGACTCCTGGTGTGACGCTGTGGGTTAATGCACAGGTCAGTGATTCAAGCTCACCAGCTGCTCCTGGGAAACCCTATCAAGGGTTGCTATGAGTTAGAACTGACTCAGTGGCACCTAACAATAACAACAGCAGTGTCCTCCAGGTTCAACCATGTTATAAGGTGTTTCACAGATTCATCATTATTCTGCAACGTTTTGTAGTGTTTTATTGTAAATATGTACCAGAAGTCTGTTTAACCATTCTTCTGTTGATGGCCAGTTAGACTGTCTCCATCTTCTTGAAGTATCTCTTGTAGACAGCATATTGAAGGATTCTGTTTTCTTATCCATTCTGCTCCTTATTCTCTTGACTGGCACATTTAGTCCATTTATATTCAGTGTAATTATCAATAGATATGATTTGATTGTTGTCATTTTTCTGTGTGTGTGTGTTTTTTTTTTCTGGTGCTACTGGATTCTTTGTTCCACATAATTTTCTATGCTGAGTTCATTTTGCTTGTCGGTTTTCTTTTCATTTCATTTCTGTTCTGTCAATATTTACTAAATCATTCTTTTTTATTTTGATGTGCAGGTGTATAATTTCTCTTTGAGATTACCCTAGAATTTATTAATTTTTTCCCTGCTTAAAACAGTCTGTTTTATATAGAAATCTATTTGACTTTCTTGCCATTTGGAAGGTCTGGGTATATACTATTCCCTCATTTTGCTTTGTAGTTCACTTTGCAGGTTTGTTTCACTTTAAATACTTGTATATCTGGATTGAGTTCTGGATGATGTTGCCATGAATGATAATCTCAGGTTCTTGTCTGCTGTTGTTGGTTCTCAGTCCAAAGAACATCTGCTAGCATTTTTTTATAATGTTGGTCTGGTCATTACACATTCCTTTAATATCTGCTTATCAGAAAATGTCTGAATTTTGCCATCATATTTGAGGGACAGTTTTGTTGGGTGTATGGTTCTTGGTTGGAAATCTTTTTTCTTTCAGAGTTTTGTGTATGTCATTGCATTGCCTTCTTGCCTTCATGGTTTCTGCTGAGAAATCGGAGCTTAGTCTTATTGATTCTCCTTTGTAGGGAACTTTTTGTTTTTTCCCAAGTTGCTCTCAGGATTCTCCTTGTCTTTGATTTTAGGAAGTTTGATTATGATCTGTCTTGATGATTTTCTTTTGGGATCTATCCTGTTTGGGATTTGTTCAACTTCTTGTATGCTTATCTTCTTGTCTTTCATGATGTTAAGGAAGTTTTCTTCCGTGACTCTTTGACAATTTTTTCTGTGCTTGTCTCTTTCTGTTCTGGAATTCTGATCACAGTAAGTTGTTCCTCTTCATGGTGTCCCACATAACTCTAAGGCTTTCTTTGGAGTTTTTCATTCTTTTTTCTAATTGTTCTTCTAGCATACTAGTATCGAGAGATTAATCTTCAATCACACTGATTTGGGCTTCCATTACTTTGCATCTACTCCTTTATCCTTTCAATGTATTTATTGTCCATTTCTGAGATCTTAGTATTAATGTTCTTGATTTCTAATGGCAGATTTTGTATTGTCTTAAAATTTGCATTTATTTTGTCTGTTTGTTCTTGTAGTGTTTTCCTGAATTCTTCTAAAGTTTTTGTTGTATTCTGCTTGCTGTTCTTTATCTTTCTATCAATTCTTTGAAGATAGTTATCATTCTTTTGAATTATTTTCCAGTTAGTTCTATTACCTTTTCTACCTCAGAAACATCTTCTGGCTCTGCATCTTGGTCATTTGTTTGAGCCATTCTCTCTAGTTTCTTCATGTGAGCTAAAATTGTCTGTTGTCTCCAAGGCGTTTGAGGTTGTTAGTATTTGTAAAACAAACAGTGCAGTTGTTGGACCCTGAGGGGATAAATCTGTGGTGGGAGCCTGCAATTCAAGGAGCTCACTAAGTGGTTGTGGAAGGGATGTGGCAGCAGAGTGTCTGACCCTAATGGAGTTCCTGTTAACCTTGGTGCTGTGTTCAGAATACTCAATCTAGAAGTAGTCCGTGGGGCTCCTTGATGGAGCTGGTCTCAGTGTCTGTTAGGACCACAGGGAAGCTGGAGGCAGGGTGACTGGTTAAATGCTAATCTGGTGGTTCTGCAGGTTTTGTAGGTCTGGAGATAAGCCCACCTGAATCCAGGCACCAAAGCGGCATACCAAGGCAGCACAGCCGGCCCCCACCTTACACTGGCATGGCTCCCAACCAAACTCCAGGAGAGCAGGATTTCCTGCTAAGAGTGGATGAGTGTGGGAGGTGGCCACACTTCTGGTCACTAGTGAAGCATGGGGGTAATAGAAGAAATTGCACCTTTCCGCATCAATCTACTCTGCCAGGCTTCCCTCCACCACCAAAGCTGCTCACAAGATAGTCGAGCCACAACTGGCCAGCTGTTCACTAGTCAGTCTCCCTCTCTGACCATCCCTACTAGGCCTCTCCTCCCAGCAAGCACTCCATCCACCTCTCTAACCTTTCTTTTGAAATTCAGGATGCCACAATTTTTATTGATGTCTGTTTTATTTTGTCTTTCCTATCTTTGTTGTAGAGGGCCCATGTAGTATGTATGTCTAACCCGCCATCTTGCCGGAAGTCCTCAATGCCCAATTTTCACATGCTTATCAGGTGATTGAAAATAATGATTTGTGTTAGCTCATCTTAGTCTTCAAAGTGACATCTTTGCTCTTTAAACTTTAAAGATGTATTTTGCTGCAGACTTGCCCAATGCAATGTGTCATTTGATTTGCTGACTGCTGCTTTTATGGGCATTGACTGTGGATCCAAGTAAAATGAAATCCTTGACAACTTTGATTTTTTCTCCATTTATCATGATGTTACTTATTGGTCCAGTTGTGAGGTTTTTTGTTTTCTTTATGTTGAGGTGTAATCCATACTGAAGGCCATAGTCTTTGATCTTCATTAGTAAGTGCTTCATTGCCTCTTCCCTTTCAGTAAGTAAAGCAATGTCATTTGCACATCACAGATTGCTAATGAGTCTTCTCCAATTTTGACGCTGCATTTTTCCTATAGTCCAGCTTCTCAGGTATATATAACCTGTTGTTGTTGAGTTGATTCTGACTCATAGTGACCCTATAATACAGAACTGTTTCATTGGGTTTCCAAGACTGTCATCTATACAGAAGCAGACCGCCACATTTTTCTCTAGAAGAGCAGTCAGGTCTTAGCCACAGCACCACTAGGCCTCAAACTTAACATGCCCCAGGTAGAAATCCTAACTATTTCACTCCTCAAACAGGTTCTTTAGTCATCATTACTATCTGAGTAAATGGCATCACTGTATAACCAGTTGCTCAAGCCAAAGATGTAGAAGACATCCTTGATTTCCTCCCTGTTCTTCCTTAATTGCCAACCAACTGGCAAGTTTGTCTGTTCTGCCTCCAAAATATGTTTTAAAATTTTTAACTTTTTTTACATCTCCAATGCCACTACTCTCATCTAAGGTTCTAGGATCTATTGCATAGATTGTTGTTGTTGTTAAGTTCTGACTCATAGCGACTCTGTATAGGGTTTCCAAGGAGCAGCTGGAAAGCTTGAATTGCTAACCTTGAGGTTCAAACCGACCTTGCCAGTCCAATACATTAACCCACAGCGCCATACCAGGACTGGCCTGGATTTATAACACTGATTGGATTTCTATTTGAGGTTGGTCAATATTTTCTTTTACTGTCAGAAGTTGGAAGAGAAGAGCGCATTGACATTAAATGAAGTTTGTTTAGCAAACACACAAGAAGGGAATGTGACTCACTGCTGGAGAAATCACAAATCTGGTAGAAAAGCTTTTTAAAAATAGAAAGAAAATGGCTGGCATTTATTTACTGCTCACTGTGTGCTCTTTAATCCTCACCACAATCCTTCGAAGTTGGTGTTATCTGCGTTTGGGAGAGGAAGAGCTGGATGCCTGCAGAGGCTGTGTGTTTACCTAGGGTGCCCAGCTGCCTAGTACACACTATTCCCTTTGATGATTCACCGGCTCCACACATTATAACATCAAGATGATTTTTTGGATAATGGGGGCCAGGGGTAGAAGGTAGGTCATGACAACAGCTGCAATCTAAGGCTTTCTATGAAACTCAGGCAATAGTTGGGATGGAAATCCTAGTAATTTTTTTTTTTTTAAACTATGTAATTAGAAATCTCTTTTAAGATGATTTTTTCCCTTTTAAATCCCATTCATTTGCTGGATAATTTTCTTGAGCTAGCTCTAATAGCACCATTTTAGTATAATTATTTGAGATATGGAAGCTTAAGATAGAATTCTTAAGAACAGTGTCTGATTGATGAAGGGTAATTTTATAGTGCAGTGATAGATTTTTTTTTTTTAATCCAAGTTGTCAAAATCATTAATACCTTAGATTTCTATATAGGCTGGTTGTATGTATAGTCATTCATTTGCTCATTCAACAAATATATATCATGGGTCTACACAAGGTTTCTTCTAAGTGAACATGATCGATTCCAGTCTCCTGGATCTTACCTGAAGTAGTCCGGGCAGCAGGATAATGCAGAACATTAGGCAGGGGGCACAAAACCTAAGTCTCCAATCAGAAGCTCCAGTGGTTGAGCTGGTGACATCAGACCAAAATGGAAGTAGCTTCAATGGGAAGAAAAAGGTGGTAGAATAGAAGAAGAGAATGTTGCATAAAAGAGAATAGGATGCATTCATGATATTTCTCCCATTTTACCAGAAAGGAAACATTAATGTAAGCAACATTAATGCAGAGGAAAGAGTAGCAAGCTTGTCTCAATTATGCAAAAATGCCCAGCTTTCGTATTCTGAGTCTTTGGTTGCTATAAACACGGTCAGCTGCTAGCTGAAGGATGACAGGGTTGAGTCCACCAAGAGTGCCTCAGAAGAAAAACTTGATGATGTATTTAAAAAAAAAAAAAAAAATCAGCCTTTGAAAACCCCATGAGTTAGAATCGACCCCACAGCAACTGTTTTTTTTGTCTCAAAGTCTGGAGTTTAGTTTGAGAAGCTGACACATCACCATCTCATTGTCCAGGCTGGTGAGCTACCAGTTCTGATAACAGAAGGGCTATTTGAGCTTTCCTAGAAGCAGGTTGGGAAAGGCAAGATTTCTCTGCTTTGTTTGGACCCCTGCAGTGCCTAAACTGAGAGTTTAGCTATTAAAGAGCCTCCCACTGTGTGTTTATCTTACTTTGTATCTGAGCATTTTAATCAGAAAACAAATTGTGACTCTCCTTGATGCTGTTATGTTAGATACTGTTGGCACTTAAATAAGCATATCTGTTGGCTAAAAATATAGCATCTCCTTTTTCTAGTTTGTAAGTAATGTGTTGCCTTCTACTCCTGGTGACCCCTTGCATAACAGAGTACATGGTCCTGAGAGATCCTGCACCATCTCTAGAATCCATTGCAGATGGTACCATGGTGATCTATAGGGTTGCCATTGACTGATTTTTAGAATTAGGTTCCCCTGACCCTTCTTCCTACTCCATTTTAGTTTAGACACTACTGAAATCTGTTCAGTGTTGTAAACCCAAAACCAACCCAAGAAGCTGGACTATATGAAGAAGATGGTATTAGGATTGGAAGAAGAATCATTAACAACCTGCAATATGCAAAGGATACCACCTTGCTAAAAGTAAAGAGGACTTAAAAGTAAAGAGGACTTAAAATACTTGCTGATGAAGATCAAAGACCACAGCCTTCACTATGGGTTGCATCTCAGTGTAAAGAAAGCAAAAATCCTCACCATTGGACCAAGAAATAACATCATCATAAATGGAGAAAAGATTGAAGTTGTGAAAAACTTCATTATGCTTGAATCCATAATCAATACTCATGGAAGCAGCAGTCAAGAAATCAAAAGCATATTGCATTAGGCAAATCTGCTGCACAAGAGCTCTTCAAAGTGTTCAAGACAAAGATGTCAGTTTGAGGTCTAAGATGCACCTGATCTTAAACCATGATATTTTCAATAGTCTCATGTGTATATGAAAGTTGGACCGTGAATAAGAAAGACTGTAAAAGAATTGATGCATTTGAATTCTGGTGATGAAGAAGAATATCAAAAGTACCATGGACTGCCAGAAGAACAAACACATCTGTTGTATGAGAAGTACAGCCTGAATGCTCCTTATAAGGCAGAATGGTGAGGCTTTGTCTCTTACATTTTGGATGTTGTCAGGAGGAACCAGTCCCTGGAGAAGGACATCATGCTTAGTAGAGTGGAGGGTCAGTGGAAAAGAGGAAGACCCTCAGTGAGATGGATTGTCACAGTGGCCAGCACTGGACTCAAGCATAACAATTGTGAGGCTGGACCAGGACATGGCAGTGTTTAGTTCTGTTGTGCATAGGGTTAGTATGAGTCGGTACTGACTCAGTGGCACCAACTAACAACAACAAATAAGGCTGTAAATCTTTCATCATCGAGCATCATCTTTCTCCCACATTGTGGCTGATGGGTTTGAATTGTTGACCTTGTAGTTACCAGTCCAGTGTTTATCCTACAGCACCAGCAGGACTTCTTGTTAACTGTCATAGTAACGTGCTATCCACCACTAACAGATAGGCTGTGTTGACTGGCAATTCAACCAGGTCTCCCGAATGGAAGGAGGGATTTCAACCTCTGACCCATTAATGCCTTCTTGTAAATGACTTGGTAATCCTTCAAGAAAGAACCTCTGGCCCTTTTTAAGAATTCCACAGAGCAACACACATTTGATCTGTTTGTGAGAAGCTATCATAGTCCCTGAAGACACTTAAAACACTGATCCTCCATCTAGGACTTTTATCAACAACCAGATCATGCTGGACTGTGGTTCTCATTTCATAGCTCACCTTCAGCCTCCCCAAGATGCCTTCACCAAATCTCTGACAGGGAAGCCAAGCCCTTGTCCTGAGCCTCAAACTCGGTGGTTGAGGTGATTTGACTGAGGCCACAGTTGGGAAGTCATAGAGGTGATATTTGAGTTCAGATTCAAGTGCGACATTCTCTGTTTCCAGTTGGCTCTGGCTCATGGTAACTGTATGTAAAACAGAACCGAATGGTAGTTGGTCCTGGGCCATCTTCGTGGCCATTGGGATGTGTGAGTCCGTTGTTGTGGCTACGACAGAAATCCATCTCTTGGAGGGGTTTCCCTTGTTTTTGTTGGCCCTCTGCTTTACCAAAAATGATGTTCTTTTCTAGCGATTGGTTTTTCCTAATGATCAGTCCACAGTAAGCACAAAGTAAGCAAGTTCCTTGCTCCTAAGGGACATTATGGTTGTATTTCTTCTAAGGCTGATTTGTTTACTCCTTTGGCAGCCCATGGATAGAATATTACATATTCTTTGTCAACGCTACAATTCAAATGCATCAACTCTTCTGTCTTCCTTGCTTCTCTCTGGTGGAATGCTGTCAAATCAGTTCTAACTCATAGCGACCCTGTATAGGGTTTCAGAGGCTGAAAATCTATATGGCAGCAGAAAGCCTCATCTTTCTCCTACAGAGTAACTGGTAGAGTTGAACTACTGCCCTGTGGTTAGCAGCCTAGCTCGTAATCCACTATGCTACAGGACTCCTGTGCACACCCTGTTTATTCCCTAGAACACTATCAGTAAGGAATATTCTTACTGCAGAGGCCTTTCTCCACTCATTATACATCTATTGAGTGCCTAGTGTGTGCCTAGACCTGTTCTAAACTGAGCGTGCCTCTGCCTTCGGATTCTAAAACTGAATTTCAGAAGACAAACCATGAGAGTCTTTAAAGAATTGAAGTTCCATGATTTCACCTAGAGGCAGATTTTCCTAAGAAAATAATTAGTCCACTCACAGTGCATAGATGTTTTGAAGGAGTCAATATTTTTTTCCCCTGTCACCCTCAGAGAAGTGTGACAAGCTAAGCTTTCTGGATGCACTACTTTCAATGTCAGGGATATTTTCTCAGTGAGTCTCACTAGCTGATCTTATTTTTACTTACAACAGAAATAATAGTTCTGGTCATGCTAACATATAATCCTGAGGTAAGAAAATTGTGGGGCAGGATGAGAGGAAAATACGTCCTGACACACTTGACTGATAGCATTTATGTGGCCTATTGTGGGCTTGAATTTGATTTATGTCAGATGTACCAGTAAATCACGATGCCCAAAAAGGGTGCCTGGAAATGATGCCATTGGCAGGGTGCATCTGTAGTGTCACTGACTGGGGCCATCTTTGATCTTCGTCACCCACTGCTCAGGAAATGAGTGACAGTGAATTACATAAGATCTCAGAGGTTCATAGAAGCGTGATGGAGATGAATCTAGGTCATAATACCCATCAGGAATCTGGAAAAGCAATTCAGCCATTAAGTTGAAGTGAAACTATCTAGGTCTCAATGAGGCCGTCACTTTAACTGTTGGAGAGTACAGTACCCCGTGGAGGGTGCCAAGGTGGAACTGAGAGGAACGTGTGAGGTTTATGTCATGGGGAACCGAAGCCACTTTAAGTCATCTACTAAATTCCATAGGTTCAATCAATATGTGTCATGTGGAGCACTGTTCAGTGAAGTGAAACCCATTTCATGCTTTTGTTTTCAAAGGAGGCCTGTCAGCAAGTTTCCTAGGGCAAAAAATAAAGGAACTATAGTCACAACTTCGGTCACTGAGAGGCCTGTCCAATCAGATAACGTCAGACCACCACAAGGAGGAATTTAGGGCTTTGCAAGACTAATGGGAGACTACTCGCTGCCAATGGAGTCCTTGTGTGGCGCTGTAGGGTCACACTAGACTGCAAGGCTGGTCTGAACCTTAAGATTAACAGTTCAAATTTACCAACCAATCCTTGGTAACCGTATACAGGGACACCCAACTTGATGGCACTTAATGGCCACCGCCACTTACTGCCAATAGGATTTGACCAACAGGCCCTGAGGGCTGGTCATGCCCATTGGCATATTGATGTTTACCCTTTCAGGCAAGGTTTACCTTTTTTCCCCAATGCCTCTTCTCTAGGTTTGGGGCAGGGTGGCATAAAGGTTTTGTCGGTTGCTCTGAACAATATAAAGGTGATTAGGTCTGAATCTGAGCAATAACAGATATGAATCTGAAGTAAAGGAAACTGTTTGTTTTTCTAGAAGCCTCCACACTGTGCATGCTAGGCTGCTGTTGTTGTTAAGTGTCATCAAGTTGATCCCGACTCATAGGGAACCTGTATAGGGTTTCCTGGGAGCAGCTGGTGAGTTTGAACCACTGACCTTGCAGTTCAAACTGACCTTGCAGTTCGGTGCTTATCCTACAGCACCACACCAGGAGTCCTGGGTAGACTTTGCTAATAGTCAACAGTACTCTTCTACGGAGCCTGGATTTAGGCTGGGAATCCTTGGCAGGGAGCTTCTGGCAGCTGCTATCAACCAGTGGGGTTTGACCTACAAAATCACCACTCCCCGGCCCATCCAGGAATTAGGAATGGTGTCCTCCAGGATGCAGACCTTGAGTTTTCAGCTCTCCACCTATGCTTGCCTGGATCCCCTGCCCAGTAAATATTTGTTGTTAAATTACTACTTGTATTTTGAGAATAACCACAAGGCGGATATGAGGTTTTGTGTGTGTGAAAAAAATCTACATGGGACTACAAATAACCACAGCTGTGGGTTCAAAGTTGACAATACATTTGGAATGATATGAAAACACTCCTTCCTCTAATTGACTTTTGAGAAATGGGATAAAATGAGCAGAAATCAGATTAGTTCAGTTCCCACATTGGCTTTCTTTGTTCCTCTCCTCTCCCTCCTGCCCGCCCCTGCTCCCTTTGCTTTCCCTTTCCTTCATATTTCAGGCACACGGCAGCGTGCATTGATGGAGATACATCCCAAGCTCATTGCCATCTAATTGATTCCATTTCATAGTGACCCGGTAGGACAGATTAGAACTCCTCTCTTTAGGGTTTACAAGATTCAATTGTTATGAAAGCTGACAGTCTCATTTTTCACCCTTGGGCTGACTGGTGGGTTTGAACCGCTGACCTTGAGGTTAACAGCCCAGTGCTTAGTCCATGGCACCACCAGGCCTCCTTAATAATTGACATACTTGGATTTCTTTTTCCAAGCTAGACACAGGATACGTTCTTCTTTTGTGAACGCAGAGAATATAGTATTCTGTGAAAACTAAATAAAAGGAAATTGATAACCAGGTATTTATCACTATTGTGACTGAGATACAAATAAGTTCTAAATAATGTGATAGGATTTCAATTATTATAAAATAAATATCTCAGCCTTTCAGTGGTGTCTTCTCATTTTCTCCCTATTCCTTACATATATTACCTGCTATACCAAAAGGTAAGGAGCTCTGGTAGCATAGTGGTTACGAATTGGGCTGCTAACCTCAGGGTCATCAGTTCGAAACTTCCATGGGAGAAAGATGAGACATTCTGCTCCCATAAAGATTTACAGCCTCGAAACCCTGTACAGGGTCACTATGAGTCAGAACCGACTCACGGCACTTATCAACAACAACAACAATACCAAAAGGTAGAGCCACAATGGTTCAAAAACAAAACACGTTGAGTTTATAGAGTGACAAAAAATGGAAAGCCTGAGAGCTAGTAGATGAAGCCATAAATAGTATATTCAGTGTATTTGCCCACGAAGCAGTATACGAGTGGGTCTGAGAGAACCATGATCCATGTGAGAGGATGCTACAGTGCATTGGTCTAGAAGTTGGATGGCGTGGGTTTGATTCCCATCTCTTTGATGAACTGTATGTCCCGGACCATGCCACTTCGTTTCCCAAAAATCTCAAAATCGTCTGTTGTAAAACTGAGTTACATTCAACTCACTACCATTGAGATGATTCTGCCTCAGAGTGACCCTCGGGAGGGAGGGTTTCCGGCACTTTAAAGCTTTATGGGAGCAGACAGCTTCATGGTTCTTCCACAGAACAGCTGGTGGGTTTGAACTGCTGACCTCGTGATTAGCAGCCCAGTGTTTATATTACAGCACCAACATATATAAAAATAAAATAGAGCCCCTATTTTACTGTCACTGAGGAATTTGAATGATTAAAAAAAGAAATAAATGAAACAGAAAAATGCAGAGATTTCTCCTATAGTTGCAATCCCCATAAAGCACATTGATACATGCTAGCCTGTCATGTTCTGGGAGCACAGTGGTTACAAGCTGGCCTGCAAACCTCAAGGTCAGAAGTTCGAATCTACCAGCCACTCTACAGGAGACAGATGAGACTTTTGCTCCCATAAAGATTTACAGTCTCGGAAACCCTATACAGGGTCACTAAGAGTTGGAATCAACTATACTGCACGCAACCACCACCACCACCACCAGCAGCCCTGGAGATTAAGGAGCTCTGGTGGCACAGTGGGTTAAGCATAGTGCTGCTAACTGCAAAGTCAGTGGTTCCAACCCACCTAAAGCTCTGTGGGAAAAAGATGAGGCTGTCAGCTCCCGTAAAGTTTTACATTCTCAGAAACCCTATGGAGCAGTTCTACTGTGCCCTGCAAAGTTGCAACGAATCGGAATCAACTCAGTGGCAGTGGGTAGCTGCTGATTTGACGTTTAGGTGTCCAATGGGAAGTCTCTTTTCATGATGGCTCTGTCGTGGTCAGGAATCAGCACCATCCTTAGACAAACAAATGCTGCTCCAAGTGCAGCCCAGTGGGACACTGTAAGTTGTCCCTGCTGTAGGTACTGAAGCATGTGAAGTGTCTATGCTAATGTTGTCCCAGGCATGAGGCCATGGGGGACAGACCCTTAATACTGAACTGGGTGTTGGCAAGTAGACTTTTCACTCACATTTCCATAGGAAATATGACTCAGTTATTGCTAGAATCTATTCCCTAACCCCTTCCTGCCCACTGGAAAAGCAACTTGCTATAGCATGGTTTGAAGTCCTGGTATGGCGCTGTGGGTTAATGCACTGGACTGCAAAGTCAGTTTGAACTATAAGGTTTGTGGTTCAAGCTCACCAGCTACTCCTTGGGAACCCTGTATAGGGTCGCTATGAGTCAGAACCGACTCGACAGCACTAAACAACAACAATATAGCATGATTTGGACAGACCAAGTTTTCCTAGTCATGTATTCCATTAATTCATTCATCAAAGATTTACTTAGTGTTTAGTATGGGGTTATAGTAGGTTAAGTGTTGGGCTGTTAACTGCAAGAACAGTGGTTCAAATCCACTAGCTGCTCTTCAGGAGAAAGATGAGGCTGTCTCCTCCTGTACAGATCAGTCTTAGAAACCCCAAACAGCAGTTCGACACTCTCCTGTAGGTTCACGATGAGTCAGAACTGACTTCATGCTAGGTACAGTGATGCATGCAAGAGACAGAGTCTGTATCCTACACACTGTGAAGTGCTAGTAAAATTGCCTTTGTGGAAATGCAGGTTTCCTGTTGTAGCAGACAGACAGAATGTGCTAAAGGGGACTGCAAAGACTATATGCACAAGAGCAGAGAAGGCACCCATGGTAGTCAGGAGAGGGGGTTCCCTGCTCCTCTTCTTCCATAAAATCCATGTGTCCCATGGCCACCCTTCTAAATAATTCATATTCTCAGTTAGAGACTTGATTCCTCAATCATTGTAAAGTATGAATAAAAGTATTTTTAGAAAATGTAGCTTTTGTTTATTTTAAGCATCTACTCATAAACGAAGTAAAAACAATGTGCTTGTCATGGAAATAGAGCTTCAAGACCAGTCTCTTCAACCTTCCCCCTTTCAAGCCACTTCTACACAGAATGAAAAAAGAGACAACAGTGAAGACTCCAAAAAAGACTTGCACAGGGTAGTCATTGAGTTGAGCCCCAAAGATAATTAAAATATGACCCCGGGGCCCCTAGTCTTCTTATATGTACCTGTGCTCTGGAAGAAAAGCACAGTGTGGCCATGCACACCTAGGCTTGGAGTGATAGAGTCAGAGAGGACATGAAAAACTTCAGTGCTTGGATCTCATGTTCTAGTATAAAGAGGTGGGGGTTCTGCTGTGGCAGTGTAGGATGAGCCCTGGATTGTTAACTGCAAGGTCAGTGGTTCAAACCCACCAACTGCTCTTCATAAACCCTATACAGGGTTGCAATGAGTCAGAATCACAGCAACCAAGTGAGAGCTGAGGAGGATGTGGGCTCCTTTTTCTCAAGCTGTGTGGGGCCGTACAAGTGGCTCCCTGGATGCTGTAGCTGGGACATTCTCATTTTGCTTGGTTGATTTAATTCCTCACTGGAGAGGAAGAAAGTGCAATCATTGCTTCCTAATTTGCCTCTAGGCTCCTTTAACAGTTACCTTCAGCACAGCAAATCTGAGATGCTTTATTTTAGATCAGCTAAGAGGCATAGAAAGGAGCTCTAGTAATGTAGTGGTTACGAGTCAGGGGGCTGCTAACCTCAAAGTCAGCAGTTTGAAACTACCAGCCGTTCCGCAAGACAAAGATGAGGCTTTCTGCTCCTGTAAAAATTTACCACCTCAGAAACCCTCACTATGGGGTATAGCACACCACCACCACCACCACCAAGAGGCAAAGAAGAGTCCTCAGTTGTACCAACAGTCAGCATTCTCCGCTGCTAACTGAAAGATTAGTGGTTCAGGTCTACCCAGAGGAAGCACAGAAGTAAGGCCTGGTGATCTACTTCCAAAAAATCAGCTATTATAAACTCTCCGGAACACAATCCTAATCTGACACTCGTGGGGTCACCATCAATCAGAGCTGACTCAGTGGCAACTGGGTGTTGGTTTTTAAGGGACACAGAAAAGTGTGTTTGCATGGTCACTGGGGAGTTTTCAAGCTGAGCCAGTTCTATGATTGTCCAGGTGGCCCCACTCTAGGGGTGCTTTGGTGGAGAAGTCCTGACACCTAGATTCCAACTGTGTGACCTTGGGTAGGTCTCTTAACCTCTCTGGCCCTTACCTTTATCATCTAAAATATTAAGTGCTTAGGTTACATCTGGGTTTCTCAGAGTGCAGCTGTGGTTGTTGTGTGCCATCAAGTTGATTCCAACTCCTGACCACCCTATATGACCGAGTAGAACGATCCCGTAGGGTTTCTCAGGCGGTAACCCTTATGGGAGTATTGATTGACAGACATTCTCTCCGGGTGGATTTGCACAGCTGACCTTTCACTTAGCCACATAGCCCTTATCCATTGTGCCCCCAGGGCCCCTCAGAGTGGGGTTGGCCAGCTGTTGTTAAGAGGTTTATGGATAAGTGTTCTTGATTTGTTTGTTAAGTGTTTTTTATTTGTTTGTTGATGTTAAGTGCGATTGAGTCAATTCTGACCTATAGCAACCCTGTATAGGATTTTCAAGGAGCAGCTGGTGAGTCTGAACCATCGACCTTGCAATCAAATGGCTTTGCAGTGTGGTGCATTAACCCACAGTGCCAAGGGTTACATATTTATTGTTCCGTTAACATTCAATTTTATGTTAAGTGGTACGAGGTTTTTAGAATCATGATATTTCTTTTTTCAAGATAATTGTAACATTTCCCTTGTGTATTTCTTCACTCACAAGCAGACCATGATTCCTTAATTGCCTTGATCCAGTTGTACTCAACTGTAAACTCCCCAGTCTCCTGACTAGAACCTTCTTCCTTTGGAGCCCACCTCGTGATGCTGCTTGAGAAAAGCTGTCCATGTTGTGTGGTGTGTCCTGAAGTGGACCCTTCTTCAAAAATCAGGAAGCCACTTGGGTTTCACAAGACTGTGGGGCTAGTTCAGTACACAGTTCCCCAATCTTCACTTAGTTCCACGCCACCTTCCCAATGTTGCCATAGCTGTGTGTCGTGTCTGCTAATAATGATTTAATATTTTCTTCGGACAGAATCTTACTTGTAGCTCAGAAAACATTATTTGTAAAGGAAAGTGAAAACTCTAGACAAGCTTTAAGAAGTGTTTATTAAATGTTTTTTTT
>NW_006408532.1:14104360-14109653 GCF_000296735.1 Chrysochloris asiatica | reverse complement strand
TTCCAAAACAGATCTGTTTGGTTCTTTTGGCAGCCCATGGCACGTTCAATATTCTCCTCCAACACCATAACTCAAAAGCATCAATTCTTCTATGGTCTTCTTTATTCACTGTCAGCTTTCGCATGCATATGAGGTTATTGAAAATACCATGGCTTGGGTCAGGCGCACCTTAGTCCTCTTTGCTCTTCAACACTTTAAAAAGGTCATCCTAGAAAACCCTATGAAGCAAGTCTACACATGAACTCACAGTGAGTCAGAACTGACTGGTTTGGATTTACTCTGCTACCCAGTGAATAAAGATGTTAGTGAAGAAAACATTTATAGACAAACATGTGTTCCTTTCAAATTGCAGAAAAAGAAAAATTGTTGCTGGGAAGAAAATTACTATATTACAGGTTGAATAAAATGAGGCCATATGATTTTAGAAAAAACAAGTACCGTCTTTAGCTCAGAACTATGCTGGACGCTTTTGAAAATGCAGATCTTTTTGCCCAGGTGGTTCTTATGTAGGGAATGAAACACGTTTTGTTTTGAGGTAAATGCCTTTATGTAAACATTTAAAGATATTTATTGGGGCAGATTTTTGTTTTATTAATGCGTTAGTTATTTGGAGATAAGGAGCCCTGGTGGTGCAGTGGTTAAGCACTCGATTTCTAGCCAAAAGGTTGGCAGTTGGAACACATCAGCTGCTCTGCAGGAAAGCTATGTAGTAGTCTGCTTCGGTAAAACTTTCCAGCCTTGGAAACCCTATGGGGCAGTTCTACTCTGTCCTATAGAGTTGTTGTGAATGGGAATCAACTCCACAGCAACAGGTTTAGTTTGATTTTTGGTTTTATTTGGAGTGATGCTGTAGGATAAGTACTGGACTGCTAACCGCAAGGTTGGTAGTTCAAACCCACCAGCCACTCCTTGGAAACCCTATACAGTGTCACTATACATTAGAATCAACTTAATGACACATACCAACCATAATATATGCACATATGTACACCTATATGGACTCTGGGTGTGGCACTATAGGATCAGCACTGGACTACTAACCACAAGGTCGGTGGTTCAACCCTACCAGCTGCTCCTTGGAAACCCTATACAGGGTTGCTGTGAGTAGGAACCAACTCTATGGCACTTAACAGCAACAACATATATAAGCAAAGCCTTAAGAGGTCCAAAGTCAATTCTACACATTAAATGTTATTATAAAAAAAATAGATTCTTATACTGAGATGTTCCCTGTAAATTATTTATAGTATCTCCCTTCCCCCATGAAAAAGGGGACTATAGTAGAAGGTAGTTAAACAGACTGTAGAACATACATTGTTGTTTTTAGGTGCCATTGAGTCTAATTCAATTCATAGCCACCCCGTGTGACAGACAAGAACTTCCCAATAGAGTTCTGTTGTTTTTAGGTTGTAATCTTTCTTTATAGAAGCAGATTGTCAAGTCTTTCTACTGTGGAGTTACTGGGTAGATTTGAACCACCAACCTTTTCATTAGTACTGAACACTTTATTATTGAAAATTTTTATATAATCATTAAAGCCAAGCTTTTGAAGATTAATGACTTGGCAAAGGCCATTCAAGCAACCAACATACTGAGTACTTACTGTATGTCCAACACTATGTAAGGTGCTTGGATAGAAATTGTGGGTCTGACCTCAAGGACTTTTCAGTCTAGTAGAAGGGAGAGAAATACGAAGGCAAACAAATTCTCAGATGGAGCTATTTCCTTGGGGCTGTGGGACCACTCCAGGAAAAAAAAACAAATAAAAAACAAACCTATAAATGATTGCTATCAAGCCGATTCCTTGACATGACAACCCCACATGTGTCAAAGTAGAGAGAGCTAGCTATGCTCCAAGGCATTTTCTGTGGATGTGATCTTTCAGAAGTGGACCTGTCTTCCATCACTTCTGGGTGGGTTTGAACTGTCAACCTTCTGGTTAGTGGCCAAGGGCTTTACCGTTTGTACCAACCAGGAACTCCAGAGGGACACCTAATCCAGACAAGGGGTCTGAAAAAGCTCAGAAAAGGATGATGCTTGAGCTGGCCAGGCTCAAGTAGTAAGTGGAGGGACTTTCTGGAAAGGGAACAATATACACAAAAGCTGTGGACGCTGAGGAGTGTGGGGGTTTTGAGGAACTGGGGAGAGATCAGAGAGGAGGAAGATTGTAGCAACAGCAGCACCCTCTTTGAACACCCTCATTGTGCCAGGAATTCTGTAGCCATGTTTGTGTTTTGTTTCACCTTATGGTCGTGCCACAAGGAGATGGCAGAGCAGGGTCCTGACCAGAAGGTTGTCTGATGCCAGTGCTCTTAGCTCCACACTGAGATTACAGCAGTCAGTAGAGAGCAGTTCTCCGAGGGCCTCTGTTCTCCATGTGAAGCACTTTGGTTCCCAAGCTGTGGAGGAAGTTAAATCTTGAGCGATATAAAACCTGCTGCCGTCGAGTTGATTCTGACTCCTAACAACCCAATAGGGCAGAGTATAACTGCTCCATTCAGTTACCCAGGCAACAAATCTTTATGCAAGCAGACGGTCTCATCTTTCTCCCATGGAGTGGCTAGTGGGTTTGAACCACTGACCTTTCGGTTAGGACCCTAACACTTAACCCAGTGTGCCACCAGGTGATATAATAGCCCCAAATTGGAAATAGCCTACATTTCCCCACAAGAATTGACTAAGAGAATTGCTTAAAGAAAAGCATTAAGTCCACTCAATGAAATATTGCTCAAGCATTAAAATTATAGTTATTATAGACTTGAAGCCTGAAAGAAATTTTTATGTATGAGTTTCTTGTAATATAAAATATTAAATGCTTTTTGTAGAATTTTTGAAAAATTCTGAAAAATGATAATATGAAGTAATGAATCTTACCTCTAAAAAGAATCACTATTAATATTTTGGTACATTTTGTCTTTCCATCTGTGTGTGTGACTATGTGTGATCATACTTTATATCTTTTATTTATTATTTAACATAGAGTCCCTGGGTGGTGCAAATGGTTAATGTGCTCAGCTGCTAATCAAAAAGTTTGATAGCTCAAGTTTACCCAAGGTGCCTCAGAAGAAAGACCTGGAGATCCACCTCTGAAAACTCAGCCATTGAAAACCTTCTGGAGCACAGTTCTACTCTGACACACATGGAATCAGCGCAACAGCAACTGGTTTTACTTAATATTATACTGAAGGCATTTCTCCATTTATACTGTTAAATAGTTTCAGAAACCATACATTTTAATGCCTGTATAATATTCCATTTTATAGACGAACTATTATTTAAGTGGATAAAAAGACAGGGATATAAAATTATATGGGCTTTACGATCACAACTATATAGAACCAGATTCTGATTGGTGGAATTATAAACCATTTCTCCTTGAATTTTTTCTCATGTGATTATTTCTATAACTTTTCATTCACTCAGTAATGAACAGTTTTCATCATTTTGCAATTTATGAAATTACCAATTAATAATAAAAGTTGTGCTTTTGTTTGTCACCTAATTCCATGTTTACATTTGGAGAAAATGTCCATTTTGAGATCAGAAGAGAGAGAAAGTAGCCTTCCACCATGCCGTCACTGCTCTGGATAAGACAAGTGTGGCCACAGGCCTGTGGGGAATTGAGGGAGAGGCATATTTTTGTGCCTTCAAGCAGAAATCTCAGTGCAATACAAGAAGACCGCCTTAGAGAATCCACTGGCCAAGTCTCACTTGAGAGTCAGAGAATTACTTTGTCAATAGGATAAGTAATAAAAGTCAGAAAGACTTGTTTTTATTAGGCTGATATTGTTCTGGTTGATTTAGTAAAGTATACTATTTTATTTCTCCAGAACAAAGTCGTAAACAAACCAAGAGAGAAAATTGAGATTCTAATCAGAGGCTTTGGCGACCAGTGATTGAGAGAGTGAAGTTTGGTTTGATTTAAAACCTATGCATATACTTTATGGCACCAACAATGTTATGTGGGGAGAGAAATACAATACCTGTGACAGGACCTATCTGTTTTGGGTGAGAAGTGAGGGAAAACAGTACAAGAGTGGCTTTATGACAACATCTCCAAAGTTCTCTGAAGGAGCTACAGAGCTGGTTAGAGAGCAAGTGTTTTTTTTTTTTTTTTCTCTCTTAAGAAAGAAGTTACCTACTCGGCTGTGTTAATTTTCTAGGGTGACTATAACAAATTACCATTAATGGAGTGACTTAAACAAGACATTTATTCTCTCATAGTTTCAAGTAAAGCTGGTAGCAGGGCAGATTCCTCATGGAGGTTCTGAGGGACAATCTCCTCCACGCTGGTGCTTCAAATAAAGCTGTTAGCAGGGCAGATTCCTCCTGGAGGTTCTGAGGGACAATCTCTTCCTCACTGGCACTTCTGGTGCCTCCAGCAACTGTTGGCTTGTGGCTGCATCACTCCAGTCTATGGCTCCACCTACACATGACCTCTTTCCCCTGTGTGTAAAGCTCAGTGTGTCCTCTTCTCTTCTGACCATTGAACAGTGGTCCATCTAATCTAATACAACCTCATTTTAGCCAATTACATCTGCAAAGAGCCTATGTCCAGATAAGATCCCATGTAGACATCAATTTGGGGGAGAGGTAGGACTATTCAATCCTCTAGATCCCCTTTTAGAAAAGCATCCTGTCTTAGTTACCTTGTTGTAATTGTCATTGAGTAGATTCTGACTCATAGAGACCCTGTGTAGGGTGGGTTTGAACTGCTGACCTTGCGGTTAGCCTACAGAGCTACACCAGGAGCCAGGACTCCAGCTAGTCACCTAGCGCAAGTGGGTGGCTTTAAAGCACAGGAATTTCCTTTATTCCAACTTGGTGTGTTGGCCATGTGGCTTCCTTCCTCATGAGGAGTCCCCCACATTCCTTAGTTTCCTGGTCTTCCTTGGCATTCCTTGACTTGTAGAAGACCCTCACCTGGTGTCTGTCTCCCCACTCTCTGTCATTTCTACTCTTTTTATAGCTCAACAACGATTTGGTTTAGGATCCACCCTACTTGGCTCTGAGGTCAATATAGCAAAAACCCAAACTCAAACCCAATCCCATTGCATTGAGTTAGTATAAACTCATAGTGATCCTCTAGGAGTTGAACTGCTCCATTGGGTTTCTGAAACTGCACATCTTTATGGAAACAGATTAGTGCCACAGCTTTCTCCCATGGAGTAGCTAGTGGGTTCAAACCACCTGCCATCTGGTTAGTAGCCCAGTGCTCAACCCACGGCACCACCAGGGCTCCTAACATAACAAAAGAACGGCCTTAGTTTCAAATAGGTTCATATTTACAGAA
>NW_006408532.1:14086459-14103465 GCF_000296735.1 Chrysochloris asiatica | reverse complement strand
CCACTCTAGTCCTCTGTGGCTATGTCACTGACTCTGTGTCCAGGTTCAACACACATTCTTGATGAATACAATGAAATCTATTATATATATCCTATCATATGTGTGGTTACGAATCAGGCTGTGAACTGCAAGGTCAGCAGTTCGAAACTACCAGCTGCTTTGCGGGAGAAAAATGAGGCTTTCTGCTCCCGTAAAGATTTACAGTCTTGGAAACCCTGTACAGGGTCGGTATGAGTCAGAACCGACTCCACGGCACATAACCTCTACCATCATATTCTCTGGAATGGTTTGTCAGTTATAAAACAGGGTCACTGAAAGGGAACTACAAATATCTTCAGGGGTAACTTTGAATATTAGATAAAGGATACATTATCATCTTAAAATACCTCAAAAGTAATCCGGTGTAGCAATGAGTAAAGTTAAGTAAGCTTTACACCATCAGCACGGCCCATGTTTCCAGCAGCATCTCCCAAAAGATCTCTTTCTTCCCTTACACCAGCACTCTGTCAGCTCCAGAATTCCAGAGTGTTGAGGAGCCTGATTGTCCCGTGTCATTTTAAGCCTTACCTTTGTATCATTTCCCCCAACCCAAATACATCTGGCAAACTTTTCTTCACCTTTCAATATCTAAGAAAAACAAAACAAACAATCTCATGGCCATCCAGTCAATTCTGACTCATAGTGGGCCTGTAGTATGGAGGAAAGCTGCTCCCTAGTATTCCTGAGTGTTTGTTACAGGAGTAGGTAGCTTCGTCTTTCTCCTGAGGAGCGATAAGTGTGTTTAAACCACCAACCTTTGGGTTAGCAACCCAATACTTAACTCATTATGCCACCAGAACAAAACAAAAAATAAACATACCCACAGTTATCAAGTAGATCCTGAGTCATAGCGACCCTGTGTAGGGTTTCTGAGACTGTAAATCATTACTGGAGCATACAGCTTCATCTTTGTCCTGTGGAGTGGCTGGTGGGTTTGAACTGCCAACCTTGTGGTTTGCACCCTGATGCTTAACCCGCAGTGTCACCATCCAGAGAAAAAGACATCCTTCTTTCTTGAATGTTTTCCAAGAAAACATTCTTTTTTTAAAAATCTTTTAAGCACCATTATCTTTTAATTCCGTTTTTTCCATGAAGTTTTTGAAGTCCCCTTGTATTTTAAAATATATGTTCTACATATAAACAGAGTCCTGATGTGGCACTGCGGGGTTAATGTGCTTGGACTGCAAGGTCGGTGGTTCAAGCTCACCAGCCACGCCTTGGAAACCCTATATAGGGTCACTATGAATCGGAATCGACTTGGCATTTAACAACAACATAGTAGTGTACATCATAAATTATTTTAACATAGTTAAAAATCTGCATATTTTGTTTTACTTCTATGAGAACATAAGTTTTGTGAAGGTAGGGCTTTTGGCTGCTATCTAGAACTATGCCTGACACACAGTATCAACACAGCAATATTTGTTCACTGTATAAAACTTGTAATTGAAATAGTTTATTATAAAAGATGAAAAGTAAACCTGTTTCTAAGTAACTATTATTGAGAAAGGTATTTAAATTTGTTATTGTATATATGTAGAGAGAGGACTCTAATTTGGAGGTGGGGAGAGAAGTATCATATGTTCCTGCAGCTCTGCCTGTTCTTGCTAATTTATCACAAATTACTCTTTCACTTCTTGCTCTACTTTGGAGGATGGAAGATTAAGGGAAATTGAATCGGAGGTAGATGAAGACTCTCGGGACTTGGAAATAGAAATGCAAATTAAAAAAAAAAAACTACAAACCCATTGGCCAACTCATATTGACCCTATTCTATATGTAGTGACAGAATAGAACTGCCCCATAGGGTTCAAGAAAACATTCTTATGATGTTTTCCTTAGCCCCCTCAGGGGTGATTTTTCTTACATGCCCTGAGATTCCTTGGTCATAGGGCCAATGTACTTGTGATACTGAACCCTCTTTTTTTGTTGGGCATCTCTCCATCCTGAGTTCCTGGAGATCAGGGACAGCATTTGACTCCCATTGGTGTCCTCATAGCCCACCATATAGGAAGCACTCTGTATATTTTAAAGACGAGACTTCTGGTGAATATAGCTAGCGACTTTTCAGAACCAACTTGACAGCACTTAACAACAACGAAGAGCAACAATGAAGAAACATAAGGAGCTTCTTGTAGTAGAGTGGTTAAAGTGTTCTGTTGCTAACCTAGAGGTTGGTGGTTCTAACCCACCGGCCGCTCCTCAGGAGAATGCTGTTGCAGTGTGTTCCCTAAAGACTTGACAGCCTAGAAAACCCTGTGGGATAATTCTACTCTGTCCTATAGGATCGCTGTGAGCCAGAATCGACTTAGTGGCAGTGGGTTTGGTTTGGTGTTAGGTCCCCATGGGTCTAGGTGATGCCTACATGCATTCCTTCTTGCTAGAAGGAGAGACAATGAGTTAAGTGCCTTCTCAAGCTTCTCAGGACCCTGATTAATATTCTCGAGTTCTCTGTCTTAGAATACATTTAAACTTCTCCCTTAATTCTGACCTACCTGGCAGGGGAACAAGAATTTACAGTGTCATTCTCCCACAATAAAGATTGCATGCCTGGCAATGTGATTTAATTATTTCTGGAGCTTGATTCAGGCTATTCTTATCTGCCTAGAAAGAAAAACAAAAGACTCTAGTAAGTGCCTTGGCTACCTTTGAATCAGTTTTATCCTAGAAGAAAGCTAGAGTGGTTTCCCCCCATTTTAAGCCTGGCATTCCCCCCTACCTCAGAGTTTTATTCCACAAGATGAATATTAATTCATGTGGATAATGTTTTCTTTTCCTTCTCATTAGTCAAAATTTCTGATGTTGCCCCAGTCGCCCTTAATGATATGCATAATCGAAACAGAAATGTATTCATGTTTTCAGGGCTTCTCAATCTTAGCACTTAATAGTGCTAAGCATTTTGGGTGGGATGGTGCTATAGGATAATCACTGGACTGCTGGCTCCAAGGTCTAGGGTTCAAACCCATCAGTCCCTCCTCAGAAACCTATACAGAGTCGCTGTGAGTCCTAACCTACTAGTGGCACTCAACAACAAGAGTCCTTTGCTTTGCAGGTTGTCCTGTTCACTGTAGGATGTGTAGCAGCTGCCGTGGTCTCAGTCCTCTAGGTGCCTATAGTACCTCCCACATGCTTGTGACAATCAAAACTGTCTTCAGACACTGCCAAATGGAGCCTGAGGAGCAAAAGTCTGCCCACACTTGCAAACACACATAATAGTATATACATATCACTCCCACTCACATGCAACCATGACAAATTCTTCTTGACTTTCATTTCCTACATGAAATCATCTCTTTCTGAAGGATATTCATAATAAAAAGCAAGGCATAGAGTGGTATGCAGTCTCCTATCTTTGTGCAGAGAAGGAAGCAACATTTAGAATTCACATTTATATGTGTTTGAATGGAGGGAGTCCTGGTTGCTGTTGTTGTTGTTGTTAAGTGATGTCGCATCGGTTCTGACCCATAGCGACCCTGTATAGGGTTTCCAAGGAACAACTGGTAAGGCTGAACCGCCGACCTTGCAATTCAAACGACTTTGCAGTCTGTTGCATTAACCCACAATGCCACACCAGGAAGCATAGTGGATTCTGAGAATGGCTGCTATCCACAAAGTCAGAAGATAGAATCTACCAGTGTCTCTATGGGAGAAAGATTAGATTTTCTCCTCCCATAGATATTTACAGTCTCAGCAACCCTACACAAGGTGGCCATGAGTTGGAACGGACTCAACCGCAGAATAGCGCCACCACCACTGTGCTTGAATAGCATAAAGGTGCTTAGGAAGTATATTGAGTAAACATAAAAAAAAGAAAAAAAAAAAAATCATCCCCCAGTGAGCTGAGAAAGTAGGATAAATGACTAAGAGGGGAATTAAAAAAAAAAAAATTCTCTCTCTTTTTAAAATACTTTTTCAGTTTAGGGGTGTGATATGGTAGGGTGTGTGTGTGTGTGTGTGTGCACACGTCCACAGATGTGTTTTAGGTCACACTGGAAGAAAAATCTTACTATCCATAGAAAGATGACCAAGTTAACGTCCCTTTCCAGGGACAGACCTTCACAGAAGATCAGACTGAAATTCTACAGGATGCCTGTTTCATAGATAAGTGATAGTTAGAGCAAAGGAATAACTCAATATTGTTCTTTCTTGATTCACCCCTTCAGGGTTTGAGATCCCTGGTTTGAACAAGATTTGAAGGACATACCAGACTGTAGAGATTGATCCGTTCTGGAAAGTCCAATTCTTGCATGAGAGATCTGGTATACTTATCTTTTCCTGGTTGCTTACTGCATACCAGATTTTATACTAAACACACAATTATTGTCTTCTGTTCCTTACATTCATTCCAGAGGAGATGATTACAGTTAATATCACAGTTTGACAAGTGAGGAAACAAGACTGTATGTCTCAAGAACTAAATGTTAAGTGGCAGAGCTCTTTTTGTTATTGTATATATAACAAGTGATAGATTATGGAAGCAGCAGTCAGGAAATCAAACGACACATTGCACTGGGTAAAAATGCTGCAAAAGGTCTCGTTAAAGTGTGAAAAATCAAAGATGTCACATTGAAGACTAAACGTGCGCCTAACACAAGCCATGGTTTGTAAAATTGCCTCATGTGCATGGAAAACTGGACAATAGTGTTGATGAAGATACTGTATGGACTGCCATGGTTTGTAAAATTGCCGCATATTCATGGAAAACTGGACAATAGTGTTGATGAAGATACTGTATGGACTGCAGAAAACTGAGTAAATGTGTCTTCGAAGAAATAGAACCAGAATTCTCCTTAGAAGTGAGGATGGTGAGACTTTGTCTCATGTATTTTGGGCACGTTATCAAGAGGGACCAGTCCCTAGCAAATGACATCATGTTTGGAAAAGTAGAGGGTCAGTGAAAAAGAGGAAGACCATCAGTGAGATGGCGTGACACAGTAACTACAACAGTGAGTTCAAACATAGCAAGAATGATGAGGATTGTGCAGGGTTGGGCAATGCTTTGTTGTGTTATACACAGGGTTGCTATGAATCAGAACTGACTTAACAGCTATTACAACAATAAGTATATACAAACATATATATGAGGGCCTTAAAAAAGTTTGTGGGAAAATCCCTATAGCTTTTAATTCCATGGATTCAAAGCTCATATGTGTGGAGTCCTGGTGTGGCTCTGTGGGTTAATGTGCCAGACTGCAAAGCTATTTGAACTGCAAGGTTGGTGGTTCAAGCTCACTAGCTGCTCCTTGGAAACCCTGTACAGGAATGCTATGGGTCGGAATTGACTGGACGACACTCAACAACACAACAGCATACATATATTGCATAAACATTGTATAGATGTTTTATTGCGCTTCAGATTATTGTGCTTTGGAGGTATTACAGTTTTAACAAATTGAAGGTTTGCAGCAACCCTACACTGAGCAAGTCTATCTGCATAGTTTTTTCCAAAAGTATATGCTCACTTCGTGTCTCTGTGTTACATGTTGGTGATTCTCATAATATTTCAAACTTTTTCATAATGCTATACTTGGAGATCTGGTGTGGTGCTATAGGATAAGCACTACACTTCAAGGTCAGTTTGAATCACAAGGTCAGCAGTTCAAACTCACCAGCTGCTCCTTGGAAACCCCATACAGAGTCGCTATGAGTTGGAACCGACTCAACGGCACTTAACAACAACATTGCATACTTAATAGACTACAGTATAGGGTAGATATAACTTTTTTTTAATGTTTTATTGTGAATTATGTGATAGTTTACATGGGAGAACATTAGTTTTACATTCATCCTATCATATATCGTTTCACTGCCATGGTTACAATCCCCTCCATGCATCATCAACCAACCAAAGGGTATACCCTGCAAGCCTGCCCCCTGGTTGTGAGCACACAGCCCCTCTCCCCCTCTGGGTCTAAAGTCCCCAGTCATTCCATCTCTCCACATCATCGTCTCTGCCTCCATCTCTGGCGTCACTGCTTCTCTGGGTAGGGTCCTGCTCTCTGCTCTTCTCCTTTGCTGGTTCCAGGGACCTCCGCTTCTAGACTGAAAAGTCAATCACTTCCTTCCTTTGCTACAGAACGTCTACCTTTTACATTTCCAACCCTCACAATCAGTCCTGATAACAATTATTCACTATTGTATCACAAGAGACCAATCTGCATCTCCTTTCATCAGCCCTGCCTAGACAGATTGGATACTACTCAGTGGAGATTCTACCTTCCTCTGCACCCTCTGGATCTAGACTCCCTCTTGAAAGCTTGTAAGCCAGTCACTTCTTGCCTAAACATAACTTTTAAGTGCACTGGGAAACCAGAAATCCACGACTTACTTTATTGCAATATTATCTCTATTGTGGTGATCTGGAACCGAACCTTCATTGTCTCTGAGATATGACTGTTTATTTATTATTTTTTTCTTAAATGTTTTATTGTGAATTATGTGATAGTTTACATGGGAGAACATTAATTTTATATTCATTCTATTGTATATCATCTCATTGCCATGGTTACAGTCCCCTCCATGCATCATCCACCAACCAAAGGGTATACCCTACAATCCTGCCCCCCATACTCCCCAGGTCTTCAGCACACAGTCACTCTCCCTCTCTGGATCTAAAGTCTTCAGCTGCTCCATCGCTCCACGTCTGAGATATGACTGTTTAAAGCAAAACATTTGTCATTCAACATTTTTTACGTATGTAATTCAAGGACATTCATTATTTTTATCATGTTGTTTTACCCTCACCATCATCAGTTTCCACATTTTTCTGTAACCCTTAACAGAATTTCAGTGTCCCTGGCCCTGCCAACAACCTGAATATGAACTTCTGGCTTCCAGATCTGTGAGTGAATACATTTTTGTTGTTTTAAGCAGCCTGAGGAAAATAGCACAGGATGATTTACCCTCAGGCTAGATAAAGACTGGATCTTTCAAGTTTTGCTTTTCCCTGTTGCTGTTGAAGTGTTATCACAAGGCAGCTCTGATTAGGGCTTTGAGAAATAAGACATTTCACAGACGGCATGTGAGACTTTCTCAGGAAATTCCGATGGCTTTCATGGACATGGTTCCTGTGGCGCCCACCCACACAGTCGGACCACTTTGTGGTGTGTGTGTAGAACGGCACCACCGTGTGCCTGACATTTTTCTCAGTTAGTGTGGTTGCCACACTCATCAGGCAAAAGATGTGAATCTACTTTTTGAGGGGAAGAATTTTCTAGAAGAGAGAGAGTTTGGAAGGGAGAGAGTGTTAGGTGACAGTACCAGAGGCACAGCCAGGGTATGTCAACTCTTCTTGGGATTCTTAACACAGACCCAAGAGTATGGTGGCAGAGCTGTTGACAGTGGTGGGTGAGGACAAGAAGACCAGTTAGGTTGACATGAGAGGATGGTGTTAATGAGGAATGTAGAAACATGAAGATATAGAATTGAACTTAGGACTATGTGTTGGGGGACAGTAGAGGGGTGTGGTAAGAATCTTTTGAGTGTTTGATGGAGCGGTCGTATCCCCCTTTGTGGGTACAGGTTTCTGTGTGGGGAACACCCTATTCTGTCTGGTGGAAGTCTGTTCCTCTTCCAAGGGCAAAATCCGCTATGGGAGTATGAGTCCTTTAGAGATGCTGCGGAAGACAAGCCTGGTTGTCTATCTCCGAAAACGCCATCACTGAAAACCCTCTGGGGCACAGTTCTATTCTGATCCACATGGGGTCTCCGCAAGTCCAAATCGACTCCACAGCCATTGGGGGATAGGAGGTAGGGATAAAAGTCAACTCCAATATTACTGCCTCTGTGTGAAAATGGTTGGTTCCTTCTTTGTGCTGCTGCTTTTTAATAGAACTCAGTAAACACTAGTTGAATGAACAGTAACTTCATACAAGCATCTATCCCCTTTATTATTATTTAAAAATGACCATTATAAAAAAGATAAAAAATACTGGCGTATACACAAGCATTCAGTTTTTAGTGTTTATCCATCATCCATCATTGTGGCATACCTAGTGGGTGCCAGCCATTGTTCCAGCCACTGGGAACACAGGAAGGAACACCAAGGACAAAGTTCCAACTCTCAAAAACCTGACATTCAAGCAGGGTGAGGAAGACGGCAAACAAACAAGTATACAATGTCCGATAAGAAGGCACTTCGTAGACTTGTAAAGCATGGTGGGAGGTTTGTGAGTGACGGTGAGGTGAGGGAGGAAGATGCTATTTGAGCCAGGTTGGTCAGGAGAACCTCTGGACAGAGGCCTGAATGTAGCTGACTTTTAGTGTGAGATGTGAAGCCCTTTTTTAAGAGTCGCCTTAGAGCAGTTGCACGATTCTTCATTTAACCGGCACTTATCAAGATCCCACATGTGCTAGGCTCTGCCCTAAATAGTAGAGAGAGACATTCCAGGTCATGATACATACCTGCAAGGAGCCTGCAGTCACTGGTGTGGAAACCACTAGACAAAAAGGCCAGTTTAGTGCAGTGTGTTAAATGTGAGGGTAGCCACAGTGCAGGGCGGCAGACCCAGGATGAAGGATAAAGATTTTTCTGGTAAGGACCTTGTGGATGACGTTCCTAATATATTGTACAAAGGCATGTATAGTAAACATGCTCTGGGGCTATGTAACCGAGGGTACTACCTCAATGTTAGGGGAGCTAGGGAAGGATCTCTGAGAGAAGGATTCCTAGGCTGCATTCTGAAGTATGAGCAGTAGCTGGTTGGGCAGAGAGATCGGGTGCAGCTCCAGGTAAAGGTCCAGCATAGCGTAGGCACCAGGAGAAAGGAGCTTCGAGAACTGGGGTCTGAGAGAGAGCATGATGAGAGATGACGCTGGAGAGGTCTAATGGACCAGCTATGAAGCTGTGGTCAGGGTTTAGTTATGGTTCTGAGAACCTTGGAAGCCACCAAAGTAGTTGAAACAAAGGAGTGATATAATTAGACTAGATTTGCTGCAGGCTGGGGAGTGGTGGAAGGCAGAAAGGATGGAGGACAGGGACAGTCAGGAGCTATGGGCATTCTGGGTGTGGTGTCATTGAACAGGTGGGAGTGGAGGGCTTGAACAATGGTAGGAGGTAGAACATGAGGACTAGATTCATGATTGGACATGGAGGGAGAAAGATGAACCCTTGGAGACCACCAGGAACATGATGCTGCAGATAACTGGCTAACGGGATTATGAGATGACTCGGGGAGAGTGTGCAGAGAGAGATAACAAAAGAATGCCCCATTGAACGACCTCCTGAGGCCTCTAACCAGATGTGTACTGGAATCTCGGGCCATTGCAAGGCTTCCCATGCCAGCACTGAGCATGGGCACTGAGCACACGCACATGTTTTGGGGGGTTGTAGAAGGAACTCTGGTAGCGTAGTGGTTACAAATCCGGCTGCTAACCTCAAGATTGGCAGATCGAAACTACCAGCAGTTCCATGGGAGAAAGATGAGGTGTTCTGCTCCCGCAAAGATTTACAACCTCAGAAACCCTGTGCAGGGTCACTATGAGTCGGAACCGACATACTGGTACTTAACAACAACAGTGGAGGAAAGACACCCTTGCTGAGAGGAGGGTCCCTGTGAAAGTGCCCTGATAGTTTCTTTCCATTCACCTGCACATTTTAGTTACTTGGGGGCTAGTGTGGGTGAATAATAAACCTCATTTTCTGTGTTTTACTTCAGGATTAGAATATTTTAGAAAGGTTTCTTCTTTTGGCTTTATGCCCATACTATATGAGGATCAACAGAGGAAGATGGGCCTTTTTTTCTTATATGCTTAGCTGCAGCTTCTCACTAAAGTCAGAACAGACAGACAGATAGATGGATAGAGGCCATTGACCCCATGCCCTAGCCACAGTGTGTAACACAGAAGGGAGCATTGTCTGGTCTTGCGTCTTCCTCACAATTGCCAGCGTATTTAGCCCACTGTTGCAGCTATGGTACATTTCATTTCTTCACCAAACATGACATCCTCCTCTAGTGACTGAACCCTCTTGATGATGTGTCCAAAGCAAGTGATGTTCTGTTGTGATCCAGAGGCTAATTTTCTAAAGTAATCACCAGGCCTTTCTTCCTAGTTTTAGTCTGAAAGCTCCACTGAAACCTGTCCACCACGGGTGGCCCTGCTGGTATTTGAAATACCCATACTGTTGCTTCCAAAATCATAGCAGCAAGTCAGCTAATGACGACAAACTGATATTAGCAATGTTGGCATCATGGTAATGATTTAAAAGCGTTATTGAGGATATAAAAGCATTGTTGAGAAAAACAAGTATCACGTGAACCATAGCTGTCAGGGATTGTGAATTGATCATTCTTGGTAGGACTTGACTGTAAATGATGTGATCTTATTCTAATGGCTCATTAAAATACTTGCTTTCTCTCCCTTTCCTATGCTTTCTGAAGCCTTTGCGGATTTCCATCACAATCCTTGAAATGCCAGGCACATGAATATTTAGTCAGCCCTCAGTCCATCTTATCCACCATGACCATGGTGGTTTTGTCACTATTGCTCTCTAACATTTGTGTGTGTTGCCTTTTACTGGACTATAAGTCCTGGTGTGGTGCTGTGGATTAATGCGCTGGATTGTAAGGTCAGTTTGAACCGCAAAGTCAGCGGTTCAGGCTCACCATCCACTCCTTGGAAACCCGACATAGGGTCGCTATGGGTAGGAACTGAGGGCACGTAACAACAAAAGTGCCTTAAAAGCAGGATCTTGATCATTCTAATCCCTGGGACTCTTCCTTCAGCCGCCCATATACATGTGAAAGTTGGGCAGTGAATAAGGAAGACTACAGAAGAATCAATGCATTTGAGTTATGGTGTTGGAGAGGAATATTAAAAGTACCACGGACTCAGAAGAGCAAACAAATCTGTGTTGGAAGAAGTACAGCCAGAATGCTCCTTAGAAGCCAGGATGGCTAGACTTCATCTCTCATACTTTGGATGTCAGGAGGGACCAGTCCCTGAAGAAGTACATCATGCTTGGTAAAGGGGAGGGTCAGTGAAATAAAGGAAGAATCCCAAGGAGATGGATTGACACAGTAGCTGCAGGCTGGTCTAAAGTCTATCAGTTGTGAGGATGGCCCAGGCTGGGTAGGGTTTCATTCTCGTAGGTCCCAATAAGTTGGAACCGACTTGACAGCACCTCTATTTAAACCATGTAAACAGAGTCTTTGTCACAGGGTAGAAATAAAGTATTGCAATAAATAAACAAATGCACCACTATCAAGTCAATTCTGACTCATAGCAACCTTTCCAAGACTGTAAATCTTTATGGAAGTAAGACAACCTGGCTGATGGCTAGAGCTGCCAATCTTGGGTTAGCAACCCAACGCCTTTAGCAAGTTCTGATTATTTCATTGTTAGTAATCTTTCCCCAATTTAAGTATAAGCTCCTTGAAGACAGAAACTTTGTCTCCCACACTTCTTCTTGGCTTCCAAAAGTTCTAATCCTGTGCTGAGTGCACAGATCGTGAGAGCTGCCTGCCCGTTGACTCTGACGAATGGCGGCCCTCTATACAAAAGAAGAAAACATTGGCCACTCATGCATCATTTCACAAAGGATCTCGTTCACTCTCACTGGCCCCGACTTCACCAGACGTGATTGGCCTTTCCTGATAATGTGTTTAAGGCAAGCGAGTTGGACAATGTTCTATCGTAATTAATATGATTTTCATTGGCTAATTTTCAGAAATAGATTGCCAGCCCTTTCTGTTGCGTCACTGAAACCCATCCACCCTGGAAGCCTCTGCTGGTGTTTGAAATACTGGTGGTAGAATTTCTAGTGCCTTAGCAACATGTAAGTCTCCACACTGTGGCAAACTGAAAGGACAGGTGGTGACTGTCCTTTACATTCATTGTTGGTAAGTGAGTCAATTCCGACCCATAGCAACCCTGTATAGGGTTTCTAAGGAGCAGCTGGTGAGCTTGAACCACCGATCTTGCAATTCAAATGGCCTTGCAGTCTGGCGCATTAACCCACAGCGCCACACCAGGACTCCGACTGGTTACGTTGTGGATAGTTATTTATTTATATGTACATAAATAGCCCATGCAGTCAACAAATCAAATGATGTATTGCATTGGGTAAAATGCTGAAAAATAAAAGCAAAGATATCCCTTTGAACACTGAGGTGTTCCGGACCCAAGCCTGGACATTTCCAATAGCCTCACATACCTGTGAAATCTGGACAATGAATAAGGAAGACTGGAGAAGAATTGATGCCTTTGAATTATGGTGTTGGTGAAGAATACTGAACTATACCAAGGACTGTCAGGAGAATGAACCAACTTGCTTTGGAAGAAGTACATCCAGAATACCCCTTAGAAGTAAGAATCACGAGACTTTACCTCATGTAATTTGGACATGTTTCCAGGAGGAATCAATCCCTGGAGAAGGACATCATGCTTATAAGAAAAAAAGAGGAAGCCCTTCAATGAGATGAATTGACAAAATGGCCACAACTATGGTCTCAAACACAACAATTGTGAGGATGGTGTTGGACCCGGCAGTGTTTTGTTCTGTTGTGTATAGAGGGTTATTATGAGTTGAAACCAATTCAGTGGTCCCTAACAAAAACAATAGTGAGAGATTGAAATCATGGGCTTCACTTTTTTTTTTTTTTAATGTTTTATTGTGAATTATGAGATAGTTTACGTGGCAGAACATTAGTTTTACATTCATCCTATCATATATCATTTCATTGTCATGGTTACAATCCCCTCCATGCACCATCAACCAACCAAAGGGTATATATACCCTGCAAGCCTGCCCCTCAGTCATCAGCACTCAGCTCCTCTCCCTCTCTGAGTCTAAAGTCCCCAACTGCTCCATCTCTCCACGTCATCGTCTCTGCCTCCATCTCTGGTGTCACTGCTTCTCTGGGTAGGGTCCCGCTCTTTGCTCTTCTCCCTTGATGGTCCCAAGGGCCTCTGCTCCTAGACTGCAAAGTCAATCACTCTCCTCCTTTTTGCTACAAAATGTCTACCTTTACATTTCCAACCCTCACAATCAGTCCTGATAACAATTATTCACTATTGTATCACAAAAGACCTATCCGCATTTAATTTCATCACGTGAGCTTCACTTTTGTCAGTTGAAGAAGAGCGTAAAGATTCCAAAGACACTCTGTGAGTGAGTGAACTCCTACCCCAGCTGCAGAAGCAATGTCAAGCCCACCTTGCTACCTTGGATATCCACAACCTGTGAAAATAATGGGAAAATTGAGCCTTTTTATTTAGTAAGGTTACAGTGAAGACATACTCTTTGTTTTTAAATACTACTCTGTTATCAGAGCATTAAGCTTTTGAAAGAAAATTGTCATTTATTATTAAATCCATTGAGGTTGTCACTGGGTTTCAAAGGATTGCGGTGGAAATGAAATTTCCCCAGCTCTCCCAGGGTTCTTCAGATTAACTGCATTCGGGGGTGAGTTCCATTGCTCATTTTGAAGCTCATGCTGCTGAAAGTGAGAGGTGGCTACTAGAAGTCAAGAGGAAATGCTTGGAAGGAGCTTCTGGAGAGCAGTGTTTAGGGAGCTGTATTTCATGGGGATGGGGAGTAATGTCACTGGGAATAGAACACCCGCACTTCCGGAAAACAGTCTCTTGCTTTCAGCTGAATGCCACCATACACTATTTATTGAGAATCAACATTGAAGAGAGGCTGTTTTCAAAATGGGTAGCTTGTGTTTCTTGACATTTTATCCCAGTGACTTTTGCATTAACAAAAGCCAATGGGTACCATGGAAATAATCAGGGTTTGGCAACGCTAAAGACCTCCTGTGTTCTCACACACCTTGAAGAAAACTGTCCATCTGATTCTCAGAAACCACCAGCTCCAAAGCAGAGGATCCAGAGAGTTTGATTTCTTTCCAGTGATAGACACAGAAGCATCTACTGAATTTGTTATTTTTGGGTTTGTTGTTTTGTTTTTCTCTATTTAAACCAAGTAATCAGTAATTTGGAGCCCCTGGGTGGTGGAAATAATTACTGAGCTCGTTTGTGAACGAGAAGGTTGGAGGTTCAAGGCCACCTAGAAGTGTCCTGGTGTTCTACTTCAGAAAAATCAGTTATTGAAAACCTTAGGGAGCATTGTTCTACTCTGACCGTGTCATGGGTTTGCCTTGAATCAGAGCAGACTCCACAGTGAGTGAAATCAGTAAACTCCGTAAATGAGGAATGGGTGAGTCAATGTGAATCCCTGAGATAATGAGGTAGAAAGACCTGAAGATGCTAATAACAAGACACCTGTTCTTTTGTAATCATATTAGAAGAGGAGATTTCATGATACTACTAAGGCTTATGAGAGCAGAGGAGAAATTTAATAGCAAACTCTTTGTCATTTCAAAGTCCATTTTGAATGGATAATGAAAGCAGTCATTTTTAACTGAAAAGATTTTATGTATTGCTTCAGTGTATTAAGAAAGGTATAACTCATGATGAAAGAACATATCATTCTGACTTTAAGGATCTTGCAAAATGTAGACTACTGTATATTTATAGATTAAATTAGATTTGAGACTTGTATGTCAATAGGATTTAATTTACAGTTTGACTGGTCCAACCTATGGACCCCACCAAAAGCCAGAGCACAGTTTAGCTGAAGACTTTTAAGTGTAATATGGCCACTTTGGAGTCCTACTGTAGCACTGTGGGATAAGCACTGGACTGCAAGGTCGGTTTGAACCACAAGGTCAGAAGTTCAAACTCACCAGACACTCCTTGGAAACCCTATACAGGGTCGCTATGAGTCAGAACTGATTTGACAGCGCTTAACAACAACAACAAGGCAACTTTAAATTGTGCTCAAGATTTAGAAAATGGTTATTTCCAGAGAAGCAGCTCTGGTAGCGTAGTGGTTACGAATCGGGCTGCGAACTTTAAGGTCAGCAGTTTGAAACTACCAGCTGTTGTGCGGGAGAAAGATGAAGCTTTCTGCTGCCATAAAGATTTACAGCCTCAGAAACCCTATACAGGGTCACTATGAGTAGGAACCAACTCCACGACACATAACCACCACCATGGTAAATTTAACATAACTTACCTTTTGAAATTGTTAGTGAATGTGAATACTTTCTATAGTGTTCAAGCCTGTGAATATTCTTTTACCAGATTGGTTGCTTTTAACTTCATTATTTGCTTTTAATTCAGTGTTTTGAGAGATCATTATATTGTATTTTTAAGCTCAGAATTAAATTTTTCTGTCCACTTGGATAGATCTCATTTGGCAGATCTTTGTGGCAGGCCAAGAACACACAATATGTTGTTTTTATGTAGTACTTAAGTTAATCTTTAAACATTTTGACTAAAGCAGAAATACAAATAGAATCAAAAGCTGGGAATTTTGAGGGTGTCAGTAATATTTACACTATCAGGTATAATTCTCATGTTGTTCTGTTATAAGACTTAAAAAATGGCTTGTAAATTGAATGACAAGTAGTGTCCAACTTACGGCACATTTGAGTTATTATGAAACACACTTATGACCGTCTGGTTTTATTTTGTTAGCATAGCTTATCATTGATAATATGTGATATATACAGTGCTGTGTATAGAATTTGCTGATATTCTCATGCCAACTCCCAAAGATTAATAAAGACAGAATTTATAAAGATACTGATAATAAAAAGCAGTAATAATAAAAACTAAAAAAGCGAGATATTTGATTTACATCAGAACTGACTTATACCAGAGTCTTTGTAACACAGAACTCTGTCTTAAGTCAGGGACTACTGGTAATGGTTCGATTTGAGTTAGCAAACCAATTCCTTTTGAATGTACATGTAAAATAATATCATTAAATCTACCTTGGGAGTCTGAGGTTCTTGGGTGGTGCAAACAGTTTGGTTTTGGTTTTACTAACCTACACGTTGGCAGTTGGAACTTACCCAGTGGCACTGGGGTAGAAAAGTCTGGCAATTTGCTTCTGGAAAGATTATACCCAAGTCAACTCTATTGAGCAGTTCTGAGTCCTGGTGTGGCCCTGTGGGTTAATGCACTGGATAGCAAAGCCGGTTTGAACTGCAAGGTAGGCGGTTCAAGCTCACCAACCACTCCTTGGAAACCCTACACAGGGTCGCTATGGGTCGCTTCTGGAAAGACTGTAGGATAAGCCCTGGACTGCAAGGTTCGTTTGGACTGTAAAGTTGGCAATTCAAATCCACCAACTGCTCCCTGAAACCCTATAAAGCGTCACTATGAGTCAGAACAGACTCAGTAGCTACACAAGAACTACAATACTCTGTAATACTCACTATGAATCAGAATCGATGCGACAGCAACAGGTTTGGAGTGTTTTCCTTTGTTTACTTTGAGAGCACATCAAGTCAATCAAATGGCTTCTCAGGTGGCACTAAAATGTCCCTGATGCAGCGCTGTTCAAAGTGTGCTCCTCAAATCAGACAGTGAACTGTTAGTGGTCTGCAGTGAACTGAGGCACCGGCACCATGGTATAAACCAACCACAGCTCTACACTCTCTGTTCAGCTCATCTTTTTATCACAGCAACTTTCTCAAGAAACAGGTACACTGATTTATTATATTCTAAGGCAAACCTCTTACCCAGCCAGGTATCAGCACTTTTGAGGAGTATCACTTGGTGTGGAACTGAACTGCGAACTACAAGGTCAGCAGTTCAAACCCACAAGCTGCTCCTCAGAAACCTTGTACAGGGTCACTGTGAGTCAGAATCGACTCAATAGCACTTAACAACAACAACCTTAAACATTAGAATGGAGGGCCAGTGAAAAAGAGGAAGATCCCCAACGAGATGGATTGGCACCGTGGCAGCAACAATGGGCTCAAGCATATCAACGATTGTGAGGTTGGCGCAGGACCAGGCAGTGTTTTGTTCTATTGTGCACAGGATCGTTATGAGTCAGAACCGACTCAACAGCACCAAACAACAACAGCACCTTAAACAATGTTCTCTGTCTTTGAAAGGTTTTCTCCAAATCTTGGGAAATTCTGCTCAGACTGTATAAAATAGGA
>NW_006408532.1:14084498-14086359 GCF_000296735.1 Chrysochloris asiatica | reverse complement strand
TGCTGTGGGTTAATGCACCAGACTGCAAAGCTGTTTGAACTGCAAGGTCAGCAGTTCAAGCTCACCAGCTGCTCCTCGGAAACCCTATACAGGGTCGGTATGGGTCGGAATCGACTCGACGGCACTTCACAACAACAACAACAACATATCCCATATATAGTCTATAGTAACATTTTTTGTAACTATTCAGTGTACTTCTTTTTCATAAAATGTATTTTTCTGTTTCTATCTAGTGGCAATTTATGCATAAATTTGATTCCCAGATAGACAGATTCATAAATAATCTTATTGTGTGGTATTTGGTATTTGTAGTTATTGAATGAGTGCTTTCTGAGATACTGTCCAGGCACTTTAGTATCTCTTATCCTGTCAACCCAATTCTATCATCCTCATTTTGGAAATGTGGAAACGGAGGCTTCCTCCAAACCAAACCCACTGCTAGGCAGTTAATTCCATTTCCCAGCAAAGCTCTTGGACAGAGTCCAACTGTACGTTAGTGTTTCCAAGACTGTATTCTTTACCCGAGCAGACAGCCTCATCTTTTTCCCTCAGAGCAGCTGGTGAGCTGAAACAGTAAACTTTGTGGTTAGCAGTCCAGTGCTTATCCTACAAAGCTATTGTGCGTCTCCCTGAGGCTTGCCATAGTTGTTGTTGTTAAGTGCAGTTGAGTCAGTCCTGACTCAGATTGATCTTGTATAGGGTTTCCAAGGAGCAACTGGTGGGTTTGAACCACTGATCTTTGGTTAACATTCCAGTGCTTGTCCTACAGTGTCACACTAGGACTCCCACTGAGGCTTGTTGTTGTTAAGTGCTGCTGAGTTGGTTCTGACTCTTAGCAACTAAGGGTTTCCAAGGAGCATCTGGTGAGTTTGAACCACCGACCTTGTGGTTCAAACCAACCCTGTAGTCCAGTACATTAACCCACAGCACCACACCAGGACACCAGATTTACCCCGTGATGTAGAAATCTGGGGAAATGACCTATAACTGAAGTAGGTAATCTGTCCTCATATTATTGAAGGACATTGGTTTCTATCTATTCTTTTAGCATTATCCAAACCAAACCCATATCTTGACATAATATATGGAAATTGTAGAACACCAAAGATGAAGAGATTATTTTTTAATAACTAAAAAAACAAAACAAAACCACACTGCTGCCGTTGAGTTGATTCCAACTCACAGCAACCCCATATAGGATTTCTGAAACTGTAAATTTGTAAATCTTCATGGGAGCAGACAGTCTCATCTTTCTCCCTCAAAGAGGATGGTGGCTTTGAACCTCTGACCTTGCAGATAGCAGCCCAATCTCTAACCCAAAGAGCCACTGTGTTATTGTTGTTATGTGCCGTGGAATCAGTTCTGACTCACAGCGGCCCTGCATAGGGTTTCCGAAGCTGTAAATCTCTACAGGAGCAGAAAGCCGTTATCTTTCTCCCACAGAACAGCTGGTAGTTTAGAACTGCTGACCTTGCAGTTAGCAGCTGGACTCGTAACCACTGTGCTGCCAGAACCTCCTTAAAGAAACACTGGAGTTCCTTAAAAATAACTGGAGATGGGGGAAATGTGCAGCCAGAGGAAACAATTTAGCTGGCAGCTCTTTTCTTTTTGGTAACAATAAAGATGAAAAGACATCGGAATAACATTTTCAAAGAGCTAAGGAAAAACAATTACTGACTTAGAATTCTATACCCTGCTAAACCATTATTTAAAAGTGACATTGTTAGGTGCCGTTGAGTGGGCTTCGACTCCTAATGATCCTAGGTACAACAGAATGAAACACTGCCCGGTCCTGCACCCACTGAGTCAGTCCATCTTGTGGCATGTCTTCCTCTTTTCACTGATCCTCTACTGTACCAAG
>NW_006408532.1:14075219-14084299 GCF_000296735.1 Chrysochloris asiatica | reverse complement strand
TTTCCAACGCTGTAAATCTTTACAGGAGCAGAAAGCCTCATCTTTCTCCCACAGAACAGCTGGTAGTTTCGAACTGCTGACTCTGAGGTTAGCAGCCTATTCGTAACCACTACGCTACCAGAGGTTAGTGATTTGTTTTTCCATCTTTTTAATGAATGATTTTAGAATCTGGATTGGGATTGCATAATATCTGTAGATCACTTTGGCTATGTTGACATTTTCACAATGTTCAGTCTTTCTATTCAGGAGCTTGGTATATTCTTCCATTTTTATAGGTATACTTTGTTTTGGTTTTTTTTTTTTTTTTTAGTGGTGTTTTGTAGTTTTATTTGTATATGTCTTTTGTTTCTCTGGTTAGATTTATTACTAAGTATTTCATCTTTTGTGGCTATCATAAATGGTATTGTTTTCCTGATTTCCTTTTCAGAGCTTTCTTTATTAGTGTAAAGGAATCTGACTGATTTTTGTGTGCCGATCTTGCACCCTGCCACTTTGCTGAATTTTTCAATGAGTTCCAGTAATTTTCTTGCTGAGTCTGGGATCTTCTATGTATAGGATCATATCATCTATACAGAGAGTTTTACTTCTTTGTTGATTTGGATGCCTTTAATTTCCCTATGTTGCCTTATAGCTCTGGCTAAGATTTCCAACACAATTTTAAACAGCAGTGGTAATAAAGGGCATCCTTGTCTGGCTCCCGTTTGCAAGGGGAATGCTTTCAGTTTCTCTCCATTGAGAGTAATGATGGCTGTAGGTTTTGTACATATTCCCTAAATTATGTTAAGGATTTTCCCTTATATTCCTAATTTGTTCACTATTTTTATCAGAAAGCATATTGTATTTTGTCAGATGCTTTTTCTGTAGCAATCAATATGGTCATGTGGTTCTTTTCCTTTTTTATATATAGTGGTTTATGTTGTTTTTCTAATATCGAACCATCCTTGTATATCTACTGTGACTCTATTTCTTAGTCATGATGTGTTATTTGTTTAATATGTTGTTGAATTCTATTAGCTAGAATTTTGTTGAGAATTTTTGCATTTATGTTCATGAGGGATATTGGTCTATATAATTTTACATTTTAGGTATGTCTTTGCCTGGTTTGGGTATCGGGGTTATGCTCACTTCATAAAATGAATTCAGGCATTTTCTATCCTTATATAAGTTCTGTACTAGTTTTATTAAAATT
This sequence comes from Chrysochloris asiatica, assembly GCF_000296735.1. Lineage (NCBI taxonomy): Eukaryota > Metazoa > Chordata > Mammalia > Afrosoricida > Chrysochloridae > Chrysochloris > Chrysochloris asiatica. The sequence continues at coordinate 14,083,110 of NW_006408532.1, read as the reverse complement.
GATGTCAGCTCTTCACTGACAGTCCTGGTGTAGTGATATGGGTTAATGCACCTGGACTGCAAAGTCAATTTGAACTGCAAGGTCAATAGTTAAAGCTTACCAACAGCTCCTAGGAAACCCTACAGAGGGTTGCTATAGGTCGGAACCAACTCAATGGCACTTAACAATAACAACAACAACAACTTCACTATATGTAAGATAGAATTCACTAGTAAAGTCATCTGGGCTTGGAATTTTTTTTTTTAATGACCTGATCAATTTCTTCTTTTGTTGTAGGTATATTCAAGCTTTCTACTTCAGTGTGTTTGTTTAGGTAGGTAATATGTTTCTGGAAAACTGTCCATTTCCTCTAGATTTAAAAATTTGTTGGAGTACAACTCTTCGTAACATTCTGTTATTATCCTTCAGTTCTGTTTTGATGTCATGCACATCATTTCTTATATTATTTGCATCTTCTCCTTTTCTTTTGTTACATTTGCCAGTGGTTTATTTATTAATCCTTTCAAAGAACCAACTTCTTGTCTTGTTGATTCTTTCTATTGCTTTTCTATTTTGTTTGTTTCTCCTCTAATCCAACTGGGCCTCAAGGTTGGTTTGAACCGCAAGGGCGGCAGTTCAAACCCACCAGCCGCTCCTTGGAAACCCTAGATGGATTCTATGAGTCGGAACTGACTTGAGAGCATTAACAACAACAACAACAATCTTTATTATTTCTTTTCTTCTGGTGACAGTAGACATACTTCATTGCTCTTTTTTTCTACTTGTTGGAAGAAAAGATGTTGATTTTGGCTCTTTCTTCTTTTTAGATATATGCATTTATTGCTATAAATTACCCTCTGAGGACTGCTTTTGCTATGTCCCAAAGGTTTTGGTATGCTGTATTTCAGTCTCGTTTGATTCAAGGAATTTTTTTTTTTCATTTGTTCTGTTACCCAGTATCTGTTAGTAGGATGCTATTCAATTTCCATGCATTTTATTTTTTATCTTGATCTTCCTGCTGTTGATTTCTAATTTTATAGCATTGTGATCTGAGAATAAGCTTTTCGATGTTTACAAATCTATTATTGAGGCTTGCTCTGTGACCTAATATATGGTGTATTCTGGAGAATGTTTCATGTGCACTGGAAAAGAATGTGTACTGTACTGTTGTTGGGTTTAAGCACTCTTTTTAAGTCTATGAAGTCAAGTTGGTTGATTGTGTTGTTTAGTATTATATATGTATGAGGTTCTTTCTAGTTGTCCTGTCCTTCACTGAAAGTGGTATATTAAAATCTCCCACTATTATTGTGGAGTTTACTATTTCTTTTTTCAATTCTATTAGAGTTTGATTTATGTAGTTTGAGACCCTTTCATTGGGAACATAGATATTTATTATGATTATGTCCTTTTGTTCAAGTGGCCCTTTAATTATGCCCTTCTTCGTCTCTTATTCTGGTTTTTACCTCAAAATCTATTTTATAAAAAATTAATATTGCCACTCCTGCTCATTTTTTGTTGCTATTAGCTTGATATATATTTTTCCATTCTTTGATTTTAATATATGTTTGTTTATGTGTGTAGGGTGTGTTTCTTGTAGACAGTGTATTGAAGGATCCTGTTTTCTCAATTTTCTGCTACTCTGTTTCTTGCCTGGTACATCGAACCATTGACATTCACTGTCATTATCAATGGTATGAATTGACTGCAGTCATTTTGCTGTGTGTATTTTTTGTGATGCTGATAATTTCTTTGTTGCACATAATTTCTGTGCTGGATTCATTTTGTTTGTGTGTTTTCTTGTCATCTTCCTCACTGAAATGCTGTTGCATTAATGTTTACTAAAGTGTGGTTTTCCTCTTTTTTGTTTTGATGTAAAGTTTTATTAATTTTCTTTGAGGTTGCCCTATAATTTATTCATTTCTTCCCCAGTTTAAAACAGTCTGTTTTATCTTGAAATCTAATTTTTGCTTTGTAGTTGTCTTCATTATAAATTGGTATCTCTGTTTCCCTATTTTCTGTCTTGTAGGTTTATTTTACTTTGGATACTTCTCTATCTGGATTGAGTTCTAAATGGTGTTGCCATGTATGTCAGTCTCAGATTGTAGTCTGCTGTTACTGGTTTTCAATCCAAAGAACACCTGTTAGAATTCTTTTTGTATAGTTGGTCTGGTTATTACAAATTTCTTTGATTTCTGTTCATCTGGAAGTCCTAATTTCACCTTCATATTTGAGGGACACTTTGCCTGCGAATATGATTCTTGGTTGGCAGTTTTTTTTCTCTCAGAGCTTTGTATATATCTTCCCATCTCCTTCTTGCCTGCATGGTTTCTGCTGAGAAATCAGAACTTACTGTTTCCCCTTTGTAGATAACCTTTCGTTTCTTCCCAAACTGAGCTCAGGATTCTTCCCTAGTCTTTGGTTCTGTAGAGTTTGATTATGATATATCTTGGTGATTATCTTATTGAAGTTTTATTTTTTAGTCTTTCATGAGGTTAAGGAAGTTTTCTTTCAACAATTCTTTGGAAATTTTTTCTGTGTTTTTCTTTTTTCTTTTCTTTTCTTTCTTCCTGTTCTGGAATTCTGATCACCTACAAGATTCCTCTTCATGGGGCCCCACATAAATAATACACTTTCTTAAGTTGTTTTTTCCTTTTGTCTGATTATTTTAGCATACTAGTATGGAGAGATTTATCTTCAAGCTCACTAATTCAGGCTTCCATTGATTCAAATATACTCCTTTGCCCTTTCTATGGACTATCTAGTTCTAAAATTTTAGCATTAATCTTCTGGATTTCAATTTGCAGGTTTTATATTGTATACCAAATTTCACCTATTTTGTTCAGTGTGTTCCTGAATTCTTCCAAAGTTTTTTCTATGCTTGTTTTCCTTGATCTTTCTCTCAATCTGCTGAAGGCATTCAAATATCATTCTTTTAAATTCTTTTCAGGTAATTCCAATATCTTTTCTTCCTCAAAAATGTTTTCTGATTGCATCTTGGTCACATATTTGAGCCACCTGTCTTGTTTCTTCATGTGAGCTGAAATTGTCTGTTGCCTTTGAGACATTGTGGTGTCATTGTATTTGTATTTAATTTATCATTGTATGTTGATGTGTTCTTAGGCACTCACCAACTGCCTCCTGCTGGGTGTGACTATAGAATGGAAGTGTGTACACAACTCTTCATTTGCCATTCATGCAGCTCAGTTTAGGGTGCATTTCACTGGTGTTGACTGTTGTCTATTGTTGATCAGATGGTATTAGAGCTGGTATTGCCCAGTGGACAGTACTGCAAAGGGTAAAGTGTGGCTTGACTATATGGGTACCATCAGGTGGGGCAAAAAGAACACACACACACACACACAAGAGGAAGAAAGAAAAAGAAACAAGCAAACAACAGTGAAAAAAGAAAATAATAAAAGAAGAAAACAGGCTCCGATGACCTAAAAAGACAGAAGAGGGAAAGGAAAATAAAACCACAGAAGATAAAAATAAGAAGAAAACTAAAATCAAGAACATGCACTAAACACAATTGTTGTTGTTAAGTGCCGTCAAGTTGGTTCTGATTCATAGTGATCCTGTGTAGGGTTTCCAATGAACAACTGGTGAGTTTGAACTACTTACCTTGTGATTCAAAGCGACCTTGCAGTCCAGTGCTTTATCCCACAGTGCCACACCAAGACTCCAAACACAATTGTTGTTGTTGTTAAGTGCCATCGAGTCAGTTCCGACCCATAGTGACCCGGTATTGGGTTTCTGTGGAGCGACTGGTGAGCTTGAACCACCGACCTTGCAGTTCAAACAGCTTTGCAGTCTGGTGCATTAACCCACAATGCCACACCAGGACTCCAAACACAATTAGGGGGAGGGAATAAGAAAAAAGAAAGAGACCAGAAAAAAGAAAAAAAGAGAGAAAAAGAAAGAAAGAAAGAAAAAGAAGAGGGACAAAGAGAATTAGAAGAAAAAATGAAAGTAGAGATAGAAAGGATAAAAAACAAAGGAAGGGAAAGAGAAGGAGAAGAAAGAATAAACAAACAAAAACAATGAATGGAAAAATCAAGGGCAATGATGGACCCAGAGAGAACACTCTAGAGGCTTTTGTCAGCCAAGGGACTCATGTGGTGGGTAAGCGAGCGATGAGAAGGTGGTGCTCCTGGCCCTAGGTGGCATTCCTATAGGCCAAAGTACTGTCTATATTTAGGCACCTAATCTGTAAGTAGTTCGTGCAGGCTCCAAAGCAACTGGGATCATGGTCTTTCAAGGGAATCCAGGAACAGGGAGGCAGGCTGGCGACAAGTTCTCACGAGTCCAGGACTGACTGGGACTGACTCTTTTTGTCTGGAGCAGGGCTTAACTGAATCCAGGTGCTGGGGGTGGTACCGATAGCATCCAACTCACAGTGATGCAACGTACCACTGGTTGGCTCACAACTGCACAGCTCTGACCTCTCAAAAAGCAGAAGGCAGATGAGGCTGGTGTTTGACCATGCCTCTGCTTACCAGTGGAGTGTGGGGAACAAGAAAGGATCACATCTTTCTTGCTGCAAGTCACTTGTGTGCATCTGGCTGCCAAACCACTGTCTGCTGCCAAACTCAGTTGCGAAAGTTCAAGATGGCTGCACCATGTCTATCCAGCCAACACAATTCACTTGTCCATCTCCTTTTTCATCATACCTGTTCATCATAGTCTCCTAGTAAGCATTCAATCCACTTCTCTAACCTTTCTTCTGAAGCTCATGATTCCAGGATTATCATCTGCATCTGTTTCATCTGGTCTTCCAGGTCTTTGTTGTAGAGGGTCTGTGTAGCATGTCTGCCATCTTACCAGAAGTCTCTTTTCTTTTTATCACATAAAGGCTTAAATAAATATCTTTGTATATAAGCTTTCAGATTATTTCATGTAACAGAATTTGGGTGCTAAATCACCAGATCAATGGTGGTGGCTGTCAAGTGACATGGAGTCGATTTTGACTCATCGTGACCTTATGTGACAAGAGTAGAATGGTCTCACAAGGTTTCCTGGCCTGTAATCTTCATGGGAGTAGATCATCATATCTTTCTCCCACAGAGTCACTGGTTGAGTTCAAATCAACAGCCTTTCAGTTAATGGCTAAGTGCTTAACCATTGTGCCACCACGTCTCCTTAGATCAATGATTAGAGCATCTCAATATTATTGCATCTCCTAACGAAAGTGTTTGCTAAATTTTGTACCAATTGTACTTCCAAGTATAAAAATATGAGGCGGCTTCAAAAAGTCCATGGAAAGATGGAACTAAAAGATAATAGAAAATGTCATTGAACTTTTTGAAGCTCCTTTGGATAGAAAAAAGGTTCCTGTCTCTCTGTACTCTCCATTACATTGAGATGGTCCATTTTGTAACTGTTGCCAGTGATAGGGCAAATTACTGCATAAGTGTATGATATACTATTTTCAAGCACTAAATTCATATTTTAAGATTCAGATAACATGGAAGAGATACATATGGAAAAGTCAGGTGATATTTTTGATCATCCCAGCCCCCACAGATCACATAGTCAAATAGGCTGTGAGGGTGTGGTAACCAGCATTACCTGTTCACAATGGTAATTGGTGATCGATCCATTCCTTTCGTTGCCACCTCATACAGTCTAAGTCTAAGGAAGGTTTAAAATCTGGATGAAATGATCCCAGAATAATTTTCCTCCCAGTTCTTGGAAAATGGTTGCAGATATCATTCAAACTTGTTTCTGTTGTTAAATCATCCACTACTGTTATAAAGAAACCAGGGTTGTCTCTAAGCAAAATGACTATCTGATGTTGAGATATCTTTATCTACAGTCTTTCACTTAAATTCTAAATACATAAATTAACGGAACGTTGTTTTCTCAGGATATATGCAAGACACTGGAATCGTTATCTTAGCTTACCCTTTGCCCTATCATCTGTTTATGTCTGTGCTGAATTCTTAAGAAACTGTCTTGTGAAAAGAGCTGATCTCTCTGCAGGTGCCCTCACTACTGAATCAAAAGAAAGAAAAAATTCACATCACCTAGCTTCGGAATCTGAGGACATTCACTGGTTGTTTGTCTGTTTTAACCTTAAAAATATCTGCTGTTCTTTGCTATTTTTAATGTGTTTTCCTTATTTGAGAGGCAGTAGCAAAATCTCACAATCAAAATAATTTTATTTTTAAGGTAGGAAAATAAGAAATGATGAAATGTTTTGACGGATGCAGCATTGAAGCACTGATGAGAGCTGTTTGTTTTGGTTTGTTTTTTTTTCTACATGTAAAATACCAGATAAGTCTTTGAGAATATTTAAGTCTTTGAGAATTTAACATGCTGGATGCTGGCAGAAGCTTTTGGGGTCAGTGTGTGTGCTGGTTCCTTTCTTGTGAGGTTTTAGAGATTTTGATTCACCACCACTAAATACAGGAACTAATCCCGAAAGAGCCAGTTGTACTGATACCTAATCTTGTCACATGTGGAATTTGCCATGAATTGAAATCAACTCAATGACAAGCAGCAAGGCTGGTACTTTGAACCCACGCAGAGTTACCTGAGAAGAAAGTCCTCACAATCTACTTCCTAAAAATCAGCCACTGAAAACTGTATGAATCTCAGAACTTTCCTGGCATATATAGGGTCACCTTGTCTTAGCATGGGTTCAGTGGCAATGGCCTTTTGTTTTCTTTTTGACTAATTTTATAGAGACGTCCTCATGTAAAGAGGATGGATGGGTTTTGGAATATGACACACAGGGATCAAGATCTGGCTCCACTAGATATTAACTGAATGTTCTGAACCTATGTAATGACTCTGAGTCCATTTCTCCACCTGTAATATGGGAATAACAACACTCACTTAGCGGATTGTGAGGCTTAACGATCATATATGTAATATATAAGATTCAGCATGTATTTATTATGCAAATAGTTCCTAAAGCAATATTTCAAACCTTTTCATTATGATATTGCATGGTAGGAGTCCTAGTATGGTGCTGTAGGATAAGCACTGGACTGCTTCCTGCAAGGTTGGCAGTTCAAACACACCAGCTGCTCTTCAGAAACCCTATACAGTAGCAAAAATCTCACAATCAAAATAATGTTATTTTGACTGTGAGTCAGAACTGACTCAACAGCACTTAACAATTATACTTCCTTAGTATTTTTCTTCAAATTGTATGCAGTAATTGCTTGAGAAAGTTGTTTTTTGAATGACTTTATAGATCACTCAAATTGTGTTAAATTTTTACTCAAGGATAAAGAATTTTCCAGTTGGTACACATCAACTTTCCTGCTGCCCTTGTATGCACAGGTGAGGTGGCTTAGGGAGTCTGCTGTTTTTCTGAGACCTGGAAATGGAGTTCTTTTTGTCTGAAAACCAACTAGCCTATATAGGATTCAGTCCACACTGTTGTATTCATTAGCACCATACTGAACCAAATATTTTAATTGGATACTTAATCATTCTGATCCAGACACTTCATAAAGTGTGAAAAAGATATATTCTATTTCTGCCAGAAACTTGTAATGTAAAGTATCCAGAATAATCTGTAAGAAGTATTTGTGTTCATCACTTCGAATTCTCAGTTCATTTTTATGTGCATCCAGCCCATCTTCTTACACCCCATGAGAATCTGTAAAAAAACAGTGTCCAACTGGAAACAGCCCAAATGCCTACCAAGAAGGGACTGGATGAACAATTTATGATGTAATCATTCAGTGAAATATTACTCAGCAATAAAAAAAAAAAATTGTTGTTGTTGTTGTTAGGTGCCATCAAGTCAGTACCGACTCATAATGACTGTATGCTCAGCAGAACAAAACACTGCCCAATCCTGGGCCAACCTCACTACTATTGCCATGCTTGAGTCTATCGATGCTGCCACGTGGCCAATCCATCTCGTTGGAGGTCTTCCTCTTTTTCTTTCTTT
>NW_006408532.1:14066707-14075119 GCF_000296735.1 Chrysochloris asiatica | reverse complement strand
ATACGATAGGATGAATGTAAAACTAATGTTCTCCCATGTAAACTATCACATAATTCACAATAAAACATTAAAAATAATGTATATACCATGGCTGGGATCAAAGCAACATTTTTGCTTTAAGAGTAATAATGACAGGGAATCCACAGTAATAGAAAAGAACAAACTACTGATAAAACAGTAACATAGTTGTATCTAATAAACGTTATGCCAAGTGAAAGAAACTAGACACAAAATAATACCCACTATGCTTTCATTTATATAAAATTCAAGAAATTGGCTGAATTAGCCAATAGTGATAGATCTCTGAATGGTTGGGGTGAGTATTGGTAGAGAGAGCGCATCAGAGCTCTCTAAGGTGATGGAAACGTTAGAAATCTTGATCTAAATGTTAATTGCCTGGATGCATACATATATTGGGGTCCTGGTGTAGCATTGCAGAATGACACTTAACTGCTAACAGTAACTTCAGTGGTTCAAACCCACCAGCTGCTCCTTGGAAACCCTATACAGGGTCACTGTGAGTCAGAACTGATGCGACAGCTCTTAGCAACAACATACACATAATGGAGTCCTGGTCTGACACTGTAGGATAAACAAAGAATTGCTCACCAAAAGGTCAGCAGTTCAAACCCACCAGCCACTCCTTGGAAACCCTCTAATGGGTCGCTATGAGTAGGAACCAACTCAACGGCACTCAACAACTAAAATAATATAAACAGAATCTCTCTTAAATTTATTATTTATAAATCCTCACTAAAGAACTTCCTGGAAATGTCTTTCAGTAAAAATGAAGTAGAACACAGAGGATAAGAGTGTATTGAAATAAGGAACAGTGAGAAAAGAAAATGGTAAATAATGTACAAGTAAATTGACGGGAAAATAAGAAGTTATTCAATCTAATAGTAAGTAGGGAAAGAGAAAAACAAGCACAGAAAAAACATGGTAAGTCTTAAAAAATGGCAGAAATGGTCCAATTATATTAGTAACTTAATCACACATACAACTTTGGGCAACTGTTAGAAGACAAGGATGCTCCCATTGGACCCAGAAGTTCTTTAGGAGAGTTTATAAAATCTTGCTCTGAAGATGCTGAAGAATGGATCAAAAACTCTTCTTCCTGGATTCTGTTAAGACTTAATTGAGACATTCAACAAATTTAATAAGCACCTACACTTTATCTTGGCTAAAGGAACTAAGTGACTTGAACATAGATTCTCTTTGCAAAGTTGGGTGTACTAAAGATTTCTCAGGAAACTTATATGACTTAACTTGGACATCTAACTATCTGACCTCCTTTTTCCATAATTCATGAATATTCTAGATTTGGTATGTATCCTCCTAATTAGCTGATCAATAGCTTTCTGAATCCCATATAAGTGATTCATGCTGGCCTCTCATTTTGTTAGATGTTAGTGTCTTTTCCGTATCATTTGCTGACCTAGAAAATCTCCCGGCAGTTCCCTTTTTAGGTTGATGAAAAGCAGTGATCCCTAAAGCGATCCCTGCTGTCTCCCACAGGTAACCTCCTTCAAGCTCCAAATGATTCAATTTATTACTGTGAATCCCTGTCCTTGAAAACATTTTAGCTGAATGTTTGCTAATTTCCTTCTCCCTGTTCTGCCTTTGCACACTGAATATAAGCCTGTCTTCTGAAATCTTCCTAAACTTGCCTCGGTTAAGGCACTGATCACCAAATTATGTATCACCAGTGTGGTTTTCATTGACACAAAACTATCTGTCACTGTGATTTTTACAGTATAATTAAAGAACTATAGCACTTATTGTGGATGGACATTTCCCATCTCTAAGAAATGCATTTATGTTGTTGCTATTTTTAAGTGCTGTCGAATCAATTCCAACTCATAGTGACCCTGTATAGGGTTTCTGAGGAGCAGTTGGTGGGTTTGAACTGCCGAAGTCCAATGCTGAACCTACAGCGTCACACCAGGAGTCCAAGGAATGCATTGTTATTGTTGTTAAGTGCCGTCAAGTCACTCATAGTGACCCTGTATAGGGTTTCTGAGGAGCAGCTGGTGGATTTGAACCATGGACCTTGTGATTCACAGTCCAGTGCTGATCCTACAGCACCACACCAAGAGTCCAAGGAAACGTGAAGACTGAAAGTCTGTGGGCACAGGAAGTACGGCCTGGTACTTCTATACAAAGAGCCAATAATGGCTTCCACTGTGGAAAGCATGGGACCATGCATAACTCTAGTTTATTCTTCTTTGCAAAGTCTACACTTTTTGAAAAATATAAACCTGTGTATAATGTAAGAAACTTTTTAAAAAGTCCTTACTATTAGACCCTTTGCAAAGAAGAATAAACTAGAGTCGTGCTTGGTCCCATGCTTTTCACAGTGGAAGCCTTTGTTGGCTCCTTTTTCTAGAAGTACTTCCTGTGCCCACAGACTTTCAGTCTCGGTGTCTCTGCATTCAGCTTCTCTCTGGTCCCTCTCATCTACCCCTCAGACTACATTCATAGGTATTTGGACTAAACATGGATGTAAAGGCTTTGACTTGCTCTTACCGACTAAAGGTCACCTCGTTTTCTTTTCGATCCAGGTAGATTTGAGTTAATTTAACATTTTCCACTTGATGTAAAAAAATAAACTCATTGCTGTCAAGTCAATTCCAACTCACAGAGACCCAATAAGACAGAGGAGAGCTGCCCTGTAGGGTTTCCTGGGTTGTAATTTTTGCAAAGCAGACTGCCTCATCTTTCTTTTGTGTAGCAACTAGTGGGTTTGAACCGCCAACCTTAGAGGGCCATCAGGGCTCCTTCCTTGATGTAAAATGAGAGGCCACGTCAGCATGATTGTGACAGATTTCTCTAGATTACATTTGTGCAATTGCTGTGCCTTCAGAGTTTCTATGAAAGGCTTCATTCACTGCATGTGGCTCGCCAATTGGAGGATTATCTAAATGCTTTTCTGTTTTAGGCTCAAATTGAGTTATAAATATAGAAATATGGAAGTGGTTTGCTTTTTTAAAAAAAATTTTTTAATTTTTCACTGGCTTCCTCCTTTTGAGCTCATCTGTTTTAGACTAGAGTAAAACAGGCATCGGAATCATAAACTAAATTTGACAGATAAATGTATCCAAAATTTGACAGAACAGAATTCTCATTACATAAATATTGTAGATCATTTTTATGGATCACAAGAAGACTGCAATAGATAAATGAGCACAGGACCCGAATAATTACCTAAAGAGAAAATCCAGATGGTCAGGATACACATAAAGAATTGTTCAACTTAATGTTGTTAAGTGCCGTAGAGTCAATTTCGACCCATAGCGACCCTGTATAGGGTTTCCAAGAAGAAGCTTGAACCAATGACCTTACAGTTCAAACGACTTTGCAGTCTGACACATTAGCCCACTACACCACACCAGGACACTGTTCATCCTAATAGTAACTATGAAATGCAAAACAAAACATGCCTGACATGTGTCTTCTCATTTTCAAAATTCTTCTTTGGTAGTTTGTTTTTCAAGTCGATTCTAGTTCATAGGAAGCATATAGGACAGAAGTGAACTGCTCCATAGGGTTTCAAACACTAAATCTTTGCAGAAGCAGAATGCCATATCTTTCTCCCTCAGAACAGACTTTAAGGTTAGCAGCAGGATGCTTTAATCATACCGGGACTCCTTTAGTAGGTTACTTGAGTTAATTCTTTTCTTTTTTGGGTGGGGGGGTAATTTTCTTTTTTAACTTTTTATTGTGAATTCAGCGAAGATTTGCAGAACCAATCACTAGTTTTACATTCAACAAACCATACACTGTGTTTCTTATCAGTCATTGCAAACCCCTCCAGGTAACATCGATTATCCCACTTTCTCTCTGTGGTTCTTTGATTTCATGGCACCTTCCTTCCCAACCCTTCTGAATTGATCATTCCATGGGGAGTACACCTTACTAGTATTGTCGTCCCCCGCATATGCTTATCTACCACTTAGTTGAGAATTGGGCTACAAGGATGAGTTCAGTTCCAGACCTGACTGAGGGCCAGAGTCTCAGGTTCCTCCAGTCTCTTTCTGATTGGTATGCTTGGTCTTTTTTTTTTTTTTTTTTTTAATGATTTTGAGTTCCATTCCACATTTTCTCCCACTCTATTCAGGACCTCATAATATGATCTTTTTCAGAGCAGTTGGTATTGGTAACCTGGTGCCATTTAGTTCTTCTGGTCTCAGGACCAGACATAGTCTGTTAGTCATAGTCTGTTAGTCCATTGGACTAATTAATTCCAAGCATCTTCAATTTTTATCACTCTTTTTTCCTCCACACATGGAGAGACCAGTAGTTACACCGTAAATAGCTACTCATGAGCTTTTAAGATCCCAGTTGCTACTCACCAAAGTAGGATGTAGAACATTGTCTTTGTGGACTATGTTATGCCAACTGATCATGGTGTCCTCCGAACCTCCAGGCACAACAAGTCATTTCAGCAAGGTGTTTAGTAATGTCTAAAAAGTTTCCATGCTTTTGTCCCCTGTATGCTCCACCACATTCATGGATACATTTGCAACAAAGGAAAATATCCATGTACAAATATCCTCTGTCAAACGTTTATTTATTTGTGGCCATACTCATACTCTCCTTTCCACACCCGTTCAGCCTATCCAGGTATCTAACTATGGACCATTGTTGTTCCAGAGTTGGGTATATAACAGTATTTATACCTCCATTCCCTTTAATTCTTGCACTCCTCTCTGTGTCTTCTGTTGTCTTCATTCTTCTTCCAACCTTCTTCTTGTATATTGCCTTCCCCATCACTCAAGTTAACACGTCTGTCTTTTAGCTAATTAATTACTCTCTCCCTCCCACCCCTAGTAACCATCAAAGAATGTTTCTTTTAGCAAGAAAAACAATACAATATTTGTCCTTTCATAATTGACTAAGTTCACTCAACATTACGCCCTGCAGGTTCATCCATATTATGAGGTGCGTTGAAGATTCATCGTTATTTTCAACATTGCGTAGTATTCCCTTGTGTGTATGTACTGAAGTTTGTTTATCCATTCTTTCCTTGATGGACATTTAGGCTGTCTCCATCTTTTTGTTATTGTGAGTAATGCTGCAATGAACATGGATGTGCATATATCTAATCATGTCATGGTTCTTATTTTTTAAAGGTAGAGGGAATGCTGGGTCATATGCTATTTCTATTTACAACTTTTTGAGAGGCACCATACCATTTCCACAATGGTTGCACCATTTTACAGTCCCACCATCAGTGTAGGAGGGTCCAAGTCTCTCCACACCCTCACCAGCATTTGTCCTTTCCTATATTTTTCAACTTTGCTGTTACTGCTGGGGTAAAATGATTTCGCATTGCTGTTTTGACTTGCATCTCTGTAATGACTAATGATCGCAAGCATTTCTTTAAATGTTTGTTGGCTCCCCTGAATGTCTTCTTTGGTGAGGTGTCTGTTCATGTCCTCTGCCCATTTTTTAATTGGATTGTATGTCTTCTTATTGAGGTGTTGAAGTTTTTTAGAGATTATTTCTTGGTGTGATATGTCATTGCCAATTTTCCCCCCCAGTCTGTGAGTTCTCTTTTTATTCTTTTGGTGAAATCTTTTGATACATATAAATGCCTATTTTTAGGAGTTCCCAGTCATATCTTTTGTCTTTTACTGTTTGTGTGTTTTCAGTTATGTTTGACAGTGTATTTATGCTATATATCACAGCCCCTACGTTTGTCCTTATATTTTCCTTTTTGATCTTTATAGCTCCAGGTTTTATATTTAGGTCTTTAAACCATGTTGATTTCATTTTTGTATATGGTGTGAGATAAGGGTCTTATTTAATTCTTATGCAAATGGATTTCCAGTAATGCTAGCTCCATTTATTAAAGAGATGATCTCTTCTCCATTTAATGTGTTCTGCCCTGTCCTAATGCAGTGCTGTAAGATCAGCACTGGACTTCAAACACAAGGTTAGCAGTTCAAACCCACCAGCTGTTCCTTGGAAACCCTATACAGGGTTGCTATGAGTTGAAACAGCACTTAGTAACAACAACAAGCCCTTTGTCAAAGATCAGCTGACTGTAGGTGAATAGAGTTACTTCTGGGTTATCAATTTTGTTCCAGTGATTTATCTCTGTGTGTGTGTATATATATATATATATAGTTGTACCAGTACCAGGCTGTTTTGGCCAGTGTGACTGTGTGTAGGAGGTTTTGAGATCAGAGAGTGAGAGGCCTCCTACTTTGTTCTTCTTTTCCATTAATGCTTTGCTTATCTGGGGTCTGTTTCCTTTCTATATGAGGTCGTTGTTGTTGTTATGTGCCATGGAGTCTGTTCTGACTCATAGCGACCCTGTACAGGGTTTCCAACGCTGTAAATCTTTACAGGAGCAGAAAGCCTCATCTTTCTCCCACAGAACAGCTGGTAGTTTCGAACTGCTGACTCTGAGGTTAGCAGCCTATTCGTAACCACTACGCTACCAGAGGTTAGTGATTTGTTTTTCCATCTTTTTAATGAATGATTTTAGAATCTGGATTGGGATTGCATAATATCTGTAGATCACTTTGGCTATGTTGACATTTTCACAATGTTCAGTCTTTCTATTCAGGAGCTTGGTATATTCTTCCATTTTTATAGGTATACTTTGTTTTGGTTTTTTTTTTTTTTTTTAGTGGTGTTTTGTAGTTTTATTTGTATATGTCTTTTGTTTCTCTGGTTAGATTTATTACTAAGTATTTCATCTTTTGTGGCTATCATAAATGGTATTGTTTTCCTGATTTCCTTTTCAGAGCTTTCTTTATTAGTGTAAAGGAATCTGACTGATTTTTGTGTGCCGATCTTGCACCCTGCCACTTTGCTGAATTTTTCAATGAGTTCCAGTAATTTTCTTGCTGAGTCTGGGATCTTCTATGTATAGGATCATATCATCTATACAGAGAGTTTTACTTCTTTGTTGATTTGGATGCCTTTAATTTCCCTATGTTGCCTTATAGCTCTGGCTAAGATTTCCAACACAATTTTAAACAGCAGTGGTAATAAAGGGCATCCTTGTCTGGCTCCCGTTTGCAAGGGGAATGCTTTCAGTTTCTCTCCATTGAGAGTAATGATGGCTGTAGGTTTTGTACATATTCCCTAAATTATGTTAAGGATTTTCCCTTATATTCCTAATTTGTTCACTATTTTTATCAGAAAGCATATTGTATTTTGTCAGATGCTTTTTCTGTAGCAATCAATATGGTCATGTGGTTCTTTTCCTTTTTTATATATAGTGGTTTATGTTGTTTTTCTAATATCGAACCATCCTTGTATATCTACTGTGACTCTATTTCTTAGTCATGATGTGTTATTTGTTTAATATGTTGTTGAATTCTATTAGCTAGAATTTTGTTGAGAATTTTTGCATTTATGTTCATGAGGGATATTGGTCTATATAATTTTACATTTTAGGTATGTCTTTGCCTGGTTTGGGTATCGGGGTTATGCTCACTTCATAAAATGAATTCAGGCATTTTCTATCCTTATATAAGTTCTGTACTAGTTTTATTAAAATTGATGTCAGCTCTTCACTGACAGTCCTGGTGTAGTGATATGGGTTAATGCACCTGGACTGCAAAGTCAATTTGAACTGCAAGGTCAATAGTTAAAGCTTACCAACAGCTCCTAGGAAACCCTACAGAGGGTTGCTATAGGTCGGAACCAACTCAATGGCACTTAACAATAACAACAACAACAACTTCACTATATGTAAGATAGAATTCACTAGTAAAGTCATCTGGGCTTGGAATTTTTTTTTTTAATGACCTGATCAATTTCTTCTTTTGTTGTAGGTATATTCAAGCTTTCTACTTCAGTGTGTTTGTTTAGGTAGGTAATATGTTTCTGGAAAACTGTCCATTTCCTCTAGATTTAAAAATTTGTTGGAGTACAACTCTTCGTAACATTCTGTTATTATCCTTCAGTTCTGTTTTGATGTCATGCACATCATTTCTTATATTATTTGCATCTTCTCCTTTTCTTTTGTTACATTTGCCAGTGGTTTATTTATTAATCCTTTCAAAGAACCAACTTCTTGTCTTGTTGATTCTTTCTATTGCTTTTCTATTTTGTTTGTTTCTCCTCTAATCCAACTGGGCCTCAAGGTTGGTTTGAACCGCAAGGGCGGCAGTTCAAACCCACCAGCCGCTCCTTGGAAACCCTAGATGGATTCTATGAGTCGGAACTGACTTGAGAGCATTAACAACAACAACAACAATCTTTATTATTTCTTTTCTTCTGGTGACAGTAGACATACTTCATTGCTCTTTTTTTCTACTTGTTGGAAGAAAAGATGTTGATTTTGGCTCTTTCTTCTTTTTAGATATATGCATTTATTGCTATAAATTACCCTCTGAGGACTGCTTTTGCTATGTCCCAAAGGTTTTGGTATGCTGTATTTCAGTC
>NW_006408532.1:14044622-14060134 GCF_000296735.1 Chrysochloris asiatica | reverse complement strand
GAAAGCCTTTGCATAGTCAGTAAAGCACAAGTAAACAAACATCTTTCTGATATTCTCTGCTTTCAGCCAAGATCCATCGGACATCAGCAATGATATCCTTCATTCCACGGCCTCTTCTGAATCTGGCTTGAACCTCTGGAAGTTCTCTGTCAATGTATGTTTGCAGCCATTTCTATATTACCTTTAGTAAAACTTTATTTGCATGGGATATCAAAGAGATTGTCCGATGATTTCCGCATTCTCTTGGGTCACCTCTCTTTGGAATGGGCACAAATATGGATCTCTTCCAATCTAGAAAACTATAAAAATTATTTTAAAATTATAGTTAACTAATAAATGCAACAATATGGGTGAATTTTCACAACATAATGTTGAGCCAAGAAAGCCAAATGAAAAAGAGTATATATTGTATGATCTTATTTTTATCAATTTCAAAAACAAAATGTAACCTGTGATGATAGAAGTCTTCATAGACGTTGCCACTGGAGGGGGAATGAAGATTGATTGGCAAAAAGCAACATGGAATTTTCTATGTGAAGGAAAAGTCTTGTATCTTGTACACACACACATAATTCTCCATCAGTCTACAAAACTTAAACATTGTGCATTTAAAATATATATTTTACCTAAGTTTTTTATAGTGTTAAAAGAAGGAACAAGATATCATGACTAATTGTGACTGTCACAACTGTAAAGGTAGAAGTTTTGTAACAAAAAGGGGGAGCAGTTAATCTTACAGTCCAGGAACAGAGGACTCGAGGACCATCAGGGGAGAAGAGCACAAGTGGAATGTGGGACCCTATCCAGAGAAGCAGCAACACCAGAGATGGAGGCAGAGATGAGGATGCGGAGAGAGCCGCTGAGGACTCTAGATTCATGGAAAGAAAAAGACCGTGTGCTGGCGACCAGGAGGCAGGCTTGCAGAATGTGCCCTTTGGTTGTTTAAATGATTATATAGTCCTGCTTGTTTTTGTGTACACTCCCAAAACAACAACAACAACAAAAAAAAACACCCAGAAGGAATAGAAACAATTACTGTTGAATGATGATGCATGGAGGAGATTGTAATCATTGCAATGAAATGATGAGTGTAAAATCAGTGTTCTCTCTCCCATGTAAACTATCACTAATTCACAATAAAAACTTAAAAAAAGAAGAAGAAGAAGGTGAGCAAGATTAGGGTAGAAAATAATTATATAGGGTTTACATTTTTATATGCTCTGTTACTGTTAAAATGAATCTACCATTCAACTCTGATTTTAAAATTTAAATAAAACCTGTCAGGGTAACTTCCAGTTGATGAATGAGTTGGATTCCAACTTTTTACAGTAAAGTTTGTACTCTAAAACAAAATAGTGTGAACAGACTAAATAATGCTAACTTTAGCAATGAATTCTAAACCCAAAATGCTAGCAGGCAAACCTGTCTTGAATTTAGAACTACCATTGATTTTAAATGTCTCTTTCGTTACATTGATAATTCAGTTTGGAAAGAAGAAAAAGTTGTGTCGTAAATTCGTCTTCTGGGTTTGCCAAAACAGTGTGGGTTTGTCAAACTCCTCCTTGGGAGAAATAGGAAGATAAATTACCCACAGTTGCATGTGAGCATGTGCTTTAACTCCATGTAAATTCATCCTCATGCAGGACATCTTGATTTGATGAATAAAGAAAGAACGAGCCATTAGTGTATTTCTCTCCGTTTGTCTAAGACTTGACACAAAAAGCCCAATGAATGAAACAGTAGGGGTGTCTTAGTTATCTAGTGCTGCTCTAACAGAAATGCCCCAAGTTGTTGTTAAGTGCTGTCAAAACACTGCCCAATCCCGTGTCATGCTCACAATCGATAGGCTTGAGCCCATTGCTGCTGCCGCTGTGCCAGTCCATGTGTTTGGGGGTCTCCCTCTTTTTCGCTGACCCTCTATTTTACCAAGCATGATGTTCTTCTCCAGAGACTGGTCTCTCTTGATAATATGTCTGAAGTATGAGAGACAAAGTCTCACCATACTGACTTTTAAGGAGCATTTTGGCTGTATTTCTTCCAACACAGATTTGTTTGTTCTCCTGGCAGTCCATGATACTTTCAATATTCTTCTCTAACACAATTCCTCACATGTATCAATTCTTCTTTGGTCTTCCTCATTCATGCCCAACTTTTCCATGCATATGAGGTATTGAAAATATCATGGCTTGGGTCAGGAGCACTATGATATCAAACTCAAACTGATGCCTTTCCTCTTCGCTTTAAAAAGGTCTTGTGCAGTAGATTTGCCTAACACAATATGTTGTTCGGTTTCTTGACTGCTGCTTCCATGAGTGTTGATTGTGGATCCGAGCAAAATGAAGTCTTTGACAACTTCAATCTTTTCTCCATTTATCATGATGTTACTTATTGGTCCAGTGGTGAGGATTTCTGTTTTCTTTATATTGAAGTACAATCCATACTGAAGACTGTGGCCATTGATCTTCATCAGTATTTTAAGTCCTCTTTTCTTTCAGCAAGAAAGGTTGTATCATTTGCATATTACAGGTTATTAATGCGTCTTCCTCCAATCCTGATGTCATGTTCTTCTTCATATAATCCTGTTTCTTAGATTATTTGCTCAGCATACAGGCTCAATAACTATGGTGAAAGGATACAACCCTGGTGCACACCTTTCCGGATTTTAAACCATTCAGTGTCCTCTTGTTCTGTTGGTTTGTGTACAGGCTTCTCATGAGCACAATTAAGTGTTTTGGAATAGCCATCCTTTGCAATGTTTTCCATAGCTTGTCATGATCCACATAGTCAAAAGCCTTCGTATAGTCAATAAAGCACAGGTAAATATCTTTCTGGTATTCTTTGCTTTCAGCCAAGATGCATCTGACATCAGCAGTGATATCTCTAGTTCTACATCCTCTTCTGAATCTAGCTTGAACCTCTGGCAGCTCCTTTTCAAAGTACTGTTCTTTCTCCAGAAAGAACCCTCTCTTTGCTTATCCTAAACTTTCTATCCACACTGAGAGCTGGAATATTTCTTAAAAACCCTGAATGTTTCCATCTGAACCGCTCAGCACAAGTCACTTCTCTCCCAGCCTTGTGCCGCCCCCCACACACATAAACCACAGACACCATTCCTTATGCAGAGCTGTTGTTAAGTGCTGTCGAGTCAGTTACAACTCATAGCAACACTGTATAGGAGCCACTTGTGGGTTTGAACTGCTGACCTTGTTGTTAGTAGTCCAGTGCTTATCCTTATGTGCACATTAAAAAATTGACAAAATTTAAGAAGATAAAGAAAGATTGCAGTTGTCTATACAATGCAGATGAAATAAAAAGATGAAATGTTTCAGATTGACCATGTCATGGGACGTAAGTTTTGCAATAATAAAGATTTCATGGCACCTTTCAACAGCCCTCTTTCTCCTGACCTTCAAAACATCATACTGCTGATTAATGTAGATTTTTGTTCCAGGAGCAAAAAAGGTCATCCCAGCTTCTTCTTGTAACAAAATAGTTTCAGTGGAACAGAGGAATACAAAGATTGATTCAGAGGAAATTCCATAAGCTACAATAAGAAAGCCAACAGATCTTAACTACTTTATTTTTTAAGTACTCATGTTAAGTAGCAAAGCCCACAATTTGGTATGAGGCACCGTGTGCAGCAGCATTACAGAGCAATAGTGACCTTGGCCACTAAAATCTGTCACCAAGACCTCATAGCATTTACAGGAAGGGAGGAAGAAGAAGTCAATGTAGCCCATCTTGGTAATAGGGGAGATGGCCGATGAAATCGCATTGAAATTGCATCATTTGTCATGGCCTTTATGATTTTTACTCCAGAATCCCTAGAAAGTAACATCTGTTAAGACGGCACTTAACACCAACAACATAGCACTTTATGGCACTCTGGTTTGACACAGGACCACAAGGTCAGTGGTTCAAACTCACCAGCTGCTCCTCAGGAACCCTATACTGGATTGCTGTGAGTTGGGACCAACTCAACAACAAGCTCCGTTTGTGGCATTCTTTTCAAACAAACTAAGTATCTAATAAAAGCAGGCCATTGAAAAACCAGTGATGGAATTATATCAGGAACTCAATATCATGAGGCCCAATAGGGAAAAAGCAATACATACCTCTTCTAATTCAGACTGCGTAACAACCATATGATTTAAGGGCAGGTAGAATTATACTTAGTACCTTTTTCCACAGGTGTAGACTGAGGCTCAGAGACTTTAAATGATGTGCCTTGAGTTTATACATCTTATGCATACCAGAACTAAGATTTGATGCCACATCTTTAATATTCAAATTCAGTGGTGTATAATAAAACCAAAAAAAATCCATTTAAAATTTTGCAGCAATCCTCAGAAAAAAAGTTATGAAAAAAAATTTTTTATAAGAAAAATGGATGTCCCTGGTCCTTATGTGAAGAAACCCTGGGGTGGTTGGTTAAATGTTGAGATGCTAGCTGAAAAGTTGGCTGTTGGAGTTCACCAGCTGTCCCAGGGGAGATAAATGAGGCAGCTTGCTTCCGTAAAGATTTAAAGCCTCGGAAACTCTATGGGGCAGTTCTACTCTATCCTATAAGGTTGCTATGAGTTGGAATCGGCTCCGTGGCAGTGGTTTTCTTGTGTTTTGCTCCTAATGTGAGCTTTCTTTTCACGTTGTGGCACTGTGGATTAATGCACTGGACTGCAAAGTCGGTTTGAACCGCAAAGTCGTTGGAAACCTTCCTTATACAGGTTCTCTATGAGTCGGAACCGACTTGATGGTACTTAACAACAAAATCCACCTCAAATCACTCCTTTGGGTGCCAGGGTTATTTGAAAAGCCCTGTAGTCTTGCTGCCTCTTCTTCCTTAAACGCTCTCTTTTAACATAATTGAGGCGAAGAGAATTGTCCCGATTGTAGAGGTTCTCAAATGTGTAGTTACCCTCGTTCGCCACGAGAGGCCGCTTACAGGCCATTGAGACCCAACCCTCAATGATGGTTTAAGAAAGCTTGTAAAGCACCAGGAATTAAAAATTTAAAACCATGTCATGACTCTGGACAGGATGTGAAGTTGCTGAGTCAGTGGCTCACAGTGGCGGGAAGTGGAATACTTGTGAGTTTTAGTACTCTTGGATGAATGGGTGGCAGACTGCAAGAAGTACCCAGGCCTCTGCTGCCTGCCCTCAGCAAATACTGCTGGGAGACCTACAGTAGCACTGGCAGCCTGGCATTGGGTGTTTAGACAGTGACAGCAAAGGCATAGCCCCTACTCCCCAGCTCACCATCTGGGAGGTACCAGCGTGGTGACTAGACTCTAATGAGACTGCACACGGAACTTGGATGTGCCTGATGTTGGCTCTCAGGCTGGTCTATCACTATTGCTTGCTGGGTTTTCCTGCACCTGGCTTGCTTCCCTCAGTTCCATCTCCTGCCAGGCGCCTGTAGATATTTGAGTTTTGTCCCTGTGATTTCCCTCACCTTGCGGGTCATGGAGACTAACTCCGTCTGCTTCAGTTTTGCGAGCATTGGCTCCCTCCGCCATGGCCACCTCAGCGCTTTAGCTGTTTTACCGCCACCACAGCTGCTTCGGTAACCAAGGAGTTGTCAGCTACTTCTGCTCCAGATGAGATCTGAAGTCAAGTGACCCTGTTTGCATCCAAGAGGTGGACCAAAGAGCTTTGTGGGAATGTTCTAACCAGAGCATCTCTGGCATGGTGAGCCCCGAGTGCCCCCAGGACCGGATGCTGGTCTCGTTCATTTCTTCCCCTCTTTCCCATTTTCTTGTTTATTCCTTACTCCCTCCTTATTTCTTCCACTTTCCTCTTTTCAGTTGTATGGGCCTTTAGGGGTTCAGTGATCAAGTTCTCACTTCCAGGCAGGAGACATAGGTTTGATTCCTGGCCAATTCATTAAAGCACAGCCGCCGTCATCTGTCATTGGAGACTTGCTTGTTGTGGTGACGTTGAGCAGGTTTCAGTGAAATTTCTAGACTAAGATGGATTTAAAAGAAAGGTCTCGCAATCTATTAAGGGGGGTTCAAAAATTCACAGAAAAATGGAATTTTTCCACCAACTTTCTGAAGCCCCCTGTACTTTCAAAAATCAGTCATAATGGTCCAGTATGCAAGTGATAATAGGAATGACACAGGACCCACATAGCATTTCATTCCATTGTGCGTGGAGTTCCCATGAGTCAGTCACAGGGCAGCTCTGTGGATGCTAACAACTACCTCCCATTTCATCTTCTCCTTGCTCTCTGCTCCCTCTGCTGGCCTTAGCAAAAACGGATGGTGATGCAGGGGTGGAATTTAGCCTGTAAATAAGTGTTGTTTGCCTGCCACCCCAGTTTAAATTTCTGGTAAGGAGCTCCGGTAGCATAGTGGTTACGAGTAGCAGCAAACTACCGGTTGTTCCACTGGAGAAAGATGAGCCTTTCTGCTCCAGTAAACCGTGGAAACCCTATACAGGGTCACTATGAGTCAGAACCGACTCCACGGTACACCACTATGCTGTAGGTCACCTCTCCTTGGAATGGGCACAAATACAGATCTCTTCCAATCAGTAGGCCAGATAGTCTTCCAAATTTGTTGGCAGAGATGAGTGAGTGTCTCCTGTGCCGCCTCACTGTCTTGAAAGTTTTCAATTTTTATTCCATCCATTCCTGGTGCCTTGTTCTTTGCTAATTCCTTCAATGCCCTTTACACTTCCTCCTTCAGTATCATTGGCTCTTGATCATATGCTACCTCTTGAAACGGCTGAACATTAACCATTTCCTTCCTGTGTATTCTTCTGTATATTCCTTCCATCTTCTCTTGATGCTTCCTGCGTCATTCAATAATTTGCCCAGTGAATCTTTCAATAACGAAAGTCGAGGTTTGAATGTTTTCTTCAGTTCCCCCAGCTTGAGAAATGTTGAGCGTGTTCTTCCTTTTTGGTTTTCTGATTCCAGATCTTTGCACATTGTGTTATAATATTTGGCTTCATCTTCTCGAGCTGATCTTTGAAATTTTCTGTTCAGCTCTTGTACCTCCTCATTTCTTCCACTTGCTTTAGCATCTCTACACTGGAGAGCAATTTTCAATGTCTCTTCTGTCATCCATTTTGACCTTTTCCTTCTTTCTTGTCTTCTTAACGACCTTTTGCTTTCTTCATGTATGATGTTCTTCATGTCATCCCACAACTCTTCTTGTCTTCGGTCTTTAGTGTTTAATGTATCAAATCTGTTCTTCAGATGATCTCTAAAATCAGGTGGGATATATTCAAGCTCATATTTTGGCTCTCATGGACTTGTTTTCATTTTTTTTCAGTTTCAGTTTGAATTTGCATATGAGTAATTGATGGTCTGTTCCACAGTCTGCCCCTGGCCTTGTTTTCACTGATGATATGGAGCTTTTCCATCTCTTTCCACAGATGTAGTCAATTTGATTTCTATGTATTCCATCTGGTGAGGTCCATGTGTATAGTCGTCTCTTACGCTGTCTAAAGAAGGTATTTGAAATGAACAAATCATTGTTTTTGCAGAATTCTATCAGGCGTTCTCCAGCATCATTTCTATCATGAAGGACATATTTTCCAACTACTGATCCTTCCTCTTTGCTCCCAACCTTTGCATTCCAATTACTAGTAATGATCAATACGTCTTGATTGCATGTTTGGTCGATTTCAGATTGAAGAAGTAGGTAGAATTCTTCTATTTCATCCTCACTGGCTTTAGTGGTTGGTGCGTAAATTTGAATAATAGTGCTATTAACTGGGTTTTGCTGTAGGGGCATGGATATTATCCTATCACTTACAGCGTTGTACCTAATGACTGATCTGGATATGTTTTTTTTGACAATGAATGCAAGACCATTCCTCTTCAATTTGTCATTCCTGGCATAATAAACCATGTGGTTGTCAGATTTTGTAGAAAGATACAAAATGAAATAAAACAAATCATTGTCTTTTGAGTCATAGCGACATATAGGACAAGCAGAACTACCCCACACAGGGGTAATCCTTCCAAAGCTGCAAATCTTCATGGACACAGTCTGACTCATCTTTTTCCCATGGAGCAACTGGTAGTTTTGAACTGCCAATCTTTTGGTTATCAGCCAAGCACTTAATCAATGCCCACCAGGGCTGCTTAGTAAAAGATTTGTTGTTATTGCTAAGTGCCATTGAGTCAGTTTTGACTCCTAAATTTGACATTTGAACTATATTCAGGTGTACACTTCTGTGTGGTATTAATCACACCCACAATGAGTTGCAACCATCACAACCATTGGCAAAACCTTTCATTTCCCCAAACAGAAGCTCTGTACCCCTTATGCAACAAGTCCCCATGAGTTTCTTCCCCCAGATACTGATAACCATGAGTATACTTTCTGGCTCTATGTACTTGTTTATTCTAGATTGTTCATACAAATGTGATCATGCAGTAAGTGTCCTTTTGTGTCTGAAATTTGACTGGGCATAATGCTTTCAAGGTTCATCCATGTTGTATCATGTATAAGAATTTCATTCCTTTTTACGGTGGACTGGTGAGATACTGCAGGAGATAATGCACTAGACCAAAAGGTCAGTTTGATCCATAAGGTAGGTGGTTCAAATTCACCAGCCGATCCTTGGAAATGCTATTCTGGTTCGCTATGATTTGGAACTGACTTGACTGCTCTTAGCAACACCAACAACAGTGTTTCATAGCATGTGTACACACTTTGTTTATCCATTCATCTGCAGATGGACATTTGGATTATTTCCACCTTTTGGTTATTGTGAATAGAGCTGCAGTGAACATTGATATACACATACCTCTGCATTCCTGTTTTTAATTCTCTTGAGTATAGATTTTGCTTGGATGCACAATCAACACTCACAGAAGCACGAGTCAAGAATACAAACGATGTATTGCGTTAGGCAAATCTGCTGCACAAGACCTCTTTAGCATTGAAGAACAAAGATATCAGTTTAAGGACTAAGGGGTGCCTGACCCAAGTATTCAATCCCCTCGGTTCCAAATCACAGAGACACTGTGGAGGATTTCTGAGGAGGGGCTATGGGTTTGAACCACCAACTTTGCTGTTAGCAGTCCAGAAGCCATCCACAAACCTCCCGAGTCCTTGAAGCTGCTGGTAAGTGTCGGCAGGGAAGGGTCCTCATGTTATCGTTTCTATATGACAGACTAGGAAAGTGACGATCCAGGAGGACTGGTCTAGGGACAGAGATCGTCCTGGTATTGCTCTCACACTTCCTTGTAGTTTCTCCCCTCCTTTATCTTCATCCCTCTCATCACCTCAAGCTACTTTACTGCGTAGAGATAGTGATGTGTAGTATGCAGGTAACATATAATAAACTGGCAGAAAGCCCTATCTGAATGATAGAGAATATTTAACTTAAGATCTTGTATTACTTTCAGTAACAGGAACTGAGCCAATGGAGAGCTGGAGAGAAAAGGTCCTTTGTAATGTGACATAAGGAACATTTCAATGTGACTTGTAATTTGCATAGTGATCATTGACATGTGAGCAAATGCTTTTAGTATTATTTTTTAAATACCCTTTGTTGTTGTTATCATTAAGTGCCATAGAGCCAGTTCCGATTCCTGGCGACCCTGTATAGGGTTTCCAAGGAGCGGCTGGTGAGTTTGAACCGTGTACCTTGTGGCTCAAACTAACCTTGGAGTTCAGTGCTTTATCCCTCAGTGCCACACCAGGACTCCAAAATATCCCTTAAATACTGAAATTATTGTTTACAGTGTTTTATAAAATCTTTTAATCAATATTAAGGTGCCCTGGTGATGCAGTGGTTAAGCAATTGGCTGCCAAGTGAAAGGTCGGCAGTTTGAACCCACCAGCCGCTCCATGGAAGAAAGATATGGTAGTCAATCTGCTTTATTAAGACAGATTTAAAGCCTTAGAAACCCAAAGGGGCAGTTGTACTCTGTCCTATGGGATGGAGTCAGAGTTACCTCAGTGGCACACTGGTTTTGGATTTTGGGTTTAGTTATCATAGATAATGCAAAGGAAATGTTTCATGTCCACCTAAAAATAACACTAAAATAACAGGATGCTGTTAGTATTATTAGTAGGATTACTGAGTGTTTTCTTGGTACAAGGACTCACACTTTATAAACATCTTTTAATTTTATTCTTAAAACCAACATGGCTACTATATCAACTTTTGTTTTATAGGCAAGAAAATTAGTTTGGGGAGCCTGTAATATGTATCAACTTATTTGGATCCCAATTAATATGCCTTTACTATTTGCAAAAAAAAAAACTCCTTTGAATGGAAGACATGATGACAGAGAGGTCCAATTAAAGCACCTGTAACTGGGGGAAAATCAGACACATTGAAGACTAAAGATCCTGGAACACAGCAGGCTATGTCAGTCCAAATCTCTGCCCTGCTTGTGATCTTGGGAAAGTCACTCAACTTGACTGTTCCTTGGTTTCCTCTTTTTCCATTGAAAATAAACAAGAACTACTTCACAGAGTTGCTATGAGGATTCAGTAAAATTTGTGCATAGAGAGGGCAGTGTGGTCCGGGTGTAGACTGCTCACCTTCAATGCAGAAGATCCGTGTCTGGTTCCAGGCCACTGTACCTCATGCATAGCATGCTGCTCTGATGCTGGACAAGTTTTAGTGCAGCTTCCAGACTAAAGCAGACAGGAAAGAAAATCCTGGCAACCTACTTCTAAAAATCGGCCAATGAAAGCCCTGTGGATCACAATGATTTGATCCCATGGTGCCTGGGGCTGCTGTGAGTCAGGAAGCCAACTTGATGGCAGCTAGCCAAGTACACTGAAACCGTCCCTGGGACATAGGCAATGCTGTCTAAATGCTTTTGCTTGCCATGACCTGCCAACCCTGGAGCTTGTGTACACTTGGTTGTTGGTACAACTGAACAGTGGTGGCCTGGGGCAGTCTGAAATGGCACCACTTCCTCAGCCCCTTCACTCTCCATTTCCTAGTAGATTCCAGACTTCTTTCCTCTGTCTGTAAGTGGGGGAATCAACACAGCAAGCAGAACCCCAGGTGCAAGGTAGGGCACAAAGAAAGAAAGCCTGGTGAGGCATCACAGTGCAGCAGGAAGTGGAAACCACCAAAGTCCAGACTCAAGGGGACTAGCAGGGCCTCTCTCCAATTAGCATCGGGAGTCCCTCCCAGGTCTGACACAGTTCTGTTTTAAATCCATCGGGTACCATTCTTAGAAATTAAGGAACCCTAACTAATTGGACGATAAACGAAGACTCTGGTCTAGAGAGGGTGGAGATTTAATGGGGTTTGCCAAGATTTCGATTGCACTTCAGCAGTGCAGCTGGCTGACTGGGGCCTCTTAACCTCATTGTACTGATTCCTCTGCAAGGAAAATGGGAACTGGTTCAGTCGCCCTCCCTCCTCCCTAGCAGCACTCAGAAGACGGATGCTGTTTGTGGCTCATTTTGATTTGGTTCAAAGAAAGATAACTACAGAAACACTCGGTGAAGGAATGGTTTTCTGTAATTTGGAAGAGATATTCTGTTTTAAATACAGTAACCATTTAATTTGTCATCCAAATTTACACACTTTTGAGAATACAAGGAGGCACTAAAAAGAATTTAAATGATGCAATTAAAAATATGTATTCATTGGTTTTATTATATTGGAAATAAATAGAAATATATAGAATGTTATTGATGTTAGATGCCTTCGACTTGGTTCCAACTCATAACAACCATATGTGTAACAGAATGAAACCCTGCTTGGTCCTATGCCAGCCTCACAATGGTTGTTATGTTTGAGCCCATTGTTGCTACTAATGTGTCAATCCATCTCTTTAGGTCTTTTTTTTTTTTTCTCTGACCCTTTGCTTTTCCAAGTATGATGTCCTTCTCCTGGGACTGGTCCCTACTAACAACATGTCCCAAGTACCTGAGGCAAAGTCTAACCTTCCTTGCTTCTAAGGAGTGTCCTAGCTGTATTTCTTCCAGGAAAGATTTGATGTTACTTTCAATATTCTCCTCCAATGTCATAATGCAAGTGTATCAGTTCATCTGTGGTCTTCCTTATTCATTGTTCAACTTTCACATGCATATGAGGCCATTGAAAATACCATAGCTTGGGTTAGGTGCTCCTTAGTCCTCAGACTGATATCTTTGTTCTTTAACACTTTAAAGACGTCTTGTGCAGCAGATTTGCCTAATGCAATACATTGTCTGATTTCTTGGCTGCTGTTTCCATGAGCACTGATTATGGATCCAAGCAAAATGAAGTCTTTGACAACTTCACTCTTTTTTCTATTTATTATGACTTTATTTATTGGTTGAGTTGTGAAGATTTTTGTTTACTTTACATGGAGGTGCAATCTACACTGTAAGCTGTAGTCTTGGATTTTCATCATTAAGTATTTTAAATCCTCTTTGCTTTCAGCAAGCAAGATTGTATCATCTGTATATCACTGGTTATTAATGAGTTTTCCTCCCATCCTGACACCACATACTTCTTCATATCATCCAGCTTCTCAAATTATTTGCTCAGCTCAGATTCAGTAAGGTTGGTAAAAGGATACAACCCTGATTTGGTTGTACACCTTTTCTGATTTTAAATCATTCAGTATTGCCTTGTTCTGTTCAAACAACTACCTCTTGCTCTATGTACAGGTTCCTCAGAGCACAAATAAATGTTCTGTAATACCCTTTCTTCCAATGTTATTCATAGTCTGTTATGATCTACACAGTTGAATGCCTTTGCACAGTCAATAAAACACAAGTAAACATCTTTCTGGTACTCTCCACTTTCAGTCAAGATCCAGTTGATGTCAGCAATTATATCCCCCATTCTACATCCTCTTCTGAATCCAACCTGAATTTCTGGCAGCTCCCTGTCAATTTAGTGATGCAACTGTTTTTAATTTGTCTTTAGCAAAATTTTACTTGCGTTTGATATTAATGATATTGTTCAATGATTTCCACATTCCATTGGTTTACCTTTTTTTGGAATGGGCTCAAATATAGATCTTTTCTAATCAGTTGGCGGGGTAGCTGTCTTCCAGATTTCTTGGCACAGACAAGTGAGTGCCTCTAGCACTGTATCAGTTTGTGAAACATTTCAGTTGGTATTCCATCAGTTCCTGGAGCCATGGTTTTCACCAATGTCTTCAGTGCACCTTGGACTTCTTCCTTCAGTAGCATTGGCTCTTGATCATAGGGTTCCTCTTGAAATGACTAGATATTAACCAATTCTTTTTGGTACAGTGACTTCATATATTCCTTCCATATTCTTTTGATGCTTCTTGTGTCATTAATACTCTATTGTTGTTGTTGTTTAGAACAATTCAATTAGTTTCAACTCACAGTGCCCCTATATAGGGTTTCTGAGGCTTTTGCCTATAGAATCCTTCAATATTGCAGGCTTGAATTTTTCCTTCATTTCTTTCAGTTTGAGAAATTCTGAACATGCTTTTTCCTTTTGGTTTTCTGACTCCAGGTCTTTGCACATTTCATTATAATACTTTACTTTGTCTTCTTGCGCTACCCTTTGAAATTTTCTGTTCAGCTCCTTTGCTTCATTTATTCCAGTTGCTTTACCTTCTCTACATTCAAGAGCAAGTTTCAGAGTCTCTTCTGACATGCATTTTGTTCTTTTCTTTCTTTGTAATGACTTTGTGTTTTCCTCATGGATGATGTTCTTGATGTCATCCCAAACCTTTATGGTTTTCAGTCATTAATGTGTAATGCATCAAATAATGAGATGGTCTCTAAATTCAGGTGGGATATACTCACGGTCATATTTTGGCTTCAGCCTGAACTTGCATATGAACTTGCATATGAACTTGCAATCGGCCCCTTGCCTTGTTTTGACTGATGATATTGAGCTTCTCCATTATCTCTTTCCACAAAGCTAGTCAATATGAGTCCTGTGTATCCCATCTGGAGAGGTCCAGGTGTATAGCCACCTTTTATATTGTTGAAAAACAGGTATTTGCCAAGAGTATATCATTGGTCTTGTAAAATTCCATCTTGCAGTTTCCAGCATCGTTTCTGTCACCAAGGCCATATTTTCCAACTACTGGCCCTTCATCTTTGTTTCCAACATTCACATTTGCTTATCATACAGCACCACACTAGAACTCCAGATACACAGAATAGGTATATAAAAATAGTTACATTTTAAAAGGTGTAAGCTAGGATTATCCCAAGTTTAGTCTCAAGCAACATACTCTGAATGTAAAAGTTAGCTTATTAATTCAAAGAGAAGTAAATTGCTTCTTGATAGTGTTTTTTGTTGGCAACCTATTAAATTTTTCTATTGCATTGTTTTTTATTACTACTCACTCATACCCATTTGTTAAATAACTCGCAGTATACCTAATTCTCTCTTGACTGCTTTACATACATTACTTTGTTGTTGTTAGATACTGTCAAGTCAGTTCTGACTCATAACTGTCCTTTGTGAAAGAGTAGAACTGACCCTTTGGTTTCCTCGGCTATACTACTTATGGAATTGGATCTCTAGGTCTTTTCTCCTGCAGAACTGCTAGGTAGGTTTGAATTGCCAACCTTTCTCTTTGCGTTCATTCACTCAACAGTATTTCTTGAACTCTGGTTAAATATCACACACTATTTAAGGCCATGGTGACAGAGCAGTGGTTGGGGAGGGAGACAAGCACTTTACATATGTGTAATATATTGGGGAATAAGAGCTATGAAGAAAAATAACATAAGATAAGTAGAGGAACTGCTGTTTTAGATGGGTTGTTTGAGAGAGCTTCTCTTATAAAGTGACATTTGAGCAGAGATATGAAGGAGTGAGCCGTGTGGCTATATGGGCGAAGATCATGCTAGGCAGAGGTAACAGCAAGTACAAAGGCCCTGAGGTAGGAGCCAATTGGCATGTTCAAGGAATAGCAAGAAGGGTGAGTGGCTGATGTAAACTGATCAGTAGGGAGGGTAGGCATGAAGCACAGAGAGTTCACATGAGGCCGTGCAGGTCGTTATGAGTGAGATGGAAGTCATTGAAGGAGACACATGACTTACTTAGATTCTGACAAGATTGTGGAACTCTGGAGGCCAATGAGGAAGCTATGGTGATGGTCCAGGTAAGAGATGGTGGTGGTTGCAGTGGAAGGAGTTGGATTCTGGATCCATTTTGAAGGTAGAAACGACAGTATTTGTTGACAGATTTGATTAGGAGGCTGTTTTGCCTCATCAACTGGAAGAAGGGTGATGAAAAAGACTGTGATTGGGTCCCCTCAGGGAAAACCTCCTTCCAAGACTAAAACTCAGTGGGAATACACGAGCAGACATGTGCTCTGATTGGTGACCACGTTCTTCACCAATAAGGGGAAGTGAGGGAAAAACAGCAACGAAGCTGCGAGCTAAACCCTACAATGTTCAATAGACTCCTGTGAACCTGGGTGGAGACCTGGTTGGCCAGCAGTGTGGCAAGACCTGAGGACTCGGGCCCAGAGTCAGTGACATAGCCACAGAGAACTAGAGTGGAGAGTGAAGCGTCCAACTGATAAAACAGAGGGCATATGCATAAGAACATCCACACTTGCAGATAATACCTACTTGA
>NW_006408532.1:14027598-14044107 GCF_000296735.1 Chrysochloris asiatica | reverse complement strand
CCAGAGAAGCAGTGATGCCTGAAATGGAGGCAGAGACGATGATGTAGAGAGATGGAGCAGCTGGGGACTCTAGACCCAGAGAGGGAAGGGGTCTGTATGCTGATGACCAGGGGTCAGGCTTGCAGGGTATACCCTTTGGTTGGTTGATGATGCATAGAGGGGATTGAACAATGTATGATAGGATGAAAGTAAAGCTAATGTTCTCCCATATAAACTATCACATAATTCACACACACACACAAAAAGACTGTGGGTGAAGCAAGCTTAATAGAGAAATCATAAGGTTTTTTTTTTTTTATATACATGATAATTTTGAGGTATCTCTCTGATATCCATGGTGGGGGGCGGTGGACAGATGGTATTTAGAGGATTCAAGGGAGCGGACTGAGGTGGAAATATAAATTTGAAAATTGTCAGTCATATGGTGGTGGCTGGTGGCTGAGTGCTGTTGAATCGGTTCAGATTCATAGCGTGCCTCTACAGGGTTTCCAAGGCTGTAAATCTTTACAGGAGTAGAAAGTCTCATCTTTCTCCTGTGGCATGGCAGGGCATAAACCCAGATAAAATTAGCTGGTGGAGATAGTGTGAACAGTGAAGTGAAGACATCCAAGGTCCTCTAATGTTGTGACACCTGGTGGATAAAGAAGAACCAGCAAATGAGAGGGATCAGCCAGGGAGGAAAACCAGACTCCAGGAAAGAAGAGTTCTTCAACAAAGAAGGTGTGATTAGCTGTCAGATGCTGCCTACCAGTACAATAAAATGAGATCTGAGAACTAACTGTCAGTTTTTGGAGTATGGATCTCAACCAGTGTCGGGTTACCCAATAAGCAAGGTAAGCAGAGGCTTATTTTTACTAGTAGCAAGGTAAGCATAGGTTTAATTATGCCTCCTTACTAAACAGATTAATAAGTAAGCACAAGTAAGCTTGTGTCTGTTGGGTAATCCACCCCTGACCTCAGTGGTGATCAAGACAAGAAAAATTCAGTGGCATGGTCAGAAGGACAAGAAATGTGCTTAAGAAAAAGTAGGGGAAGAGAAAGGAGAAACCAAGAAACAGACTCAGAAGGGTTAATAGCTTTGCTCATGGGAGCGTGTCTTGTAAGCAGCAGAGCTAGGAATCTAATTCAGATCTTTTCTACTCCAAAGGCCTGAGCACTTGCTGTTACGTGCCATAGAGCAAGTTCAGACTCAGCAACCCTGTATAGGGATTCCAAGGAACGGCTGATGGGTTTGAACCACCTACCTTGAGGTTAACCGTCCAGTGCTTATCCTACAGTGTCACACCAGTACCCCACCGGGGCATTTACTCATTCGTTTCTCTCTCTCTCTCTACATATATATATATATGTATTTATATGTGTGTGTGTGTGTGTGTGCGCGCGTGTATGTATGCAAGCAGACTTCAAAAAGCTCAGCGGACTTCAAAAAGCTCATGGAAGAAGTAGAATTAAAAGATAATGTAAAATTTCCTCTGACTTTTGTTAGCCCCCCTCCCCCCCCCCAGTATATGATATATTGCATGGTATATGTTTGTTAATTGAGACCAAATTCATATAAAATGAACCATTTAAAAATGAACAATTCAGTGGCATTTAGTACCTCCACCATATTGTGCAATCACCACCTCTTCCTAGTTCTCGAACCCTTTCATCACCCCCAAAGGAAATCCTGTACCAATCATTGTTGTCTTTGAAGAATATGGGACAGTTTACAGCAGGCAGAGTCCTGTTAATGTATCGTTGACACTTGTTGTTGTTGTTCAGTGCCGTCGAGTCAATTCTGACCCATAGCGACCCTGTATAGGGTTTCCAAGGAGGAGCTGTTGAGCTTGAACCACCGACCTTGCAGTTCAAACAACTTTGCAGTCTGCCGCATCAGCCAACAGCACCACACCAGGACTCCTTAAGTGACCTTAAAGAACTCATTATTTAGCAAACCTCTTTGAGGGCCTGCAGTGTGCTCAGCACAATGATAGATGCTAGGTTACAGAGACATATAACCCAGACCCCTGACCCAGACTAGGCAGGGAAAGGAAGTTTGGAGAGGCTCCAGGAGAGAGAGAGAACAAGCCATTTTAGTTTTCTTTCTCATTTGTTAAATCAATGGAGAGTTTGAACCAGGAAAACTCTAAGCTCCTTTCTATCCTTGCCTTTTATGGATTTAGGATTCCAGAAAATTCTTTCACCAGTAGATGAAGGCTAGGAGCTCTGGTAGCATAATGGTTGCGAGTCAGGCTGCTAACCTCAGGGTCAGCAGTTCGAAACTGCTAGATGTTCCGCAGGAGAAAGATTAAGCTTTCTGCTCCTGTAAATATTTACAGCCTCGGAAACTCTGTACAGGGTCTCTATGAGTCGGAACCGACTCCACAGCACATAACCACCACCATATATGAAGGCAGGAATGCTGTGGCTCTATATGGTAACACTGGATTGTGAACCACAAGCCTACCAAACCACTCTTCGGGAGAAAGATGAGGCTTTCCGCTCCCGCAAAGATTTACAGCCTTGGGAACCAACAGCACTTACCAACAGTAACAACATAGAAGAGGAAGGAAAAATCAGCACAGATTGTTCTACCACCTCCAGGGTATATCACCATGATGTTTTAAAGATGTCAAACTCTAATTAGAATTTTAAATTGGGAGAAATGTGTGTGGGCACTTCAGGTGTAATTAGTGCAGTAGATTAAAATCGTTTTTGAAATGACCTCATTCACTTTCCGAGCTGTTTAAATTGATTTTATAATTTTCTGCCCATGTAAATGGCCAGATGACATATGGGTAGCTGGGGAGCTGTTGATGTTGTTCTTCTTAGGTGCCTGAAGTCGGTTCTGGCCCATAGTGACCCTGTGTCCAGCTGAAGACCACACTGCCTGGTCCAGTACCATTCTCACAAATCTGCCCATGGTTGAGCCCATTGTTGTAGCCACTGTGTCAGTCCATCTTATTGAGGGTCTTCCTTTTTTACTTTACCAAGCATGATGTCCTTCTCCAAGGACCGGTCACCCTTGATAACTTGTCCAAAGTCCATAAGACAACGTCTCACCATCATTGCTTCTAAGGAACATTCTGACTGTCATTTGTACAAGACAGATGTTTTCATTCTTTTGGCAGCCCATGCTATATTCAGTATTCTTTGCCAACACTATAATGCAAAAGCAGCAATTCTTCTACAGTCTTCCTTATTCATTGTCCAGCTTGTGCATGCACATGAGAGGGTTGAAAATACCATGACTTGGGTCAGGCTCACCTTAGTCCTCAAAGTGACATCTTTGCTTTGTGACACTTTAAAGAGGTCTTCTGCAGCAGATTTGCTCAATGTGTTATGTCATTTGGTTTCTGAATTGCCACTTCCATGAGTGTTGACTGTGGATGCAAGTAAAATGAAATCCTTGACAACGTCAATGTTTTCTCTGTTTATGTTACCTACTAATCCAGCTGTGAGAATTTGGGTCTTTATGTTGAGGTGTAATCCATACTTCGGACATATTGTCAGGAGGGACCAGTCACTGGAGAAGGATATCACGTTTGGTAAAGTGGAAAGTCGGAAAAAAAGAGGAAATGTAGCAACAATTGTGAGGTTGGTACAGGAACGGGCAGTGTTTCTTTCTGTAGTGCATAGGGTTTCTAGGAGTCAGTACCAACTCGATAGTACAACAATCCATACTGAAAACTACTCATAGATTCTAATGATATTATCCTTGTCAACAGGAAAAAAAAAAAAAACATTTAAATGACCATAACATCTCTTTTTACTGCATTAATGAAAATGGCAGAGACCTTTACACAGTACTTTGAAATTTCCTGGTCAACTCTTTTACTCCTCATTTCTTCCATTTGCTTTAACTTCTCTATGCTCAAAAACAAGTATCAGAGTCTCTTCTGACATCCATGTTGGTCTTTTCTTTCTTTCTTGCCTTTTTCTGGGGGAACTTGGAGTTCTGAAGACTCTTTTGTAGTTTATCACAACAAATCAGTCCCCCTTCTCTGGTGAGTGGCAGTACTAAGTAAAATCTTCAAATTTTTCTATGGGGAGAGAAACGAAAAGCCAGTCAAAAGACACATGATAGACTGGGAGAAAATATTTATAGCAGTGTAACAGACAAAAAGTGAATGGTCCTAATATGAAAAAGTTTTCTATAAAAGGGTAAGAAACAGACAAGTCAATAGAAGAATGGGCTGTTCACAGACAAGGAAATACAGTGGCCAATAAGCTTATGAAAAAGATGCATTCAAATGAAAACACCATCTATCAGATTGTCATGAATTAAAGATATTGATAATATCTGTTGGGGAAACTCCATTTCCTTATCCCAGGATCCATGGTGGAATAACACTGTTTATCCCCTACTCCCTCTGTCCAGAAGAGGTGGGCTGTTTGGTGAATTGGGAAAAGAAACTGAGCATGCCAGATTGGCTCATCTTCCTCTTCCTTCCCCGTTCTACCTGCCTAAAGCTAGGAAGCATTCTGATACGTTCCTGGCCATCCAGTAGGCAGACTCTGCACCCTGAAGGAAGCCTGTGATTGGCCACTGCCCCAGTGACTGGGGTTCCAGCTATCTAATGCAGACCAGAAGCATTAGGAAGACAATTTAGCTGCAAATGCACACCATCAAATCCAGCTTTTCAGATCACAATTTTAAATTGCCACTTGTCTGATTCCTTTGTTTCTTCATTGGCTCAAAACTTGAGAAAAGAAGAAAGGAATGTTTATTTTTTCCTGTATCCGTTGCTACATGTGGAAAGATAGTAAGTATGTGGGTTTGGAAGAGCCCACTGAAATGTCCTTGTGCTTTGATTAGAATCACAAAAGCAAACTCCAAAATTCAATTGACTTAACACACGCCAAGTTAGTTTTCTAAGCCAATCCAACGCAAGTTTCTTCAGTTCAGTAGGCAGTTTATCTTCTTGTGCTCACTTGAGTCAAGGACCCAGGCCAGGTCCTTCTTGTGATTCTGATACCACCTGGATCTCATTTAGTCATTGGATGGGGAAAGAGCATGAAAAATTCCCTTATTGCCATCGAATGGATACCGACTCCTGGCAGGTCCATATGTTACAGAGTAGAACTGCTCCCTGGGATTTTCTTGGCTATAATCTTCACAAGAACCATGCCTATTTTGCACGGCATGCTAGGTGGATTCAAACCGCCAGTCTTCAGGTCAGCAAACTCTGAGCTACCTAGGACCTTCTGAATCCAAATTGCCATGTAAAAATGGCCTGTATCCCGTGTTCTGTCCCAGAAAAAGAGTACAAATTCTGGACACTTGAAAGTCAAGCACTCTTATGAGGGAGAAAGGATGGTGAGCCAATCAGATGTGCTTTGATGTGCTTGCATATGTTAAATACCTTTCCCTTGCTTTGATTCTATCCAGTTGGTAAATGCTTTCTTTCATTTACTAAACATGTCCCCAGTATCTGGCTAGCATGTCTTTGTAAATTAATAAGTTGGAATTATTGTGGAGCCATGGGAGGAGGTGTGAAAAGACACTGGATGACATGCTCCCTGCCCTTTGGTTTCTGTATCTGTATACTTAGGGACTCATTGGGCTTTGCCATCCCTGTTAGTCCTTGAACTGATAATCCTGAGTTTCTGCATTGCAGGCTTGAGTGACCACAGCTAGGACGAGAAGTTCCCACATCAGTACAGCAACTCTTGAAGCCCTTTGTCTCACTCCCACCCTTATATCTGTCAAGAGCATATCCTTCTTGTATTATGAGGATGAAGAAAACAGAGGTTGAATATTAATTAGGATGGCTGCAAGGAACCTGACATGTGGGCAGAAATTTCCATCAGCAGCCGAAGAGAAAGACGTACAGCTCAGTAACCCTTCCTCAAAGCGTTCCTCAGTAAGAGAGGGGGATGAATTTCCAAAAAACTTAATAAGGTTTAGAAAGCATTCATTATCCAATTTCAGTATCTATTTCATTTTTTGAATAGGGAATAAGAGAGGGCTTCATAAAGTTCATTGAAAAATTCCATTGTCTTTTAATTCCATTTTTCCACAGACTTTTGAAGCCCCCTTGTACAGTCATATGGTTCACACATCAGACATTTCACAATTTCCTTACCTCACCCCAACTTTTTCACTCCCCACCCCAATCAACCCAGTTGCCATTTCCCACCTTCTCCTCAGGATTCCAGTCTCACAAAAACGCAACCACTGGTATTCGTTTCTTATTTGTCATTTCAGAGATTTCTATACATACATATGGACTCCTGGTGTGGTACTATAAGATCAGCACTGGACTGTGAATCACAAGGTCAGCAGTTCAAACCTATCAGAAACCCTATATAGGGTCACTATTAGTTGGAATCTACTCAAAGCCACTTGACAACAACAACAATCTATATATATGGAGTTAGCATCGATGGGCTCAAACATGGCAATAGTGAGGTTGGCCCAGGATCGGGCAGTGTTTTGTTCTGCTATGAGTTGGCACTAACTCAGTGGCACCTAACAACAACAGTATCGTGCTGTGGGATAAACACTAGACTGCTAAACACAAGTTTGGTGGTTCAAATCCACCAGCTGTTCCTTGGAAATTGTATACAGGGTCGCTATGAGTAGGAACTGATTTGACAGTACAACAGCAACCTTGTAAAATACTGTAGGATAAGCACTGGACTGCTAACCCCAAGGTCGGTAGTGCAAACCAACAAGCCACTCCTTGGAAACCCTATACAGGGTCACTGTGAGTCAAAACTGACTCAAAGGCACTTAACAACAACAACAACATTCTTATCTTAAGGAGCCATGGAGTGCTAGGGTTAACCATTGGCCTGCTAACCACAAAATCGCAAGTTTGCAGTTCTACTCTGTCCTGTGGGGTTGGAATCAACTTGATTACAGTGGATTTTTTTTTTTTTGGTTTGGTTGGTTCTGTCCTTGCTTTTTCTTTAATGTGTCAGGGCAGTCTATTAATTGATTTGATCAGTTTCCTGTCAGTGTTTTATCTATTTCCAGTTTTTTTGTTTGTTTGTTTTGTGACCACAGCTATGCTTTAACAGTTTAAATACCTTTGTACTAAACTTATTTCACACACTTATGTGTGAATATATCTATTAATTCCTCAGCATAGTCATCCCCACCCCCAACCATTTCTCACTGTATGTAAGTGCCTTTTTAAAATAAATATATATATTGGTAAAATATATATAAGAAAACGTTTGCCATTTTAAAAATCTTTTTTTTATTATTATTGTGATAAGTATATATATAAGGAGCTCTGGTAATGTAGTGATTATGAGTTGGGCTGTTAACCTTAAGGTCAACAGTTCGAAACTACCAGCTGTTAAGTGGGAGGAAGATGAAGCTTTCTGTTCCTGTAAAGATTACAGCCTCAGAAACCGTGTGACTCACTTTGAGTCAGAACTGACTCCACAGCACACCACCAACACCATAAATAAAACAAAACATTTGCCATTTCAACATTAATTACATATTGTAAAGCCATCACCACTATACCACCCCAAACAGAAACTTAGTACCCCTAAAGCAATAATTCCCGTCACTTTTCCTCCTAGCTCCTGGTATCACATATCAACTTTTATCCTTATGCATTTGCCTTTTCTATCTATTTAATCTAAAAGGTTGATTCAATAGATGCCCTTCTGTGTCTGGCTTATTTCATTCAGCATAAGGCTTTATGGTTCACCCATATCAGAACTTCATTTCTCTCCAAGGTTATGTAAAATTGTATGTGTATACATCTTGTTTATCCACTACCTGTTGATGTGTTCCTCCTTTCAAACCTTTTGGGTATATACCTAGGAGTGGAATTACTGGGTTGTGTGGAAGAAGTGCTGCAGGTCTGTATGATAAGCACTGGACTGCTAGCCACAAGGTTGGTGTTTCAAACCCATCAACTGCTCCTCGGAAGAAAGATGAGGTTTTCTGCTCCTGGAGAGATTTACAGCCTCAGAAACCAGGGTGGCTATGAGTTGGAACCGACTTGACAGCACACACAACAGTAAACAACAATGGAAGTTCTGTGTTTAACGTTTTGAGGAGCCACTACACTGTTTTCCACAGCAGCTGCACCGTTTTACATTCCCATCAACAAGGCACAAGGGTTCGAATTTCTCCCTATTTCCACCAACACTTGTTCATTTCCATTTTTCTGGTAACAGCCCTTCCCATGGTTGGGAAGTGGTATCTCACTATAAATTTGGCTTGCTTTTTGCTAATAACTAATGATGCTGAGTCCTGGTATGGCTCTGCAGAATAATGCACTGGACCAAAAGGTCAGTTTGAACCACAAAGTGGGAGATTCAAACCCACCAGCTGCCCCTCAGAAACCCTATACAGGATGGTTACAGGTCAAAACCAACTCGATGATATTTACAACAACAATGATGCTGAGCATCCTTTTATGTGCTTATCGTGTATTTATAAATCTTTGGATAAATTTTTATTCAAATCCTTTGCCCATTTGTTCATTGGGTTATTTGTCTTTTTGTTGTTGAGTTGTTGAAATTCTTTATATATTCTGAATATTAAACCAAACCCCTAAATAAATACTCCCCACTGCTGCGGGGTTTCTCCCAGCTCAGTGACCCTATTGGACAGGACAGAACTACCCTGTAGGGTTTCCAGCCTTATAAATTGTCACAGAAACAATCTGCCTCATCTTTC
This sequence comes from Chrysochloris asiatica, assembly GCF_000296735.1. NCBI lineage: Eukaryota > Metazoa > Chordata > Mammalia > Afrosoricida > Chrysochloridae > Chrysochloris > Chrysochloris asiatica. Next base: position 14,035,469 of record NW_006408532.1, on the reverse strand, counting down.
TCCAACAGAGCCACTAATGGGTTCAAACCACCAACTTTTCGATTAACAGTCCAGCACTGTGCCACCAGGGCTCTTAGACTATTAAGCCAGAGTGGTCACTTAGATACGTATTTTCACATTGTTCTTCACTGACCCGTTTGTAATAAATAAAGAAAGGAAACCCCTGAGAGGTTGAAAGAATTAATGATTGCAAAACAGCTGGTCTACTCAGAGGTCTGACTTGGGCATAGATGAATTGGACATGAATCAATGTGAACAACATGAAAAAAGTCCAAGAGGTTCAGTATGGTAAGCTGAAACAGGTTGCTGGGAGGTAGGTAAGCAGAACAGCTCAATAACACACCGAGGCATAGGTGGAAATAATGAGGCTTAGTTGCACTGAGCTGAGAAGGTACAGTGGCAGGTGTAAGTGGAGCACTCCCAATGGATGAGCTGGCACTTGGTGAGCCAGGAGCCAGGAGAGTTGAGACTAGCTTGGCAGGAGAGTCTGGAAATAGCAGTGATGCACACACACACACACACACACACACACATCAACAGGCCAGGTGGCCAGGGGTACACTACCAGGTCCACCTGGACTCCTTAGCATCTTAGAATGGAAACAGTGATTGGTGTCAGTTTGGATAGTGCCAAAGTTGTAGCCAACCCATATACAACGTAAGCTTCAGTGAGGGTTGGTTTTACTGAAGTACAGAGCCTTGTTTGCATATTTTGAATAATAGAAAAGTACATTTTAAAAAAATCCTGGCATCTTATTTTCTGTTGTTGTCACACATACCCTTATTAGGAAAGGGGCAAGGTATTGCCTTCTTGCCCTACTTTGACCTTTTCTTTCCTTCTTCGTGGCATTTGTCCCTTCCTTTGCTTACTCTCCCTTTCTTTTTTGATTCCTTTCATTTTTTTAAGTCTTGTTTTTCTATTTTTTTTACTGACTCCTTGGTTGTAAGATTGAGTGGGTATCTTTGCCTTCCCCCTTTTTTTCTGATAGATAGACAAGGGAAGATGTTCCCAGATGCGTTGGCAGGATAGAACACCTGCTTCAGTCTGTAGTATTGTGGCTAAGGGTGCTAGCTGTGGAACCACACTGCCTGGGTTCACATCCTGGCTACACTACTTGCTAGCTGAACAACCAAGGGTAAATTACTTAATGTTTACATATGTGATTACCTACCTTCCTCTGTGAACTGCAGACAACTACAGCGATTAAAGAAATTAATACATGTATTGTGCTTAGAATCATGCCTGAGGTATGATAAGCAGGAATATGGAGTTGTACTTTTTTCTTAAGGGATTTTCTTCCATCTTTCTGATTTCTGAGACAGGTGCTAAGAGAGATTTTCCTTTAAACCTTACTCTGCAGTAGTTTTATTTTTTCTCTCAGAGAGATTATTTTCTCCCAACCTTCTCCTCTGAAAAATATGCTCAGTTCATGATTGTTGTTGTTGTTGTTAAGTGCCGTCGAGTCGGTTTCGACCCATAGCGACCCTGTACAGGGTTTCCGAGGGTGTAAATCTTTACGGGAGTAGAAAGCCTGATCTTTCTCCCGCAGAGCAGCTGGTAGTTTCGAACAGCTGACCTTAAGGTTCGCAGCCCGATTTGTAACCACTACGCTACCAGAGCTCCTTTCATGATAGGAAGACCCAATATTGTTAAAATGTCAGCTCTTCCCAACTTGATCTATACATTCAAAACAATCCACTTCAAAACTGATTCTAAAATTCATTGTTGTTGTTGTTGTTGTTAAGTGCCATGTAATCAGTTCTCATAGCCACCCTATATTGGATTTCTGAAGCTTTAAGTCTTCATGGGAGCAGAAAACCTCATCTTTCTTTCATGGAGCGGCTGGTGGGCTCGAATCCCAGACCTTGTGGTTCACAGCCCAGAGGTTATCATTTGGAGCCAACGCACTTGCTCTAAAGTTCATATGGACAGGCAAAAGACCAGGATATCCAGCACAATATTGAAGAAGAAGAGGAAGAGGAAGAGGAAGAGGAAGAGGAAGAGGAAGAAGGAAGAAGAAGGTTGGAGGGCTGATACTACCCGATGTCAGTACTATTCTCGAAAACTACAATAAGCAAGACAGTGTGGAATGGAGAAATAATAAACAAAAAGATCAATGAAAGAGAATAAAGAGCCTAGAAATAGACCCACACAAATATTGCCAACTGATCTTGATCAAAGGAGCAAAGATAATTCAATGGAGAAAGTATTGTCTTTTCAACAAATGGAGCTGCAACAGTCACATGCAAAAAAGAAAGAAAGAAAGATTCTAGACTCTGATGTTTACACCTTTCACAAAAATTAACTCAGTTCAACGTAAACCACAATGCTATAAAATTTCTAGAAGATAACATAGGAGGAAATCTAGGTGGCCTTGGATTTGGTAATGACTTTTGAGATATAACTACAAAAGCAAAATCCCTGAAAGGAAAATTAAGTTGTGTTTCATTAAGATTAAAAGTATGTGCTCTGTGAAAAATCAGTATTAAGAGAACAAAAAGACAAGCCAGAGACTGAGAGGAAATATTTGTGAGGCACATATCTGATGAAGGACTTGCATCTAAAACTCAACAGTAAAGGAAACAAACAACCCAATTTTAAGAAAATGACCCTAAGATCTGGACAGACACCTCACCAAAAGACGACATAGAGCTGACAAATAAGCATATAAAAAGATGATGAAGATGTTCAAGACCATCTGTCATTATGGAAAACAGACTTACTCAGTAATATTTTTTTCTATTGATCATATGCTGAAATGATAATATTTTGAATATGTTAGGTAAAATAAAATATATTATTAAAATTGATTTTTCCTTCTTTTAATGTGGCCATTAACCCAAACCAAACCCACTGCCTTCAAGTCAATTCTGTTTCACAGCAACCCTTAAGGACAGAGTAGAACTGTCCCTTAGGGCTTCCAAGGTTATATATACATCTTTACCAAAGTCAACTGCTGTATCTTTCTCCCACAGAACAGCTGGTGGATTCAACTACCAAATGTTTGACTAGCAGCCAAGTGCTTTAAGCACTTCACCACTAGCGTTCCTTATGTGGCCACTAGAAAATTTTAAGTTACATCCCTGGCTCGCGTTGTATTTCTACAGTGCATCACTCTTCGAGACAGAAGGGATGCTATTGTTAAATGCCATCGAGTCCGTTCTGACTCACAGTGTAAACCTGTGTAGGCTTTCTGAGGCTGTAAATCTTGATGGGAGCAGAAAGCCTCAAATCTCTCCTTCAGAGCAATAGGTGGATTTGAACTGCTGAATTGGAGTTAGCAGTCCAGTGCTTATCCTACAATGCCACCAGCTCTTTTCAAAGGAAGGGATGTTATTGTTGTAGCATACCATTTAGTCGGTTCTAACTTATAATGACCCATGGCTGGTGGGTTTGAACTGGTAACCTTGAAGTTAGCAGTCCAGGCTTATCCTACAGTGATAGGAGCCATGAAAATTCAGGACTCTGAGAGTCTGGTGGAACCCTGAGATTGTGACCCTTAGACCCTCTTCAAGCCTGGAATGAAACCCACTTTTTTTGGACTTTTAGCCAAACAATAGATGGGCTTATCAAGTGACTCATAACACAGGGAAGAATGTCCTCCTTGGTACAATCAAACATATGTGATCAAAAGGGTAGCATTTGCCCCAAAACAAAGCTCAGAAGACATGAAGGGACAGTTGTTGTGAAGTGCCGTTGAGTTGGTTCTGACCCGTAGCAACCCTGTATAGGGTTTCCAAGGAGCAGCTGGTGAGCTTGAACCGCCAACCTTGCAGTTCAAATGGCTTTGCAGTCTGGCGTATTAACCCACAGAGCCATACCAGGACTCAGTAAAGATGGACAAATGGAAACAGGAAACCCAGGGAAGAAGTGGCAAGAGTGCTCTTACACTGAGAGGATTACAACAAATGTCATGAAAGAAAATGTGTGTAAATTATTGAATGGAATACTGATAGGCATGTTCTGTAAGATTTCACCCAAATAACAAAAGTTAAAATGAAAAGACTCAGGACAGTGTAGGGGAAGTTTCATGAAAGAGGGAGCCCTGTGATTGAGAAATAAGCACAAAGACTTGGGACACTTTGATTTGCTTTATTTGGAGGGTAATACTGTATGGTGTGCCAAGTCATCTCCTCATGCCCATGTCTTTCCTATGAAATTTTCAGGAAAATGGACCCTTTGCTAATAAAGCAAATTAAAAAGAATTTTCCTTGAAGAATCTCATGGCTCCCCTCGAGATGGCTATTAGGTGTTGTTATTGTTGTTGTTAAGTGCCGCCGAGTCGGTTCCGACCCATAGCGACCCTGTACAGGGTTTCCGAGGGTATAAATCTTTACAGGAGTAGAAAGCCTCATCTTTCTCCCACGGAGCGGCTGGTAGTTTCAAACCGCTGACCTTAAGGTTCGCAGCCCGATTCGTAACCACTACCAGGGTTTCCGAGGGTGTAAATCTTTACAGGAGTAGAAAGCCTCATCTTTCTCCCACGGAGCGGCTGGTAGTTTCAAACCGCTGACCTTAAGGTTCGCAGCCCGATTCGTAACCACTACGTTAGCTCCGACCCATAACGACCATCCTGTGCTCAACAGAACGAAACACTGCCCAGTCGTGCGCCATCCTCGCAATTCCTGTTCTGTTGAGCCTACTGTTGTAGCCACTGCCTCTATCCATCATGTTGAGCTCTTCTCTGCCCTTATACTTTACCAAGCATGATATCTTTCCAGTGACTCGTCCTTCCTGATAACATGTCCAAAGTACTTCCTTGTTTCTAAGGAACATTCTGACTGTACTTATTCCAAAACAGGTTTGTTGGTTCTGGCAGTCCATGGTACTTTCAGTATTCTTTGCCAACACCATAATTTGAATACATCAATCCTTCTCTGGTCTTCCTGAAAAAGGAATGAATAGTTGCCCAGGTTTCACATGTATATAAGGCAATTTAAAATACCATGGCTTGCATAAGGTGCACCTTATTCCTCAACATGACATCTTTGTTTGCTCTTTCACACTTTAAAGAGGTCTTATGCAGAAGGTTTTTCCAATGCAAAACTCTAGGATTTAGAAAACTAGGTTTGGGTTATATTGCACTTGTCTATATTTGGGACCTAAATTAGATTAGTTCATTGAGACAAGAATGTATCTGCAGATACCCTACACACTTTTGTATTCTAATCATGCCTAATGAGCCCTTACAGATTTCCAGCTTGTTCTTGAATCATTTTAAAGAGAAAATCATGTTCTTCCTCCTCCTCATTGCTTCTTTCCCTGTTAACTTTTTTGCCAACATGACTGGATTGAGAGAGTGGATTGTTTTAGGAGACTTTGAATCAGTGTGGAGTTTCTGGCTCACCAAATTTAAATTCAAGTCATCTCCAAAGTTGCAACCTAATAGCTGCTTAATGCATTTTGTTCTTTGGAAGTTTGGAAGCTGGATTGTTATAGACTAGATCTTGCTGGATGCAGCTGTTTTTAATTATCTAGCATGGCCCTTGCATATCAAATTTGAGGCAAAATTGGAAAAAAAATTTTTTGAGGATTGTTGCCATCGTATCCTAGATTTGTGAATTAAAAAAAAAAAAAAAAAAAACCTCTGAAACAAGAATTTAATTTAAACCTTTGTAATTAGGATTGTGGATGACATTCTGGTCTGAATTTGGGGAAGGACTATACTAGAGAAAGCTACAGAAACTTGAGGGAATAAAGAGGAGTAAGTTCACTTACTTTCTAATGAGCCAAATAATTTGTAAAAGTAACAGTAGCAGTAAATTTGAGGTGCCATGGTCTCAAAGGAAAGACTACATTTTAATGAATTACTGTTCAATTCGTTCTCTGCCTGATATTCCCCTGCCTCCTCTTCCATTTGCAGAGTGAAATAATGAGGCTCCTCTGAAAGTTAACATAGTTGAACTGATTTGAGAGCCTTCTTATCCTTAACAGGGTAGTGCTGTGAACAAGACTGTGGGGAGAAGAGCCCAGGATGGATTATAACTGGTGATTTAATAATACTTCTGTACCGGGTGCTATAAGGAGCTCTGGTAGCATAGTGGTTATGAATCAGGCTGCTATCCTCAGGGTCAGCAGTTCAAAACTACCAGCTGCTCCACGGGAGAAAGATGAGGCTTTTGTTCCCTTAAAGATTTATAGCCTTGGAAACACTGTATAGGGTCGCTGTGAGTTGGAACCAACTCCACGGCACATAGCAACAACAACTGGGTGCTACGGAGCAGCAGAGCTAATACAGACAGCAAAAGTGAGAGAAGGACATTGTGGGGAACCAGAGCCAAACCTACTGCCATCGAGTCTATTCCTACTCAGGGCGACCCATGTGTTCCAGGCTAGACCTGATCCAGAGGGTTTTCTTAGCTATAATTTTAACTTTGCAGCTTAATTGGTTAAGCATTGGGCTGCTAACCTCAAGATCAGTGGTTCAAACCCACCAGTCGCTGCTCAAGAGAAAGACGAGGCTGTTTGCTCCTGTAAAGATTTATAGGAAATCTTGGAAACCCTATAGAGCAGTTCTACTCTGTCCTATAAGGAGCTCTGGTAGCGTAGTGGTTACAAATCAGGCTGTGAGCCGCAAGGTCAGCAGTTCGAAACTACCAGCTGTTCCATGGGAGGAAGATGAGGCTTTTTGCTCCTGTAAAGATTTACAGTCTCAGAAACCCTGTACAGGGTCGCTAAGAGTTGGAATCGACTCCATGGCACATAACAACAACCACAACTCTGTCCTATAGGGCCATTATAAGTTGGCATCCACTTGATGGCAGTGGGTTTGGGTTTTGGGGTTTATAGTCATAACTGAGAAGCCTGGTGGCATAATGGTTAAGCACTTTATTGCTAACTGAAAGGTTGATGGTTTGAACCTACCAGATGCTCGTGGGGAAAAAGACCTGGAGATCTGCTCCTATATGGTCTGGGAAACCCTCTGGGGCAGTTCTCCTCTGTCCTATAGGGTGATTGTGAGTTGAAATCAACTCAGTGACACCCCACACACACACACACAAAAACAATAACGTTAATGGAAGCAGACTAACATGCCTTTCTTCTGTGGTGCCACTGAATGGGTTGGAACCCTCAACCATTTGGTTAGTGGCTGAGCCCAAACCTTTTGCACCACCCAAGGATGTTGTTTAGAGGAATGAAAACGGAGTTTAAGTAACTCTATAAATTATGGATTATGTAGATACACTTGATTTTATACCAGGGGCATTTCACAAAAATGTTGTTGTTGTTGTTAAATACTGTGGAGTTGGTTCCAACTCATAGTGACCCTGTACAGGGTTTCCAAGGCTGCAAGTCTTTACAGGAGGAGAAAGCCTTATCTTTCTTACAAAAATGTAGATGGCCTTTTTGTCACCTAGGATCCACAGAGAATGTATCTCTTGAATTTTCTGTAAAATGTGCAGGATTTCACCTCCAAATCTCCATGATTGCCTTAAGCTTCTTTCATGAGTTTTATTAGACTCAGAATGATAAAGGAGAGATTTGACTATAAAAGTGCTAGACAAATTAGAAATCAACAATAGGAAGACCAAGGAAATAAAGTCAAATACATAGAAACTGAGTAACACCCTGCTGAAAAGCGACTGGGTAATAGGAGAAATTGAACATAAATTCACAGAGTTCCTAGAAACAAATGAGAATGAAAACACAAAATACCGAAATCTTTGGGACACGGCAAAAGCGATGCTGAGAGGGCAATTTATTGCAATAAACGCACACATCCAAAAAGAAAAAAGAATCAAAATAACACATTAGACAGCATCTACAACAACTAGCAACAGACCAACAGAAGGAACCTACAGCCACCAAAAGAAAAGAAATAATAAAGATTAGAGCAGAAATAAATGAGATAGAAAACAGAAAAACTATAG
>NW_006408532.1:14016603-14022103 GCF_000296735.1 Chrysochloris asiatica | reverse complement strand
GAGGCTTTCTGCTCCTGTAAAGATTTACAGCCTTGGAAACCTTGTACAGGGTCACTATAGGTCAGAACTGACTGCATGGCACATAACCAGCACCATGATATTTGAAGAACATCAAATGCCACTCCTAGCATAATCAAAAGATAATAGATCTGAATGGTACCCTTTGAGATGAAAAAAATATAAAACATAACTAATTGTGAATATATTATTATTAAGTATCTTCAAATCAGTTCTGACTCATAGCAATCCTGTATAGGGTTTCTGAGGAGTAGCTGGTGGGTTTGAACCACTGTCCTTAGCAGTCCAGTGCTTATCCCTACAGCACCACACCAGGACTCCAACTATGATTATGTTATTGTTAACAGCCGTCGAGTCTTTTCCAACTCATAATGACCCTGAATAGGGTTTCCAAGGAGCAGCTGGTGGGTTTGAACCACTAAGGTGGCTAACAGTCCGATGTTTATCTTACGGCACCACACCAGAACTCCAGCTATGACTGTGTTATTGTTAAATGCCTTCAAGTCAGTTCCGACTCATAGCGACCCTATATAGGGTTTCTGGTGACTTTGAACCATCAACCTTGCAGTTCAAACCAACCTTACGGTCCAGTGCTTATCCTATAGTGCCATACCAGGGCTAAAAACCCAGAAATTAACTTTGAAAGCAGTTCAAACAGAGGCATGGCCAAAGTGTCTTGAGCCTGTCCAAGGTGAGTATTCCAAAAGGGATTACAACAATTTAGATGTTTATTTAAAAAATCAATCGCTTCATTTTATGGATTTAGTGTAATGTAAGACAAAGCACATGAGCAGTGAGAGCCAGACAGGTTCACCCCCACCCCTGCCATCTCTGTGTGACCTTGGACAGTGACTTGAGCTGCCAGAGCTTTTCCTTCATAATTAATGGAGCAATGGAGATGTTCATTCCCACTGGTACTATTGTATGTAAAACACCACATAGGAGACTACATATACACAAAGCTTCTGATTTTGTGATGGATTTATTTACACTCAGCCTTACTTCAAAAAGGACTAAAGTAGCTTCAATGCTTGTTTTCCACCCCTTGTGTTATGTTCTGTCATATCAATTTCAACTCACAGTGACCCTATAGACACCTATAGGAATTGCCCTGTAGGGTTTCTCATGCTGTAATCTTTATGGAATTGGGGAGGGGGGGTGGCTGTTTGAGTTTGAGTAGGGCTTCCTTTTCCAACCCTATAGATCCTTATTTAGAAAAGGATAATATTAATAAATGCACTGTGTGCTCAAGTCATTCACATTAACATTTAAGGATTTTTTTCTTTTTCTTTTTACCGTCCATCAGCCTGAAGGGAAGGGAAGGGAGCCATCCTGTGATGGTCAGGGCTGTGACCTTCAGGCAAGTGATCTTGTAAGGATGGAACTGATGGAATAAATGCCCTGCCTCAGTCTCCTTCTACTCGCTGTTGTCCCATTGAACTCCCCTTAGCCGAATGCAAACAGAACAAGGAACTGAGCAACTGGGGAAGGGTACAGAGTGGTTCTTTATTGTTGTTGTTGTTGTTAAGTGCCGTCGAGTTAGTTCTGACTCATAGCAACCCTGAACAGGGTTTCCGAGGCTGTAAATCTTTACGGGAGCAGAAAGCCTCAATCTTTCTCCCGCGGAACAGCTGGTAGTTTCGAACTACTGACCTTGAGGTTCACAGCCCGATTCGTAAGCACTACGCTGACAGAGTGGTTCTACCAGGGGGAAATTGAAGATTTGGGCCCTTGTTGAATCCACATCTTTGCTGAACAAGGTTACAGGTACAGCTCTGAGGTATAGCCGCCAAAATCCCTTCTCCCCCAGGTTGACATCTACACATTCAGCAACCTTGATTTCAGGTATTCAACTCATTTTGAAATCATCTACCAATACCATGCTCTAAGCCACACTTCATAACTTCAGATACAGGTTATCAGGAAACACTAAAAACAGTGTCCTATTGAGGCAGGAAGTTCTGTGTCTGGAGTTTCTCTGTGTGAGCCTGTCTAAAATGGAAATTATTTTAGGGAGGAGTAGCATGATATGAAAGCTTGCCTTGACTTTCAGAATCGCCAAGTTTGATTTCCAAATGAATCAAAGTCGAGTAAGGATTAATGAGCTCTGGTCTTTTTTTTTTTTTTTTCCTTTGTGTCCCTTACATGTGACTCTTACAAATAGATGTTGAAAATAACTAAGAATTTGAGTGGAGTTCTTGGTGTCCTTTGGATTCGCTAGTTGATGTTTCTTAATTGATGTAACTCGTGAAAGGAAAACATTTTATGAGTAGGAGAGATAACTGGATAGTCTTATTCTGTGTCTCTTTCATGTCATCTGGAGGGTGCCTTTTTCTTTTTTTCAGAGGTAACCATTAATCTCCTAACTCATTCAGGGGTCTTTTGTGAATACTATACCCAGGGTAGAATCCTATCAGGCAACTACCACTGTTTGTTGCTATGGAAATCAATGCATCGCCACAGTGTCAGGGTCACAGACAGCCCCTGCAGAGTCTTGATGCTGGGTGTCCTGCTGGTGGGAGCAGTGTGTATGCAGGTAGATTAGTGCAGTATGCAGTCTCAAGAAATAGAACTTTGCTTCCAGCTCCAGCGGGGGAAGACAAGCAGTACTCAGTAAGGCCATGGAAAGTAATTGTACTTCTTAAATATACACAAAAGTATAGGAACTTTTATATGAATGGAATCTTATTGTTCATCCTAGCTTGTTTCATGGTGGGAAATGGCTAATGCAGTCTTTTTTCTTCTCTTCTTGTTTGTTTGCTCCCACCTTCCACTTCTTTTCCCCGCTCCTCTCTCATATACTTTTGGAGGCAAATGCATATGGGCTGCAAACCCCACTCCCTACCCTTCTGTGTTAATACCCTAGTATGATGCTTTTCATTCTTTTTTACATTACATTTGTCTTCCGTCAGACCCTTTTTCTAAAACTGCTTTTGAATGTGTTTTTAAAAAGGACAGACTATGGGAAATTCTTATCAAGGACTGCTTAGATGAGCCAAAAGTAATTTACAGCCTCCCTTTCTATTATCCCCGAACCAACATGAGCCTGCGCTAACATTATGAGATACTTTAATCCAAATGCTGAGTCATGAAGTTTTCTATCTCTAAATGTTGCACTACAGTGGAGTCCCTTCCCTTGCCAGCCGGGCTGTGGAACATTCCAGAACTGGGGGCAGGAAAGCCTTTGCTGATGGCAGCCTGGAGACCTGCACTCCTTCAACTGGAGTGCCATGCCCATCCTCACTGTTGTGGGTGTTCCTGAGGAGGGGGCTGTCTCCCCAGTGTCTTGTAGGCCACCCAAATCTTTTTTTGCAGGGGCAGCAAAAAAAAAGGAACCTGTTGTTCCTTTTTCCTCTGTGCCAACCACTCCAGTACCTAGAGACACATGAGCCATAACCCAGGGCATAATCCATGCTTGAATGGCATGATTGGATGATGGCATTCAGGTTGTTTAAAAGCTCATGAAACCCAGAACCTGTAAGGCAGTAGCACTTAGGTGCATTGCAAAGGTAACGAAGTTGTGGTTGTTCTTACTCTGAGCTCCTTTTGTTTCTTAAAACTGTTTCTGTTTTACACCTATCACCGGGTGATATAATTACCAGAGCTGTCTGCCCTTCAAGTCTGGGACTGTGGTTTAGAAACGTTTGCATCCCCATTGTCTAGCACAGTGCCTGGCACAATGTCCGCTAAATGCCAACTGCGTCAACACACTCAAATATAGGAAAATGTGAAATCATTAGACTTCATTAGGGATTTAAAGCATCAAAAGAAGGTAGAGGAAATTATGTGGGTGGAAGAAGGCAGTAAATATTCAAGATGAATAGAAGAATGAGTTATTTCCCGAAGACTGATCATGTCAGTATTTAGAAGGTCCCATATATTGGCCTGGTGGGGCGCTGTGGGTTAATGCGCCAGACTGCAAAGCCGTTTGAACTGCAAGGTCAGCAGCTTCTCCTCAGAAACCCTATACAGGGTTGCTATGGGTCGGAACTGACTCTACGGCACTTAATAACAACAACAACAATATATTGGCAAGGAGTCCTGGTGTGGCGCTATGGACTAATGTGTCAGACTGCAAAGTCATTTGAACTGCAAGGTCAGTGGTTCAAGCTCACCAGCCGTTCCTTGGAAACCCTACACAGGGTTGCCATGGGTCGGAATCAACAACTCGATGGCACTTCACAACAACAATATATTGGCAAACCTACTGCCATCGAGTCAATTGGAACCCTATAGGACTCTGTTCCAACCCTATAGGACAGAGTAGAGCTGTGCTATAGGGTCCTTGTGTGGCACTGTAAGATAAGCACTGGACTGCCAACCACAAGGTCAATGGTTCAAACCTACCAGCTGCTCTTTGAGAGCCCTATACAGGATTGCTATGAGTTGGAACTGACTCCATGGCACTTAACAACAACAACATATATAAAGTTCTTTTTAAAAAGTGGCTCATGTGGCTACAAGTTGCAAGTCTATGGACAGGTGTCAGGCCACAGCTGCAGGGGCTGATGAACCCAAGATTGGTAAGCACTGGCTAAAGTCCCAAGCACTGGAGGTCAGGTGATGGCAATCCAAATGTAGGTCCAAAGTGAGCCAAAAGCCAGAGAGTTTTGCCAGTATGTCTACATATATTAGAAGTAGGCCATACCTCTGAGTAAACTCCCTTTCAACTTATCTCATGGTTAGCAGTTCAAAACTACCAGCTGTTCCACAGGAGAAAGATGAGGCTTTCTGCTCCCGTAAAGATTTACAGCCTCGGAAACCCTGTATAGGGTCGCTATGAGTCGGAACCAACTCCACAGCACATAACAACAACAACAGTCTTTACTGAAGGCATCTCCAGGCCTTCTCCCACACAGTAGCTGGGCAGGTTCAAACCACTAAACTTTCAGTTAGCAGTCAAGCTCTTAACCTTTGTGTCACCAGAGTTCTCTGCTAGTGCTATAGTAGAGGTAAGCATTTGTCCTATGCAACAGCGGGAATCAGCAGCAGGGTTCGGGGATCCAGATTTGAATTTTGGAAAAATCATTGTGCGTTGGCAGTGTCTTGGTGGGGGTTGAGGGATTTAGGGCTAGGGAAGTAATTGGCTAGGCAAGATGGATAGGTGAGGACAGTGGCAGTGAGCATGATGCCAGAGTTTTTGAAGCAAATGGACACGGTCATTAGTTTTGGAAGAGTATGCACATATGTGAAAATCTCATTTCATTTGAATCATTAAGTGTTTTATGAGAGCACACCATTCACAGACTGGATAATATCTCAATCCCAAATAAGCTAAAATTTCATATATATATATATATTGTTGTTGTTATGTTCCGTGGAGTTGGTTCTGACTCATAGCGACCCTGAACAGGGTTTCCGAGGCTGTTAATCTTTACAGGAGCAGAACTCCTCATCTTTCTCCCGCGGAGCAGCCAGTAGTTTCAAACTGCTGACCTTGCGGTTTGCAGCCCGATTTGTAACCACTATGCTACCAGAAGCT
>NW_006408532.1:13971467-14016263 GCF_000296735.1 Chrysochloris asiatica | reverse complement strand
GTATTTATACAACATAAGGAGCTCTGGTAGCGTAGTGGTTACGAATTGGGCTGCTAATCTCAAGGTCAGCAGTTCGAAACTACTAGCTGTTCCACAGAAGAAAGATGAGGCTTTCTGCTCCTGTAAAGATTTGCAGCTTAGGAAACCCAGTACAGGGTCGCTATGAGTCGGAACCGACTCTATGGCACATAACTACAATACAACATACATATACATGTATACACACACACACACACAGATATATAAACGGTTAATGCACTTGGCAGCTAACCAAAAAGTTGGAGATAACTTGGACGAAAGTCCTGGTGATCTTTTTCTGAAATATCAGCCATAGAAACTCCTAGGAGCACAGTTCTAATCTGGCACATAAGAGATCAGCATAAGTCAGAATCAATTCAGTGTCAACTGAAACACCTCTGAGTGACAGTACCCAGATATGTATTTGGTGTCCCTTTCTGTGAATACTTTCTTTGTATCATCAGACTTAGATGTGTCCACAAAGGAACCTTTAATATATTTTTATTTGTTGTCCCTAGAAAGTGGTTATAGGTAATAATCTTAGGTAGATTGTTATTGTCATTCATTGTTTAGAATGGGATGTTTGTTTGGTCCTCTGCATGATTCTCTGGTGGTCACTTAACCAGCTATCCCTCAGCACCAACATTTTCGTTTCTTTGTTCAAGCATTAACCACCCAGTAAGGTCTGAAAGGAGACTCACTCATACTTGCTTCTGGAAAACTTCCTTATACTTAGTCCACAGTTCTTATTCTCAAGGGTTAATGAAAGGAGGCCAGAATTTATCAAGGGATGCTGACTGTAATTTGTATGAATTGGGACTCTTGTCAAGCAGAGAAGTACATGGGCTTGTTCAACTCTGATAAACCACATTTCTTCTGATAAGGGTCAACAAAAGGTGAATAATCAATTAAAAAATGGGGAAAGATGATATGTCTGCTTGCAGGAGGACTGTACCAATTCCAAAATGATCTCCTTACTACTGAGTCTGTCACTGTGCTTGAAATAAATTGCTGTGGTGTAGTGAGGAGCTGAGTAGGAGGTAACGCCTCTAATATTAGAGAGCCCGTCAGATGTTCTTGGTCTTGCTAGAGCTTTCTGCTACTACATTAAAGAGCTCACTTTGCCTCCTTTCTTTCATTTGTATGATGGGCTCTCCCCCCAAAAAAAACATTGACAAAAATGTACATGTATTGTTCAACTCATTTACCACAAGTGTCTAGAAATCATAAGGGTCCCACCTTCTTTTTGTTGTTTCTGTTTACATTTTTAATGTCTTTTTCCATATACTGTACACATGCAAGGAGTCCTGGTGTGGCACTGTGGGTTAACGCACTGACTGAATGGTCAGTTTGAACCACAGTATCAGCAGTTCAAATTCACCAGCCGCTCCTCAGAAACCTTGTGAGTCAGAACCAACTTGACAGTACGTAACAACAGCATACACATTCAGAGTCCTGGTGTGGCACTGTAGAGTAAGCACTGGCCTGCTAAGCACAAGCTGCTCCTTGGAAACCCTATCCAGGCTAGCTGAGTCAGAACTGACTCGACAACACTTAACAACAACAGATTATGAGCCTTGGTGTGCAGAGGGTTCAGTATTGGAACTGTTAATGTAGAGGTGAGCAGTTCAAACCTACCAGCCCCTCTGTGGGAGAAAGATGAGGCAATTGGCAGCCTCAGAAACCCTATGGAGCAGTTACTCCATTGTATAGACTCGCTATGAGTCAGCATTGACTTGATAGCAGCAGGTACAGATTATGCTGGTAGATCACTCTGTAATAAGAAAAATGAGAGAAGTTGAAACAAAATCTCTCTAGCTAGTTTCCCTGGAAATAAGTAAAGAAAACTACTTATATATTTTTTTAATTAGCCATGTTAACGTAGTAATGTGTAATTCATGCTGTTGTTTGTTGCTGCTGAGTCGACTTTGACTCATGGAGACACCATGTAAAACAGAAGAAACATTGTTCAGTCCTGTTCCTACTTCTCCATCACTGATGTGGTCAAGTCCATTGTTCCAGTCACTGTGTATTTTGAGTGCTTTCCAACACAGGGCACTCATCCTCCAGCATGGTGTCAAACAGTATTCTGTTGCGATTCGTAGGGTTTTCATTGACGTTGGAAATAGTCACCAGTCTAAGTCTGAATGCTCTTCTGAAGTCTGTGCACTGTAGGTGACATGGAGGGTATTTGAAATTCTGGTGACATAGCATCCAGCATCATAGCCCCACGAAAGCCACCGCAGTACATGATAAACTGACAGATGGGTGGTGGTAATACCTAAAATGGTAATTAATGGAATCAGAGAAATTTAGATCCAGGGAACATGGAAGCGGTATTAGATATTAGCTAATCAGTGTTCTCTTAAGAGTATTCTAGGAGAAAAAAGTGTTTCCTGGTGAAACAAGTTTGGAAGACCCTTGAATATTCACAATGAAAAGTCAACTCCAAGTCATCATTTCCCAAACTTACTTGACCATGGAGCTTTTTTCCCCCCTGTGTCATACCTGTTACATCTTGAATGTAAAAAATGAGTCTGGCTTGATCATGGAGACCCAAAATATTAAGGCCCTTGTTGGAAGGAACAGAGATCCGCTCATGATCGACAGCACTTCAGAATGGCTACTTATTTGAATTGACAGCAATGGCTTCAAACATTTCAGGATTTTTTTTGTCCCTCCTGGAAATTTAAGTGAAGAATTGTTTCTAAAGTACGTGGGTTTCCAGATACATAAGAGAGATGTATCCTTTAACAGATGGAAAAATGTGTCAATTGGCCCATTCATTTTAGCAATGCTCTTTATTCAAATGCTTCTGAATTGGAGCCTGAGTGGCTGCCCACTCCTGAAGGGTGGGAAAGAGGAAATCCAATAAGCAATTAAACGAGTGAGTATGTAATTACAAATTATGATACGTGCTATGTATGAAGAAAGTGAAATATGTGCTGTCAGACCGAGCTAAATTTGCACTAATTTTTTAATTGACCTAGATCCAGAAGGGATCAATAAGCAACTGCTTTTATGGCTATCTTGGTACTCAGCTTCTAACTACAATTTCAACCATTTAATAGCGCCTCTCCCCTTCTTATTTTTCCAGCCCAGTGGAGCAAAATGAGCACTCAGTGAGCCGGCGCAGACTTTCTCCCAGCGGTCGCCGACGCCCACCATGAACCACTTGGAGGGGTCTGCGGAGGTGGAGGTGGCCGATGAGGCAGCAGGCGGGGAGGTGAACGAGTCCGTGGAGGCCGACCTGGAGCATCCCGCGGTGGAAGAAGAACAGCAGCAGCGGCACCATGTGGACGGCCACCTGCGCGGGCGCGCCTTCGAGGACCTCCGCGCCCAGCTCCGCCAGCAGGAGGAGGAGGAGCGCGGGGAGTGCTTGGCGCGCTCGGCCAGCACGGAGAGCGGCTTCCACAACCACACAGACACTGCTGAGGGCGACGTGATCGCCGCGGCCCGCGAGGGCTACGATGCGGAGCGCGCCCAGGACCCCGAGGACGAGAGCGCCTACGCCGTGCAGTACCGGCCTGAGGCCGAGGAGTACACGGAGCAGGCGGAGGCAGAGCATGCTGAAGCCACACAGCGCCGCGCGCTACCCAACCACCTGCACTTCCACTCGCTGGAGCATGAAGAGGCCATGAACGCGGCCTACTCGGGCTACGTCTACACGCACCGGCTCTTCCACCGTGGCGAGGATGAGCCCTACGCCGAGCCCTACGCCGACTACGGGGGTCTTCAGGAGCACGTGTATGAGGAGATCGGAGATGCGCCAGAGTTGGACACGCGCGACGGCCTGCGGCTGTATGAGCAGGAGGGCGACGAGGCGGCGGCGTATCGCCAGGAGGCCCTGGGCGCGCGGCTGCACCACTACGATGAGCGCTCCGACGGCGAGTCGGACAGCCCGGAGAAGGAAGCCGAGTTCGCGCCCTACCCGCGCATGGACAGTTATGAGCAAGAGGAGGACATAGACCAGATCGTGGCCGAGGTCAAGCAGAGCATGAGCTCGCAGAGCCTCGACAAGGCGGCCGAGGACATGCCCGAGGCCGAGCAGGACCTGGAGCGCGCCGCTACCCCAGGTGGGGGCCGCCCCGACAGCCCTGGGTTGCAGGCGCCGCGGGCGGTGGGCACTGCAGGCAGCGGCGAGGAGGCAGTGCAGCGGTACAGCAAGGAGAAGAGGGATGCCATCTCGCTGGCCATCAAGGACATCAAAGAGGCTATCGAGGAGGTGAAAACCAGGACCATCCGTTCGCCTTACACTCCCGACGACCCCAAAGAGCCCATCTGGGTCATGCGCCAAGACATTAGCCCAACCAGGGACTGTGACGACCAAAGGCCTATGGATGGAGATGTAAGTACGTACGACTCGGGATGCTCAGTTCCACTTGCAGGTGGGAGCAGAGACGTGTGCTCTGTGGCCTGGTTTGTCATTGGGAAATGGCTTTATGGGATAAATGGTCTATGGGGACACTAGGAATGTTTCCACGGTAAGCCTCAGAAACCGCTTGCACAGAAGTTGCTGGTAGTGAAATATCAAGGGGAAAGGAGGCATTAATTTACACATCTTGCCCTAAATCAGTGACTCTCAAATTGTACCTTGAGGGCTTAAGAAATAGATTCCTGGATGTTCTCCCAAAGTTTCTGATTCAGAAGCTTTGGGATGGGACCTGAGAATGTGCCTTGCAGAAGGACATCATACTTGATAAGATAGTTGTTGTTGTTAAGTGCCGTCGAGTCCGTTCCAACCCATAGTGACCCTGTGTAGGGTTTCCAAGGAGCAACTGGCTAACTTGAACTGCAGATCTCCCAGTTTAATTGGACTTTACAGTCCAGCGCATTAACCAACAACATCAGGAGACTCCAGATGATGGACACAGTGGCTGTAACAATGGGCCCAAATGTGGCAATGGATGTGAGGATGTCTAAGGACTCAGTAGTCTTTCCTTCTGTTGGACATACTTTGGGTCAGAACTGACTAAAAGGCACCTATCAGAAACAATGTCAGATATAAACAAATCCAGATTTAGGAAGGAGAGACTTTACTGAAAATTCTTGCAGAGGGAGAATAGGATGGTTGGTATACAGGGAGGGGGGTGTCTATTGCAACGGATCGTAACATCTGTAAACTTCTGTAAGATTGTTGTTGTTAAGTGCCTTTGAGTCTGTTCTGACTCATAGTGACCCTGTATAGGGTTTCCAAGGAGTGGCTGGTTGAGTTTGAACAGCCAACCTTGTTGTTCAAACCAACCTTGCGGTCCAGTGCTGATCCTACAGTGCCTCAACCCTAATCTTGACAGGAGCAAATCACCAGATACTTCTTCCACAGAGCAGCTGGTGACTTCCAACTGCCAACATTTCTGTTAGCAGCCCATTTCTAAAGTAGTGTGCCATTTAGGGCTCCTTACCAGACTGCAAAGCCGTTTGAACTGCAAGGTCGGCGGTTCAAGCTTATCAGCTTGGGTCGGAATCGACTCAACGGCACTTAACAACAACAACCCTAGTTTAAAACCCTGAAACTAAATCCATTGTATCAAGTCAATTTCCACTCATAGTGACCTTGTAGGATACAGCAGAACTGTTCCACAGGGTTTCCAAGGCTGTAATCGAGTGTGGTGATTTTGTAGGATAAGCACTGGATTTCGAACCACAAATTTGAGCCCACCAGCTGCTCCGAGGAAGAAAGACAAGTCTTTCTGCTCCCATAAAGATGGATAGCCTTTTGGAAAGCCTATACAGGGTCGCTATGAATAGACAAGGATCCCTGGTGGAGCTGCTGATTGGAAGGTTGGTGGCTGGAATCCATCAGTTACTCAGCAGGAGAAAAGACCTGACGATCTGCTCCTGTTATGATTAAAGCCTGGAAAATCGTACTGGACAGTGCTACGCTGTCCTGTAGAGTTGTTATGATGCGAAATTGACTGGATGGCACACAACAACCAGCAAGTTTAGAAAGAACCTAGTGTGAGGGAGTGGGATGAAGGTTAATCAGAGAATGTTCTACCTGGAGGCAGCTGTTCTCAGGAATCAATGAAGATTGTGTGCTAACCAGACTTCAGGACCTGAGAGAAAGAGAAAAGTGAACTAAAGTTTGGTTAAAGAGCAGTTTGTTCCCACTTATCAACAGCAAATAGTTTGCTTTGGGCTGCTTTGAACCCACACAGTGGCACCCCAGAAAGAAGACCTGGCAATGGGCTATGAAGATTACAACTAAGAAAATCCTATGGTGCTCAGTTCTACTCTGTGTGCAACACATGGGTCACCATGAGTCAGAATCAAGTAGATGGCAACAGGTTTGGTTTGGTTTGTTGTGTGAACTTGTTATAGGGAAGTAAAGGAACATCCATGAGACTTATCTAAGTCATAAGGGGAACATTCATTCTTTGCAGTTAGCCATTTCCTGGAACAGACAAGGGTGGGGATAGTTCTTAGCTTGTTTTCCAGGATCACAAGACTCCTGTAAAGTTTAGCACTGCCACTAACACATTCCCAGATGAGAACCTCAGCCTTATGGATTGGAAGTTTAAGCCCACTAGCTGCACCATGGGAGAAAGAGGAGGAAGTCTGCTCCTATAAAGATTTACAGCCTTGGAAACCCTGTGAGCCGCCATTTCTACTCACAGGGACACTACGAGTTGAACTTGGGTTTGGTTGTGTTTTTCAGTGTGGTCTAGTTGGTTCCAACTCATAGTGACCCCATATAGAGTTTAAATATTTGAGAGATTCAAATCATTGAGAATGTTGAAACCTCATCTTTCTCCCGAGGAGGGGCTAACGGGCTTTAACTGCTGACTTTGTAGTTCGCATCTGTGTTTATCCCATAGAGCTGCCCTTACAGATTTGTGATGGGCAGTATGACCATTTTGGGGAAAATCTTTCTGAACCCTTTCCTGCCAGGGGGTTCTGCCATTTTTCACCCACCCTGCGCCTCTTTCAGTACTTAATTTCCAGTTCTGGTGGCACGCCCTTTCCTCTTTACAGAAGACTTGCTCTCAGTGTAAACTGTAAAGTACTTTACTGGGAAGAGTTGCTGAAACCTGTTGCCTGCTGTCCCTGTTGACATTTTATTTTCCATTTTTGAAATACCTAAAAAATGTGATAACATAGCTGCCTTGGATATCACCATCTGTTCAAAATAAATCAAGACGACTAACCTTTGGCCGGCTACCTTGCTATAAAGATTCTCTTTCTGCACTAGCTCTCACTTTTCCATTCTCTTGAATAATTTTTAAGCATTTTCACTTAAAATTGGAGTTTGGAGTAGAAGAATGGTCATGAGGTTAAGTTCGATTTTATTTAATTCTGCTTTTTATGGTTGCACCAGCCTGTTTCTCAGTCTACCTTTTGGTGTTCATTTAAGTAATATGCCAAAAGGCTGCACAGGTCAGCGAGGTATCATTCACCTCCTCTTTCAGTCACGTTAACCTTGCTTGTACTGCTAAGAGAGGAAGGAAACGCCATCCTCTCCAGCAAGGAGGTAGCACTGGATCAGTTAGCTCAGAAATGCCCTGTATCTCTCTTGTTTCCCCAGACTTCACATTTAGACAGTTTTAAAAAAAAAACAACAGGTGCACATAAGTATAAAATTCTCCTTGACCTCCATCTGTCACTAAAGTTCTTCAACTCGGAGGGATTGCAGCCAGCATTTTTCAAATGAGGTGGAAATAGAGCTGGTTTTCCAAAGTAAGGAGCTGGCAAGAGCTCAGGTCCTGCATCCTTTTAGGCAATTGGAAAGAGAGAATGCTGCCCAAGCTTTTGGTCTAGGTGCTGGTCTCCTCCTTCAGCTTTCTCACAGGTCCCTAGAAACGGCCTGCGTGACCATGCGTGGTTGCCCACAGCCTATAGGAGAGCAAGGGCTTCCTTTGAATCATTTGCACTAGAAGAACAACTTAACCCTCTTACATGATGCCCCATTCAAAAGGTAGAATGAATTATAGAATACTAAATGATGCTTTAAAAACCCATGGTGTCAGAAGTTCAGTTTGATGTGGAGAAATTGATGAGCAGGGCTGTGAATAGCGAAAAGGAAGCAAAACCAAAAACCTGTGACTGTAAGATACTCCTGCAGTCATTTTATGCCACTTGAATTTGTGAGTTGTATTTCATCTATCAATAAGGAGCTCTGGTACGGTAGTAGTTACAAATCGGGCTGCAAACTGCAATTCGAAACTACCAGCTGTTCCATGGGAGACAGATGAGGCTTTCTGCTCCCGTATAGATTTACAACCTTGGAAACCCTGTACAGGGTCACTATGAGTCGGAACTGACTCCACGGCACATAACAACAACAACAACAACATTTCCATCTATCAAGCCATCTGTAGGAAAGGCCTTCAGTTATTACTCTTTTAATGGTATTTTGAGGGGAAAAGAAATAAATATGAGGGTAGGTCAAAACATATTACTACAGAATCATAAAAACCTTTATTAAACAAAAATACCAAAATGTGAAGCTATTGTTTCTTGACAGTCCTCCATCTAGTTCTATATACTTCTGAAAGCAGTGTTTCCATCTCTCTAATCATTTCCTGGGGAGTGTGGTAGCTCTGTACAATCAGCACTGGACTGCAAACCACAGATTCAGCAGTTCAAGCCCATCAGCCTCTCTGTGGGAGAAAGAGGAGGCTTTCTGCTCTTGCGAAGATGTACAGCCTCAGAATCCCTAGACAGGGTTGCTGTGAGTCAGAACTGACTCCACCACACTTAACAACAGCAGAAATCATTCCCTAAGGAATTCGGCACTGTTTGATTTACACCACGTCAAAACAGCAGTAAGCATCCTTACCTTATCATTGTTATGTGCCATTAAGTCAGTACTAACTCACAGTAACCCTATGCACAACAGAACAAAACACTGCCCAGTCCTGCACCAACCTCACAGTTATTGCTATGTTTGAGCTCATTGCTGCTGCCATCGTACCAATCCATCTCGTTGGAGGGCTTCCTCTTTTTCGCTAGCCCTCCACTTTACCAAGCATCTTACAGGAACTCAGCTCCTTTGCAATGTTCTTGGAATGTTAGGAACAAAAAGAAGTTTAAGGGGAAAGATCAGGGCTGTAGGTTGAATGGGATAAGTTTCTAATGAAATTTTTGTAAGACACCTCTTGCTACCTTCAAAGAATGAGCAGATGCATTGTTATGATAAAAAAAAAACTCGTTGGTGCAACTTTCCTGGCCTTTTTCATACCAATGCAATTTCCAATTTTATTAACAACTCTTCTTAATAAGCCCCCATGACCACCCTGTATCGTTCAAGAAAATCTATCAAAATAACCCCTTTGGAATCACTCAAAACAGTCGCCATAAACTTCTGATTTGACCTCTCTGCCTTGAATTGAACTGGGCCAACTGATTCCCTTGGGAGCCACTGTTTTGGCAAGTGTATCACTGAGAGAACTTACCTTCAGCCATCCACTCATCACAGATACTTGGTTAAACAGATTTTGTTTGGAATAAACCCCTTCATGTATAAACTGGAACCATTGAGTCAATTCCGACTCATAGTAACCTTGTTTGCGACGGTTTCCTAGGAGTGGCTGATGGGTTGGAACTGCTGACCTTTTGGTTCAAACTGACCTGGCACTTCAGGACTTCACTTTTTGATATATGTTTGTTGCCATTGTTAAATGCCGTTGAGTCAGTTCCAACCCATAGTGACCCTGTATAGGGTTTCCAAGGAGCTTGAACAACTGACCTTGCGGTTCAAATGACTTTTCAGTCTGATGCATTAGCCCACAGCACCACACGAGGACTATGTATATATATATATATATATATTGTTTTTCTGCTGACTTCCTCCTCAACATTAAAAAATATTTACTGAATGCTCATTCCATGCCTGTCGTTATTGTTGTTGTTATGTGCCGTGAAGTCAGTTCTGACTCATAGCAACCCTGTACAGGGTTCCGAGGCTATAAATCTTTACGGGAGCAGAAAGCTTCATCTTTCTTCTGCGGAACAGCTGGTAGTTTTGAACTGCTGACCCTGAGGTTCGCAGCCCGATTTGTAACCACTACACTACCAGAGCTCTTGTGCCTGTCATTGTAGTCAATGAAAAACCAAACCAAATCCCATTGCCATCACCTAGACTCCAACTCACGGCCAACCGTGGGTGTCAGAGTAGAACTGCACTCCATAGGGCTTTCAATGGCTAGGATCTCATGGAATTAGAACCCCAGGCCTTTCTTCCACAGGTGGATTAGATCCACCAGCCTTTTGGTTGGTTGTTGTTAAGTGCCTTTGAGTAGGTTCCAACTCACAGTGATCCTACATAGGGTTTCTGAAGTCGTAAATCTTTGTGGGAGCAGAAAGCCTCATCTTTCTCCTGTGGAGCGGCTAGTGGCCTTGACTGTGGACTGGTGGTTTGCAGTTCAGTATTTATCCTACACAGCTACCACGTGCCCCCTTTGGCTAGTGGATGAGCACAATGTCTAGACTAGGGGCCTGGACTATGGAAAGGTGCTGTTTTAAAACAGTGTGTTCCTGAAATACGTCTTGAATGTGCTGGTTACAAGTGCAGATTACTGCCCTTTCTTTCCATATCAGAATACCTGAACCAGGCATCAGCAGTCTGGTATTGGGTTAGCTTTTGTATTGTAAACTCTTCCTGAGGTTCTTCAGCCTGCAAAAGATTAAGAACTACTGGTTTAAAGGGGGGAGGGTAAGAAATCAACTGGGCAGTTTCCTGACTGAAACAGTGTGGGGTTCCAGCGTAATGTAGTCCTTTATTAGCATGGATATGGTAACAATCCCACTGTGATTATGGTCAGCAAGCTGGTCTAGAGAAGTGAATTCTCTCTCATCCACTAATGGTGGCACTGTAAAATGGTGCAGCTGATGTGGAAAACAGTTTGATTATTCTGCAAAAATTAAGCAGACTTTCTATATGACCCAGCAATCCCATAAAAATTAAAAGCAAAACAAGGGCAGGCAGCTATCCACCAGTGTCCAGTGCAGCACTAATCACAGTAACTGAAAGGTGGAAACCACCCAAATGCCCCTCAGCAGATGAATGGATAAACAAAATGTGGTCCATACACACAGTGGAATAGCATTCAGCCATAAAGAGAAATGAAGTGGTGATACAGGTACAACATAGATGGAAACACTGTGCTGTGTGAAATAGATTCAAGACAATACACACTGTATGATTGCACTTATGTGAAATATTTAGAACAGACAAATGCTTAAAGACAGAAGTTTTATCAGTGACCAGGAGAAAGGGAAGGGAGCGTGATGAAGTATTGTTTACAGGACTGTACTGGGTTTCTGTTGAGATGATGCAACACTTTTCGAAATGGGTAGTGGTAACACTGTAGAGAATGGTGGATGTGATGTCACCAAATTGTGCAATTATGTGGTTAAAGCAGAACATTTTTATGATACATAATTTAACATCATTTTTTTTTCAAGCAGTGCATTCTCCATATGGCAAGATCAGAAACTACTGTGAGTCAAAAAGTATAAAAAATTGGAACATCTGTATTACACTGTGCCAGAAATAACTGTTATGAGGAGCCCTGGTGGCACGATGGTTAAGCACTTGGTTGCTAACTGAAAGTTTGACAGTTCAAACCCACCCAGGGGCTCCATGGGAGAAAGCCCTGGTGATCTGCTCTCATAAAGATTGCAGAGTAGAAAACCCTCTGGAGCCATTCTCTTCTTGTTACATAGTGTTGCTATGAGTCAGAATCAACTCTGCAGCACCTACGAGCAACACAACAAACCTGCTTTAAGCACTGCGTGTTCTCAGAAGTCCTCAGAACATTAAAAGTTTCTGTCTTCTCTTGGAGCAAACAGGCCATTTGTTTGCTGATGTGTCATACAGAAAGAAGATAGGATTGTTCATTCATAAGAATTCATTGAGCAATATTAGGCATTTAGTGCCTTGTTGTTGTTAGGTGCCATCGAGTCGGTACTGACTCACAGTGACCCTACACACAACAGAACGAAACACTGCCTGGTCTTATGCCAACCTCACAATCATCGCTGTGCTTGAGCCCATTGCTGCTGCCACAGTGCCAGTCCATCTTGTTGGGGGGGTGGGGGGAGGTGTCTTCTTCTTTTTCTCTGATTCTCCACTTTATCAAGTATGATGTCCTTTTGTAGAGACTGGTTCCTCCTGATAATATGTCGGAAGTATGAAAGACAACATCTAGCCATCCAGGCTTCCAAGGAGCATCCTGGCTGAACTTCTTCCAACACAGATTTATTTGTTCTCTTAGCAGCCCATGGTACTTTTAATATTCTCCTCCAGCACCATAACTCAAGTGTATTTATTCTTCTACGGTCTTCCTTATTCATTGTCCAACCTTCATATGCATATGAAATGATTGAAAATACTAAGGCTAGGACCTTTGTCTTCAATCTAGTGAAGATCCTTGTTTTCTGAATATTTGGGAAAATATGTCATAAGTCCTTTGCTTCTAGTAAAGAATTTCTCTTTTCCAAGAATAAGTTTGAAAACTACCTCCCAATCCCCTTCTTGAAAAAATACTCACAATGAATCACCAGTTGTGAGAAGCTCCACAACCTTACTCTCTGTTCAGGCAACAAAATCATTGTGTGTAGAGAGAAAGCCACAGTAGAATGGAAGAGATTGGTGACAGCAAATACCCTGTCTTCATGGACGAGTTTGGGACTACTCTAGTTATTGTGCCTCTTGAAGGGGAGCTGATCTCTGCGCGTCCAAAACCTCCAGTGAAATCACAGTAAATATCAAAGAGATACAAACCTAGAAATCACAGAGAGACTGAGGGAAGAAATCAGTACAGATGAGAGCTATAACATTTGGGACATGTGGTTGAAGGCTGTAGTCGATGTACCTCCACTTCTTCAAACACAGGAAGAGGGACGTCTCCTCATCTTGTCAGGCATAAAGCAGCATGAAATGTAAGCAGAAGTGAAGCGTGATGCCCCTAGGTGAGAACTGTGAAGAGCAAGCTTTCTTCCTCTGCCTTAGCACACTGCAAAGCTTTATGTTAAGACAGCAGTGTCAGTGGATTGCCCCTTCATAAGCATAGTCCCAAGTGACCACAGTAAGCAGAGCTCCCTGCCGCCTCAGTGACACGTTCTGTGAGAGAGGAACAAAGCTTTATTGTTTTAGATCAGGGAGATTTAAGGGTGATGTTGTTGTTTTTTTTACCTAGCTGAGTCTGACTAATAAATAATACACTGGTCTGTTTCCTCAGCTCTGCCACATGTCTGGGGGGAGGAAATAACCAATTGGAACCAAGTGGATTTGTGCTATAGACCTACCTGCCGGGGTGTGGCTGAAATGAGGAGGGTTGTTTGAAAGTCTGTCACAGGGGACCTTAGACTTCCAGATCCCCTCTCCAGCCCATGCAGCAAGGTTACTCCTCACCCACCGACCCTCCAACTCCACAGAAAATAGGAGGTTTACTGTAAGGAAAGGGTGAAGCAAAAAAATGCTTAAACGGGGCAGTTGTCATAGCTGAAAAGGAGAATGAGGCGCCTTATGGAAAACAGGGCCCACTAAGCAACGAAACTGTCATAGATTGAATTGTGTCCCTTCAAAATAATGTCACCTTGACCAAGTCATGATTCTCAGTGGTTTGGCAGTTACATAATGATGTTCGGCGTTGTTGTTGTTAAGTACTGTTGAGTCAGTTCCCGCTCATAACCACCTTGCAGAGGGTTTCTGAGAAGCAGCTGGTGGGTTAGAACCACTAACCTTGTGGTTCGCAGTCCAGTGCTTATCCTACAGCGCCATGCCAGGACTCCTGCACTGATGAAATGTGACAATTATGTGATGATTCCTATGATGTGATCTGTTGTGATAAGCCAATAAAACAATTAAAGGTGGACAGTAATGCCCTTAATCCCTTCACAATCCTAATCCCATGTAACAGAGTTTCCCAGGGATGTGGCCTGCAACACCTATTATCATACACAAGAGAAAATGAGAGAGAGGAGAACAGAGAAAGAGGGACCGGCCTACCTACTACCACCAAGAAAGAAGAGCCAGGAGTAGAGTGAGTCCTCTGGACCTGGGCTTCCTGTACTATGAAGCTCCTAGATCCAGGGGAAGATAGATGCCAAGACACACAGAGATCTCCAAGGAATGCTGGGTCTACAGATGCTAAAAGGAGACAAGGACCTTGTCCCAGAGCCAGCCCTTTGAATTTGGACTTCTGCCTTAAACTGTGAAGCTATCCACTTGTGCTTGTTTTAGCAGCATTTGAGAACTAAGAAAACAGAGACACCTTGAGAATGAGAGGCATCAGACTTAAATACCACACTCTGTACCCCCCAATCCCCAGCAGGAGAATTGCATATTCTTCTCTGAGGAAATGGAAAGGCCCAAGAGACAACTCCTAAAGATACTGATGTTTGGGGTTTTCTAGCACAACACCTGAGTCTCCCCTTTACCACTCACTCCACAGTGAAGGTTATTGCTACTTATAGATCTTCTAGTTGGCTTTTTAGGGTCCACTCTTCAATATGCTCAGGATCACCAGACATCTTCAAAACAGCTCCAATATGAAAGACAAAGATATGGAAGTGGAAAAGAAATGTTTGGGGAAATACAGTCAGTGCTTAGAGTAGGGGGACACTATGTTGTTGTTAAAGGTCATCAAGTCGGTTTCAGTTCATAGCAACCCTGTACAGGATTTCCGAAGAGTGGCTGGTGGGTTTGAACTACCAACCTTGTGGTTCGCAGTCTAGTGCTTATCCTACAGTGCCACACCAGGAGTCTAGGGAAATGCTAGCTATAAGACACTTGTAACCAATATTGCTCTAAAAGGTAGGAGGAGATAAGGGAGTCATTAAATTAGAAGAGGATGTCTTTTTTTGTTTTTAATCCAAAACAACAACAAAAAAATAACTAAAAATATGATAAATATTATATTTATAGCAAAATGTTTAAAACTTCAGTGGAAAGGTTAGAAGACAAAGTCAAACTCTTCAAGAAAGTAGAACAATATAGCAAGAGGATGGGAAAATAGATAAAGTGGAGAGGAAAATGATGAAACACTTTTTTAGAACCAAAGGACATCTAAATTTCTGGATGTAAAGATTCTACTGGGTACCTAGATCAATGAAAGGATAGAGACCCAGAGAAATTTCAGAACGGAAGGGAGAAAAGAACATTCTTTAGGCTGTGCACCTGATCAGGAACCACAATGGTGTTGGACTTCTCAAAAGGATGACTTGAAACTGGAAGGCCTAGTCCCAATCTAATTTCAAATGAAGAGCAACAGTAGAATAAACATGTTTTCCAACATGCAGAATTCCAGAGGCTTTTCCTCCCATGCACCCCTTCTTCAGGGGTCCTAGTGCCACTATGGGTTAAGCACTACTAACTGAGCATTTCAAAGTTACTAGCCACTTTGTGGGAGACAAATAAGGCTATCTGCTCCCACAAAGATTTACTGTCTCAGAAACCCTACAGAGGGTCGCTGTGAATCTGAATCAACTCAATGGTGGTGAGTTTAATTTGGAGTTTCTTTTCGGCACCCTTTCTCACAAAGCTACCAGAGGGTGTGCTCCACCAAACAGGGCATGTTGTTGTTGTTGTTGTGATGTGCCATCGAGTTGGTTCCGACTCATAGAGACCCTGTACAGAGGTCTGAGGCTGTAAATCCTATGGGAGCAGAAAGCCTCATCTTTCTCCCATGGAACAGCTGACCATGAGATTAACAGCCCGATTCATAACCCAGAGCTCCTTAAATGGGGCATACACCAAGAAAAAGGAAAAAAAAAAGTAGATCCAGGAAACAGGGTCCAGGCCAGGAGAGAGGAAAAAGGGAATCTCCAGTGAAGGAGAATGGCGGACAGTTGTGCATCAGGCTAAGGCAACAACCTTATCCAGTGGCCCAGAGCTTGGAGGACTCCAGTTAGGAGGTTTCCAGAAAGAATGAAATTGAGCAGTTTCCTGCTATATTTATACTGAGAGGAATTTTAGATTGTTTTAAGAGTTTGGCATGCATTATTGATCAGTACATAGAAAACGAATGGAAAAACAACTGAATTATTTACCTGGCTGGGAACAATTGTTATACAGGCAAGACATGCAATGATAATACACAGGTAACTCAACAGGAAAGAATATATGAGTGTGTACAGTCTTCAGAATGCATACACTAAATACTGATTCACTGAAAATTGTAATGTTGAGAGGATGAGAGAATAAATGTAAAAGAGATCAATTCTAATATTTTATTGTAAGGAACCAAAAGTTAATGTCTAAAATTTTAAAAGCAAGGTGTGGCCCTCTTAGCTACACTTATTCATGGTATTCATGAATTTGGAAGTAAATACCAGATCGTTCTGCTGTGCATAAAGTCGCTATGAGTCAGTACCGACTTGATGGCACCTAACAACAAGTGGAATAAAGTGCTAAAAGAGTTGGGAGTGGGATTACACAGTAATGGGAAAGGACTTAAGTGTTTGCCATAAACCTTATAGTATTATTTGATTTTTATAACTCTACTCAGTCTTTGCTTTAAACTTGAAATATAAAAGAATTAAAACCATTGTTCAAGAATCACTCACTACACACACATGTTCATTGAAGTACTATTCACAAGAGCAAAAAGATGGAGACACCCTATATGCCCATCAACAAAAGAATGGTTAAACAAATTTTGGTACATACACACAATGGAATACTACACAATGCTGAAGAACAGCGAAGAATCCCCAAAACACCTCACAACATGATGTACCTGAAGGACAGCATGCTGAGTCAATCACAAAAAGACAAATATTGCATGAGACCTCTATTGGAAAAAGTCAAGAAGAGGTTTTCAGGCTAAAAGAAACATTCTATGATGGTTACCAGGGGTGGGAGGTGAGGGAGAATTTATTCATTGGATAGAGGGTAGAACTCATCATCATGCATTAACTTGGGTGATGGAAAAGGCAGTTCAAAAATAATTTATTCATCTTTTGTATAATTTGAAGGAACTGCATATAAGGAAATGTTAATATCCTTGTCATAATAAGTATACATTGAATATATGTAAAAGTCTTTATGGGAGAAATTGTATATATTTTTTCTCATTCACACATACTTTTTAAAAATTTAAAACTGAATAAATCCAGCTCAAGAATAAGTTGATAAATAAATGGTTTTAGGAAATTCCCAAATATTTGGAAATTAAACTGTTGCTATAAAGTGCCATCAAGTTTGTTCCAACTCATAGTGACCCTGTGTAGAGTTTTTGAGGAGCAGCTGGTGGGTTTGAACTGACGGCCTTATAGTTTGCAGTCCAGTGCTGATCCTACAGCAACACACCAGGAGTCCAAATGAAAAGCTCTACAAGGGAAGTTTCCTAATGCTTTAGGATGAAACAAACAAACAAAAAAAGAATCACTATTCACAGGGATCTCTTTTTCCCCCTTTTTTAAAATTGCAGTTTGGGTGAAAGTTTACAAAACAAATCAGTGTTTCTTTCAGCACATTTTGTTTTGTATTGTTAGTTGCAATTTCCTCAAAATAGAAACATTCTTCCCACTTCCTCTCTAGGTTCCCAGTTTCCATTAGTCCTTCTTTCCTGCCCCTTTCTGCCTTCTGGGCTTTGTTTTGAGGCAAATGAAGACATTTGGTCTTCTATGGATGATTGTGGAGTTCTGGTATGGCACTGCAGCATAATGCATTGGGGTGCAAGGTTAGTTTGGACCGCAAGATAGGCAGTTCAAATCCACCAGCCATTCCTCAGAAATCCTACACAGGGTCACTATGGGTCAGAATGACTTGACGGCACTTAACTACAACAATGGTTGATTATACTGAAGAGTCCATTCGTCCCTGGTGTTACTATTTACTTAATAGACCTGTCTGTTTAGTTGAAAGGTGACCCTCGAAGGTGGGTTCAGTTCCAAGTTTGAAAGGTGTCTACGGTCCACAGTCTCAGGGGTTCCACTGGTCTCTATTAGATCAGTAAGTCTGGTCTTCTATGATTTTGAATTTTGTGCTACATTTTTTTCTCCAGAGAGCTCTTATTATTTTCCATTTTCCTGAGGGGGAAAAAAAATGGAAAAAGGCAAACCTTTTCATATATCATGTGCACATTTACAACAGCAACCGCATTGTTAACGATGCTGTATAGTAAGAGAAGTAAATATACTCACCTCTTCATTTGAATTTCATGCAAGGTTTGCATATGTATTAAGTACACGCATTTTCATTACATCGTATACATAAGAGTATAGAAATTCAAAGTGTATGTCAAGGCAGGACTGTACTACTGAAAGTGAAAGCCATGCATTGGCTGGTGGATTCATACCTTCACAATGAGAAACCGGAGTTCTGGAGAAGTAGGTTTGCTAAACATTGGTCATTTGTGGGGAGAGTAGCAAGCACCTATACTCATGATTGTAGTGGGAATGATACCAGTGAGGTCAGATGGGAGTGCATTGATTTTGTATCAGGTTTATGTGCTTCTTTAGATTTGTTACCTTTACTCTAAGGAGCCCAGGTAGTATCGTGGATTACAAAGTAGGCTGCTCGCTGCAAAGTCAGCTCTTGGAATAGACCAGTTGCTCTGTGAAGAAAGATGGGGCTCTCTGTTCCTGTAGAGATTTGCAGCCTCAGAAACACTGTATAAGGTTGCTATGAGTCAGAACCAACTCGGTGGCACACAACCACTATTGGCACCTTTACTCTGAAAGTGTAATATTTTAGGGGTGCCCTTACCAAGGTGTGCTCAGTGCCCTGTTCTACAATTTAGGATCAGCAGTACATTGTCATATCTGCCAGTAGGGAATTATACTCTAAGTGACAGAAAGGACTTGTCAGTAACAAACACATAAGTAAATAAAGAAAATGGGCCATTTTTGTTTATGCACTGAGAGGACCCAATGTGACCTGAGTCTTCTTTTCTTTTACTTCTTAGAATGTAATGGTATTACTGTTACATATTCAGAATGAAAGAAAGCATGACATCAAAATCTCTTTGGGAGCACAAATAATTCCCTTTCACTGTGAAACCAAAACAGACAAAGATGTTTGCTTTTGCTTTTTCCTCCTGCATTTGAAGCCACACTTCTGACGATTGAAACTCACCTTTGGAGCTTCACCTCTTTTCAGGGCCAGTGAGATGTCTCCTTGTTGACATCAGCCCATCGCCATCCCGGAACCACTGAAGCAAAGCTTGTCAGGTGGTCTTCACAGCAGACGGCAAGCTCTCTAATTACTATGTGTGCCCCAGAATGAGAGTATATGATGGGAAGGATTGATTTTTGTTTTTTAAACCTTGGGCTCCATTTTTTTTTCTCTTTGCCTGACCCCACTCCCAAGAGGAATCTTTCTCAACATTATTAATGGATGAGCTCACCAGACAGTATCTGCGTGGTTGTGCCAAGACACAATGGGATCTGCAAAAAGTAGAGGAAACAGGCAATTTAGTTAGAGAGGATTTTGTTGTCACTTTTGGGTTCAGAATGAAGCACACAGAGCCGAGTTGGGGTGTCTAACATGCTCTCATAATAAGACAGGGCTTCAGAAACTTCCCAGGAGCCTTTAGAAAAGTTATGTCATCTCCCACAACGGGGTACTCTTGGTATTTTCTGTGATAAGTGGACTGGGGCTGTGTAAAGGAAGAAGAAGCAGAGCGGAGAGAGAAACCATTATATCGTAGATAATTGAATTCTGTATGTAACC
The DNA here is from genome assembly GCF_000296735.1 of Chrysochloris asiatica. NCBI lineage: Eukaryota > Metazoa > Chordata > Mammalia > Afrosoricida > Chrysochloridae > Chrysochloris > Chrysochloris asiatica. The sequence goes on along the minus strand of NW_006408532.1, from coordinate 13,996,621 downwards.
CAGTTAAATCCTGGGGCCCATGGACTCCAGAGGAATTTAAAAATGCAATTTGTCTATAGACGTGATAATCTTAAAAATGAGAAATATTCCCATTCCAACTGTAACTTGTAGCATGTTCTTAATACAGACATACCGCACAGGAGATACTGTGAGTCATATGAATCTTTTGGTTTCCCAGAGCATTTCAAAATTACATTTACACAGTATGATAGAGAGAAAGACTGAAATTGTCAAAGACTTCATTGTGCTTGAATCTGCAAACATTCATGAAAGCAGCAGTCAAAAAATCAAACAACGTATTGCATTAGGCAAATGTGCTATATACAAGACCTCTTTAAAGAATTCAAGAGCAAAGATGTCAGTTTGAGGACTAAGGTGTGCCTCACTCAATCCATGGTATTTTCCATTGCCTCATACGCATGTGAAAGTTGGACAATGAAGAGAGTCTGTAAAAGAATTGATGCATTTGAGTTATAGTGTTGGAGGAGAGCATTAAAAGTATCACGGACCATCAAAAGAACAAATAAATCTGTGTTGGAAGTAGTACAGCCAGAGTGTTCCTTGTTGTTTTTGTTGTTAAGTGCCATCAAATAGGTTCTGACCCATTGTGATTCTGTATAGGGTTTCCAAGGAGCGACCAGTGAGCTTGAACTACCAACCTTGCAGATCAAACCAACTTTACAGTCCCAAGCATTAACTCACAGTGCCATACTAGAATTCCAGAATGTTCGTTAGAAGCCAGGATGTCCAGACTTCATCTCTCATACTTCAGGCCGATTATTAGGAGGGACAAGTCTTTGGAGAAGGACATCATGCTAGGTAAAGTGGAGAGGTGGCAAAGAGTCGGTCTCCCTTGACCCCCAATGAGATGGATTGGCACAGTGACAGCAGCAATGTGAGGTTGGCGCAGGACCGGACAATGTCTCATTTTGTTGTGTATAATGTCACTATGAGTCGGTACCGACTCAATGGCACATGACATACTGTCATCTGTTAAGTATGCAATTTGTTGTATCAACCCTCTACAGGGTTTCTGAGGAGGGGCTGATGGATGTGAACTGCCAATCTTGCAGTTGGCAGTCCAGTGCTTGTCCTGTAGCGTCACACCATGACTCTTGAGTATGCAATGGTGGTGGTGGTGGTTATGTGCTGTGGAGTTGGTTCCAACTCATAGTGACCCTATATAGGGTTTCTGAGGCTGTAAATATTTACTGGAGCAGAAAGCCTCATCTTTCTCCTGCAGAACAACTGGTAGTTTCCAACTGCTGAACTTGAGGTTAGCAGCCCAACTTGTAACCACTACACTACCAGAGCTCCTTCAAGTTTGCAATTGTTGTTGTTGGTAGGTGCCATCGAGTCAGTACTGACTCATAGTGATCCTATGCACAACAGAACAAAACACTGCCCGATACTGGGCCAACCTCACAATTGTTGCCATACTTGAGCCCATTGATGCTGCCACTTTGCCAATCCATCTCGCTGAGGGTCTTCCTCTTTTTCTCTGACCTTCCACCTTACCAAACATGATATCCTTCTCCAGCGACTGTTTCCTCTGACAATATGTCCTAAGTATGAGAGACGAAGTTTGGTCATCTTGGCCTACAAGGAGTAGTCTGGCTGTACTTCTTCCAACACGGATCTGTTTGTTCTTTTGGCAGCCCATGACACTTTCAATATTCTTCTCCAACACCATAACTCAAAGGCATCAATTTTTCTAGTCTTCCTTATTCACTGTCCAGCTTTCGCATGCATATAAGGTTATTGAAAATACCATGGCTTGGGTCAGGCACACCTTAGTCCTCAAGCTGACATCTTTGCTCTTCAACACTTTAAAAAGGTCTTGTGCAGTAGATTTGCCTAATGCAATACTGTTGTTTGATTTCTTGACTGCTGCTTCCTTGAAAGTTGATAGTTGATCAAAGAAGAATGAAGTCCTTGACAACTTCAATCTTTTCCCTGTTGATAAGAATGTTGTTTATAGGTCCAGTGGTGAGGAATTTTGTTTTCATTACATTGAGACGCGATTCATACTGAAGGCTGTGGTCTTTGATCTTCATCAATAAATATTTTAAGTCCTCTTCACTTTCAGCAAGCAAGATTGTATTATCTGCATATTGTAGGTTGTTAATGACTCTTCATCTAATCCGAATGCCACTTTTTTCTTCATATAACCCAGCTTCTCGGATTATTTGCTCAGCATACTGGTTGCATAAGTATGGTGAAAGAATACAGCCTTGTCGCATACCTTTCTTAATTTTAAACCATTCAGTGTTTCCATGTTCTGTTTGAGCAACTGCCTCTTGATCCATGTACAGATTCCTCATGAGCAAAATTAAGTGTTCCAGAATACTCATACTTCATAATGTTGTCCGTATCTTGTCATGATCCACACAATCAAAAGCCTTTGCATAGTCAATAAAGCACAGGTAAACATCTTTCTGGTATTCTCTGCTTTTAGCCAAGATCCATTGGACATCAGCAATGATACCTCTCGTTCCATGTCCTCTTCTGAATCTGGCTTGAACCTCTGGAAGTTCTCTGTCAATGTATGCTTGCAGCCATTCTGTATTACCTTTAGTAAAAACTGACTTGCATGAGATATCAAAGAGATTGTCCGATGATGTCTGCATTCCATTGGGTCACCTCTCTTTGGAATGGGCACAAATACAAATCTCTTCTAATCAGTCTGCCAGATAGTTGTCTTCCAAATTTCTTGGCACAGATGACTGAGTGCCTCCAGTGCTGCCTCACTTTCTTGAAAAATTTCAGTTTTTATTCCAGAAATTCCTGGAGCCTTGTTCTTTGCCAATTCCTTCCGTGAACCTTGGATTTCTTCCTTCAGTATCATTTTGGCTCTTGATCATATGCTTCCTCTTGAAATGGTTGAACATCTACCATTTCCTTTTGGTTCAGTGACTCTGTGTATTCCTTCCATCTTCTTTTGATGCTTTTTTCATCATTCAATAATTTGCCCAGAGCAATAACGAAAGTTGAGGCTTGAATTTTTCCTTCAGTTCCCCCAGCTTGAGAAATGCTGAGTGTGTTCTTCCTTTTTGGTTTTCTGACTCCAGATCTTTGCACATTTTGTTGTAATATTTTACGTTATCTTCTCAAGCTGACCTTTGAAATTTTCTCTTCAGCTTTTGTACCTCCTCATTTCTTCCATTTGCTCTAGCATCTCTATGCTCTGGAGAGCAAGTTTCAGTGTCTCTTATGACATCCATTTTGATATTTGCCTTCGTTCTTATCTTTTTAATGACTTTTTGCTTTCTTCATGTATGATGTTCTTGATGTCATCCCACAACTCTTCTGGTCTTCGGTCTTTAGTGTTTAATGTATCAAATCTGTTCTTCAGATAATCTCTAAATTCAGGTGGGATATATTTCAATTCAAGGTCTTATTTTGGCTCTTGTGGACTTGTTTTCATTTTCTTCAGCTTCATTTTGAATTTGCATATGAGCAATTGATGTTCTGTTCCACAATCTTCCCCTGGCCTTGTTTTGACTGATGATATGGAGCTTTTCCATCATCTCTTTCCACAGATGTAGTCAGTGTGATTTTTGTGTGTTCCATCTCATGAAGTTCATGTGTATAATTGTCTCTGATGTGGTCTAAAGAAGGTGTTTGAAATGAACAAATCATTGATACTGCAGAATTCTATCATGCAATCTCCAGCATCATTTCTATCACCAAGTCCATAATGCAATAGCATAATGAAAAAGTTTGAAATACTGTAAGAGTTACCAGAATGTAACAGAGATATGAAGTGAGCCCATACTGTTATCACAATGGTGCCGATAGACTTGCTTGATGCAGGGATGCCAGAAACCTCAAACAAGGTATGGCTGTATAAAAAATGTATTTTTTAATCCACTTCTTTTGAAATACAGTTTTCACAATTTTGAGAGAAGCCATAGAGAGGATGTTGTTTTCTTTAGAAAAATGCTCATGTCAGTCTCCTGAAGAGTCCCTTAATTTTCCTCTTGGGATATTTCCCAAATTGAGACAACAGGCACTCAGCTGCCCAGTTGACACAGCAAACTGGTATATTTTTGTCAGACCCAGACAGTGGGATACCAGAAATGAAATAAATAAGGCTGAAGATAAGTTGAAGGAGGTTTGGAACCAAGCTGGTCATTTGGTGTCAAGGTTCCCCAGATGAAATAGCTGCATGTGGCCCAGGTGTCTTGTGAGGGCAGGTCAGCCTGGGAGTCTGATAAGGGCAAGGAGATTGCCCCAGGAAGTAATTTCCTAGTGTCAGTCTAGGTATGATGTGGCAGATTCTACTGAGTGAAGCCAAATAGCTCCTTTGATCTTTGAGATCATCATGGCCTTGGCTCACCTTACTAGTCTTGTATCACGAAACTCCAATCTATTTATCCAGACTTGACCCTATGCCACATGTCTTACCACACTGGATCTCACCTCTGTGCAGATTGCGTGTTCATTCAATAATGTCAGGCCCTATTGATTATAAATATAGACTTCAGGATTCCAAACTGTCTGATCAGACTTTGAAAGTTGGGTCTTGGCATAGGTATTTCTGAGACTTAGCATAGGTATTTCTGGTGTGACGCTGTAGGATACACTATAGACTGTTAACTACTAAAAGGCCAGCAGTTCAAACCCACCAGCTCCTCCTCAAAAACCCTATACAGGGTCGCTATGATTGGAACCAACTCTAAGGCACTTAACAACAAGAAGTCAAAATTGTAACTGCCCATTTAGACTGTGGAATTCAGTTTGTTGCTGTGGTATACCATCGAGTCAATGTCTACTCCTAGCAATCCTATGAGACAGGTAGAACTGCCCCATAGGGTTTCCAAAGCTGTGATATGTGTGGAAGCAAACTGGCTGGTGGGTTCAAACCACATACCTGTCATTTTACACTCAAACATGTATGCAGTGCACAACCAGGACTCCTGGACTCTAGTCTAATACAATTGTTTACTATCTTGTTTTCTGTTTGTGCCCCATGTATTTCAGTGCTTATCGCCGCTGAAATTCACTGTCATCTTATTGAGGGCAGAGGCAACTCTTACCTAACTTTTGTATCTCCCTTAGAACACACACTGAACATCCGCTGTATTTAAATCTTTGTCTTTCACCTGCTGCTGTTACCTTGAGTGAATCATCTGCTTTCTCCCTCAGCTTCAAATTCCCTGCACAGTAAAATTACCGTCACCAGATTCATGATTTGAAGAGAAAATAGGCTTGTGGATATTGAGTCCTTTTGATGGCTCTTAACAACAACAACAATACCTAACCAACTGCCATCGAGTCGATTCAGACCCAATAGGGCAGAGTCAGACTGTGCCACAGGGTTTCCACAGCTGTAAGTCTTTAGGTACGCAGACTGCCTTGTCTTTCTCCCATGGAGCAGCTGGTGGGTTAGAACCACCAACTTTTGGTTAGCAGCCACAGAGCGGCTCAACACTTAACCCATTGGACCATCAGGGTACTTTGAGTCCTCCATCATTGTTATTAAGTGCTGTAGCTTGGTTTTGACTCATATAGCAACCCCATATAGGGTTTCCAAGAAGTGGCTGGTGGGTTTGAACCACCTACCTTGTGGTTAGCAGTCCGGTGCTTATCCTACAGTGCCACACCAGGACTCCATGAGTCCACCATAGAGATGTCAAGTAAGAATCAAAGGCATGTTGTGTATTGCCTTAGTAGGTCACAACTAACTTAATAATCAGAGTTGCTGGCAATCCAAAAATTAAGGGAGTTGGCAATCCAAAAATTTTTGGCAATCCAAAAATTAAGGCACCCCTTCCTCACCTCATCAGAGCTAGTGTTTCCTTTCTTCTCTCCTCACAGCACTCATATCCTCACCTGCCCCCACTGTGTTGTCCATCCCAGTCAGTCACTCTTAATGACCCTGGTTCTCTCCTTCCCCGTTACACAGTGATAAGACTTCCACCTTTTATTTCCAGGGCTGAATGATTGATTAAGTCAAAACTAAACAGCTAAGTCGTGGTAATAGCCACATACCCTGCTTCCCATAACCCCCATAACACACACACACACAGATAGATAATAACGTACCTTTTATAGGTTGTGGTGCTATAGGATAAGCACTGGACTTCTAACCACATGGTTGGCAGTTCAAATCCACCAGCTGCAAAAACCCTATCTGGGTTGCTATGAGTCAGAAATAACTCAACGGCCCTTAGCAACAACAGCTCCTGACTCAAGGAGCCCTGGTGGCACAGTGGTTAAGTGCTCTGCTGCTAACCAGAAGGTTGATGATTTGGACCCACCAACCACTCCTTGGGGGAAAGCCATGGCAGTCTGTTTCCATAAAGATTTATCATCTTGGGAACCCTATGGAGTTCTACTCGGTACTATCCATGACAATTGACTAAGAGGCAATGGATTTATTTCTGATTCCAGAGACCAATGGAGAAGTTTTTTGAGGCAAAAGAAAAAAAAACTTGCGAATTGGCACTTTTCAGTCCCAAACCAGCCACCCTCCTGCTGCGAAAGCTGTATCCTCAAAATCCTAGGAAGTGAGGTTTGATGTTAACACCTCCCTTGATCATGTGTACTTCTGTGCCCACCTGTTTTGGGGGGCAGGGGAGAGATGATGTAATGAAGTTGGAGGAACAATCTGGCTTCATCGGGTGCCTTGATTTCTTTGGTATTACCCCTTCTCCCTGCCCTGGAATTATACAGCATTCAGCCTACGTAGATTTTTGTGTTTTTTTCCTTTCTGTTGCTAGGAGACTATTGACCAAGGTCAAGTGCACATGCTAATTCATTAAAACTTGTTAGCAGCATCTTATCCTGTTGACCTTGCAGTTGTGCTGTCAAGCTTACAAGAGCAAGCAGAAAGGACTGTCTGATTGCTGAATGATTCTGTATGGTTTTGTGTGTGTGTCGGGGAGGGGGGTGCGGATCAGAATTTTTCTCTGCTGATACAAACCCCTTCAGAGAGCTTTGGCTTAATGATGGTCTTTCCAGAATCTGGGTAGCCAGGGATAGAGGTAAATGGCAACTGAACTCAAGGATACAGAATTTAGGGTGAATGTATGTTATGTTATAAAGTTGATTCCATTCCTGGCTGGAATGTGATGTATTCTTAGGGCGGGCCAAGGTGCCATTACAATAGCTTGCTCCATTCTCTCTCTTTGTGGCATAAAGAGGAGTCGACCCCAAGCATCCTTATCTCAGATTTCCACTTTGTTCTTTCATGGATGATATAAATCCCAGTGTTGGCTCTAAAGCCAACATTACCTTCTTACATGGTTCAGACTTTTTAAAGGGAGATTTGAAATACTTCTAGAAGCTTATCCAGAAGCCTCAACATAGACTCAAAGACCGCTGCCAGACAGCAGGAATGAACCTCAGTGTACTCTGTTGTTGTTGTTGTTAAGTGCCGTTGAGTCAGTTCCGACCCATAGCGACCCTGTATAGGGTTTCCTAGGAGTGACTGGTGAGCTTGAACCACCGACTTTGCAGTTCAAATGACTTTGCAGTCTGGTGCATTAACCCACAATGCTACACCAGGACTCCTCTGTAGGCCTCACAAAATATAGCAGCAGGGATACCTCTCCTCAAACAGATAGATAATATCAAAGAAATAAACAGATTCTCATGTTTATGGCAAAGTACTGTACAGTGATTTGATTGGATTGAGTTTTTATAATAGTTTCATGCCGACACGTTATTTTTTTAAAACTGGTAAAATATACGTGACAAAACGTTTGGCATTATTTTTATGTGTGCAATTCAGGGATGTTAATTATGTCTGCCATGTTGTGCAGCCACAGCTACTCTCTACTTCTAGCTTTTTTCATCACTCATAGCAGAACCCCTTAATCCACAGTACCTCCCCTCCACACTATCTCCACAGACAGAATATGCTTCTATCTGTCTGCATTTGACTTTTGTAGGGATTTCTTTGAGTGGGATCATACAGTATTTGCCCTTTTGTGCCTGACTAATTTCACTCAGCATAATGTTTTCAAGGTACATTCATACACAGCAGATATCCAAACATCAGTTTTCTTTATGGCTGAGTCATATTCCATTGTATGTATATACCACATCTTGTGTATCCATTTATCTGTTGATGGACACATGGCTTGTGTCCACCTCTTGACTATTGTGAGTAATGCTCCTGCTAACAGATTTTTGTTTAAGTGAGCACCAGTTACATATAGGACATTGTGGATAAGAAATAAGACCTGGTCATAAAGCTGCACTATTCTCCTTTCTGCCAATAAAGCAGAGAGAGTTGTGACTACTTTTCCTTGAAAATTCATCAGACATTGACAGTTCATCTCTCAGTCTGTCATCTAGTCATTCAACAAATAGATTTGCGTTCCTGCTGTAGATCAGACACTGTGCAAGTCACCAGAGATTCAGCAGCAACTGAGACACAGGCCCTGACTGAAACAGACTGAGTCTGCCCAGGTAGAGCTTACGATCTACTCTAGGTTCATCCTTTGCTGAGTTCTCAGTCAGACCTGCAAGCCTTCTCTGCTCTTGAGGCTATAATTTGAACCCTCATTTAGTGTCTTAGTTACCTACTGCTGCATAACAAATCACCCCAAAACTTAGTGGTATAAAACAGCCCACGTTTTGTAGTTGCACCATTTCTGTGGTCAGAGATCTGCCATGGCTCCACTCACAGGCTGCAGTCAAGATGTCGGGTAGGCTGGAAGCATCTGAAGGTTCCACTGGGGGAAGATCTGTTTTCAATCTCATGAACTCTTTAGTAGTATTCATGTCCTCATGGGCTGTCAGACTAAGAGCCTCCGTTCCTCATTGACTATTGGCCAGAGTTGTCCTCAACCTTTTACCATGCAGACCCTTCCCACAAGGCAGCTTGCTCTATAAAGTCTTTAGGATGAGAAGGTAATAATTTCGGAGCAAGATCGAAGTCACAGACTTTATGTAAATCAATCACAGAAGTGACGGACCTTCACCTTTACCATATTTTCTTGCTTGTTGTTGTTGTTAGGTGCCATCAAGTCGGTACCAACTCATAGTGACCTTATGCACAGCAGAATGAAACACTACCTGATCCTGGGCCAACCTCACAATTGTTGCCACGCCTGAGCCCATTGATGCTTCCACTCGGCCAATCTACCTCATGTGGGGTCTTCCTCTTTTTCTCTGGCTCTCCATCCTACCAAACACGATATCCACACTCCCAGCCCAAGGTAGGAATCACCCAAGAGTGTGAATACCAAGACAAGGGGAATGACTGAGGGTCATCTTCAAAATCAGATCCCCTGCTACTCTGGAAAGGAACTGCTGGACTTGAAAATGAGGACACAGTAGCTGGTCTTGGCTTTCCCTTGCAGATCGTTTCATCCATTCCCAACAGAGAAGGCAGCCACAGTGATGAAAGGGGATTGTGGAGAGGGGCTTTGTGAACTAGCACAGAGATGGACAGTCAGCTGCATCAGAGAAAGCTGGGACTAGGGAAGGGCTTGGAATGGGAAACAGGAGGTATTGTTCCAAAGGAGCAAACATTTTGATAGTGGGTTGTCCATAAAGGTAGAATTTTAACATTTTTCTCAAGGGGCCTCTGATGTCCAAGTAAGGACTCATTTATTCATTCAGGCAGAGCTGTAAGGACTCATTCATTCATTAAGGCACAGCTTTTCAACCGGGGTGGAGTTTAACCTGGGCCGCTAGATTTTCCACCTGGAGCAGCCCCATGCCCAGTTGATCAGACTCTGCTGAACGAGTATTCCTGTTTCTGTGTGTGCCATGAGACAGTAGGGGTTGGGAAGCATAGCGGTCAGGGCTCTTCCTGGCACTAGAGAGAACAGACCCTGACACTGGCTGTCATCTTGGAGCCTTGACTTCTCTCCTGGGTGTGGAGTGTGGGTCCATTCTTTATGTCCCCTTCTCAACCACCTTCCTGCTGGTGATCAAGTTTCCATCATAGATGCTATCCATTATTGATGAGGCATGGAGAATGCAGTGGTGAATAATTAAGCAGGTTTCAGGTGCAGAATAAACATTCCAGGGAAGGAAAGAATGAAAACCAAGAGAGCCAGAGAAAGAGCAATTCTGAACTCTGTTGTGCCAACAGGATGCTATGAGTAGACACTTTCTGTAACTTTCTAGAAGGCTTAGTGGTTTTCTTTGTGGTCTGGTAATTTTTGTTCTTTAACTTGCTATTCATGTTCTGGATAATACCTGGAAAAGTTACATGCTTCTCACAGGAGAAAAAGAAGAAGAAGAAAAAAAAGTCAACTGTCTTGAGTAGCCCTATCCTGGGTGGCTCATGAATGCAAAAGAAAGCAATTTCTAAGAGCAGCAATAGAGAAAATGTCCTCCCCTGGTAGCGTAGTGGTTACAAGTCAGGCTGCCAACTTCAAGGTCAGCAGTTCGAAATTACCAGTGGTTCCATGGGAGAAAGATGAGGCATTCTGCTTCCATAATGATTTACAGCCTCGGAAACCCTGTGCAGGGTCACTATGGAACCAACTCCATGGTACTTAACAACAACAACAAAATGAGGACTCCTAGGAGTCCTGGTGTGGTGCTGTGGGTTAATGTACTAGACTGCAAAAATGTTTGAACTGCAAGGTCTGCGGTTCAAGCTTACCAGCAGCTCCTTGAAAACCCTATACAGGGTCACTATGGGTCGAAACCGACTCAACAGCACTTAACAACAGCAACAATGAGGACTCCTGGTGTGGCACTATAGGATCAGTACTGGACTGTGAACCACAAGGTCGGCAGTTCAAACCCACCAGCTGCTCCTTGGAAGCCCTATGTAGGGTCACTATGAGTCGGAACCGACTCGACGGCACTTAACTACAAGAACAACAATGAGGTAGGGAACCTTAAGTGGAAGGGAGTGTCCAGTCTGGACACTGGAGAATCAACACCGAATTTTTTAAGTAACTAATCCCGTAAGGATTTACACCCTCGGAAACCCTGTACAGGGTCGCTATGGGTCGGAACCGACTCGACGGCACTTAACAACAACAATGGAAGAAAGTTTTTAGAAATGCCCAGTTCTATCCAATGGAAAGGAATATCACCTCCTGTGGCCTTTTCAAAAGGATATTTTGAAAAGGAATTTCTTGAATGGTGCCTGACAACTACAATAATTGCATCATATGGACCTAGATTGTTGTTTTTCGCCAAGGACCCCCTCTCTCTGACCCTGTCTCCTATTCTGGTCTGCAGAACTTGTCCATTCATACAAATTGTGAGTTAGGGTGGTGGATTTCCAACTGTTGGTTGTTCAGGTCCTTCCAGTCTCTTTTTTCTGCCTTTGGCCACCTTGTTAGCAAATCAGGTAGTCTCGGAGAGAGACTCTTCAGTCTTCTGATAAAGGATTTGATGATAAAGCAGGTCTGAAACCATCTGTTAATGTGGGTTGCAGGCACCTTTCATATACCTGCATCCTTCCCCATTGTGGTGGACAGTTAAAAGGTAGATTGGCTCTGAGAGGACTCTCTGTGCACATCTGTCTTCAGCACCACCCTGCATCCCTCTATTCCTATTAGCTCCCACCAGTTCAGTTTCACTGTGTTCATCTGATCTTCCTCAGGTCTGCTGAGAACCAGCTGATGTGGTCCAAATCTTGAGCCCAGTTTGGGATTACCTACTGATGTAGATCAAACCATGTTGGCCCTGAGGACAGCTTTCTTTGCTATGTTTGTGCAACTGGCTTGCTACACCTGCCTTATTCAGATTGCATCATGAGGATATAGAGGTACTTCAGTGAACACAGAGACAGTGACTGCCCATTGAAGCATCCCACAGCTTGTGACCCAGGACTGGTTGGCCATAATGTTCTTCGAGTGCCAGATAGATGCCTTCCGACGTCCTGAGAGAACCTCTCTTCCCTAAATCCAGCCCCACCCTTCCACATGAGCTGATGCTTTTTCACAGGTTCTATAAACGTAGAAGAGTTTGGAGTGTGTGAAAGTTTCTGGTAGCACCTCAGATCCGAGTTTATTTTCTCCAGAAATAGTAGGTGCCGCTGCCAGAGGGGTAGACCAGCCATTTCTCAGAAACATCAGGTGACTGTACTCAACCAGTGACGCAAGACGGATTGGGCTGTTCAGACACTGAGGGGTTAAAGCAGATGGGCCAGATGCACTAGGAGGGAGGTGGTCACATCTCTTGTTACGAGTTTCGAGTTTCGTTATTGATGACAGGCATCTAAAACCCCTGAAAACAGACTCAGAGATCACAGATCCAGCTCACAAGTGGACACACTTGAGCTATCCCTGCTTCCCAAACAGCACCGGAAGGATGGAGAATTTTTGGATGTACCAGTTTGAGTGCCAGGAAGAAGAGGTAGGTGGACCATCAGACTTCAAAATCATGTTTGCGCTTTGTTCTTGTTTTTCTTCTCCTAGTCCTTTCAGATTGTTAGTTGTTCTTGTCACTTGATGGGAGGAATAAGTGATGGGGAGGTAGCTCAGGAGATTGGACATTACCCAGAGTGGGTGGAGGTGGAGATTCAGTCCATCATGTTTAGAGTTTGGAAATCTAGGATGGCTTACCAAGAGAGAAGGCAGTTTCAACATTTAGGAAGGGTGTTAGCCCCCTCTCCCATCTCCCAATATGTTCCTTTCCTCTGTGTCCTAATAAATGAGTGATTTTGGACCCCCTAGTCACCAGTTCCCTGCTTTGTGGTGTTTCTTTTGCTTCTGTGATGCTAATTAGAATGAGTGGCGATTAGTGCCTTGTACATTAGGGATTGCTTTGCTGGTCAATAAAGTAATGGGTATAGTGGCCTTTGTACAGTGCCTGGCCCATAGGAAGCCCTTCTTATGTGGTAGCCATCATTGTTCTTAGCCGAGAATGTGTCATTGTATAGCAACTAATGTTCTCTTAGCCGCATCTCTTAGAGAAATTGAAAAGGACTTAGGTTTTCCTCCTACAAAGCTGAGGTCTGGTTGTCTGGGAATGGGAGGCAGAGGTACCACCTGACAATGACTGGGTCTAGTCAATAGGGAAATAGGTAAAAGTCTCCTTTTCTGCCCATCACACGTCATGATGAGGGGATTTTGAAGAGTAAAAGATACTCTGTTTTTAGGTCAGCTGTTTCAGGTAGTGCATTGTCTCACCTTACAGTGAAGATTCTGGTGTATAGGTAACTGGCTATTTTTTTTTCCCCCTTTGGTAACATGACTTCAGAGACTGAAGACTTTTTGGGTGGTATTAAAATGGATTCCTTGTGCAGTGCAACGTTCCCTCTACCAAGAGGTCCAGGTCTGCAACCTGCAGTCCTAACTTTGGGGCTGGGAAGGGAGTACCTTCCATGTGAAGGGAGAGAACAGAAACGGCTAGAATATTTTAACTGACAGTTATCTCCAAAGTGTTCACTTTGTATTCATTGAATCCATTATAAATGTGTCTATAAAACACTTCATTAAGCTCAGGCTATTATCATTGTAATGACACAATTATGCCCCTACAATGCCCATGCTAACTTCCCTGCTTCTCCACATTAAGGAAATATAAGTGTGCATTGATAATACAGTTTGAACTGAGCGAATAATTATGGATTTCATAACCAGTTTTTATTTTCAGAAGCACAAACATACCTTAGGGCAAGAAAAAAATTAATCAGATATATATGGGGAGATTTTTTTTTTTCCTTTTATAATTCTAACATGGAATAGATTAATTTAAAACAACTTAGATCACTGAGGAGAAAAATTGTATGTTGCTTTGAGAAAAGAGATAAAGCCAGCTAGAACAGTAAGCACAGTGAAAGTTATCTGAGGTTACTGGAACTGGAGAAGCCCCACACAGTCTCCAAAACAAAAGTTGACCAAAAGAATTAGAATGTGTGACTGGCCTGCCTTTGGTAAGTATGTCTTTGAAATTCCGTATTCTGGGAATGGAACCAGAATGCAAAGCTGGAAAGAGACTGGATGACCAAGTACTCAGTCTCTGAACTCTCACCTTTGTGAACACCTGTCCCCTGGTATCCACAATCTAGTCTTGGGATACACAATGTGCAAGCAATGTCTGCCAGAGAAGGTAGATTGGTTGTCTTAACCATCTAGAGCTGTTATAACAGAATACCGCAAGAGGGTGGCTTCAACAAACAGAAATTTATTTTTTCAGTTTAGGAGGCTGGATGTCTGTATTTAAGGTTCCAGTTCTAGCAGAAGGCGTTCGCTCACTCTGGGTTCTGGAAGAAGGCCCTTGCCTCTTTTCAATTTACCTCAAAAGAAATTGATTTAAGATGCACCCCACACTAATGCTGTCTCATTAACATAACAAAAACCCATTTTTAAACGGGATTATAACTGTAGGCATTGTTGTTGTTAGGTGCCCTCTAGTAGGGTTCTGACTCATAGCAAAGCTAATGCACATCAGAAAGAGACAGCCTGATCCAACACCATCCTGACAACTGTTGCTATGTTCTAGCCCATTGTTGCCACCTCTGTGTCAGTCCATCTCTTTGGGGTTTTTCCTCCTCTTTACCAAGTGTGCTATAGCCACAGGCCTTGTTGGTGGTGGTAAGTGCTGTCAAGTTGTTCCGACTCACAGGAACCCTGTATAGAGTTTCCCAGGAGCAGCTAGTGGATTTGAACTGCCAACCTTGTGATCCAGTGTTACAGAGCCACACCAGCGTCATACCAGGACACCAACCACAGGCATAGAAGTTAGGGTTTGCAAAACATAATTTTGGAGGGACAAAATTCATTCCATAACACAGACCATGATGACGAACTAGTGGCAAGAACCCTCAGCATACGTGAATGCAAACAACCATATAAATACATGACTGTGCGTGTTCAGAACCTACTCCTTTTATAAACTTGTTTTCCCTGTGCCAAAAAGATTGGTTTCCATTTATCCTTCCATATGTTCAACACATTTATTGAACCCCTGTTGTATTTTTATTGGGAGGGGGCACTTGGAGGGAAAACATGTAAATGAGTCATGAATCTTGACTTCACAAAGCGTATGAAAATATAACAGATGAGTAAAATATTGATTATGATCCTATTTTTGTAGCATACAAGGGAGAAAATGAGGTGCTGCAGCACTGGCAGGGATAAAATACAAGGGCTTCTGATAGGAAGAAGAATCCTTCCCCATCTCATGAAAAAGCTGAAATGAGTCTTTGAAGGCTTGTGGCCAGGGGGAGTTCAGAGAAGTGCATACAAGAGCCACTGAGCAGAAACACAGATTTTATCTAGGGGACAAAAAGCAGAGAACAAGAACTGGAATTTAAAAAAAAAAAAAAAAAAGGTAAGGAAGGCATTATGACCAAACTATGAAGTACCTTCTTTGGAAACACTATACAGGGTTGCTATGAGTCAGAACCAACTAGACTAGATGGCACTTAACAACAACAGATGGAGTGCCTTAAATGTCAGAGTACCCACAGCCAACCAGCTGAGTCATTTCCAACCCATGGCAACTGGCTGTGTTTCAGAGTAGAACTGTACTCCATAGGGTTTCCCAGGACTGTGATCTTTCTGAAGGACATTACCAGGACTTTCTTCCAAGGTGCCCCTGGGTAGATTTGAGCCACCAGCCTTTCGTGACTGAATTCTTAGTCACTTGTGCCACCCAGGAACTCCAAAATGCCAGTGTTGGCAGTCTAGTGTGTATTGCATAAGAAAAAAGGAACCACTGAGGACTTTTGAATTGGGGGAATAACTTGCTTATTAGTGGTATTGGTTGTGTGCACTAGAGTCGATTTCTCTTTGTTTCAGGGAAACTTTTGTCACTAAGTTTCCTTGGAGAAAGGAATTCAATGTTTACTGAGAGGCTGGCTAGAGTCAAGGTTGACTAGAACTAGCAGGGTCTTTGACCAGATGTCCTAAGTTGCAGTGTGTCCTGCCTGGTGTGCCGTGGTCATGGTGTGCAGTGAGCTGCATTGTGACTCTCCAGTTGAGGTACGCATCTGCACATGACTCTCTTTTGTAAGTCAAGCACTAAAATACCATGACCCTCAGCACTCTGAGTGGATGACAGTAGGCATGCCAGGAACAGCACTCAACTGTTTCTGTCAAAGAGCAGACATTGTTCCAGGGCATTCTATATGCTGGACGCTGACACAGGAGACCCCGGTTCAATTCCGAACCACTTCACCTGTCTGTCAGCAGAGGATTGCATGTAGCAATGATAATGAACAGTTTCCAGCAGAGTTTCCAGACTAAGATGGACTATGAAAAAAAAGACCTGTTTTTGGATATCTGTTTCTAAAAATCCATCTGTGAAACCCCTATCAACAACAGTCTGATCTGCAACCAATCATAGGGATGGCAGAGGGCTGGGTAGCATTTGACTCCACTGTGTCTGGGGTCCCCATGATTGACGAGCCAGCTCAACAACAGTTAGCAGCAGTGTAATGTATCCAGACTCACACACAGACTCACACTCACACACACATTCACACTCACATAGAAACCCTTCTGAGAATTGCAGAGCTTAGGAATTAATTTTAGAGTCTTTGTGAGCCTTGTGTTTATCTTTTAATTTTATCCACTGATAAATTTTTAATAAAGAAATTTAAGAGATGAAATGAAGAAAACATCCCCATGGGTGAATGTTGCCCTTGTGAACACTCTCCCAGAGGTGTGAAATAATTCTTATAATTGCTGGTATCATAAAAGACTTGTCAAGTAATAATTGAGTTCTTTGGGCCCAGGCACTGAACTGACCCCCTGTGTGCATAATCGCCAATTAACCATCATGTCATTCCTAGAGGTGGGTAGTAACTATTGTCCCAGATCTCAGGGAGGATTGGAGAGGATGGGGTAACTGCTTAGGGTCACAGAGCTATGCATGGTAGAGCTAAGAATCCAGGTGCTGGTCAACCAGATGGTGACAATTAAGCGTTTAACCACTTCTGTATTTTGAGTTCTGGTGTGGCGCTGTGGGTTAATGCACTGGCCTGCAAGATCAGTTTGGATTGCAGGGTTGGAGGTTCAAGCTCACCAGGCACTCCTTGGAAACCCTATACAGGGTTGCTATGAGTTGGAACTGACTTGATGGCACTTAACAACAACAATTCTGAACCCTAATGCTATGGATTGAACCATTATCCCCAAAAAAGAAGTGTAGCGGTCCTAACCCCCTGCACCTGTGAATATGACCTGTTTAAAAATCGGGGTCTTCTTTGGTTCTGTTAATGACATCATACTGAAGTAGAATAGGTCCTAAACCTAATCACTTTTGCATGGTTTAAAAAAAAAAAAAGGAGGGGGTGAATAGACAGACACACAGACACACAGGGGAAAGAGAGACATTGTGTGAGGACTTGTCTGTAAGCCAAAGAATTTCAAGGAGTGACACCAGAGATGGAGGCAGAGATGGATGATATGGAGAGATGGAGGCAGCTGGGGAATTTAGACCCAGAGAGGGAGGGGGGCTGTGTGCAGACAACCAGGGGATGTGCGGGGTAGGCTTGCAGGGTATACCCTTTGGTTATTTGATGATGCATGGAGGGGATTGTAACCATGACAATGAAATGATATGCGATAGGATGAATGTAAAACTAATGTTCTGCCATGTAAACTATCACATAATTCACAATAAAACATTCAAAAAAAAAAAGAAGAATGCCAAGGATTGCCAGCCAACATCAGAAAGCAGGAGAGAGACCCACAGAAGAAACAATCATGGCTAAGGCCCTGGCCTACCGAACTGTGAGAAAACACAATCCCATTCTTTAAAGCCACACATCTGAGATATTTTTGAGAAAATTAGTCAAAGCTTTCATAGACAGATATCTAGGAGCGCTTCACCAGAAAGTTCTTCTCTGCTCCTGCTTGTTCAAACTCTCATCAAACAAGGGCAAAGGTCTGATTTGACTTTTTCTGCCACAATATAAAAAAGTTACATAGTCTTTTTCAAGGAGGGAAATGTGACTTGTGTTCTCTGTTATCACATGATGCTTTTGCAAATGGAACCCCTAATATTTGAGAGTCAGGTTATAGCGGCTTTGGAGTCTAGTTTCATGCTTGGGAATTTGATTGATTGCTACTTCTGTCAAAGAGCAGCCATTGCTCTGGAGCATTCTGTATGCTGGACTCTGACATAGGAACAGAATCTGTATCTGCTACACTGGAAACCCTCCCCGACCCAATCCCTGCACTTTGGCTCTTCCCTCTACTCTCCAAGCTCTCTGCTTCTGCTGGTGCTGTGGCAACTGCCAAGCCAAGTCTTCACCACAGAGGGCATTCTTAGAATCCCTGCATAAGTATACCTTTAAAATCAATTCACTTAAAACAAGCACCAAAATTCCAAAGTAAATATAGAGGGAGAGGAGATTCGATTAAGACTTTCCTTGGAAAATGAAGCTTAGTTTACCTCTTGATTAACAGCATGTGTGTTCTTGTTCCAACTATGTGCTCCTAATACTTAACTGGGTAGAAGTGGTGATTTGGGTAGTTGATACATATTTTTTTTTAAGTCACTGAATCATAGAACAGAATAATAACCTTCTTCAGTTCACATCTGACTTTTGCAGCATGGGAGAGAGTCAATTCAGTCATAACAAAAACAATTTAAGGGCTGGCTCAGTTTCCCTCAAAACCTCTCTGGATTATTTGATGTTGCAAGTGTTCTCCTCATCCTTCCCACTTTTCAATACTAACCAGTGTAACTCCACCAACAAATTGGAAATGACTGGTTTGAATACTTCTGCAAGTTTGCCTTCTTCAGTTTCATGAAATCCTATGTGTTTTGTATGTAATATTTGCATTTCTATTCCAAACTCTGTGTGTGTGTGTGTGTGTGTTTTGAGGGGGGCAGGGCTTGGGGGAGGGGCATTGTAGTGACAAATGGTTCCAATAGTCAATAGACCAGTTAACAAAGACATGGACAACATTTAAAGGGTCTTCAAAATGTTTATGGACAATACAGATTATGGAAAAAACTGTATGGCTTTCAAAAGATTTGGGGCCCAAAATAAACTTGTAATAACATGTTTGAACAGGAGTTAGTTTGAAGCAGTAAGAAGGATAAGACATCAGTTTGAAAACTGATGTTTCCATGTTTACATGAGAGTAACACGAATTCTGCTAAAATTGAAACAAGAGCAGACATCAAATTTATGCAGAAACAGGGGCAGAAGAATGGTAAAATCATTGATGCTTTACAGAAAGTTTATGGGGACATGCTCCAAAGAAATCAGTCACTTGCAAATGAATGACTTGTTTTAAGAAGGGACAAGGCGATGTTGAAGATTTGGGTAGTTGATATATATATTTTTTTAAGTCACTGAATTATACAACAGAATAATAACTTTCTTCAGTTCGTATCTGATTTTTATGGGAGAGGGCAGACTATCCACATCAGTTTTCTAGGAAGAGAGTAATCTTGTTCATACCTTAAAAGAAGAGGACTGACAATTAACAATAGAATCAGCAGCCAACACCATTACCGTCTCAATTGGTTCCTCTTACACAATTCTGACTGAAAAATTAAAGTTGAATAAACTTTCTGCTAAGTGGGTACCAAAACTGTTGTGCCTAGATCTGCTTCAGACAAGAACAAAGCTTTCAATGGAAATTTTAAGCAAATAGGATCAAGATCCTGAAGCATTACTTCATTTAAAGAGTTGTAACCCTCATTGCTGATGAGCACATCTCTAAATGAGGAGAAACAGCTGTAAACATCCATTAATAACTGGAACATGAAATGTACAAAGTATGAATCTAGGAAAATTGGAAGTTGTCAAAATGAAATGGAACACATAAACATCAATATCCTAGTCATTGTTGTTGTTAAGTTCCATTGAGTCAGTTCTGACTTATAGTTACCATGTATAGGGTTTCCCAGGAGTGACTGGTGAGTTTCAACCAGTTCAGACTGCCCTTGTGGTCTAGTGCTTATCCTATTGTGCCACAGGCTTCCTTCCGTTGGTGAATTGAAATGGACTGGTATTGGCCATTTTGAATCAGACAATCACATAGTTTACTATGTCTGGAATGGCAAATTGAAGAGGAATGGGATCACATTCATCATTAAAAAGAACATTTCAAGATCTGTCTTGAAATACAATGCTGTCTGTCATAGAATAATATCCATATGCCTACGTGGAACACCAATTAATACAACTATTAGCCAAATGTCCACATCAACCACTAAAGCCAGTGATGATGAAATTGAAAATTTATACCATCTTCTTCAGTCTGAAATGGATCAAATATATTGATAATTACTGGTGATTGGAATGCAAAGATTGGAAACAGAGGAAGAATCATTAGTTGGAAAGTATGGCCATGGTGATAGAAATAATGCTGGGAGATTACATGATAGAATTTTGCAAAACGAATGACTTATTCATTGCAAATACCTGTTTTAAAACAACATAAAAGACAACTATACACACGGACCTCACCAGATTGAATACATAGAAATCAAATTGACTGCATCTGTGGGAAGAGACGTGGAAAAGCTGCATATAATCAGCCATAATAAGACCAGGGGCAGGCTGTGGAACAAACCATCAATTGCTTATGTGCAAGTTCAGGCTGAAGCTTAAGATAATTAAAACTAGTCCACAAGAGCCAAAATATGACCTCAAACAATCCCACCTGAATTTAGAGATGATCTCAAGAACAGATTTTATTCATCAAACACTAATTATTAAAAACCAGAAGAGTTGTGGAATGGCATCAAGAACATTTCAGCATTTCTCGAGCTGAAAGAACTGAAGAAAAAAATAAAAATTAAAGCCTCCACTTGCAATATGGAGAGATTCCAGTTCAGACCCACCAGCTGCTTCTCAGAAACCCTATACAAGGTCACTGTGAGTCAGAACTGACAGGATGGCACTTAACAACAACAACAAATGGGCAAAATATTGATTGATGCAGAAAGCATGAAAAAAAGATGGAAGGAATACACCGAGTCACTGTACCAAAAAGAAATGATTGATGTTCAACCATTTCAAGAGGTAGCATATGATCAAGAGCCAATGATACTGAAGGAAGAAGTTCAAGGCATATTGAAAGCATTGACAAAGAACAAGCCTCCAAGAAATGATGTAATACAAATCAAAATCTTTCAACTAACTGATGAGGCACTGGAGGCACACACTCATCTATGCCAAGAAATTTAGAAGACACCTACCTGGCCAACTGATTGGAAGAGATCCATATTTTTGCCCATTCCAAAGACAGTTGACCCAGTGGAATGCAGAAGTCATTGGACAATATCATTAATATTACATACAAATAAAATTTTGCTTAATATAATTCAAAAACAGTTGCAGCAGTATGTTGACAGGAAGCTGCCAGAGGTTCAGGACAAATTCAGATGGGGATATGAAATGAGGGAGAGTATTGCTGATGTCAGATGGATCTTGACTGAAAGCAGAGAATACCAAAAAGGTGTGTACCTGTGCTTTTTCGACAACATAAAGACTTTTGATTATGTGGATCATAACATGCTATAGATGACATTGTAGAGAATGAGTATTGTGGAGCACTAAATTGTGCTCATAAGGAACCTGTACATAGACGAAGGGGCAGTAGTTTGAGCAGACCAAGGGGACACTGAATGGTTTAAAATTAGGTAAGGTATTGCAGAGTTGTATTCTTTCACCATACTTATTCAGTCTGCATACTGGATTATATGAAGAAGACCATGGCATTAGAATTGGAAGAAGACTCATTAACAACCTTCAGTATGCAGCTGATACCAGATTCCTTGCTTAATGTGAAGAGGACTTAAAATACTTACTGGTGAAGATCAAAGACCACAGCCTTCAATATGGGCTGCACTTCAATGTAAAAAACAAAAATCCTCACCACTGGACCAATAAATAATATCAAAACATATGGAGAAAATAATATCAAAATAATATGGAGAAAAGATGGGAGTTGTCAAAGACTTCATTTTGGTCAGTTTGAGGGCCATGGTATTTTCAATAGCTTCATATACATGTGAAAGTTGGACAATGAATAAGGAAGTCTATAGAAGAATTTATGCATTTGAGTTATGATGTTTGAGGAGAATATTAAAAGTACCATGGACTGACAGAACAAACAAGTAGTTGTTAGAAGTATAACCAGAATGCTCCGTAGAAACCAGGATGGCCAGACTTTGTCTCTCATACTTCAGACATATCATCAGGAGGTACTAACCCCTAGAGAAGAACATCATGCTTGGTAAAGTGAAGGGTCGGTGAAAAAGAGGAAGACCTCCAACGAGATAGATTAGCACAGTAGTAGGTAGCAACGATTGTGTGATTGGCTCAGGACTGGACAGTGTTGCATTCTGTTGTGCATAAGGTCATTATGAGTTGGTACTGACTCGATGGTACTCAACAACAACAACATACACACACATGGACTTCACCAGATAATAACAGGGATCAAATAAAACACAAGGAGCCCTGGTGGCGCTGTAGGATTCGCACTGCTAAGGTCAGCATTTCAAATCCACCAGCCACTCCTCTGGAGAACGATGAGGCTTTCTGCTTCTGTAAATATTTACAGTCTCAGAAACCCTATGCAGGGTCACTCTGAGTGGGACTCGACTCGATTCTATGGCAGTGGGTGAGTGATAAAAGATAATGGAGAAGCTTAATATCATCAGTTAGAATAAGGTAAGGGGCCAACTATGGAACACTATCAGTTGCTCATATGCAAGGTCAGACTGAACTGAAGAAAATTAAAGCAAGTCCATAGCGGCCAAAATAAGATATAAAGTATATGACCACAAGGTCAGAGGTTCAAATTCACCAGCCACCCCTTGGAAACCCTATGCTATGAGTCGGAATCGACTCAATGGCACTTAACAAAAACAACAACACTACCTGAATTTAGAGACCATTTCAAGAATATATTTGATACATTGAACACTAATGACCAAAGACCATAGAAATTGTGGGATGACATCAAGAACATAATACATGAAGAAAGCTAAAAGTCATTTAAGTGGTAGGAAAGAAAGAAAAGACCTAACTGGTCAGAAGAGACTATAAAACTTGCTTTTGGATGTAGAGTAGCTAAAGGAAGTAAAAGAAATGATGAAGTGAATGGGCTAGACAGAAAATTTCAAGGAACAACTCAAGTAGGCAAAGTAAAGTATTATTATGAAATGTGCAAAGACCTGGAGTTAGAACACCAAAAGGGAATACTATACTCAGCATTTCCCAAACTGAAAGAACCGAAGAAAACATATGCTATATTGAAGGATTCTATGGGCAAAATATTGAATAATGCAGGAAGCACCAAAAGGAATACACAGAATCACTCTATCAAAAAGAATTGGTGACGTTCAACCATTTAAGGAGGTAGCATATGATCAAGAACCAATGGTATTGAAGGAAGAAGTCCAAGCTGTGCTGAATGCATTGATGAAAATGAAATACCAGTTGGAATGTTTCATCAAAGGGATGCAAAGCTAAAGCTATTCACTCATCCTTGCCCCCAAAATTCAGAAGACAGCTAGTCAAGAGACTAGAAGAGATCCATATTCGTGCCCATTACAAGTAAAGGTGAGCCAACAGAATGGAAATTTCGGAACAATATTAATAGCACATGCACGTAAAATTGTGCTGAAGATAATTTTAAAAAGCAGTCCTAGCAGTTCGCCAACAGGGAGCTGCCATAAATTCAAACATGATTTAGAAGAGGATGTGTAATGAGGGATGTCACTGCTGATGTCAGATGGCTCTTGGCTGAAAGTAGAGAATACCAGAGAGATGTTTATTTGTTTTATTAACTACACAAGTCTTCCATCATAACAAATGATGGAACACTTCATTGTACTCATATAGAACCTGTATATAGACCAAGAGGCATTCATTCAAACAGAACAAGGGCATGCTGTGTAGTTTCATATTAAAAGGGTATGTCAAGATTATATCCTTTCATTATACTTATTCAATCCTTATACTGAGCATATAATCTGAGAAACTGGACTATATGAAGAAGAGCATGGCATCAGGATTAGAGAAAGACTCATCCTTACTTGCTGAAAGTAAAGAAGATTGTTTACGTAATCATTTCTACTGATGAAGATCAAGGACTACCACCTTCAATATGGATTATTCCTCAACCTAAAGAAAACAAAAACCTTCACAAGTGAGCCAATAAGCAACATCATACTAAACAGAGAAAACATTGAAGTTGTCAAGGATTTCATTTTACTTTGATCCACCATTAACACTTATGGGAGCAGCAGTCAGGAAATCAAACAAAATATTGCATTGGGCAAATCTGCTGCATATGATCTCTTTAAAGTGTTAAAAAGCAAAGATGTCACTTTGAAGACAAGAGTGAGTCTTACCCAAACTATAGTATTTTCAATTGCCTAAGGTTGGTGGTTCAAGCCCACTAGCCACTCTGAGGGAGAAAAATGAGGCTTTCTGCTCCAGCAAAGATTTATAGCCTGGGAAACCCTTTACAGGGTCACTGTAAGTCGAACAGACTTGACAACACTTAACAGCAGTAACAACATATGCTTGAGAAAGCTGAACAATGATGGAAGAATTAATGCTTTTGAATTATGGTGTTGGTGGAGAATGCTAAATAGGTCATGGACTACCAGAAAAACAAAGGAGCTCTGGTAGCATAGTGGTTACGAGGCTGGCTGCCAACATCAAGGTCAGCAGTTTGAAACTACCAACAGTTCCCCAGGAGAAAGATGAGGCT
The DNA here is from genome assembly GCF_000296735.1 of Chrysochloris asiatica. Classification (NCBI taxonomy): domain Eukaryota; kingdom Metazoa; phylum Chordata; class Mammalia; order Afrosoricida; family Chrysochloridae; genus Chrysochloris; species Chrysochloris asiatica. The sequence continues at coordinate 13,972,034 of NW_006408532.1, read as the reverse complement.
TTCTGCTCCCGTTAAGATTTACAGTCTCGGAAACCCTGTGCAGGCTCGCTATGAGTTGGAATCTACTCCACGGTACTTAACAACAACAAAACCAGAAAAACAAAACAAAATAAACAACCCACTGCCACTGAGCCGATTCCAACTCATAGTGTGACACCATATAGGGTTTTCAGTACAGGAGCAGACAGCCTCATATTTCTCCCATTGAGCGGCTGGTGGGTTTGAGCTGCTAACCTTGCAGCTGGAAGTTAGTAGTAATGCCTAACCTACAATGTCAGAACAAATAAATGTTGAATGCTCCTTACAAACAAGGGTGGTGAGACTTTGGACATGTTAACAGTAAGGATCAGTGCCTACAGCAGGGTATCATGCCTGGTAAAGAAGAGACTCAGCGAGATGCATTAATACAGTGGCTACAACCCTGGGCTCATGTGTAGCCATGACTGTGAGGATCGGGCGAGGCCTGGCAGTGTTCCATTCTATTGCATATAGGTTCTTTATGAGTTGGAGTCCTGCTGTGGTACTGTAGGATAAGGTAAGCAGTTCAAACCCACCAGCCACTCCTCA
>NW_006408532.1:13968157-13970245 GCF_000296735.1 Chrysochloris asiatica | reverse complement strand
CTTATCGGTGACTAACGTGGTCACCAATCAGTGTGTGTATTCCCATTGAGTCTTATTTTGGAAGGGGGTTTGCTCTGAGGGCACCCGACCACTTGCCTTAATGTCTCCTGGGTGAGCAACTTGGTTGTTCTTGTAGTAATCAGTTGGGCTGCCTATATTATTTTGTATTTTTCCTGTTGGTCTTTCATTCAAGAAGTATCTTCTGTTCTTCTAGCTTTTCCCAGGCTGGTCTACTTGTCCTTTCAAGGGAAATTTCCCTCCTCTGAAGATTTCTTTTCCTACTTTTGAAAGTTATGTCCAGATGGCATTTATTTGCAAGGAGCAACGGGCTTTTTAAAGGGATGTTTGAGATGTCTTTAATACTAACACCTTTGTTTAGGCTTTGTGGAGGCTGGATCTGGGCTCTACTGTCCATCCTTGACAGTGTCAGCAGTGGTCTAGGCTCCTAACTAGGCTCCCCCAAGCAGGCCCACTCCTGTTTTAGACACTGTGGTGTTTCAAAAGCACTTTGCTGGAGCCCAAGGCAGAATCTTCACAGGCAAAGACCAGTTTCTTTAACATGCAGATCTAATACCTACACCTAACCGTGTAGGGCTGCTACATAAGATGCTTACTTACTATTACCAATTAGCAGTGAAAGAAAACAGGATAGATATGTAACATATCTGCTTCCTATCCAAGGTAGAAAATATTATAAAGCTAGAAAGTACATTGAAGTCATGTATTCAGTAAACATTTATTAAAAACCAATTGCCATCGAGTCAGTTCTAACTCACAATGATCCCATGTGTGTCAGAGTACAGCGTGCTCCATAGGGTTGTCAGTGCACGATTTTTAGAATAGATGGTCAGACCCTTTTTCCAGTGTCTCTCTGGGTATATTCCAATCTCCATCCTTTATAGTTGAGTGCATTAACCATTCATTCATACCAGGAACTCCAAACATTAAGTGCTTACTATTTACAAAGCCCAATGCTAGTAATCATATGGATTATACAGAGATGAATAAAACAGGGTTCCTTCCATCTAGGAATTCATGGGGTTTGGGGAAGATACACACATGAACAGGTCATGATAAAACATTCCATGTGCCCTCACAGGAGTACTGTGCTGTCAAAAGTCTCAGCTTCAGCAGGCTGAGAGCATTTGGGTTGACTATTGAATGTAGCAGAGGATGAAGGAGAACTTTCTAGATTGAGGTTATTAATTGTACATGTAAATGGAAGGAAGAATGGATGAGCATGTTTGTGTGCAGAATGCTAATGCATCGAGTGTTTGGTAAGGTCCATGTGCGTCCCTCAGAGCCTCTGCACAGTGAGTGCCCGTAGCAGTCTCAGTTGTGCCTCCCTCGTGTTCCTCGGTGCCCAACACCAGCTGCTAAGTCACTGTGAGCTCCTGTCTGTCCCCCTCTTCCATTCCCAGCCCACTGACCAGATAACCTGTCATTCCCTTTCTTTCTAAGATGATCTGCTGCCAGCAAGATTGCAAAGAATCCATTGTTTCAAAAATGTGGAACATCAGCAAAAAAGAGTTAAATTGAGAAATAGTGACTTTGGAACTCTTCCAAAGGATTTTTTCTTTTTTTTTTTTTAAATAACGTGTTAAAGAACTTGATGCGCATAACTTAAAAAAAATAAAATTAAAGTGTTACACAGCCCTTAAACCAAGCAATTAAAGAAAAAATAATGATAGCCGTGTCCCCAGGGTCTACACCCTTAAAATCTTTGCAACAGAAAAAATTACTCAGGAGGAAAATAGAGATTTAAATATCTAAGATAGCTCTTTACATTTGGAAAAGCTGGGGAAATTTAAAAGCATTAAATTCTCATGAAGATTTCACTACATTAATTTTTAGGAGACCCAACCTAGAACTAAATCAGCAAGTGCCACATGGGTGCCAAATGAAAAATTCTGTGTTTCTTTTTAAAGATATGTAGGGCTACTTTGTAAGGAGCTCTGGTGGCATAGTGGTTACAAATTGGGCTGCTAACCTCAGGGTCAACAGTTCGAAACTACTAGCTATTCTGCGGGAGAAAAATGAGGCTTTCTGCTCCCGTAAAGATTTGCAGCCTCGGAAACCCTGTGCAGG
>NW_006408532.1:13868448-13967726 GCF_000296735.1 Chrysochloris asiatica | reverse complement strand
TAGTCAGGGGTTGTGGATTTGGTCACTTTATGTCTGCTGCTACCCTGTACCTGCCCTCATGACTTTAACATGGAAAGTCTGACTTAATGTGTGTGAATATTTGTATGTCTCACTGGTCTACACCTTCCTACCCAGAATCAGGTAGATGGGCTTAAGGGAAACAAATGCAGGCCTCATAGCAATAAGCTGGGACCGTACAACATGTGAGTGTGAGTTATATACATTTTACAGCATCATCTTTCTGTTCACTTGAGGCTCCCTGGATCTGTATAAGATCGCTTTGCTAACTAAGGTGTGCCTTATTTCATATGCTTGGTGAAGATTGGGCAATGACAAAGAAGATTTGATACATTTTAATTGTGGCATTGGCAAAGAATACTAAATATATTACAGACTGTCAGAAGAATAAATAAACCTGTTTTAGAAGACATAAACCCATTAGTTGCAGTTGACTCAACAACACACTTTGTGGAAGAGAGTTTGTTGTGATTTTATACAACACTCACTTCGATTGTACCTCCTTCTCTTCCCAGCACCATTTGTTTTGTGAAACATTCCCCCTTACCATTAGAGGTATTTTACTGATGTCTCTATGCCCCAGCTTCCCCAAGGAGGCCAGTCTCCAAAAATCCAGACACTAGTTCAAACATAACACTAGTGTTATGTTGTTTCCTTGGCCCAGAATTTACTTCTCCTTGCTCACATCCCCATATGTCCTCAGAGAATAGGCCCTTATGTGGTTTCTCTGTGTTTAATGTCTTCTATTAAACATCACCAACAGACTGTGAAGCAATGCATTCTATCTCTCAGAGGAGCATCGCTACAGAATTCTTATGCTTCCCTTGTGCCCCACCTGAAGATTCCCTTCATCTCAAGATTTCGGGGACGTACAGAAACATTGGGGTTCTGTTGAGGGAGGGCTTTTAGAGCCTGCATCAGCCCCACCCCATACTCTCTAATGTTACACGGTTTCTCATTCACTAGATCTTTATGGGGCACCTACTGTGTGCTAGAAGGAGCTCTGGTAATGTAGTGGGTTACAAGTTGGGCCACTAACTGCAAGGTTAGCATTTTGAGTCTACCAGCCACTCTGAGGGAGAAAGATGAGGCAACCTCACAGACGCTATACAGGGTCACTATGTGTCGGAACCAACTTGATGATACACCACCACCACTATCACCACCACTGTGTGCTAGACACATGACTGAGTGCTTAGTCAACCTCCTGTTCAAACAAGATTTTTGTACTATTCCAAGAGCAGCCAAGGTAATGTTTGGAGGCATTTCTCTGAGTTTTCTCTGACACCAGACAAAATACATGAAATCAGAACTGACTAGAAGAATTTAGGTGGTATGGCTTTTAATCAACAAAGACAATCCCAGTTTTCTCCCTAAAGAGACATGTTTTAATTTGTGCTCTTTCACACAGATGAGATTCGACAGGGGAGTATTCTTCACAAAGGAAAACTTTCAAAAATAGATTTCTGTAACACTATTAGCTTTATTTACCAAGGGTGTTATGTTTGATATTCAAGTTTTTCTATATTTTCTTTGGACACTTGACGTAAAACAGAGGTGGAGGGAGGGGGGACCATGAGCTAGAAGAGCTCTTTTGAGAACATGGTCTCTCACGTGTGGTGGGCAGTTCCTTTCTGAAGAGGCTTTGCTGCTACTGAAATGTTGAGTCATATGTGTTCTGCCTTTCTCCTCTCTCCCTGTCCCTTCCCTGTAACTGCCATCAGATTCTCACTGGTGTGTATTCTCTTGCTGTGTTCTAGTCTCCATCACCTGGCAGTTCCTCACCCCTGGGTGCAGAATCCTCTGGGACACCCCATCATCCCAGTGACCCCATGGAAGCCTCCACAAATAAAGAGGTAGGTAACATTTTTTTTTTTTTTCCAAAAGCTATCTACCCATCGTGCTTTGTTATCATATTGATGTAGGCTTACTTTAGCCTCCCAGAGTTTCTGGCCCAAATTAACTTCACTTCTCCTCTCTAGAATGGAATTAGTTGATTAACACTGTGCTGTCCTATTTGGTCACCACTAGCCATAGTTCTCTTTAAATTTAAATTAATAAATAAATTAATAAATAAAATTTTAAATTAAGTTCCTCAATCACACTTCACTACTCTTCAAGTGCTTAGTAGCCATGCCTGGTTATGAATGACCCAGTCACTGCCTTTGAGTCACTTCCTACTCACAGAGTAGAACTGCTCCATAGGGCTTCTGAGACTGTAAGTCTTTCCCAGAGTAGACAGCCTCATCTTTATCCTGAGGAGTGGCTGGTGGGTTTGAATCGTTGACCTTGCAGTTTGCAATCCAATGTGTATCCCACCATGCCACCAGGGCCCCTAACTGTATTAGACAGGGTAGATTATAAACATTTCCATCAGTGTAGAGCATTCTATTGGTCAGGTCTGGACACTGGACACAAGAAACTCAATAGACCAGCATTACATGTGTTCTGATACCATGGATGTCAGCTGCTATGTGGTTTAGGAATGGGTTGGTTTCTAAAATACTCATTTATTTCAAACCACATCAAACATCTTTTATGTGAACAGGGTGAGCACAGGTCCCAGACTAGAGTTGTTCCAGTTTACATCTATTATCCAAGCAACCCCTTCCAGTAGGCCCCGTTTCCATTTTCTAAAGTAGTGATGATGGAAATGTTGTATTTCCATACCATCCAATATGGCGCCCACTAGCCACTGGCGCCTATCAAGGTTTTGGAATGTGACTTGTGGGACAAGACAATTGGAGCTTTCATTTTATTTATATTTAATTAGGTTAAGTTTAAACCGCCACAGTGGCCTCGGGGATACCGGACAATGCAGCTGTAACATTTCCTGTGTTGGGTGACAAATTATATGGTTGTCTAGTGATGAAGGGCACATTGGGCTCCAGCAGAGATGGGTTGAGTGTAATGGTACTGCGTGCTTCTCCTCAGAGCTTTGGGGCTAGAAGAGGGCAGGTGTTCTTCCCTGAAGAGAGTTCACAATCTCTTTCAGCACCCATTAACCTTTTACATCTAGTTACCTGCCAGCCCTACCTGTTAATGAGCCAGCATCAGGTAAATATGAATATTATCCACAGGTACGAGTAGGTGCATCTTTCTCTAAATATGTTGTTGTTGTTGTTAAGTGCAGTCGAGTTGATTCTGACCCATAGCAACTCTATATAGGGTTTCTAAGGAGCAACTAGTGAGCTTGAGCCGCTGACCTTGCAATTCAAATGGTTTTGCAGTCTGGTGCATTCTGTAAATATGTTGTTGTTGTTAAGTGCCGTCGAGTCGGTTCTGACCCATAGCGACCCTATACAGGGTTTCTGAGGCTGTAAATCCTAATGGGAGCAGAAAGCCTCATCTTTCTCCCACGGAGTGCTGGTAGTTTCTAACTGCTCACCTTAAGGTTCTCAGCCCAATTCGTAACCACCATGCTACCAGAGCTCCTTAAATATAGATGCTGCCAAATGAACACTGAGAATATTCGTTAAAGAGGTAAATCACATGATGAGAGATTATCTCATTTCCCTCCTTTTGCTAGAAATTTTATGTTAAGTTCAATGGAAAAAAGCTATCTCCATTTTAACCTGATTGATGGCTCACTGCTGAAAGGTGTTTTAGATAAAATTTACCTTTAAAAGTGTCATTGAATACACATGCATTTGTCATTAAGTATTGATGAAGAGGAAAATCATGTTCTATTTTTGTTAAGATGATCATCTAAAACCAAACAAGTTCTCTGAAACTATCTCCACATGAGAATTTAGATTTTGAAATAGACTTTGTCCTCCCCCGGTCCACATCTTCAGTCCCTAGGTCACTGGAACAGGAGTGATGGAGTCACAGTTTCTGCTGGCTCCGTCATCTCCCAACTATGGTTCATGAGTATGTCATGACTAAATCAGGTAGTAAAGAAAGACAGCACAGGACAGGAACAGTAATGAGAGTTAACCATTTCTCCAGCAGTTAGGGTATTCTAGCGAGTTTCTCATTTAAGCCTTGGAACAATGCTAGGAGGTGTAGGTATCCTTGATCTCATGTTAGTTGAGGAAGCTGAGAGGTTGAGGTCACAGAGCTCACAAGTGGTTGAGTCAGGATTTTAATCTAGAGCTCCCATGGGCCCATGAGCTTGCAGCATCACATCTACTGTACATTAATATTCCAATTGTCAAGATCCCAGGTTCTGAACACCATTTGTGTCACTCCCTCCTCCCAAAAAAATCCCAAAGATTTCAGCCTTTAACTTTCTTGACTGTGAGTTTATTTGTTACTCTTGAATGTTAAGGGTCATTGGATGTTCATGATGTTCATCTCAGCCTACGTGTGAGAAAGTAAAGGACTTACCAGACAACTGATTGTTTGCAATTTGATTATGCATCAGGTATAATAAACAAGGCAAATGTATTCATTTCTCTGTTCCTACAAGTCTTGACACATGTCTTTGCATATCTTTAGAAATAATGGTGAATATCCTCTTTGTGTGTAATAATTAGTGATGCTTTCATTTCCAAAATTAAAAAAAACTAATACAAAGATTTATTTATTTATTTTTTTTTTAAGAAAGACAGTCATGAACTTGTTAATAGAGAATCAATGTATTTACCAAATGCCTTCATTGTGGCTCTAAATCAAATAGCAGCATTTAGAACTATAGACTCATCATTTTTTTTGTAGCTTCTACTATATTCTGGGGACTCCTGGTGTGGCGCTGTGGGTTAATGCACCAGACTGTAAAGTCATTTGAACTGCAAGGTTGGTGGCTCAAGCTCACCAGCTGCTCCTTGGAAACCCTATACAGGGTCGCTATGGGTCAGAATCGACTTGATAGCACTTAACAACAACTATAATCTGGATGCTGTTCTTGAAATGACCAACAAAAGTATCCTAATATCCCAAGAAACTCTAAATTGGCTTCTGGAATGTACCTGGAGGCTAACCCATTTTGACTGAGTAAATTCAGTGTATTAAGCCCCTACTTACTAGGGGTAGGGTCAGGGAGGTGGTTGGGGGAAAATATTTCAAACCTGTGGCTCTTATGAGGAAGCTAAACTTCTATCTGTACACTATAAAGTTATGTTTTTGTTTTCTTAATTTAAACAAACCAGAATTAGACAGTTTAACAATCAGCTGAGCCTGTCTTGTCATGGAAAAATGGGATATAAAATTAATATAAAGAACTATTAAGTTTGAGTTATCTTTCTATTCATGTACCTTCCACTTGATGTGCATTTTCCTATAAAAGCAACGAGTTCACTCTTATTTCTGGTGTGCCCATATTGTCAGTTCCTTTTAAAGTGACCCTTTTCCAAAGCAATGACCAAGCTCTTTGGTGTCCATCCCATGGAACTCACTCTAAACCAAGTTTCCCTGATGAGTTTCCCTGTGTAGTATGTCGTGTAATTACTGTTGAACTCTTGCCATTGTCCTGAATTAAGTTCGAGTATTAAAGTTAGCTTTTTTTAACCACCTGCAATTTCTCACATAACATATAACATGACTGTTTTTCACAATGTTGTACAAATATTAACTAATTAATTGCTCCTTGGCCATTCACCCTCATCTTCCAAGTAAAAATTGCGCTGTATAAAGTGTGATGATAGTGAGTTGCTTCTCATGACAACCAGCTCTTGTTCTGGTCCTGGTCCCATCCCAAAGTTCACCTGTTGAGTAGCTGTCATGTACTGTTGTTGTTGTTTAGTGCTGTCAAATCAGTTCTGACCCATAGCGACCCTGTATAGGATTTCTGAGGAGCAGCTGGTGAACTTGAACTGCTGACCATGCAGTTAAAACGGCTTTGCAGTCTGGCACATTAGCCCACAGCACCACACCAGGGAGGTATGTATATTAAAATAATCACCTAATAACTGATAGATTCTTAGTAATGAATATCTTTAGACTTTCTGAGGATAACCCTTGGCCATGCAGACCCAACCTTGTGCCCACTCACCTGCAGTGTTCCTCACCCTACCCCAAACATATCAGCTACAACTTCTATTACTAGTGAAGCAGGAATGAAGTTGCTACTCTTACCCCAATCAAAGTTATCTCTGGGACATTTGCTGGCAAGAGGAACCAAGTGATAAATATTGCTTCCCTGAGAACAAGCATTTAAACTGCCACCCATTCAGGCTCTAGGAAAGTCTTAGTATATCCAATAGTGCTGCCCTTTATTGTCCTGTAAGACATTTCTGATTTTTTTTCATTTACTTCTTTGTTTGCTGTGTTCTTATTTTACAATAACACACAAGAATGACTTACATAATGGAATTTCTCAACTAAAATAACTCAGTAAGAAATGAAAGGAAGAGATAAAAAATAATCTGGCAAACATTTTAGCACAGTGAAAGATCAATGCAGACAAGAAAAAAACACAACCGATTTACTTGTCTCTCCAAGGCGAGTCTAAATTTCTACATATGATCATATCATTGGTGTTCTTACTGTTCAGCAGTTTTTTTCACTTGAAAATCCAGATTCTTAAGGATACGAATTTTGCCCTTTCATTGTTATTGTTGGCTATAGATTTGGGTCTATGGAATAATTTTCAGGCTGACAGTTATCTCTGATTGTGAAATGTGGGATTTTCAGATGATCTAACATATAAATGGACAGTTCCGGGTTTGGGGTCATCTTTAATAGTTAAGGCATATGTTAATGTACATTCTGTTTTCGTTAACTAAAAATGGTTGACAACTGGTGAATATTGGTCAATGGTGAGGTATTTCTTTTTCATGTTGTATTTAAATGGTGGTTGTATTAATGCATATTTCATCACACTTTGCCCTTTTTGAAACCTCTTTGTCTTAATTACAGTCAAGAAAAAGCTTGGCATCATTCCCAACATACGTTGAAGGTAAGAGCTGGAAAGAAAATATCGAGCACTTAAGTCACTCATGAAACTTTCACAGGCTGGGTTTTTATAGCAAGGGGCTAAAAATGATAGTGGAGAACAAAGGCCACAAAGTCACTTATTCACAGTCTTAAAAGCTTTGGAATCTGGAGCTAAAAGTGCAATAGGTCTGAACCTCTCAAAACACCCCCCTCCCTACCTTTGCTCTTTGTGTTTATGTTGAAGATGAGGCTGTGGGTGAAGCCTGGGCTTACCCAGTGCCATACAATGTAATCACAGTCATACTGGGTTTAAACCCTCTGTCTCCATTGGTGTTGTTAAGTGCTGTCGATCCAGTTCCAACTCACAGTGACCCTGTATAGGGTTTCCAAGGAGCGGATGGTGAGTTTGAACCACCAACCTTGTGGTTCAAACCGACGTTATGGTCCAGTGCATTATCCTACAGTGCCACCCTAGGACTCCTTACTCCCTTTTTATCCTTTACAGACAATTCAAGTGGGGATAAATTTTAAGAGAGAACTTTTGACCCTGTTTTAGAAAATCTTCTCTAGAATTCCTTTCTCAGCTGCTTGGATGAGCTAGTCATAATAACCTTTATTGAGTACAGGTAGTCCCTCACTTAATGATATATTCGTTTTACTATGAACTGCACTTTTGACTCTCCTTTATTTTGTGTGTGTCTTATTATTGGTAATTGTTAGTAATATGTACTGCATACAGTGTTGCAGCATGTAATTGGATGATGTCAGTGTACCTGAAAGTTTACATGTGATGTGTCCAATCCCCAAAGACAAATAAAGGTCAGAAAAATTACTCCTGGTGTGGTGCTGTGGTATCAGCACTGGGCTACAAACCCCAAGGTCAGCAATTCAAAAACATAGAGTGTTTCTATGAGTCAGAACCCACTCACTGGCACTTAAAAATAACACCAACAATAAAAATGATAATGAAATGGAGTTAGACTTATTTCAGAACCAGCTTACTCTAAGGAACCATGTTGTAAGTCGGGGACTGCCAGTACTTCCTCCTTGCCAGAGACAATACTTTCCACATAATAATGATTGAATCCTTACATCAGTTTTGCAAAGTGGATTTTATTATCACCCCATGTTACAGATGAGAAAACTGAGGCATTGAGAGAGTGGGCAACTTGCCCCAGGTCATGCAGTTAGTAAGTAGCAGAGCCCAGCTGTGAACCAGTAAGTGGTGTGAGTCCAGAATTTTTCCTGTGACCAGTTACAGGTTACTTGCTATGCAAGGACACCCAACCAAGAGGCCTAATGCTCCCAAGCTACACACTGAGCTTAGGGAGTACCACTTAAAGAGTCACCTATTTTAACTCACACTGTGACACCCTATGTATGGGTGCTCTGCCAGGGAGGATGCTTCTCTTCTAAGGATTGCCATTTCCTTAAAAGAGACTTCCAGAGGTACTTAGCAACAACCATATATATGTGTGTGTATACATGTGTGTGTGTGTGTGTGTGTGTGTATAAGGAGCTCTGGTAGCAGTGTAATGGTTACCAGTCGGGCTGCTAATCTCACGGTTAGCAGTTCAAAACTACCAGTGGTTCCATGGGATAAAGATGAGGCTTTCTACTGCTGTAAAGATTTACAGCCTCAGAAACCCTACACGTGGTTGCTATGAGTCAGAACCAACTCCACGGCACAAAACCACTACCACCAAATTATTTGCATCATTTTGTGAAGTTCTGACATTCCTTAAGGTCATCTTTTGAAGTCTGGAAGCTTCATTCTTCTCCCTATCTCTTCCTCTAGGCCTAGAGATTTTCAGGCTCTGCATTACCAGGAAAGTAAGGGTATGTTACATGTGCTTGTCCACCCAGAGGACAACTTGGATGCACCATTAAAAGGGAAAACAAATTCAGACCTTCAATCCTTTAACTAAGGATTATTATCATTTAAAAAAATGCTAATACACTAGCTCCAAGCCTAGAATAAACGTAGAAAATTAAGGTGGGGGGTTGAGGTTTTTGGTTTTTTTTTTCCTGGGTGTGTTAGCATGAAATACATTTGATTATCCTTAATTTCCCTGAAGGATGGATGGCCTAAGATCATAATTTGGTTAGAGCCGGCCTTTCTGATCTTTGGCCACTTGGCATTTATACACTTATATGAGCGCTATTTGGATTTCTTCTAAATATATCTGCACACCCACACTTACTGTAATTGAAAAGGGACCCTTTACAGGAAATCCAGTTGCCATGCAGTCAATTTGAGCTCATGGTGACCCCTCATCTTCTAGAGTAGAAATGTGCTCCATGTACTTTAATGGCTAAGTTTTCAGAAGTAGATCGCCAAGTCTTTCTACCAAGTTATTGCTGGGTGGACTCAAGCCTCCAGCCTTTTAGTTAGCAGCTGAGCACTTTAACCATTAGCACTAGCCAGGGACTTGTTCAAGCATTAACTTTCAGGGAATCGTTACAGCTAAATCAGAGATTAATGTAGAATTTTGGAGGCCCTGTGGGTAAAGTGATTAATCGCTGTTTTTCCTTTTATATTTATTTTTTAAAAAACAAAAACCCTAGATGGAAGGTTTTTGAAAATTGCTATCTTAGATGAGATCATTTTTCTCAATACCTGGTTAGCAAAAATGATTTGTTTTTATTTATTCATTGGTGTTGTAAATTCATCACTAGTAGTTTGTCATAGAAGACAGGTAGTCTTTTACTTACATAGCATAGTCTGTCTGTCCAGGTATTTCAGTAAGATTAGTGCTCCCTGGTATACAATTAAAGCTGAGTGTTGTAAATAACTTAAATCTATAAAAGCTTCCTGGAGGGAACATATGGCTGATAGGAATATAAATTACTGGTATGTAATGGGGCAGGTGTAGCTGGTATCATTCAGCGTGTTAGGACCAGAGACGTCTTTCTCATAAAGACCAACAATAAGACAAAATAACAAGTTTTCTTATTTAATGACTACACATATGCTTCATAAAGACTTCTCTAAAACACTTTATTTTTCTGTTTTAACCACCACCTTTGTTTTAGCAAAATGAATGGAATTATTTTAACCCTGCTCTTTGATAAGTAGCTTATCATGGGAACAGCTGTTTCAGCTCAAAATGAGCTTGATTTTTAAGGATAAAAATAGAAACCACATCAGATTAACTTTCCAGAGAAAAAACAAATTGTCTCCATTTCAAGTTATCTAATTTAAGACCCTAAGATTTGAAGAGCGGGTTAAAAATGTATATAATAGTCATTCCAGATATGGTATTCAAGTGCAAGAAAGTCCATATATTTTAATTACAGAATTCAAATACTTTTCCAAATCTGTTGTAAAGCTTTATGTTAGCCCCAGGTATGGTTTAACTTTAACAGAGTAGGGTCTCCAGGTGATTGTGGTTAGTTAGACTCAGATGCTCCCATTTAAAGTCCTCATTGTAAACTAAACTTGGATTAACATGGCAGGTCAGTGAGAACAGGAAGTTTCTATTTTCATGGAATTGTTCTGAATATGGGACCAGGCTGGGAACATTATGGCCTGTAACTGTAAGGTTGATGACATGGTTGATCGTGGTGTTGTGTAATACCTGTTCTGCAGAATCAGAATTAGAGACCAACATAGGAACCCAGACATTCTGAAACAGTTATTTTTTTCTGATCTGCAAAACTTGCCTCCCCAATTTCGTATAAAATTGGGAGTCCCTAAATGGTGCAAACTGTTAACATACTTGGCTACTATCCAGAAGGTTGGCAGTTTGAGTCTGCCCAGAAGCTCCCTGGAAGAAAGACCTGGTGATCTCCTTCTAAAATATAATACCATTGAAAACCTATGGAACATAGTTCTACTCTGACACAGTGGGCTTTGACACCGAGAGCTGGTGGCAACTTGATGGTAACTGGTACTGGATGAAAAAGTGGCAAGTCCTAGGAACTGCTGCTGTAAAGTGAGGCTTTCTAATCAGCCTTCTGTTCATGCAGCCTTTTATCCAGTAGACGTGTATGTAATACCTACTGGTGGCCAGCACAGGCTAGACACAAGACAGTCAAAGCTGAATAGGACATGGGCCTAGGCCAGCCCCAGAGAGTCCACAGTCTAACAGAAGAAACAGCATCCACATTACTGAATTTCATGTTTCAGATTCAAATATTTACATAATTTTTGACAATAATGGAGAGAGTAACTTACTCTAAGAAGAAACTGTTCCTTCTTTTTGAAAACTAGGGGTGAGTGAAGCTAGACACCGAGAGATGCATTAGACAAGCAGGTCAGCAACCTGCTCAGGGTACCTGGCCCACCTTTGTGGGTGGCGAGGAGTAGGGAGAGGGTTCCTTGAGCTGCCCTAGGTGACCTCATTCACCGTTGTGGCTCCGTGTGTTACAGTTCCCGGACCTTGTGACCCTGAAGACCTAATTGATGGAATCATCTTTGCTGCCAATTACCTGGGCTCCACCCAGCTGCTCTCTGACAAAACTCCTTCCAAAAACGTGCGCATGATGCAGGCCCAGGAAGCAGTAAGCAGGATCAAGGTGAGAGGGAGCCCTGTGCTGGGGGTGGGGTGGGGACAGTGGGCACCCAGCCCTGGAGCAAGCCCAGTGTTTATTCCACACCTCACATGCCCAGTCCTGGGTTTACAGGAGCATGCACTGAGATAAGCACCTGCTAACCAAAGAAAGGCAATGTTCCAGTGTGTACTGGAATTGTTCCTTATATACAGTCAAGCCTGTGAGAGCCAGAATGCCATGGAACTGCATTGTTTTTCTGGCTTTGCAAGTTTTCTGCCTCTGACAGGGTGCAGTCTTACCATTTTCTGTTGTTCATTTTAATGAAAAATATTTGAATTTCCCTTTTCTGACAGGTTTCCCTCCTCCTTACACGGGTTCCGCCTTTCACAGGTTTTACTGTATCCATATTACATACAAGGGGGCTTCAAAAAAAGTTAATGGAAAAATTCCATTATCCTTTAATTCCATTTTTCCACAGCATTTTTGAAGTTCTCTTGTATTTAAATTGTTCTTGAGAACAACCTTAAACATATATGTTTAAACATATCCTTAAATATATATCATTAACTTTGAAAACTTCATCGCTTGAGGATGGATATGCCTCAGAATTTAAGAGGTGTGTCACTCACAGTGACTTAAATGTTTGTCCTTGCAGAGTTGGTTTAAACTAGGTCTCATTGCTTTGAAGCCAGTTGATCCTATTCAAGCTAGATTGAACTGGCTTGGTTCCAGTAGAGTGAACCATTTGATCAAATCTAACATGGCTAGTCTGAACAAGTCAGTGCAAGACTAGCACAATTTAAACTAGTTCAAGACTGCCATGACCTGTTTGAATCAGCTTTATCCAGAAAGAACTCCTTTCATGTAATTTAAATCATTCACAACTAGCTTGAACCAGCCAAAACTGGCATGGTCCCATAGAAAAACAGAGTTCTAGAATTGCCACCACAATGGTACCCACAGCACCTACAGCTGTGGACAAGCCAGGGACACCTATAGAACCATCTTGCCATCCAAATACCATTAAATGTCACCATAACATCACTGGGCAGCCACACTCGAGCCACGAGGCTGTTTTTACCTAGGGCCACAGGGAAAATATCACTTGCGGTACCCAGAACCTGTTGTTTAGAGGGAGTCAGCATAGGCTAGGAATCCTCGTGGCACTGAAGGATAAGCACTGGACAGCTAGCCATAA
This sequence comes from Chrysochloris asiatica, assembly GCF_000296735.1. Taxonomy (NCBI): domain Eukaryota; kingdom Metazoa; phylum Chordata; class Mammalia; order Afrosoricida; family Chrysochloridae; genus Chrysochloris; species Chrysochloris asiatica. The sequence goes on along the minus strand of NW_006408532.1, from coordinate 13,955,194 downwards.
GGTCTGCAGTTCAAACTCAACCAGCGGCTCCTCGGGAGAAGACTGAAACTTTTGCTCCCTTTAAGATTTATGGTTTCAGAAACCCCATAAAGGGTCACTATGAGATAGAATCAACTCGATGGCAGTGAATTTGGTTTGGGGGTTTTTGAGCAGGTTAGGACTCACCAGAATTGATTTATCCAGTTTGAACTGGTCAAAATTGGTTTTCCTCTCTTAGGATCATTCCCATTTTGTAATCTTCTGTCTCACATATCCCTAACTTCTGCCTTGATAATTCTATAATAATGATCAATGAGAAGGAGCTACCCATCAAAGGCAGGAAGTGGGAGTTCTTTTTCCCTCAGTCAAAGAAAAATAGTGCTTCCTGAGCGTTCTGTATGTAAGGCTGTGCAAGGCCCAGAGAGGGCGGGAAAAGGCAGCATCCACAGTGAGGTCCTTTCCCTCAAGTTAAGAGGCCAGGTGGAGAAGTCAAGCCAGCTAATATGCGGGTGGGGAGTGGGGCTGGTGATCTGGAGAGGAGGAGAGCAGAAGAGAAGGCTGCGAGGTGACAGGGGTCTCCACTGGGAAGGCTGTGAGTCCACAGTGCCAAGAGCAGCTGCAGAGAGAGGCGCTGGTCATACCCTCCTTACATGAGCTAACTCCTGTTTATCGCACATGGTGACTATTAAATAAGGCCGTATTTCCACTAATGCCCTGATTACAATGACTCTTGGACAGCCCACCCCAGCCCACTGCCCAGTTAAACTGCAGCTTCCCCAGCTCCTGTGTGAATGTCCCCAGGTCCACTCTCATGGCTTCCTCATCAAGCTCCTATCATCGCTTCTGCTTCTGGGACTTTCATGAGTTGTTTCGGCCTCTTACTACCCCCTCACCACACTCAGTACTGGCTCTTCTCAAACTAAACTACCTGAAGTACAGTTAAGTCCGGGCTGCAACTTTTGATTCCACTAGTGAAGTTTTAGGAAGTAGGATTTATAAACCAGAGAGTCATTTCTAGCCTCCTAGAGTGGTTGCCGTAGGCTCTGAGGGGCCACTGCCAAGATGACTGACAGACTTGCCAGTTTCTTCCAATTGAGACCCACTCAAACACTCAAACCTTTTCTGTGTCTAGAGGCCCCACTACCATGAGGTGTTCATGTCTTCTGTGGTGTTCATAAAATTAGCCTCTCCCAGGATGAGGGCAACAGGAAGGCCCCCTTACTTCAAAGGAACTATCACCCCTACCCACAGAGACGTGCCTTGCATACAGGGCAACCCTATGGAAGCACATCCATCTGTGTTCCATACTTTCTGTCAGGGTCTTTCAGGCTAAACAGTGCTGCACATAGAACATCAACAGGTTCCTACTGAGCTGCCCTCTCCAAGCTCAGTGTAAGTCCTTCTTACTGCCTCCCCTTACTATGAAGAGGGGATGTTAATGCAGACAAGATCTCCCCATAGTCTTCTTTTGTTTCAGAGTAGTTCTGTTGTTCACATCATTCAAGATGAGAGCACAACAAACCCCTCTGAGAGGACAAGCTACTTTTCAGGCACTGTCCCATCTTTGTTCATACAAAGCATAGAACTTAGAAACAAGAAAGTCTGCAAGAGTGTGGTTCTGGTGTCTCCTGCCCCACACATATCAAGCACAACACTTCATTTCCTGCATCGGTGGTACTCTTCCCAAGTCCCCACATCAATGGAGGTACACAGACCCGACTCACGTCTTTAATAAATGAGTACCACCTCTGGAAGGTGTGTTTGGAAATGAGTAAGAATACTTTTTATTGTCTTAGTACAATAAAAGTATTGATATTAGTGGGCCAGAGCCATTAAACTGAACACTTTGTGGCATCCAGGACAGATCCACACAAGAAAGCTTTACCTCCATCAAAATGCCAAAGTGCCCCCTTCATGAACATAGTCATGGCCCATTCAAGTCAATCTTCCAGAGCAAAGAACCATTGTGTCCCCAGTAGTAGTAGAGACTCCTGGGGGAAATGGTTTATTAAGATGAGTGTCTTCTAGGTTCTCTCTATCAAGGTCTCAGAAGTCTAAAGGTTCCAGTTTTACTTTGGGCACCATGTTTTTAAGCCTTCGAGGCTGTAGAGCCTTTGGCTCCTACAGATGAAAGATCTCTCTTTTCACTCCCCCGATGATATGTATGTAGCCCTCAAATAACCCTACAGGGGCATACACAGGACAAATCACTTGACCAGAAATCAATTTTCAGAGGGGGCTACAGCAGGTACCTGTAGCAGATCCTCACCCAGTGTCAATTGTATTATAAATGATGCCTTCCTGTTCACACAGTGATGACAGATCTGTTGATAGTGTTGTTTCTTTCTTTAAAGTCCATCTCCCTGATAAGAGAGCAGAAAACTTACCTTGAAGCTTCAAAGGATTGCTATGCAGAAGTTCCATGGTGCATTTGAACAAAAAAGAAAGAAAGAAGTAAATGGCTTTGTCAATCAGAACAAGTGAGATGGAAGCTGTCTGATTATAAATGCAGTCTACACCTGCCCAGAGCAGAATAGGCATCTGGAAAACAGACATTCACTTTTACAGCAAATTACTCTAGTGTGAGGAATTCATTATATAGAGTGGCAATATTGTTACATTTCATTTATAACATATACATATCATGTTACAATGTGTTCCTATGCATTTGAAAGAACGTGTTGCCTGTCATTAAATATTTTCTGCTTCATGTTCCTTTTATATCATTTAAATACTCTTCAGATTGTTTGGCTTGACACCCAGCCTGAAGCTTTTTCAGATTCTAAGTGGAGACGGCTGTGTTTAGAACCCTTAGTCTATTTCAGCAGCCCCCTCAACTTGTACAGTGCCAGGAACAAGCTGGGACCCCATCATATGCAGAGGGAACCTGAGGGTAGAGAGCCGTTAGGCAGATGAACTTGGGATAGTCTCAAGTGCCAGTTACACTGGGGTGCCTGCCAAGTAGAGAGATGGGGTCACATGTTTTCCTAAAGAGAGACTGACTTTTGAGGAATGACTTAGTCCAGGCTACTTCAGTAAAGAGGATGCAGGGCAGTGAGGCTACATCAAATAGCCCGTAGTGTCCATCAAGGAAAAAAGAAGAGAGAAAGAAAAGGTCTATGGGTGTATTTTGAAATCCAAGCTACCTCGGAATTTTAAGTTAGGACTTAAATCGTAACAAAGGTAGAATCGTTTTTCTTCTTTCCTTTTTGGTCCTTTAACTTCCCTTACTCCCCCCAGAGATAGACCCATTTTGCCTCTCTCTCTTTTCTCTAACCACCTAGTTTGTCTGACCCAAGGATTCAACCTAACCACCTTCACCATGTGACCTGCTTTGTCTGAGCATTGATTTCCATTTCAACACCAGCTGTAATTTCTGTTCTGTGTGTTGTCTGTCACGCTCCCCTAGCATCAACGGTATATCAGAATTGAATGCTGCTTAGGGCATGGGTACTTGTGGTTTTAAGAATTAATCTTTTCTTCAGTTAGCAAAGACTTTACAAATATTAGAGAACTTGGAATTTGGGGTTTAATCAGACATTTTCTGTTTAATGTAAAAAAAATAAATAAATAAAACAAAAAGCAATGGAATTTAACTCAAAAATCAAACCATCCATCTGCAAACCCCTGTGATAAGCACTTTGTGGTTGTTGAGTGCCGTCAAGTCGGTTCCAACTCACAGTGTATAGTTTTCAAGGAGTGGCTGGTGAGTTTGAACTGCTGACCTTGCAGTTCAAACCAATCTTGCAGTCCAGTGCTTATCCTACTGCACCACATCAGGGCTGACATAGGCATCTTGTTGTTGTTGTTAAGTGCCGTCAAGTTGGTTCTGACTCACAGAGACCCTGTATAGGGTTTCTGAGGAGAGGCTGGTGGGTAGGAGATACAAAGTAACAAAGACACCATCCTTGACCTTGAGAGACTTGCATTCTAATTGTGTTGTTGTTAAGTGCAGTGGAGTTGATTCCAAACCACCCTGTATAGGATTTCCAAGGAGCAGCTGGTGAGTTTGAACTGTTCACCTTGAGATTAAAATAATCTTACTGTTCAATGCTTATCCTGTAGTGCCACACAAGGACTCTAATAAGGGACCCAAAAATGTGTATAGATAACAATGGTACAGGGCCAATTAAGGAATCGAAAATTAAAAGGCTTTCCTTTTCTAAGAAATAAGCAGAATTAGAAGACACCTGATGTTTCTCAGGGTTTTACAATTTTTGTTGTGTGTTTTTTTGTTTGTTCATATTTGAATGCTTTCTGGTAGGCCCTTTCTGCCTTCATTACCCACCATTCTTTTAGAAGAAATAGTATACTTCCAGGAAGCCCCCCTAAAGCTTAAAAATACAGTTGGAGTAATGATTCTCAAAGTGTGATCGCCAAGCCTGCAGCATCCGCATCATCTGGGCACTTGTGAGAAATGCAGGTGCTCGGGTCCCATCCCAGATTCACCAGATCAGAAATTCCGGGTGACGCCCAGGCACCTGTATTTTCACAAGCCTTCTAGGGAGGATTGTAGCTTGAGAACCACTGGCTCACAGAATGGGGGCTGTAAGCTATAGGGAGCATTCTTCCCTGACCTGTGCCCTGCAGCCTTCCAGCCCACCAGAGTGCTTGCTGTCAAAAGGATTCCACTGGCAGGGAAGTAGAGGAAACACTGCAAAGTAGATATGCATTTAAGATATTTACCACATCTGCTTTCCTATTAAAGGCTCTAAGAAGTCCCGCACTGAGAAGGGATTTACTTAATTTTGTTTAATCATCTGCTCCGGTAACTATCTGGACACGGACTATATGAGGGGGCTTCAGAAAGTTCGTGGAAAAGTTATACTATTTAGCCCCCTTGTATAATTGTATAATACCTGCAAACAACCCGTTGCTTAGTATTCCCCAGAATACATTTTGAGAGAATGTCTAGAGAGATCTTTGCCCTGAATACCATCAGTACTAATCTTGACCTAGGTAAGAGACTTCCTCCTTACCAAAATGATGGGAATATGTACTTTACAGTTGTCTAAAATCAAAACCAAACCATTGCCTTCAGTCCGTTCCAACTCATGGCAAACCCACATGTTACAGAGTAGAACTAAGAGAAAATCAAACTTTAGATCAATTCAGCCTGTTCCCGTGTCTTCCTTGCTGTCCACTACATCTCCATCTGTAGGGTCAACACTCATTACCATTTCTCCTCAGTCAGAAAACATGGTGGCCTGCCTGAGACAACTTCAAGTCTACACTGCGTGTGGTCTCCATGTCTCCATTCTCTCCACATTTGTGAGACTTGTGCAATTAGATTACAAAGGATGCATAGATCTTTCTTGGTCTATGCATTTTTGTGATGAACACTCATTATCAAATACTTCTTAAATCTGTCTTTACTAATCTGTCCCAAAGGATCACATCTTTCCATGCTTTTGTGATCTCCTTAACTTTCAAAAATTATGATTTAAATGTAGAATTGAAATTTTTTATCATCGTAGCTTTGTCTAAGGATCCCTGGTAGCGCACTGGTTAAGTGCTGGGTTGCTAACCGAAAGTCAGAACCCACCAGCTCATCCATCAGAAGATAAGCAAGGCAGTCTGTTTCCATAAAAAATACGACTTTGAAAACCCTATAGGGCAGTTCTGCTCTGTCCAGTAGGATTACAGTGAGTCCTAAGCGGCACGGCAGCCACGAGGTTTCGTTTTGGTTTCGGTTTTTCGTTTTCTCTACGTCATATCGTTGCCCATCTGACTTGAAGACATCTACAGTCAGTAAACAGGAGCTAGATGTGTCTATTAGGCCATTCGTGTATTTTTTATCTCACTTATTCCTTAAAATGGGGAAGGGGGAAGCCTGTGAGGTAGGTTTTATTAACCCCAATTTACAGGCAAATACACTGAGAAGTTTACAGGTGAGAAACTTGTCCCAGATTACAAAACGAGTGGTTTGGCATGCAGAGGAAGATTGCTTGGGCTTGACTCTCTCTTCAGTCACTTACCAGCTGTGTGATATTGACTGATTTAGTTCACCTCTCTGTGCCTCGGTTTCCTCTTCTGAAAGATGAGTCTAGCATTAGTGTCTAACCCACAGGGTTGTAAGACTTTCACATTGAAGGACACTAGGACAGAGAAAGTGTAATGTCAGTAAACACCAGCTAGACAAAGAGACAGAAGAGTTGAGAGGATCCCCAACATGGTACAACTCAAGTACTTTAACAGCAATAAACACTCAATATGCATTTGTGGATTGAGTGGCTGGGTGGACTGTGCGGCACAATGTCTGCTCCGTGCACCACAGCCCACTGGGAGATGAGCCATAATCAATCGTGTGAACCAGGAGGATTTAAATGGATGCGGTCACTCCTGGCTTTGTGATGTTTCTCATGAAGCTCTTTCTGCTGCTCCAGGTTCTCATCCTGGCTCCAGATCTCCACATCATCATTTCCAGGGCTGGATCTACATTTTTAGTTGTGATTTGTTCTAGGGCATTTGGAGGCCATAATTGACTGAAAATGATGGTATGAATTGGAGACATTTTGGTGTTACGCTAAGTAAATGGAATACTTTTTAACTTCCTAAAAATTATTCCAGAATACCTTTCATGACACTGTTTGCCTTTTGGAGCCTCTTCCTCATCACCAGTTTTAATGAAAAACAGAATCCGGGCATTCTAATGGTGGAATCTTAGTTTCCTGCAGAGTTGAAGAATTTTGTCCAGCCACTATTAGGTTGTAGTCTAGAAAATAGTGGCAATTCCTGTATTACAGCCATGGCATTTCAGGGAAGTGGTAGGAGACAAGCAAGCAATGAGGACTGAGAGCATCCTTTCCATGGGGATGAGAACTGATGTGGGTCAGTCATCCTCCAGCAAGTCTCTCAGATTCCAGTGTGATGTAGCACCAACACAAGGCCACCCTTAGATACTGAAATAATGCACACTTGCAAGGGTACCATTTGCGCTCATGACCACCAGTATGAGCTGTAGGGTGTGGAGGGGTGGGAGGGAGTGGGGTCACCCTAGCTTCCTGGGTGGACCAGAGATTAGCTATTTGGTGTTTATATGGCTGACACATCTGGTTTCTCTACAAGAGATAGTACAGACAACATGCGTAGTGATGTACTGCTGAGACCAAAAGAGCATTTCCATCAGGTGAGTACCAGGGAATGTAAGATAGCAGTGCTACTGCCACCCCACACCTGTCACCGCAGTACTGTCTGTGGTTTGACCACTCACTCACTCACCATTATTCACACAAGATTCATATATGTAGCAGGCCTTGCCAAAGTGTGGTAGCTTTGTCTATAGGATAAGCACTGGACTGTGAACCACAGCTCAGTGTTCAAACCCACCAGCCGCTCCATGGGAGAAAGACGAGGCTTTCAACTCCCACTAAGATTTACAGCTTTCAAAACCCTCTATAGTCACTGAGTCAGAACCGACTCTATGGCACTTAGCAACAACAATCAAAGCCAAGAAATTGCAGCGTAGCATAGATGAATAATAATATAACAGCATGCACAAATACAAGTGCCGATGATGCCGCAGGCACTAGTCTAAGCACTTTCCATATATATTCATTTTATCCTCAAAACAACCTAAAGAGGTAAATACCGTTTTACCCTCACTTTATAGGAGCCCTGGTGGTGCAGTGAGTTTAGCATTGGGCTAACTGCAAGGTTGGTGGTGCAAACCCACCAGCTGCTCCATGAGAGACAGATGGGCTGCCTGTTCCAGTAAAGATTTGCAGTCTTGGAATCCCACAGCAGCAGTTCTCTGTTCTATAGGATTGCTGTGAGGGGATCAACTGGATAGCGGGGGGTTTAATATAGATGAGGAAACTGAGGTACAGAGACAGTGAGTGGCACGCTTACAGCCACACAACTAAAAGGTGGCAGAGCCAGGATTTGATTTTAGAAATTCTGGCTGCAATGTCTCTGCTTTTATCAATTATTTTCGCTTATAAAGGAGGAAATATTGCATTCATTTCTAAGTCAGACACAGGTTAGGATCCTGGTGTGGCTCTGTAGGATAAGCACTGGACTGCTAATCACAAGGTTCAAACGAACCATCTGCTCCTTAGAAAACCCTATCCAGGGTCACTATGAGTCAGAACTGACTCAATGGCACTTACCAGGAACAAGCCGTTGTTGTTGTGATGTGCTGTGGAGTCAGTTCCGACTCATAGTGACCCTGCATAGGGTTTCCGAGGCTGTAAATCTTTACAGGAGCAGAAAGCCTCATCTTTCTCCCGCGGAACAGCTGGTAGTTTTGAACTGCTGACCCTGAGGTTAGCAGCCCGATTCGTAACTACTATGCTACCAGAGCTCCTTAGCAACAAACAATACATTAATAATATTCAAGTTTAAGGCAAGAAATATTATTAGAGATGAGGGACATTTTATAAAAATGAAAGAGTTCATTCAGCAGGAAGACATAACAACTTTAATGTTCATGTACCTAGTAACATAGCTACAAAATATATAAAGCAAAAATTTGGTTGACAGAACCCAAAGGAAATGGACAAATCCTCCATTATAGCTGGAGACTGTAACACACTCCTCTTAATAAGTGATAGAACAAACAGACAAAACATAACAGCAAGGACATAGAATATTTGATGAACACTACTGATTTATTTATCTGTTAAGCACTAGCCCCAACAACTATAGAAGGCATATTCATTTGTTGTATACATGGACCATTCATCGTTGTTGATCGTGTGCTGGGTTATACAGCAATAATAGCAAGTTTCAAGTGATTGAATAAAACAGAGTATCTTCTCTGACCTTATTAGAATTAGGTTGTTGTTTTTAGGTGCCATTGAGTCAGTACTGACTCATAGATACCCTATGCACAACAGAATGAAACACTGCCCAGTCCTGAGCCAACCTCACAATTGTTGCCACGCTTGAGCCCATTGAGGCTGCCACTTTGCCAATCCATATCATTGGGGTCTTCCTCTTTTTCTCTGACCCCTCCACCTTACCAAATATGATAACCGTCTCCAGGGACTGGTCCCTCCTGACAATATGTCTGAAGTATGAGAGACAAAGTCTGGCCATCTTGGCCTCCTTGGAGCACTCTGGCTGCACTTCTTCCAACACAGATCTGTTGGTTCTATGGGCAGCCCATGGTACTTTCCATGTTCTCCTCCAACACCATAACTCAAATGCATCAGTTCTTCTACGATCTTCCTTTTTCAAAACTGTCCAACTTTTACATTCATATGAGCTTATTGAAAATACCATGGCTTGGGTCAGGCGCGCCTTAGTCTTCAAGCTGACATCTTTGCTCTTCAACACTTTAAAAAGGTCTTGTGCAGAAAATTTGTCTAATGCAATACGTCGTTTGAGTTCTTGGCTGCTTCTTCCATGAGTGTTGATGGTTGATCCAAGAATAATGAAGTCTCTGACAGTTTCAATTTTTGTCTCCATTGATAAGAATGTTGTTTTTTGGTCCAGTGGTAAGGATTTTTGTTTTCTTTACATTGAGATGCAATCCACACCGAAGGCTATGGACTTTGAAATTCACAGCCCAACTCAACCACCACGCTGCCAGAGCTTCTCAGAATTAGGTTAGACATCAGTAATGATAATAATGAGAAAATACCCAAATGTGTTGAAATTAATGCCACAATTAGAAGTTATTGAAGATGCAAAGAAGAGATGACAGTGGAAATTAGAAAATGTTTTGAAGGAAACAATACTAAACGTACAACATACAAAATGTGTGGGATGCAGCGAAAGCAGCACATAATGGAAGATTCATACATAAAAAGATCAGGAAAGGAAAAGGTTTGAGACTTTCATGTAAGTTTTCATCCCAAGAAGCTACAGAGGGATCAACAAATTAAACTCAAATGAGAAAATAAGGAAATAATAAGGATGAAGGCAAAAATCAATGAAAGAGAAAACAGGCATACAATAAAGAAAATCAACAAAACTCAAAAGTTGGTTCCTTAAAAACGCCATTGCAGTTACGTGTAAGACACCGCACCTGAATAGAATATGTTTATTTCCTTCTTCCCACTGCCCTGCCACCTACTAAATTCTGAATTCGGAGATTGGTTTAGATTGGGATTTTTAAAAAAAAGCTAGTTCTCCTCCTGCAGAAATGCTGGTATTAGTTTGTCAATTCCCTTTTTGACATTGAGTCTCTGCAAATTTTTTTCTAACTCTTCTCCTGTCTCTGTTTGTTCCATGCTAAGCAGATGGCCCAGAAATTAGCCAAAAGCAGAAAGAAGGTGCAGTACAAACAACATCAGCGTGGTGTTATGCCTGTTCTTTTCATTTATTTACGTTTTGCCTTTTTATTATTTCGTGTTTTTGTTTTCTGCATCCAGCAAGTTTTTGTTCCGATTTTCTTTTCGAACCGCCCCATAAATCAGCATTTCTCCAAAATCCGTTGCCTAAAGTAGTCGTTTTTCTGTTGCTCATTAGTCATTTCACTTCAGAGTAACGACAGGGAGCAGATTGGAGATGCTAAATGAATCATCTGGGAGTGTGAACATTTCACCCTTGCAGGAGGACTGATGTGGCAGGGACTTGGATCTATTCAATTAGAGCTATGTCTGACTTGTGCATTTGTCAGATTGCTGGATGCAAAAAAGAAAACTCGCTAATAACCACACGTGTGCAGAGTTCAGCCCTAAATCAAACAAATTGTTATGCTTTGGGGGGAGGGGGGGTTGTGGAGCTTCTAGGTGCTTATGAACTACTCCTGGGACAGTGAGGCATTGGGGCTCTTTCTTCAAGGGATGGTTTCTGGAGTGGGTTACTGTTTCTGGGGTGCTGTGGTGGTGTGAAAACGTGAAGACCCTCTTACCAGAACAGTCTCGTAACAGCTTCAACTCACACCTACTGTGAACATTGTTTCAATCAGCTCCAGCAGGAAAAACTCTGGCTCCTCATCAGCTACCAGCTTTTCCTTCTACCCTAGTAGGAAAGACCCATCACAGTCAGCGTTCCCACAGTGAAGTCCGCTGCTGTGAGTTGCTGAGGCTTCACGGGGGAAAACAAAGGCTGTTTTGTATTTTCCCCTCCGTAACCTGGAGCTGCTAACTCATATCCATGTATCCATCCTCTGTGTGGGGCCTTCAGCTTTGGGAATCTGATTCTGGAGTCTGCATTGCTGTTCTGGTGACTGTGTCTCGGGGCCTCTGTGTTGAGCTAACCTTTCGCTGGCAGCTAGGTTGGAATCCTTTTTAAAGTTGCCTCTTGGTGCATTTTTCCTCTCAGGCTCCTGAAGGTGAATCCCAACCAATGACAGAGGTGGATCTTTTCATTTCTACCCAGAGAATCAAAGTGCTGAATGCTGACACACAGGTATGAGCCCACCCCACCTTTCCCCTGGGGGGAGGAAGCTTAGAAGCGAGACGGGTCAGAGATGGTGCCCAAGTCTGTGGAGCAGCTGTGCCCAGATGCTGGGCTCTGTACAAGCTGGAAGCTAGTGGCTCTGCAAGTTCTGCTACTGGGAGTATTAAAGAGCAAAGGAAAAATGAAAACACAGATGTTGTATATTAACAATTCTCATCAGAGGATTCTTCCATGTGAACCAGGTTATTTTAGCCTTTTAAGAGCTTTTATTTAAAACCACACACAGACATGCCTGCATGTGAAAAAAAAAGACAACAATCCATGTAGAGTTTTAGCTTCTTTTTTTTCTTAATTTTAACTTTTCCAGCAGAGGTTCCCAAACTCACTGCCATTTTATAGCAACCCTATGGGTTTAGTGTGGGTTTGATGACTGCAAAGTTAGCAGTTCAAACCTACCAGCCACTCCTCGGGAGAAAGATGAGACTGTCTGCTCCTATAAAGATTTGCAGCCTCAGAAACCCTCCTCTGTCCTAGACGGTCGCTGTGAGTTGGCTGATAAGCAGAACTTCTTCTACTGGTGGTAAACGTTTGAAATTTCTTCCTTATTTTCAACCTGCCACACATTTTTTGTTCTGGTTATTAGCTGAGGAGAAGGGCTTCAGGCAGAGTGAGGTGGACATAACTGTGCAACAAGGCCTTTCCATGAGCCCGCAAGCCCACCTGTATGTGGCCTGTCCCTGCCTGGGTCACTAGTGCCGCGCTGCCCCTAATATGTCCTCTCCCTCCCGCCCTCCAGGAGACAATGATGGACCACCCCCTGAGGACCATCTCCTACATCGCTGACATCGGGAACATCGTTGTGCTCATGGCCCGCAGGCGGATGCCTCGCCCCAACTCTCAGGAGAACGTGGAAGCCTCCCACCCTTCCCAGGATGGAAAACGGCAGTACAAGATGATCTGTCACGTCTTTGAATCCGAGGATGTAAGGGTGGCTAGCCCCGTTCTTACTCCGGGTGACCTAGGAGATGTTTTCGTGGCCACTGGCTTGGAGCTCCCAAGGAGCAGTTCCCTTCCCATGGGGTTTCTTTGGGTCTCGTGGGGAAGATGAGGAAAGAAAAGCATGGAGAAGCAAAAGTACACTTGGAAATGTTACTCCTTTGTTTCCACTAGAGCATGCTTGAAGCATGTTAGCTGCAGAACTAGAGAGAGCAGGGTGGGAGTCCAGCTGTCACCACACCCGAGCTGGGTGGTCACTAAGCTGCAGTTTCTTGTCACGTAAAATGATAGAAGCTCCCTGATTGGGCTGCTGTGTGACTCAGAAGATACTGTGTGTAGAGCACAACCTAGCACTTGGTATCAAAACAAGACCAGTTGCCATGGAGTCAATTGGGACCCACCCCCATGCCCCTGCCCGTGCAATCCCACGTGTGCAGAGGAGAAGTGCACTCTGTAAGATTTTCAGTGGTTAGGGTCTTTCAGAAGCAAACCATCAGGCTTTCTTCCAAGGTGCTGCTGGGTGGGTTGGAACTGCCGACCTATTGGTTAGGTGCTCACCCATTTGTACCTCCCACCGGGGACTAATCTCAGCTGCCATAGTGTCCATCAAATGTAGTCCAGTAGCCTGCTGGTTGTGGTCAGGACACGCAGCTCTAGATGCATAGAATACAACAGCTGTCTCTTCGATGGCCACTCATAAGCTTTTAAGACCCAAGACACTACTTATCAAAGTAGGATGCTGAACATTATCTTTTATGCTTTACCAGTTGGCTGAGTAGCCCCTTGAGCCAATCCCCTTTTTACAATAGATATTGTGCAATGCTCCCATTCTTGCCTGAAATGAAATTTAAGAAATAATATAATCTCCTCTTTGGAAAAATTGTTTCACAAAATAATCCATACAATCTCCTCTTTGGAAAAATTTTTTCACAGAATAATCCAAGTAATGGCATAAATATAATAGGAAAACAAGTAAAAGTAAAATCACGTTCAGAATACTATGTCAGTGCTTAGGCCCTGTCACACCAGAAGACAGAATGAAGTAGTCAGATGCTTGTGCGTGTTGACGAGCCAGTGTGGGTGTCAGAGAGCATGGTACTCAGCTGAATGTCTTCCACATGTTCTATGTGAAATGTGGGTTCAAAAAGCATGAGTCACCATGTGTGACAGTGACAATCCAAGCTGATAGCGATGGGGTTTATTGGAATTCTGATAACCGTGATCAGTATTGGTACTGATAATTTTCCAAAGTCCGGAAGTGTATCCTGGTAAAGCTATGGGCCAAACAAAGTATCACCTTACCTCAGTTTACACCACTGCAATGGGTACTGTGTACTACAGCCATCCACTCGAAGGCTTTGTGTTTTATGTAAGTTTGAGCTGAGGCCTAAAACATCACAAGTAGCCAATTCTGACTCATGATGCCCCCATGTGTGCAGAATAGAACTGTACTCCATAGAATTCTCATGGCTCTGACAAGTAGAAAGCAGACCTCCTGGCCTGCCTTCTGAGACACCTCTGGGTGGGTTTGAACCACCAACTCTTTGGCTAGTATCCATGCATCTAACTGTGCACATGGTCATCCTGTCTGCATGCTCACCTTTTGAAATTGTGGTAACTTCAACACCTTTTTCTTTTAACCATTTGCATCCCCCAGGGACTCACGGAGTTGACTGAGATAATTTAGGGACACGTGTTACATCTACATGAGTGTCCAGTGGGTTATTTGGCAATTGTTCAGGATGCAGAACCCTTATAATCATGTCGAACCGTCGCTGGCATGGTAGGATGTATAGTGTCTAACTTCTGTCCACTCAATGCCAGTAATTCCCTGCTATCACCCAAATCATCCCTTAATTAAAAAATGACCCATGGCAGACATCAGCGTCTCCTTGTGGAAACCCAGGCCTGGGTGGTGTCTGGGACTCCATAGTCCTGCTAGAAAGGGTACCAGGATGTCTACCAACAGTGCTTCCCTACTGACTGCCATCTTTTTGTCTCTGGCTGCTGTCCCAGGCCCAGCTGATTGCGCAGTCCATTGGGCAGGCTTTTAGTGTGGCATACCAGGAATTCCTCAGGGCCAACGGCATTAACCCTGAAGATCTCAGCCAGAAGGAGTACAGTGACCTGCTCAATACCCAGGACATGTACAACGATGACCTGATCCACTTCTCCAAGTCGGAAAACTGCAAAGATGTAGGTACTTTCCTAAAGCTCGTGTCCAAGCTAGGTGAGCTGGGCAGGAGCCCTGAGTCAAGTTAGAGTGCTGAGAGTCTTTGCTAAGGGCTCCTTCCTGCCTGTCTCGGGCTCCCTTCTCATAATACTGCTAGGAGGAAGATCTAGACAGTAGGGCAGAGCGTCTTCTGCTGCTTGGAATCCTGGAGTGCTGTGGTATGTAGATGCTGAACTCTGCCCTTCTGATACTAGCTAAGGGTACTGATAAAGTTAAATGGCAGTGCCTGATAGAAGTACCAGTCAAAAAGAGCTGTGGTTGGGAGCCTGGAACAAACGAGGGTTTCACAAATAAAGGCTGTGAAACAACATGGTTGTTTCAACTGAGCTGTCTGCAGGAAAACAGGGCCCTTAGAGCTGGCCTGGTGGGCTGGGTATTACTTGGAAAGTATAGTGTAAACTAGAACCATGTACTCAAGAAGTCTTTGTGTTTATCCAAATACATAAAAATATAATGGAATCCTAGACTCTGATAATTAGGAACAGGGGTTAACATCTACATGACAAGCCAGTGGGACATTGGCCAGTCATAGGCCAAGGCTGGGAGGGTCCTCCATTTGGCCAAGGGCAATTAATTCTCCAAGGAAGGGGCCAGCTGCAGAAAGTTCTGGGCAGGTACCAGCAGTGAGTCCTGCGGTGTGTGTGTGAGCATATATGTCTCAATGAATATGAATAAATAAACATACACACACTCACTCTTTGTTGGATGCCTCCAAGAAGTCTCCCACCCTGGGGCATCTCTGTAAACCTTACAAAGTTAGTATCTGAAACCAACCATGGTCCCTGCAGGGTCAGTGAAAGCCACCACCACTGTGCACATGGTCCTCCAGCCTGCACGCTCACCTTTTGAAATTGTGGTAACTTCAGCACCTTTTTATTCAATTTTCTCCGTACAGAGATGTGGTGCTCCATCACATATTTATCTATTTTTAACTCTAGAATGTTAAATATTGGGGCGAATTTGTGGACCCCGTTTATTAATGTCAGAGGGGGGAACAGTGTATAAAATCCAAAAGCTATTTCCTGTAACTGCCACACACCACCAAAGCAACCCCACCACCATTGAAGACTACAGAATAAAAACCTGGTGTGTTGCTGACCTAGATTGCTTATATGAAATAAGAGAATGGCGAGCAAGGATAGAAGCTTGGTTACTTGCCATACAAATCTTACCTCTGGGTGATTTTAAAGAACTAAAATTTATTTTCTCCTAGTTCTTGAGGCTAAACATCCAAATCAGAGTCTTGGCTTTGTGTATTCTTTCCTTATTGGTAGCCCTGGGCTTTCCTTGGTATGTTAGCATTCCTTGGTTTGTAGAGGATCCTTACATGGTATAGGTGTTCCCAGTATGTGTTCTCTCTGTATGAATGTATGTATTCTGCTTTATAACTCAGAAGTGATTAGCTTTAGAATACACTTTACTTTTACATGGCCTCATTGCTATAACAAATAACAACCCAATTTTCAATTACATCTATGAGAATAGGGGTTAGGATTCTAACACATATTGGGGGGGGGGCACCATTTGGTCCATCACAGCCTGTGTTAAATTGTTCAGTACAAACGCCTTAATCCATGGACTACTGAGAAGGGATCTGATGGGGTTGGATCCTTTTAGGAGAGCGTCTTTCTCTTTCAGTAGAGACAGGAATGGGGAGTGGGGAAATGCTTTCTTTTCTGTCACTACCCCATCTGCTTGCTGATTCAGCCTTCCGGTTTTCCCTTTTCAGGTTTTCATAGAGAAGCAGAAAGGAGAAATCCTAGGTGTGGTGATTGTGGAGTCTGGCTGGGGGTCCATCCTGCCAACCGTGATTATAGCCAACATGATGCATGGAGGCCCCGCGGAGAAGTCAGGGAAGTTGAATATCGGAGACCAGATCATGTCCATTAACGGCACCAGCCTTGTGGGCCTGCCCCTGTCAACCTGCCAGAGCATTATTAAGGTACCTGGGCATGGGGGATGTTGTTGCTACTGTTAGCGCTGTCTAGTCGGTTCTGACTAATAGCGGCCCTGTATAGGGGTTCTAAGACTGTAAATCTTTGTGGGAACAGAAAGCCTCATCTTTCTCCCACAGAGAAGCTAGGGGACTCGAACCATTGACCTGTGGTTCATAGTCCATTGCTTATCATACAGAGCCACTGTTACAGACCTGAAATGGAGTGTGTCTGCAGTTCAGACGATTAATGCCAATGAATGTGTTCTCTGTGTCAGGCCCCCAGGACGGCTCAGTATATAAAGTCACCAACTTTGCATTCAGGCAACCTTTAGCATCACTAGTTGGTGTCACAATTAGGGCATTCAGCTGCTAACTAAAAGGTTGGAGGTTCAAGTTCACCCACGGGTACTCAGAATAAAGGTCTGGTGATCTGTATCCAAAAATATAGCCATCGGAAATCCAATTGGGCCATCTTGAGTTGAAGGCAAGTGGATGACATTTGGTTTTTGTTTTGCGTTCATTTTTTTAAAGTTTTTATTGTGACTTGAGTGGTAGATTACATGGGAGATACAAGTTTTACACTCATCGTTTCAATGCAATGGTCACAATCCCCTCCATGCATCATCATTCAACAGTATTTGGTTCTATTTCCTCTGGGGTCTTTTTGTTTGCTTTTGGTGGGGGGGGGGAGTGTACACAAAAATACTCAGGAATATATAATCATTTGAATAACCAAAGGGCATGTTCTGCAAGCCTGCCTCCTGGCCACCAGCACACAGTCTTTCTCTTTCCATGAGTCTAGAGTCCTCAGCTGCTCTATTTCTCCATGTCCTCATCTCTGCCTCCATCTCTGGTATTGCTGCTTCTCTGGATAGGGTCCCACATTCCGCTCGTGCTCTTCTCACTTGATGATCCTAGGGTCCTCTGTTCCTGGAATGTAAGGTTAACAACACCCCCCTGTATGTCATAAAACTTCTACCTTTACAGTTGTGACAATTGCAGTTAGTCCTGATAACAATTACTCATTATTGGATCATAAGAATCTTATCCCCATTTCTTTTTACCAGCCCCATCTAGACAAGATGAAAACTATTCAGAGGGTATTCTGCCTTCCCCTGCACACTCTGATATTAAACTCCCTCTGGAAAACTTGTAAGCCAGTCACTTTGTGCCTTTATAGCCTCCCCCCACACCCCATTTTAGGTAGCCAATGTCTATAAATTGCCTGTCCCTATCACCCCTGCATGGATTTCTGGTGTGGCGCTGTGGGTTAATGCACCAGACTGAAAAGTCAGTGTGATCTGAAAGGTTGGTGGTTCAAGCTCACCAGTCGCTCCTTGGAAACCTTTTAGAGGGTCGCTATGGGTCAGAACGACTCGACGTCACTTAACAACAACAACAACATCACCCCTGCATACAGATGGAATGGGATGAGGATGCCTTCCCTTTCAGTTGGTATTTTGAGCTACTACATCCATAAGTTGTTTTCATTTTTTTAGCTTATCCTCAAGGTACTATTGACAGATTCCTCCCCAAAGTGGGCTTAAGATGACAAAAATTTATTGTCTCAATTCAGGGTATTGGTAAGGTATTCCATGTTCTTCTCTAAGAAAAGATCCTTTCTTTTGTCTCCTGGCATCTGATAGTTCCAAGTGGCATCTGATAGTTCCAAGTCTCCTGGCATCTGATAGTTCCTACTTCCATAGCTAGCAGCTGTAACATAATTCTGTCATCACACAACCATCTTCTCTTCGTTTCTTATGTGTCTTCTTTTAGAATGACACCATTCAGATTGGATTAGAACGTACCTTCCTCCAGTATAACCCCATGTTAATCCGATAATATCCTTGAAGATTCAATTTCCAAACAAGGTCATGTGCACTAGTACTAGGGTTTAGTACCCTATTACCTAATAACCTAGTAAATTTGGGGGAGACGCAATTTAATCCGTAACAGTGCACGTAGCAGACATCACTAATCAATCACAACACTCTCTCCCACTAAGCCCAGACTCAGCCTTAACCAAACGTTCCTCAGCACAATAACCTCGACAGTAACATACCATCAGTCAGGTGTTCTCATGGCTGTTTGCTCTCCCTATTGCAAATCACAGAAATGCTTCAAATCAGAGAGCACTTTTTCCTTCACGGTGACCACAACTGTGATCCAGTGAGTTTGTCCTCCTCAGAACTTTCATAATGCTATCCACATGGGCTGGTTGTCATAAGAAGAAGGAAAATCTGTTACACTCCATATATTTCTTTAAAAAAACATACTGTGGTAAATACATATAACATATAACCTCCTGTTTAAAGTGTTTTTTTTAGAAAACCCACCTCTCACTTATCAACATAATTGGGTTCCAAAGACCAGGTTGTTATGAAAAACATCAGCATTATGTGAAAATAGAGGATGACTACATCCTCTCATAACTGCCAAATTGCATTATTACGTAACTACCAAACCACCGAGAATCATGGCCCCAACAAGTTAACACATAACGTGAATCACAGCCAGTCTTCCTCCTGCTTCCATCTGGGCACTCAATACTGCCAGACGTGTCCTGTTAATGTGCAGAATAGTCAGATCGTAGATTCTGTACTACTGCTGTGAACACAAGATGTCAGATACTGAGAGAGTCCGTAAGTACGGAACAGGTATGTACATGTCATATACATTCCAGTGGCCTTAAGTATATTCAGCATGTCCGGCAACTACCACCACTGTCTGTTTCCAGTTCTTAATTGTTTATGGAGATGGAATTTATGTTCGGGATGATAAAAAGGCCACACAGTGAAACCTGTGAGATCTAGAACTCAGAAAGACTGCATGGTTTTTCCAGGTCTCGAAAGTTTTCCACCTTTGACATGGTTCAGTCTTACAACTTTTCTATTACCTTCTATTAGAGTGTTTAAGTTCTCCTTCTGGGCTAG
The DNA here is from genome assembly GCF_000296735.1 of Chrysochloris asiatica. Lineage (NCBI taxonomy): Eukaryota > Metazoa > Chordata > Mammalia > Afrosoricida > Chrysochloridae > Chrysochloris > Chrysochloris asiatica. The sequence continues at coordinate 13,935,822 of NW_006408532.1, read as the reverse complement.
ATTTCTGTCTTACACAGGTTCCAGCACAGGTTTGAGTATAGCTAGTCATCCTTTTACACCTTTTACATGAAAACAAGATTACTTCTTGTTTCTCTGGAACTGGGGCTACTATTACATAATGCTAAGAGAAGCTCCTGAAAGAAAAATTTAAATATGAATATATGAGATGAAGGATTAAGTTTTTCTACTAGAAATGAAGCAACTGTTTATATCATTTTGAGAACATTGGTGCTTGCTGGTTCCATAGCTCGTTTGAACGAGACTATCCCTCCTCATTGCATCTCACTAACTCTGGACCAAGCAAGCATGGTGACACTGACGGTAGACTGGGATTACACGGCTTTCTGGGCCCCTCGAGGTTTCCTGCAAGACTGTTGCTGAGAACATAGTTGTGTGTGTGAGATGTGAGTGTTGTGTGTGCATGTGGATAAGATGCCTGTGTGTGTAAGGTGTGTGTGTGTGTGTATGTGTGTTATGTGTTTGGTGTATACATAGTGTGTAAGACAGAGTGTCTTCTTAGTGACTTTTTGCTCTCTTCACGTATGATGTTCTTGATGTCATCCCATAACTCTTCTGGTCTTCGGTCTTTAGCATTTAATGTATCAAGTCTGTTCTTCAGATGATCTCTAAATTCAGGTGGGATATATTCACGGTCATATTTTGGCTCTCGTGGACTTGTTTTCATTTTCTTTAGCTTCAGTTTTTGAATTTGCATATGAGTAATTGATGATCTGTTCCACAGTCTGCCCCTGGCCTTGTTTTCACTGATGATATGGAGGTTTTCCATCATCTCTTTCCACAGATGTAGTCAATTTGATTTCTATGTATTCCATCTGGTGAGGTCCATGGGTAGCTATTGTAAATTATCTTGTTTTCTTGATTTCCTTTTCAGAGCAGTCTTTACTAGTATAAAGGAATCAGACTGATATTTGTATGTTGATCTTGTACCCTGCCACTTTGCTGAATCTTTCAATGAGTTCCTATAATTTTCTTGCTGAGTCTTTGGGGTTTTCTATGTATAGGATCATGTCATGTACAAATAGGGTTTTACTTCTTTGCAAATTTGAATGCCTTTAATTTCCTTTCTTGCCTTATAGCTCTGGCTAAGACTTCCAACACAGTATTGAATAGGAGTGGCAATAAAGGCCATCCTTGTCTGGTTCCTGTTCACAAAAAATTCCATTATCTTTTAATTCCACTTTTCCATGAACTTTGTGAGGCCCCCTTGGAGGTGGCTATGATACTGAATAGCTTACAGCTGAGCTCTCAGATGAACTAAGAAGAAAAGTCTGGAGATGTACTTCTGGAAACCAGCTAATGAGAGCCCTGTGGATCACAGCAGTCGGATCTACAGCAAGTTATGGGGGTAATGACACAGGGCCAGACTGTTTCCAAGACTGAAAATCTTTACAGGGGTCACCACAAATTGGGGTGACTCAAGCTGGCAGCTGACAACAGCAACAATACTGGTTTCAAATTCTCTGCAAAAATGTGCTGCCTTTGTGCCTGTGTATTGATCTTATTCTAGTGGTGACTCGGTGTTCTTTGCAGGTGAATTTAACAAGCAAATCTCATCCTGATAAATCAGTGCTTCTTAAATCACCCAGGGAGCTTAAGAAAATGCAGATTTTGATTGATCAGTTCTTGGGTAGGGTCTCTGAGAGTCTGCATTTCTAACAAGCTTTTGGATTACTCCATCATGACCAGCGTAAGAGCCACCCTTTGAGTGTTGTTGTTTTGGTTAAGTGCTTTCAAGTTGGTTCCGATTCACAGCGACCCTGTATAGGTTTCTGAGGAGTGGCTGGTGAATTTGAACCACCGACCTTGCAATTCAAACTGACATTTCGGTCCAGTGCATTATCCCACAGCGGCACACCAGGACTCCACCCTTTGGGTAGCTGGAATCTAAAGCAGTATGTTCTGCATCTTGCCGCTCCCCCCCACCCCCCAGTTATGGAATTGTTTTAATTGCTTTTCCCTAATGCTTATTTTTTCTGTCATGATTGCGACAGCTTAATTACGGGGAGGTAAAGCAAGTAGGCAGCCCTCCCCTTTCCATGCCATTACGTTTTTGGCTTTTTTTAAACTAAAGGACAATTTCTCTATCCATCCAGAAGATCAGTGTGGTTCTGCTCTCCTGTTGCTATGGAGACCATCCTGGCTTCTCTCCTGTCCCCTCCCTTCCTACCTGCCCTTCCCTCCCACCATATTTCTTAATTTGCTGCACCATCCCTCTGTTGTCATGGGGATGAGATGACCCTCCCCCCTTTTATCTAATTGGCACCTCCAATGAAATGGCAGCTCTGAAATTCAAGTTAATGGACCCAACTTGAAACATTGATTAGGAGCGGCAGCGCAAATGCATGGTCTGGTTACTTCAGATTGCACTTTCTCTGAGCTTCATCTTACAGCACATTTCCCCAGTCTAGAAATTCCCTCACTGAGGGACAAATCAAGCATCTTAAACCAATTCATATAAAAGGAATGAACCCACTGGGGCCATGTGACTTTTTTTTTTTTTTTTTTTTTTTGCCAGCATTGAGAAAATCGAGTCAAGTCCCTTTGCTTTTCAGGGAAATGCTTTCTACAGTGGGCCTGTAGCAAGCAAGCATGCCTAAGTAATCCCACGTTGAAATAAGTGTAACCTGGAATGCAGGTGTCTCTGTCTGAAGGGGTGGGGATCTAACTACGTATCCCTATCTGTATCAGCCTCAGCCTGTGTTTCCCACTGATTCCTGGCCTCAGGTGTGATTGTGGAGAAGGGAGGTTCAGAGGCTCCTGCCCACTGTGGCTGCCCTGCCATATGCCCTGCAGCCATTAGATTTGGCTCACAGTGGTCCAAGGCCATTGTGCATGGGGTCCCCGTGAATTGGGGATGACATGAATATAGCTACCAATTGCGGAATGTCTTGGCACATCACCAGTGATCAATGTATGTTTATCAATTTAATGAACACAAGAGGAGTGACGTTCAGAGGAGAGACAAATAACATGGGTGAGTGATGTCCAGACTACACCAACCCCCTAAAAAGAAGTCTATTTTTAATTTTAGGAATAAATGTTTTTAAACATACTGATTCTAATATGTATGGTGTTTCAGACAAACCATTTAGGGGAAAAAATATGAAAAATGGTGATATCACAGAATGTCAGGGACTTGAGAGAATTTCAGTATTGGTTTTGAAGATGAGGAAAATGAGTGGACAAATCGTGTAACTAAAGATCAAGGTCCCATAGCTGTGGTGGCAAAACAAAACCTGAAGCCAAGTCTTCTGAAACCAACACAGCCCTTGTCACCAACCCATGCTGGGCTCTGTTGTCTGTAGCAAAAAGCCAGAGAGTCCACTGGTGTGGACAGTGGGGCCTGTCGTTTTGTGAGAGCCCCAGGTCTTCACACACTTTCATTCATCCAGAAAAAATCACACTCAGAGCTTCTTTGAAAACATCAAAGATGTGGTGAAAAGCATGCAGAACTGTTCACTACAGATTAGTAAGGAAGCACAAGGAAGCCCGTGTTTACCTTGCTCAGTGGTACTCCATCTCTGTCAGGGATTGGAAAGGTGAAAAGAGGCTTTGCTTCTTTAGGCAGGTGCTGTGGGATTGGAAGAGAGACAGATGCCAGCCAGACTTAGAAGCAGAATCTTTGATGTGGTGATAAAAAAAGAAAAATGAAACTGTTCACTAGAGATTAGTTTGTAAGCACACTTGAACCTGTGCTTACCCTGTTTTTTGAGGGGTAATCTGACACTGCCCACATCCCATGATGGAATGAGACCATTGCAAGCCAGAGTATAGGCACCAGAGACTCAAATCCCCCAGAAAACCAAGCACTCCAGAAGAGTGGGGAGATGGTAGACATGCTGTTGTTGTTAGCTGACCCCGAACCACCTCCCAATTTACATTTACCCCATGCATTCATTTATCTGTGCCATCCCCATGATGGGTTGTGAGTCATTTAACTGCCAGGGTTTTGTTGACTGATTTTCGGAAGTGCATCCGAGGCCTTTCTTCCTTGTCCATCTTAGTCTGTAAGTTCCACTGACAACTGTTCAGTATTGTAGCAACACACCTGCCTCCAGTGACAGGCAGGTGAATTGGCTGGGAACCCTGGCTTTACCACTTGGCCACTACTGACTCAGTGAAATTAAAGTGAATGGATTAAATCGAATCCCATCAAAATTCTGGCATTGAGTGAAAATCTGGAATCAATCCAAAGGTAGTGGAGATGTTAAGCGGGGAGCATGGAGCCAGGACCTGGAAGAACTCTTGGCATGGAAGAAAGTGAACTAGAAGTGTGGCCCCAGCTCAAGGCTGGAATCAAAGATTGGGCAGCAATAAATATAAGACTTGTCCTGTTCCTCTTCCTGGCTTCTATGTTGAGCAGATCTTACTCATGAACAGCATGCTCTCCCATGAAGAAATGGGTGTAGGAGAAAAGCCAGTGAGTTTTGAATACAGACAGACCTGGAATTGACTCTTGTTGTGGGTGAACTTGGCGAGTTTCTCAATATCTCTGGGCCTTCATTTCCTCTTCTATAAATGGGGATAATCACAGTTGCCAGTTTGCCAAGGAAAATAAATAAGGCAGCTCCTGTGAATCCCCAAGACTAGTGCCAGAGAGAATCAATAGTAAATGGCTGTCCTTGTTGTGGCTGCATTCATCAACAAGATGAGTTCTGACGTTGCAGTATTTCAGGATGTTCATACATGGTGCCTATGTAGAGACAGGTGACCCCACCCCAATCTTACTATCGCTTGTACTCATGGAATGGAGTGGTCCCAGGTATGTGCAGTGAACTGACATCTCTGGGCCTGATCATGCCTTGGAGGAATTACCTCCCTGGGTGCAGGGAGCTAATTCATCGTTCTGCAGAGGTCATCTGTACTGGCTGTCCTCAAAATGGAGTGTGCATCAGAATCACCTGCACTACTTTCTGATATGCAGGTTGCTGTCCCACTCTTGGAGTTTCTGATTCATTAGATCAGTGTGAAGCCCAGAATTTGCATTACTCATAAGTGCCCAAGAATGCCGATGCTGCTGGTCTGCAACCCACTGCAAAACACATGCTGGTCAAGCATAATAAAGCCTTATAACCAGAGGTCAAATAAAACCAGCTGTCATTAAGTTAACTCTGCCTCATGGCAACCCCGTGTGTATATGAATAGAACTATGTTTTGCAGAGCTTACACAGGTCCCTCAGAAGATCTGCTTCTGAAACATCAGCCATTGAAATCCCTGTAGAGTACAGTTCTGCTCTAACACATGGGGATTCCGTGAGTGGGAGTCAACTTGGTGGCAATTCGTTTATTCATCCTTTTAGACCTGCCTTTTCTTCCTGCTGATAAAGATGTTGATGAGCTATAAAGCATTAAGCAGGGAGAGAGAGTGTGGAAGGAGTGCCCGAGACTGAGAGATGCACCTCTGATGAATTGGACAAGTTGCTGTGAACGAGATGCCTTTTGTTAGAGGAGGGATGCTTGCTCGAGTTTGCCTTTAGGAGAAAAGGACCATTTCCCACTGGTATCTCTCCTGCCTGGAAAAAGGGTTGTGCATCCTTCGTCTCTCAAGCCAGAGTATATGTGATACTTTTATTCTTAGGCGCATGGACCACTTTTAGCAAACTCTTTGAACACAGCCCATTTCTCAAAATGAAGAAACTTACCACAGGAAAATAGGATCTCTGAATGGAGTAAAATCTCTTCTAAACTCTGTAGTTTTCTTCCTGGGTCAGTAGCATCTGCCAGCAAATTGTCCTGGTCACCAGCGCTGTGGCTTATCCACAGTGGGTCAGCCCATGGTATAACAAAAGACTCAGTATACTCCTTTGGTGCTATCTGCCTTTGCTTATTCTGCCTGCCACAGATGCTCACCATATTCATTTTGCTTTATTCACTTTGAAGGGCTTAAAGAACCAGTCCCGAGTCAAGCTAAACATTGTACGGTGTCCTCCAGTAACCACCGTCCTGATCCGGAGACCTGACCTGCGCTACCAGTTGGGGTTCAGCGTCCAGAATGGAATTGTAAGTTCAGCACGCTCCACGCATTCCACACTCTTTCCAACACTGATGATCACAGCTGTAGCACATTGCCTGGTCTGCTTTTATCATGATGATGAGTAACACTTTATGTTTAAACCAGGTAGCTCACTGGACTAGTCAAGAAAGAAAGGAGGAATGAATGAAGGCAGGCTCAGCTTCCTTTTAGGCAGATCTCCTCTGGCTGAGAATTCTGGGACCCTCCACTTGAGAAGTGTTCTTCCTGGAGTCATTCCCTAAAAAGCCCATTGTTTGAGTTGTGACCATTCTGCATTACCCTGGCAGTAGCCAACTTTAGTTTGGGGTGCACCCCATGGCCAGCTGTGCAGAAGACCCCTCGGCCAGGCGCATCTACAGCTCCAGGTCTGGGCCATACCTCCATGACTATGATTTGGTTTCAGTATGGAGATTGTGGTTCTACTTCTTCTCCCTGCTCCCCATCAGTTGCTTGGGGAGCCGCTGAGCCGCTGTAAGCTATCCAACAAGCAGAGAGAATGGCAAAGAACAGCACAAGTACCGTGAAACTTTTAAGAGGCAGAACTTGGTGGCACGACCTAGTTTCCTAGGTCTCTCAAGTTTTCCACTTGCAATTGCTTGCGTTTCCCTTCCCTGACGGGTTTCTGCCTTACCCAGTTTCCAGTTTTTGTGGTTTGTTTTTTTTAAAGCTCTCTAGGGGATTCCAGGAATTCTGGTGTGGCGCTATGGGTTAATGCGCTGGATGCAAGTCCGTTTGTAACTGCAAGGTTGGCAGTTCAAGCTCACCAGCCGCTCCTTGGAAACCCTGTACAGGGTCACTGTGGGTTGGAACGGACTTGACAGCACTAACAACAACAACAGGGGATTCCAAGGTTGAGAGCCATTATGTTAGTAATGCGCTCATGCATTACCAGGGCTTAGTTGGTTTGACCTTTGAACCTGAATGAACACTTTTGGGATAAGGAATATTTTTATCACTTGGCTGTCTTATAAAATATTTCCTTTTTATTACTTGTTCTGGAATCATATTAAGTCTGGACTTTGATGGCATATCTGGTCTGTATCTGTACCCTTCCTGATGAGGCGAGGTTTTGGATGTACCCTCTTTTCTTTGTAATCATCTTTCCAGACAGAAGAGCTGTAGTCTTTTTTCCCCTCTTTAAATTTCCATCATGTTTTAGGTCATTAGCATTTTTAGTCCAACTATGTTTTTAAGTTTTAGAAATACCCTGAGAATTCCCATTCGGAGCTGAAATAACCAGCCCCATCCCCCATGCACTTTGCCTGTTAGGAGAAGCACCAGGGTTACCCCCTTGTAGTTTGGTCCTGACATCAGATTTTCATCTGTGCATACTTATTCGCTTGTTTTGGTTATATTTGAATAATATTAAAAGTTCAAATATCAGCAGAGTTATTGTAGAGCAGGTGTGGGAAAGGTACCTGAGGAATTATTTGACTCCAGAATACCTGAGTCACTGAGGGGTCCACACACTCCTAGGCACCCGATGCTGCATGAGCTTTTAAATAAAGATGCACAGTGTGGAATGAAAACTCAACTTGGTAAATTCCAACATGTCGTCTTGGGAAATTTTGAGTTGCTTTCTGTGTGAAGTGGCTGTTCTCTGCCATGCCAAGCCGAGGACCCTCCCAGCCCTGTAGGGCTCATTTTGGCCACCAGCCTGCAGCCTCCACCCATAGTCTTCCTGGCTGTCACAGGAACCAGCTGTGGTGGTATTTCTGTAAGGAGTGAACAAGCATATGGGCAGATGAATTGGGAAGGGCGGAGGGGCTTTTCCCCTCCAGCTACCCTGGTGTCAGCTCTCTCTTTGGCTCATGCAATTGTGAACCCTTAAAAAAAAGAAAAGGGTTGCTGGCATTGAGCAGGTTTAATGAGTCCCTATCGTAATTGTGGGGATAATACTACCTGCATCACACAGTTTATGCAGTGAAAACATGGGCAGCCCTGTGACACCCCAAAACAGCTCTTTATACCAAGACCCAGCTGTTTACCTGGGGTCTTTTTCCTTCCCAAATAAAGTCAGTGATTAGTCTTTCCATCTCCTTAAAGAAAGATGTTGGAGTCTTGTCGGGGTCCTGCCTCGACATGAGAGTTTGGTTCACGAAGTAGGGAGATCTGGTGGTGACAGAGACAGAAAAAGAATATACACAAAGACGCTAAGAGAGAGACAAAGAGACACTCGAGACCAGAGTGGATGCAAAACTGGCAGACAGACCTTCCATGGCCCTGCAAGCAGTAATGCATGCAGGATTCAATCTGCCTCCGCCTTTTATTTCAGGGAGGGATTTTACACAAAGGAAGAAGGGGATTATTAAGACAGGGCACAGAAATGAAATGTGATTAATCGTTCAAAACAGGACACAATGATTTACAGGACTGATTCTAAAATATACATTGCAAATTGTCTTAATAATCTAATATTCTTAATTTTCCAAAAATTCAAGCAAACTATTATAAATTACTTTTTAGGCTTAATTCCTAAGGCAAGGATGTGAGGTTTCTCAAGACTAATTAACATACTCATAACACTTAATCTCTAATAGGTAAAGGTGAAAGGATTTAAAAGGTCTGAAGAAAGTCAAGCTGTTTCAGATACCTGGCTTAAGCTTTCAGGAGGAAGGAGAACATATAGGTCAAACTGATTATACCCCGGGGGCGGTTTGAAGGGGCTGCCACCATTGTCCCTTAATCCAATATTCCCAGAATTTACCACTCCACCTCAAGTGAATACCTGGGGCAGTTCTTCTCCAGAACCTCCCTGCTTAATCCCAGCAAACCTGTCCTTGTTCGTACTGAGTCGTATGAGGAAGTTTTACTGCCTCAGTTCTAAGGGGGAGGTCGGTTTTATTTTTGTACATAGACAACAAGAGCTCATGTTTTAAGTTAATATCCAACATAACTGAATAGTTGTATAAGGTGCAATTCTGACATTCATCCCAGGTGGCTATAGCTTGTTCCTCAAAAAGGTCTGCTCCCAGGACCCTACGCACTGCCAACACAGTGGAGACATTAAGAGAGGCACATAAAAACCATTTTCTCAGAAGCTACAATTACTGGAGTTAAAAGCATAGAATGAATAATAAGACCAAAGAAAATTATACAGAGGTAGCTCACCAGTGAGTTCGTAAAAGCCAATGAACCCCGGCAAGTCAGGAGGTGAGTTCCTTGGCCCTCAGGGTCCCTGGCTAGCAATTCTGAGTGGAGCCACCGTGTTGGATTTTCATCCATGACACAGGGCCTCAACATCTCAGTGATTGTGGTCCCCAACAGAGTCTGGATTGGGATTACATTGTATCTGCAGGTTGCTTTGGGTAGTGTGGATGGTCTCACAGTGATAGGCCTGCCTGTCCATGAGCATGTTATAGCACTGGGGAGGAAATATACCAGGAAAGCCAGTTCCCCAGGAGATGCGGAGGTGCCTCACCGGCCTCCAGATTCACCTTTCTTGTAAGAAGAAAATAAAAAGAGAGAGATTCATATTTCAAAAGGAAAACCGCCAAACAGTGACAAGCTTTTCCGATATGTGAGTGCTGGAGGAGAGATTTCCAGATAAGACCCTCTTCCATCCCCAATTCTCAGCGGAGAGGTGCTTCCTCTCTGGTGTAACTTGGCTTTGGGTTGTGTAGATCTGCAGCCTCATGCGAGGAGGAATCGCTGAGAGAGGAGGCATCCGTGTGGGACATCGCATCATTGAAATCAACGGACAGAGTGTTGTCGCCACCCCACACGAGAAAATCGTCCACATTCTTTCTAATGCCGTTGGGGAGGTAAGAGAGGGGCCTGGGGCTGGGGGGAGGCAGAGGGTGTCCTTTCCAAACCCACCACATGCCATCAAGTCTGCTTGACTCATGGTGACCCCGTGTGTGTCACAGTAAAATTGAGCTCCATAGGGTTACCAGCAGCTGGTATTTCAGAAGCAGCCGAAAGGTCTTTCTTCCAAGGTGCATCTGAGTGGACTCCAACTTCAAACTTTTCATTAGCAACCAAGTAATGTTAGCCGTTTGCACCACTAAACCCGTCTCAATACTCAGGAGAACCCTCTGACCAAATCATTAACCCATTTCCTTGGAGATGAGCACACCTGTGTGGAATTAGAATCAAGTCTCCTTTAGCCTTGTCTCCAGTTGTATTTGCTCACCTCTGTCTTCAGCATGCAGACTTCTGTTGCCTCTCTCTCCGTTCCCCCCAGTTAGTCTCACCAGACCTGGAAGATTTAAGTTTAGATCCCAGTCTGATCAACATGGGCTTGCCTCTTCACACCCAAGTCTAGGGCTGATCTGCTGTCTTCACTGTCAGGAGAGCTGGGGAGTGAGGAGCAGTCAGAACCCCAGATTCATTTTCCCTCCATCGTCAGTGCCCTCTACTTTTAAAGACCTTGTCGACTGACATAAGAGCGTTGACCAGGAAAGTGAAACTTTGGTTTTTCATTGTTTATTTTCTGTCCCTGCTAACTTCTTAGAAAGTCCATGAATTCTCTTCTTCCTGGAGTCCACCTGAGTCAGGTGCCTGGTGGGTGGAGGGTCCATTTTTCAAAGCCCCCTATGATGTGAGAAGGATCTCTGGGTAATGCAGTCAACACATTCAGCTGCTAACTGAAAGGTTGTAGATTCGGGTCCACCGGAGGCACCTTGGAAGAAAGACCTGGCTATCTACTGCTGAAAAATCAGCCATTGAAAACCCTGTGGAGCATGGTTCGGTTCTACGTTTATGCACATGGAGTTGGTTCAATGGCAGCTGGTTTTTACTGGTTTTTACAACACTCCCACCACTCCTGGAGCCTCCAAAGCCTGCTAACATGTGTTTCTGCCCTCAGATCCACATGAAGACTATGCCAGCCGCCATGTACAGGCTGCTGACGGCCCAGGAGCAACCAGTTTACATCTGAGCCGCTGCGCCCCTCACGCGCCCCGTGGCATGCATGGAGGACTGTCCTCGCTCGTGGTTGTGTGTCTAGTACTGCATCTATGTGTCCACTGAGACGTCCCCCTTTGCTCTCAGCATCTGGTGTGCACAGGGAAGGGAGAAGCCACAAGGCCCTCTCCTTTCTCTGTCTCTCTCCAGTTTACTTTTTTTTTTTAAACCCAGGGAAGTTTTGTGTTCACTTACTTGGGGATGGAGAGCGGCCCCGATTCTCCTAGGATCCTCCTGATGGGCCCTCTTTGTGGGCAGGGGGATACCCATGGTGGGAGCCAGCCTGTCCTAAGAGGTGCAGATCTGGCAGAAGGAGCTCCGGGGGTGGTGAAGAAACGGACTCACAGTGCCTAAAATCTACACTCTCCTTACCTGGATGTGGAGGAAGCGGTTAGAAACAGGAGGCAGCCCAGGGCTTTGATGATATGCACTTCCCATAGTGTGGTGGACATCATATACTGTCTCCACCCAGAATTTCTGAGCCAACCTTTACCCATCTATAGCTGGTTTTAGTTTCATCATACTTGTGTTTATAGCAAGATGGGCCTTTTCGCCCCAGAGGACAAGAAAGTGGAACTACCTTGCATGAGGAGACCATAGTCTTGCAGGAAGCTGGGCAATTCTCAGAGCATCCAAAATTCCCATAGTCTGTCCCAAAGGTTGCAAGCCACTGATGCAACACAGGCAGATCCCATTTGCCGCTCCTATAAATCACTCACTCACACACGTCACCCTTCCCTCCTCCCCACCACCAGAAAGATGAGCTGAACATACCGCTGCCCTCTACAACCTGCCTCTGATAGCACACAGAGCCCTTGGACCACCCATGTGGCCTCTCTGGGCAGCCCCAAGCCCTGGCAGGCAGGGTACCAGGAAGACTGAGGCCTGGCCCTCCCAGCACTACTTAGGGTCAGAGTGCCCCCTTCTGAGGGAGTGGACCCTGCTCCCCACAACACACACAGGGAGTCTGGGAAGGATGAACCATCCCTCTTGATGAGGACCCAAGTCCTCGTGCAAAGACACACCCTCATATTACGTTTCGTGGCCTGAAGCTAGACCAACTTCCTTTTTCTGCTCAGGGCCAGTAGGCAGCCTGTGACATTGGAAAAGCTAGAACAGTATGAAAACCACAAAACTAAGGGGACAATAATGACCTCAAGCTATGCCTAAGAAGCCCCAAATGTGTCCTAGAAATATCATCCTGCTGCCTTGTGGGTCTGAGAGTTTGAACCAGTGTGGAATGTTCCTTGTTTATTTCAGGTGCCTCATATTTCTGGATTTTGTCACCATCCACGCAGATACTTTAGTAATATTATTCTGAGCCAGTTTTTCACTTCTCAGTCCAAAGAGCATTTTGTTTTCCTGTGGGGGGTGGTTCTGTTTTGTTTGCGGTTTTTGTTTGTTTGTTTGTTTTTGTTCTTTTGTTCATGACCTCAGTAGAGACAGGGGAAGAGAAACTAATATATTTTGTAATATTAATATAATCCCTGTTCTCTGCATCTGGGATATTTATGTTGTGTCTCGTGGAAGTAGGAACTCAGCGAGCAAATGTTGGGGAGGGTGGATTTCCACAGAGGGTGGAAGGGCTTCCGGAAGAGAGAAAAGTGAACATAAGCAGATTAGGAAGCAAAACTGTCAACCAGAGAGAGTTTCCTTGCTCAGTCCCCCTGGGGTCTTTGCACTTTCTGAGGTTTCTGCTTAGAATCTGGAAACTTGAAGGGGTCTGCAGCTGAGCTGTCTGGGTTTCTGTGGTGCAGATAACAAAGAGAGGTTTACCCAGCAGTTCCCTCTGAGGTGGGATGAGGGGAGCTGCGGGAGGGGGAGCGGGCGGCCTGTATGAGGGTGTTTCACCCATTCCAAATTTGGGAGCCCAGAACCATAACTTCAGGTTTGCCTTTCCTAAAAGCACCAGCCATAGAGGGTGTGATGTTATAATTAACTACTAAAGAGTCACAAGTTCATGTTTCCTCAGCCAAACAGGGAGTGGGATGAGCTGTCATTGTGATGGTTCAGGCATGAGGTGCCTTAGAAGATCATTGAAGGGGGTTCTTGTCTATTTGCTCCCAAGGGGACCCACCTTCCCCTGGCACTCTGATAGCAGAATCTGGGACACTGGGAACCACTCTGGTAGCTGAGGGAAGGGGGTGGGGCAGGCACGTCCCTGTGTAGCTGACCAGCAAAGCAACTCAACAGCTCCACCCACAGGAGAGCAGAGGGAGCAATAACGTGGGATTCTAGTTACACAAAAATCCTGGAAAGTTGGAAAGGAGCTGAGAAAGGCAATTGCATAAATTCTCCTAGAAAGCTAACGTCTTGCAACATAAGATTATTTATCCACATATGCCAAGAGACTTCAAAAAGTTTGTGGAAGAATTAAAGAAAATGGCATTTTCCCACAAACTTTTCGAAGCTCCCCTAGTACTTCCATGTTAACAAAGCTGGTTCCTGACCACCACCACTCCCGACAGCGAATATTGCCAGGATTTGAAACAGGTTCACCCAGCTGAGTTGTATTCTCTTCACCTGCGACCCGTGGAATGAGGGAATTAACTGATGTTTGGCTAATTTAGGAGTAACCAGTTGCCACTGAGTCAGTTTGGACTCGTGATGACCCCATGTGTTTCAGAGTAGAACTGCTTCATAGGGTTTTTACAGCTGTAACTTTTCAAAAGCAGATCACCAGACCTTGCTTCTACAAGTCTCCCCATGGGTGAGTTCGGACCACCAACCTTTCAGTTAATGGCCCAACTCCTAAACATTTGTACCACCCAGGGACTCAAATTTAGGAGTAAGCAAAAAAAAAAAAACCCCAAAACTATCTAGTAAATTGCAACTCATAGCAACCCCAGAGGAGTGATGAGAACTGCTCCAAAGCTGTCATCTTTACGGAAGCAGACTGACTGCCTCATCTTTCTCCATGGGAGAGACTAGTGGGTTCAGTCAACCTCTCAGTTTGTAGCTGTTTAACACTGAGCCACCAGGGCTCCTTAACTTAGGAGTGGGTATCTTATATTATTAGTAAGTACGATTTGGAAAGTGCCACGAGAAGAGGTGGTTTACTTCCCTTTTGAAACCCTGGGTATATATAATTATGTATATAAATACCTACATATTCTGAATTCTAGGGAAGGTTATATCCCTGCTCTTGCCACTTGGTGAGGACATGCTGATGAGTGACCCCACTTTGGGGCTGACTCCCAGGTCTGCCTACCCCTACTGGCCATGCCAGGACCACCAGAATCCACCTGCTTCTGTCTGCTCTATGTTTAGTGAGCCGCGAGTTCATTTGAAGAGGAAACCCCAAGTGACCAACACCCAGAGCACAGTTCTCAAGCAGTTCCTTCCTCCCCTCCCCTGAGTGACTGACCAGTTTGCTTGCAGCTCATTGCCCATCAACATTGGCCTTCCAAGAGCCCCAGAGTAACCTACTACCTCCCTCCACACTCCTCCGACCCCGCAGCAGTCCCATTGGCTCCCAGCACTTACCCCCCACACTCTGATGGAAACCCATCCGTGGGCCCTTCTTGGGTCTCTGGACCCAGTGGTGTAGCTGTTACCAATGTTTACATGCAGGGCCTGCCTTGTCCATCCACTATTTATCCGCTCCCGCATCTATAAGGCCACTTGTCCGGGGTGTCACACATCTGTCTACCCCTCCCCTGGTTCGGGTTGATGAGCACATGATTCCGACTTGATTTCCTCCTTCCTCCGGGCAGTGTGTGAGGACTGTAGAAACAGACCTCCTTGTACATAGCACAGCACCTAGAGTCTGAACTGGGACGATGGTTCTGTAAAGAGGGTGGGATAGAGCTTCTCATAAAGCGTCGGGAGAAGTATAGTATTGTATTTGTTACGATATCGTTCTTTGTATACACAAAACTCAACAATCTCTATATATAAATATAAATAAATATATAAATAAGATATCTTATCCCTGTGAGCCTGAAATATTGGCACCACACTCCCACCGAATGTATTTCCTTGGCCGGCCTGGTCACAGGGCCCGGCCTGCCCTCCCCTCTAATGTCCCGTGGCCACAGTTGTCTGGTTTGGGGGTTGTGATGTATTTTATGTGCTAGCTCCCTTTATTTAATGGAACGCTAATGTCTGTTAAGAGTTGCAGCGACAATAAACAAGAACTTTATCTCTTGGCCCTGCTGAGTGTCTTACTGTTGCAGGGGAGGGAGGGAGCCTCGGGGCACAAGAGTTTGGGGTGTTTTTTCCCCCATGTTTTGCACCCTTAGTGACCTGAAGCGACCCTTGGTCTAATTCTCACATCCCTGCTGGAGATGCAAGAATGCTAAAGAGGTTCCAGCTTCCAGACTAAGGGAACGTGGTCCAAAGTGAGTCAACAAAAGTCCCACAGATCACAGTTGTTGAGTGCTGTCGAGTCAGTTCCGACCCATAGTAACCCTGAATAGGGTTTCCAAGGAGTGACAGGTGAGCTTGAACCACCAACCTTGTAGTTCACACGGCTTTGCAGTCTGGCACATTAGCCCACAGCGCCACACCAGGACTCCTGGATCACAATAGTCCAATCCAAAACTGATTCATGGGAATGTGCAGAACCAGACAGCTTTTTCATTCCGTTTGCTGTACATGAGGTTCCTATGAGGCAGGAACTGACTCAGTGGCAGCTAAAAAAAACAATCTTCAATAAGGAGAGGGACCCTTCACCCCCCACCAACAAGAAATCTCTGATGAGAGGAGGTGGCCCTTGCTAAGAGCTACCAAGTATCTGGGCCCAAGTCTGTAGTGGTGTTAGAAGGAAAACTGCCCTGGAGAGACCCACTTGAAAGTTCTCCCACTGCTTTCTGCAGTTCCACTTTTTGAAGTTTGAACTCCCTGCTGGCAATCTTCCCACCTTGGAGTGTATCCAGCCCTGCTTCTAAAGGACTGTGTTCTCTGTGAACACCACCACCCTATCTTCCCTGAGAAGCCCTGATACCGCCCCCCAAAGCCCTTGCGTTGGCACTGTCAGAGGTACTGGGAGGGGAAGGTTGTACCTTATACTCCGGATCCTGGGGTGGCCACTGTGGCCTGGCCTCAGGAGACTCCCCAGCTCTTCTTATAGAAACTCTGAGATTTTCATAACACAGATGTGTGCTGCTGACTGATGGGGAGTAAGAACACCTTTAACTGATGGACTGAGAAGTCAACAGCTTGGAGGAAGACTACCAGGTGGTCTGTATAGCAGCTTGTATGTGACAGGTGCTGTCCCAAACACTGTATGCAGATTGGTGGTGGTGGTGGTTATGTGCCATGGAGTTGGGTCCAACTCCCAGCGACCCTGTACAAAGTTTCTGAGGCTGTAAATCTTTACTAGAGCAGAAAGCTTCATCTTTCTCCCGCAGAACAGCTGGAAGTTTCAAACCGCCGACCATGAGATTAGCAACCTGATTCGTAACCACTACGCTTGCTACCAAAGCTTCTTTGTAGATAGATTAGCTCCATTAATCCCCAAAACACCTCTCAGGGGTATATGTGCTATTATCCCCATGTTAGAGATGTGGAAACTGAGACACAGAGGATTCGAGGACTTATGTGTGTCTTTCTCCAGCTGCATCACAGCAGTGCTAGGATTCCTTGTTCCCACCACACATGCTG
Organism: Chrysochloris asiatica; assembly: GCF_000296735.1. Lineage (NCBI taxonomy): Eukaryota > Metazoa > Chordata > Mammalia > Afrosoricida > Chrysochloridae > Chrysochloris > Chrysochloris asiatica. Next base: position 13,919,273 of record NW_006408532.1, on the reverse strand, counting down.
GAACTTGGTATTTAACTGCATAGTGCCTCTTGATTTTTACAATGCTTTCATTTCAGCTTCTTACTGGTAGCATAGTGGGTGGTTACGAATCGGGCTGTGAACCGCAAGGTCAGCAGTTCGAAACTACCAGCTGTTCCACGGGAGAAAGATGAGGCTTTCTGCTCCTGTAAAGATCTACAGCCTCGGAAACCCTGTACAGGGTCGCTATGAGTCGGAAGTGACTCCACGGAACACAACAACAACAACAACAACTCATTTGCAAACCTCAAATCTCCGGTTCAATGAAAACTTCTGCCACATCCCCCCTTTGGACAGGGAGGTTGACGCTTCCCTGCACGTCCCCTTTAGGGAAAGAGGCATGAGTAGATGGCCCAGGGCACCCTCACAGTAGATGTCGTGCTTGGGGGACAGGCTTCTTATCCTCCTTATCCGGGTTATTCTACTGACCCTGTTGATTGGTTCAGTGGAGGTAAGTGGGAGGAAGTCCCTTGCCTTGCAGAGTCTCCTTGAGATTCCATCACATCTTCCAACTCACCCCAACCCCACCCCAACCCCCAGGCCAGGATTCTCTTTAGCTCTTCAACCCTAGCTGTGACCCCAGCAAACCCACAGCCCATCGTCCCAGTAGCCAGAGAGCCCAAGTGTTGTCCACTCCCCGCAGACCCCATCTGTTCCCCTAGCCATCCCATGAGCCCTCTGCTGCCTCTACCAACAACAGGTCTGCCCATTCCCCCAGACACTTAGCCACTTGTAGATAAGATGGTCCCCGGTCCACAGTATAGTGAGCAGGGAGGCAAGTGGAGGCTCCACATCCAAATTTCACAAGTGATTCTCTTGGGGCTTATAATATGAAACATATTCTCCTTTCCTTACCCCATGAGGAGGGATGGGGAAAATAGCTGCCTTCCCAAATAGTATGTTCCCAATCATCGCCTGAAATCATGGGTTCATGAGGAGGAAGGTGAGAGGGGCAGCTGGGGTAGAGTCCTGTAACTAGCACCTCTCAGCAAGCCTGTGGGCAGGGTCTGTCCCTGTGAGGGGGTCTGTCCCCTGTGGGGTGTGTGTGCCTATTTACAAGGTGGTTAGAAGCAGGTGTGAGAGAATTAGTGTTCCAAGCTGAAGGCACAGCATACACAAAGGCCCTGAGGCAGATCTTGCCTGGAGCACTGGAGGAAGCACTAGGAGGCTAGGGGCAAGAGCCGAGGGAGTGGGCAGCACGTGGCTGGAGCTGAGGAGAGGGGATGACGCAGTGGTGGTGAGCGCTGCGGAGGAGGGGAGGAGGCTCTGAGAACATTAGTGCTTCTCGTTCACACCTGATTCTACACACTAACCTCAGGCTCCCAACCTTTTCTCTCAGGGCTCATGTTGTCAGAAGCAAGGCTTTGGCGCCCTCTGGTGGAATAATATCGTTGTTACGTGCCAGAGAGTCAGTTCAGACTCATAGTGACCCTGATAGGGTTTCCAAGAGCGGCTGGTGAGTTTGACCTGCTGACCTTGTGGTTCAAACTGACGTTGCATCCACTGCTTTATCCCACAGCACCACACCAGGACTCGTTGTCTTGTGCTTTCAAATGGATTCCAACTCACAGTGGCCCTACATGCACCCATAGGATTTCTCAGGTGGTAATCCTAACGTGGAGTCCAGGTGTGGTGCTGTGTGTTGATGCGCCAGATTGCAAAGTCATTTGAACTGCATGGTCAGCAGGTCAAGCTCACCAGGTGTTCCTTGGAAACCCTATACAGGGTTGCTATGGGTCAGAACCAACTTGACAGCACTTAACAACAACAATAGTCCTTACAGAGAGTTCTGGTGTGCTGTAGGATAAGCACTAGCCTGCTAACCGCAAGGTCGGTGATTCAAACCCACAGTCATTCCTTGGAAACCTTACACAAGGTTGCTGTGAGTCAGAACAGACTCTAAGGCACTTAACAACAATCTTTACAGGGACAGATCAGCAGACATTTTTTTCCCCACAGAGAGGCTGTTTTAACCACTACACCACCCAGACTCCTCCAAATCCAGCTAATAAACCCAAATTCCCTGACCACCACTGAGTGGGTGAGAAGTTTTAGCTACCCATCCCAGACCCCTTGTTTTCCACATATGAAACTGCAAGGAATCTTCAAAAAAAAATCGTGGAAAACGAAATTGAAAGGTAACAGATTTTTTCCTCGAATCTTTTGAAGTCCCAAGTCAGGTAGAATTCATCCAAAGCTACACAGTGAACAGTAAACTAGACCTTCTTCCTCCCAGCTCCCTCCCAGCTACTGCATACCTGCTGGAGACAGGCAGCGCCCATGCAGTGACAACCATCTTCGGAGTCTACAAAAGCTGGCGTTAAACAGCACAGATAATGCTGGTGCCCCATCCCTTCGTTCGGCAGGAAAACCCATCCCTAGAGAGATGCGTGGCACCTGTGGAGTAGAGACAGGAACAGACAATGAGTTTATACTGCTGACCTTGTGACCAGCAGCCCAATGCCAAACCCACAATGCTACCAGGGCTCTAGACATAGTCTTTATATAAATTTTGCAGAACTAGTGCTTATTGGAGTTGGTTCCGACCCATAGTGACCCTGTACAGGGTTTCCGAGGCTGTAAATCTTTACGGGAGTAGAAAGCCTCATCTTTCTCCCACGAAACAGCTGGTAGTTTCAAACTGCTGACCTTGAGGTTCACAGCCCGATTCGTAACCACTACGCTACCAGAGCTCCTTGAACTAGTGCTGGAGTGGAAGTATTAGGAAGTTCTCTTCAGAGGAAGTGAGGTCTCCCTGGGGTTTGGAAAGTGCTGTAGGACTTTGCAGAGAACCCGGGTAGCGTAATGGGTTACATGTTGGACTGTCAACTGCAAGGTTAGCAAAAGAATGGTGCCTTCAACAGATTGACAGAAAGACAGAAGAAAGCAAGGAGAATACAGAAAAATACTAAGAGCTCAGAAATGGACAATACACTGAAAGGACAAAGAAATAGAGTTGAATCAATGGAAGCTCAAATTAGTGACCTTGTATAGGGTTTCCGAGGAGCAGCTGGTTAACTTGAACCACCAACCTTGCAGTTCCAACCAACTTTGCAGTCCAGCACATTAACCCACAGCGCGACATTTGGTAGACTACTCCTTCTCCTCTCCTCTCCTCATTGTGCTTTCAGTTCCTCACCTGAAAACCAGACAATAAGGGTCCCTGACTGCAAGGTCAGTGGTTCAAATTCACCAGCCGCTCCTCAGAAACCCTATTCAGGGTTGCTTAGTCAGAACCAACTCGACAGCACTTAACAACTCAGAGGTTAGAGTTCTGGTGTGGCACTGTAGGAGAAGCACTGGACTGCTAACCCAAAGGTCAGCTGTTCCTTGGAAACCCTATACAGCATCACTATGAGTCGAAACTCAGAGGCTGGCTCTGAAGAGCAAATGGGATTAGGCACGAATGCCACAGTGCTGGCCTGTGGGAAGCACTTGATGGATGTAGTCAAGATTGTTCCAGAGCAGTCTCTGTAGCTGGCATCCTAGTCCAGTGTTCCCATATCAAGACTCAGAATAGTCCATTATGGAGGTCCACAAAGAAGGCATCTCTCCAAGCACCAGGCCAACACAGAATTCTGGGTCAATGTGTGATGTTCTACCGCCACCTAGTGGGCTACATCGGAAATAGCAACTAATTCACTCAGATTCTGATCGTAAAGGGTGGGGAAGGTTCAGCCCATAGACCTTATGTTGTTATTAAGTGCTGTTAAGTCAGTTATGACTCATAGCAACTTGTGTAGGGTTTCTGAGGAGCGGCTGGTGAGTTTGAACCTCCAACCTTGTGGTTCAAACTGACCTTGTGGTCCAGTGTTTTATCCTACAGCTCCGTCCACGTCAGGACCCCTGCAGGCCACGTTGTTGTTGTTAAGTGTCGTCAAGTCAGCTCTGACCCATAACAACCCTGTATAGGGTTTCCGATGAACGGCTGGTGAGTTTGAACCACCTACCTTGTGGTTCACTAAACTACCTTGCAGTCTAGCACATTAACCCATGGTGGTGGTGTGCCATGGAGCCGGCTCCAATTCATAGCGACCCTGCATAGGGTATCTGAGGCTGTAAATCTTTATGGGAGCAGAAAGCCTCATCTTTCTCCCACAAGCCTGCAAAATCATTTGGTCTGGACCAAGGCAACTGCAGTTCCAGCCATCACAATGTTATTGTTTGTGGATACTTGCCTTTGAGTCACTTCTGACCCATAGTGACCCTGTATAGTGTTTCCAAGGAGTGGCTAGTGAGCTTAGGAGTGGGTTAATTAAATGTTTGACTAAATATAGCAGGATAATTTTAAGATGATAATTTTTATGGCCTGCAAATGATGTTATAGATTTTGGCAGAAAAAAGATTTCCCACCCTTGCTCTAGGGAATGGAGTCTTGCAGGCTGGCATGCTCTGGATTCCCTCCCCGTGAATCGCTTTGAGGGAGCCCTACTGGCTAAGTGGTTATGCTCTCTGCTGCTAACCAAAAAGTCAGTTTTAAACCCAGAAGCTGTTCTGGTAAAAAGATGTGGCAGTCTGCCACATGGGCATCAGGATAGACACATGTTCACTTAGGTGACTGGGGCATGCAATATGCAACAATAGGGAGGTTAGCAGAGGAAGGCTGAAGGTAGCAGGAGGCATATAGGAGCAATACAATTGTTATAGTGAATAGAGGTAACTGCTGTTAACTGTTGATACATAGAAAGGATTGCAACTATGTAATGAAACAAAATGTATGAACTGCTAAATGTAAAGCTGATGATCTGCTCTAGAAACCATCACTCAATTCACAGTAAAAAGTTAAGGAAAAACAAACAAACAAACAAACTGTAACAGTAAAATCTAGACCAAGCCTTACTCCTAGGCCAAGACCAACCTCTCTACCTGTAACACTGGCCCTTGTCCTAACCCTAACACTAAACAAAATCTTGCTTAGACCTAGCCATAGTCCCAACCCTAATCTTCACTCCTTAATCCTACCCACCAAAAAAAAGAATCACAAAGACATCTATTCCAAATACATCCAATGAATGAGAAAAATAATTAAATTAGAAACCTCTTCCTAAATCAGTAAGAATGTTTTGAGTATTTGTTTATCGATGATCTTTACAACAAAACAGTTTCTGAAACTGCTTACAACCAAAACCTTCATAGGTTTTGATTTCTTGATTTGAGTGCTTAGTGTCCTGATTACAGAAGACATCCCCGTCTTTCAGCCTAAAATCCTAGTTAGTGTTTCTGTTCTACTTCTTAGTTCACAGTGCGTTGCCTAGGGTATTAAAGGTTTGCAAGTGGCATCTATGGTGCAATGGTTGGTATCTATTCCCCTGTTGTTGTTGTAGTTAGGTGCTATCAAGTTGGTTCCAACTTATAGTGACCCAAAACACAACAGAATGAAACTGTCTGGTCCTGACTATCCTCATAATTGTTGACTTTGAGCCCACTGCGGCTGCCTCTGTGTCAATCCTCTTCAATAGGGTCCCTCCACTTCATCAAACTTTTTTTCACTGACCCTCCACTTTATCAACATGATGTTCTTCCCTAGGGACTGATCCTTCCTTGCAATATGTCCAAAGAACATGAAGTCTTGTCATCCTGGCTTCTAAGGAACATTCTAGCTGTACTTCTTCCAAGATAGATTTGTTTGTTCTTCTAGCAGTTCATGGTACTTTCTTTGCCAACATCAAAATTCAAATGCATTGATTCTCTATGGTCTTCATTATTCATTGTCCAACTTTCCATGCGCATGAGGCAATTGAAAGTACCATGACTTCAGTCAGGTGCACCTCAGTCCTTAAACTGCCATCTTTGCTCTTTAAAAAAAAAAAAAGAAGAAAATATGTTTATCATGGCAATATAATATTCTATCATATACACAATTTTTAAAAACACTTATTGAATGCATCTCCTTGCTGAACATTGTTGTTAAGTGCCATTGAGTCAGTTCCAACATATAGTGTTCTTGTATAGGGTTTCCAAGGAGCGGCTGGTGGATTTGAACTGCCAACCTTGTGATTAGCAGTCCAGTGCTTATCCTACAGTGCCACAGCAGGACTTCTGCTGAATATTAGACTTTTTCTTTTTTGCCATGTTCAATGGATTGGTATTCTCATTCTTAAACTGTGAACTTTTCCTAATGGTTGTTATTGTTAAATGCCATCTAGTGGGTTCTGACTTATTTTGGCCCTGAGTAGGGTTTCCAAACACTGAACGATAGCAGGTGCCCAGGTATATCTTGAACAAATGTCCTGGAATAAAGATGACCACTCTTGTTCTCTGAATTAACCACGTGGTAGAAAGGACAGTGTTTCCAAGGATGAAGCAGAAGTTACCCTGATTCCTTGTGATTCAAGTTCACTAATTATAGAATTCCTTCACTATAGCTGAAATTATTCACTCCTTGGAATCCTTAAACTTGTGTTCCCGGACATGCTGAGTAGAATCCAAGTGAGCAAACACATAAAACTTAAGGAAGCAGAATTTTCTTTATGTCACCTGTATTATTTGCTGAGAAAATCTAAGACTGTCAAGCAGAGGTCACCTCAAAATATGTAGAAAATTCATTTAGTTATTTGTATCTATTTATAATTTATACTTACAGATTGCCTCCTCTCAAAAATGGATTTGAATTGGGAATTAAATTTACTTAATTCCTGCTTGTGAACTTCATTATTGGTTTGTCTTCTCCTTGGCACAAAATAAGAATTTTATTTTTCCTCCTGTTTTATTGAGTAACAATGTCATCATAGCTGCTTCCTGGAAAAAGACAAACAAAACCAGATGGTATTTCTGGCTGCTAAAGTGGTGTTCCATGGTGGGGATTACAATCAATGACATGAAACAAAATACGTCTGAATTGTTCAGCTGAAAACTGACCTGCTCTATAAACCTTCATCCAGTTCACAATAAAAAGTCAGTAAAATAAAGTTAAAGGCTTATCCTACAGCTATCTCAAATTCTAGGGTAATCAGAATTAAATTAGGATATTTGTGAGTGAAATATGAGTCAGCTGTTGTTGTTGTTAAGTGCCATTGAGTTGGTTCTGACTCATAACAGTCCTGTATAGGGTTTCGGAGACTGTAAATATTTAGGGATGCAGAAAGCCTCATCTTTCTCCCAAGGAACGGCTGTCAGGAATTTGTGATTCAAAGTCTAGTGCTTATCCGATAGTCACAATGCTCCCACTTATTGCTAAGTGCTATACAGTTTGTTCTGGCTCATGTTGTTGTTGTTAAATCCCATGAAGTTGGTTTTGACTCATAGAGACCCTGTATAGGATTTCCAAGGAGCAGCTGGTGGGTTTGAAGCACTGACCTTTCGGTTCAAACCGACTTTGAGGTCTAGTGTAGCACCACACCTGGACTTATAATGACCCTGCTTAGGGTTTCCAAGGAGAAGGCTGGTGAGTTTGAACCGTCAACCTTGTAGTTAGCAGTGCAGTGCTTATCCTGCAATACCACACCTGGACTCCACATACAAGTCTTGTTCCCCCATAATGAAGGCTGGCTATGGATATTCATGAGGTTATTTCCAAGTTAATAAAGAGGGCCAACTGGCAACTTCAGAAAGATGTTTAAGAGGCAGAAGATTGACCCCATACCTGGTGTTATATCTTCAAATGCAAGTTTTCAGTGGTTGCACAGAAGAAAGATGTGGCAAGTAAGCTCTTGAACATTGCCATTTTTAATTTTAGAATGTAATTTAAGATATGGAAGCTTTACAAAATAAAAAATTGGAAACAGGTAGAGACAGAAAAAGTTACAGCCAAGAAAAACCCTATGGAGCACAGTTCTAATCTGTAATTCACAGAGTAGGTATCAGCTGGAACCAACTAACAGTAATATAGAATGGTTGCCAATTGGCTAGAAACAAAGGATAGTAACTTCTTTGTCTTAAGGTCAGCAGCACCACCTACTGGACACAAGTGGTTTGGCAGGAGCCACGTCTGAATTGGATCATATCTTATGACCTCTCTAAAACAGTTTTTCACCAGACTCCTAAGATGGCAAAACATCTACAGCCACCAACAGATCCACAGAGACTCACCTGGACCTGTTTCACTACCAGGGATGGGAAATCCCTTGAAATCGTACCCGGAGTAAATCAAACCCAGACCAACTGGTCTCCAAAACCCCAAACCAAATCCACTGCTGTCCAGGGTTTACGAGACTGTAAATCTTTATGGAAGCAGACTGCCTCATTTTCCTTCCCAGGAGCAACTGATGAGTTCAAATTTCTGACCCTTCCGTTAGCAGCCCAGTGCTTAACCACTGTACCACCAGGGCTCATTGGTTTCCAAAGACAGCCAACCGAAAGAGGATTCTGTTCCTCCCGTCCCTCAGGGCCTTGCAGTTCAGCAGTAGCTCAGGCAAATAGAACTTTGTACTGATTATTTATTGTCAGTCCCTCTTCATGCTCAGTGTCCTCTCTGCAGCACCTGGCCCGCTCCCAAGCACCCTATAGCTCCATAATTACTTACTGGATGAATGCAGCACTGAGACTGGAAGCATGGTATCTTTTGGCCCCAGACTTGGCTTCCCTTGCACAGCCTGCCATAAGGTTGCCAGCCCTAGGGAAACCCTACAGGAACAAAGAGGCCTTGTTGGGGTCCCTTCATTATGACTGGAGGATGTGGGGTGTGCTCTTTTGCTTTGCTTCTAGATTCCTCTCAGCTTGGACATCTGCCAGGGCTCTGTCCACTGCCCGCTCTTCGGAATCCCGTGGGGTTTGCCAAGACTTCGATCTCTGAAATGTGGGCATCTCTCTGAGCACACATCTCTACTCAGGGCAGCCTAGATGCCTGTGCAGAGAGAAGGGGGCTTGCCTACCCCTCCTTTGCCAGGTTCCTTTCCATCACTGTCCCCGGGGCCCTCCACACAGGCAGGCGTGAATGAAATGAAGACTCTGACTTGGCGTGGGCACCCACACCAGTGCCACTCAAAGTGTGGGCTATGAACCTGGGCCAAGAACTCTGTGTTCCTGGTCTCTATGGCAAGCAAGTTCAGAACATGAAAATAAAGAGTTTTGAAATGTTAATGTGATAAAGCACGTTTATGACTGCCGAGTATTTTGTATGCCTTTTTTATTTTCGTTTCATCTTCCTGATAAATCAGTTGATTTTTATAGTATACGGTCTGTGATAGATAGAGGGCAGAGGAAGGGGATTGGTCCTCTCTGAGCTGGACCAATAGGTCTTTCTGGTCCAGGAGCTGGAGTGTTGGTTTCCTGCCTCTGCTGTGGGGTCCAAGCCTCCATTTCCTCATCTGCAAATTGAGGGGTAGAGTGACCAGACCTGGTCAATTAGGCTGTTCAGTAAATGCCTGGTTGTTTTGGTAAATCCAGGCAATTAGAAGCCACGTGACCCTCCCTTCAAAACCTCACCTTCAGGTGGGAAGTTCATGAAAGTAAATCTTGGAGCAATTCTGCTTGTCAGACCCAAACACACATTAGGAAGTCTGCACAGAAGAGCTTTATCCGCTTGAGAAAGTCGCACTCTCTGTCCTCAGACACTCAGAAATGCAGTGTAGCAGTCAGGGCTACATCAACCTTCCTAGCCAGCCCAACATCGTGACCATCATTGTCATCAGTGAAAAAGGTTTCTTTCCAAACACAACTCTCCTTCATTAAGAATCCTTTCGGTGTCATTTTGATAACCAAATGCATGTAAATGTCCTCTCCACGTAAATGACGCTGCCATCTGCCCAGATATATCTTACAATTCATGCTTAAGTGTTTTAAAGCAAAGAGCCCTGGTGTGCAATGGTGATGGTGCTCCAATGCAAACTGAAAAGTGGGTGGTTCGAACCCACCAGCATCTCTGGAGGAATCTGCTCCTGTAAAGATTTACGTCTTAGAATCGCCATGGGGCAGTTCTGCTGTGTCATATAGGATTACTCTGAGGCGGAATTGTCTCAATGGTATACAACACCATTGTAAAGTATATTACCTCCCAGGCCTGGGGAGCACATGGCTCTGCTGTACAAACACTGAACCGTGAACCATGAGGCTTGAGCCCACCAACCAATCTGTGGAAGAAAGATGACGCTTTCTGCTCCCACAAAGATTTACAGATTCACAGTCGCTATGAGTCTGAACAAACTCCATGATACTGACCACCACCACCCGGACAAATTAATAGTGAGTGGCTCACACAACCTATAGATTCCCTCTGAAGGTCAGTATACTCTAATATGTAAAGATTCCTTGAAATCTAGAGAACAGGCTAGAACTCAACTCTCGGATTTCACCAACCCTTTCAGATCCTAGAAGATCAGGACAGTCCCCAGACTACAGGTCCCTACTTCCTCCTCCTGATGTACATCTAATGACCCAGTGGGTTAAGCACTGGTCTGTTAATTGCAAGGTCAGTAGTTCAAACCCACCTGCCACGCTGAGGGAGAGAGATGAAGCTGTCTGCGCCTATAAAGATTTAGTCTTCGAAACCCTGCTATGAGTTGGAATCAATGATGGCAGTGGGTTTGGGTTTTGGGTTTTTCCTCTTCTGGTTGCTGTTGGCATGTCCTGGGATGGCTGAAGTCATCTCTCTCATTGCTCCTGCAGGGCTGGAAGCCAGAGACTGCCCATGGGCAGTAGAAAGGGATGCCACTGGGCCTCTGGAAGAAAATGCCCTCAGGGGTGGGGAGAAACAGAAGCCTGGAAAGACAAGGGCCTGGTCACACCTGAGTGAGGTAACTTAGGTCTTATGTTGCTCACCTTCAGCTGAGTGCTTCTGGGTCTCAAACAACAGAAATTAGGCTGGGGGCAAATGAGCAGTTGCCAAGGAGGAGAAGAACCTTTGTGGGAGATACGGAGTCCCCAGGGGGATGCAAAGGCTAGAGATTTAAGTCCACCCAAAAAAAAGGCCTGGTGATCCACTTCTGAAAAAAACAGCCATTTAGAACCCACAGTTCTACTCTGACACATATGGAGTTAGTTGCCATAAGATTTAGTCAATTCAACAGCAATTGGTTACTGGTTATGGTAGGTAGTGTAGGGAGCCCAGATGAGGCGTGTGGCACGGTGAAGACCCTCAAAAGGACAAGAGCTTGCCCCAGGGAAGTGAGCGAGTCCCTGGTGGGCAGTGGTGGTGTCAGGGACTTCCAGCGAAATGGGGAGGTCTTGGGCCCACATGGCAGCCTATGGCTGGATGACAATGGAGAAAAGGTCATGTCCCTGCAAGTCTTCTCCACAGGCATATGCAGCTGGCCCCAGGAAAGTGGGCTAGGCCTCCCCCATCCCCCCAATTCACAGATCAGTCTCCAAAGCACACTTTCCGTCCGGCTCCATGCCTCTGAAGACTCCTTCTCCTCTTCTCAGCCCCTCCACAGAGCCCTCCCCAAGTCCCTCTGGCTGGTTGGCTTGGAGCTGGCGGCATCTGTGCTCCCACAGGTCTAACTTTCTCATCAAACCATGACACGGCAAACTTCTACTCTTTAGGAGGTGGAGGTATGGAGTGGTTTCTATAGTCTTGCCTACTCAGGTATGAATGTCAGCTCGACCACTTCTAACCTTCTGGGAACAACCTCGGGCAAGTTCACAAACCTCACTTTCCTCATCTGTAAAATGGGGATAACAGCAGTTTCTATGCCCTAGGCTGTTGTGAGGACAAAATGAGAATGCGTGTTAAGCCCAGTACCTGGCACACAGGTAAAGCCCAACAAGAACCAGGATCCTTCTTACTGGGGATCCTCTTCATTCAAACTCCTACTCCCACTCACATCTGAACTATTCTCCACGCAGACCGGTGGTCTTTTGAAGATGTAAACTATGTCTGTCACTTTTCAATGCCATCCAATTGTTAGCATCAAATCTAGCCTTTGAGGTTCCTGCCCACCTTTCCCCTAACTCGATGGGCTGTGCCACAGTGCCCTCTAGTGCTGAGGACCTTGCATGACCTCCCCCTCTGCCTAGGACAGCTTTCCAACTTTCAAAGTCAATTCAGCTCACATGTCATTTCCTCTAAGAAGTTGTCCCTAAACACCCCTTTCCTGTTTTAGCACTAATCCCCAATCTGTAATTACTTAATTGATTTCTTGTTTATGAGACCCATGAAGCCGATCAGCCAGGCACATGCTAAATGAATGAAGGAGCATTGTTACAGGGGGGGCAGGTACTATGGATTAAAACTCGTGTTTGTGGAACTGATGGACTCTCTGAGGGGGTGTAAATGGTTAACTCATTGAGCAGATAACTGAAATGTTGGAGGTTCGAGTCCATCCAGAAGTGCCTCAGAAGAAATGTCTGGTTCTCTACTCAGATACATATGGGATCACCATGAGTCAAGAGTGGACTCCATAGCAACTGATTTGGAGCCCCTGACACAAATGCTTAATACACTTAGCTGGTCACTGAAAGGTGAGAGGCTTGAATCCACTCTGAGGTACCTCAGAAGAAAGACCTGGTGATCTCTTTCTGAAAACTCAGCCACAGAAAAACCCCATAAAGCGCAGTTCTACTCTGGCATATGTGAGGTCATCACGAACTGACTCAATGGCAATGGGTTTTTTTGGTTCTGATGGGTCCACCTGGGACCTGCTTCCCTGAGATAAGATACCCAAGCTTCAAACCCTGCATGAGGTAAGATCTGGTCAATTAAACATAAGCAAATGTTGTACACTGAGCCCAGAGGTCCAAAGTAAACATTTTTATTCTCAGTTCTGACTTAGCTATCTCTAGTTTTGCTAGCATGAATAAATGGAACCAACAGTATTTCTCTCCCTAAATATGTCTTTCACTAAAATTTGTCATTTACAAAGTTTCCTCTTTTTCCTAAAGAGTGTGATTTGAGGATGACCTAAAATGAGGCTTGACCACTTCAGCCACACGGGGGTTACTCATCCTGTTTCCGTGCCAGCTTCTCTCGCGCTGAGCACTGGAAGGCAACAGACAGCTATAAATAGCAGCCCAACAGATTTGTCCTTCCAGTGAGGTAAAGGACTGGCCAGCCCAGACAGCCAGGAGAAGTCCACACCATGCCCAGGGCCCTCAGGAACACTGTAAGACCTGCAGAAGGCAGACACGGTCCTCTCTCACAACCTCCACAACAATGCCTCCAAAGACCAAATAGGTAGGAAAGAGCCCATTTGTTCACCCTTGAATGCACAAAATTGTGAGCCCAAGAGTGGAATAAAATGTTTTCTGGTCTCTGGAGCATCCCTTTTTCTGAGGAGTTCTCAAGGCACAACCCCCTCCCCAACTCCCAGACACGAAACTGCATGATGAAGAACGTTTGAAGGGGCTCCTTCCCCGTGGAGCAGCTTCTTTCCAAGGTCCATCTTTCTTCCTCCTTCCCTGATCTGCAGGTGGACGGGAAAGCTGGCCCTGCTGCGGGCCCTGCAGGCTCACAGCACAGTCTCTCGGACGACACCGATGAGACTGTGGGGCCGTTCAGCCTCTGCTCGCTGCCCTGGCCTCCTCTCAGCTCGTGGTCTTCCTACCGGGGCAAAGGTGCTCAGGTCTCCGCAGCTCTGCAGGTGCAGCAGGCCAGGCTGCCTGCGCTCCAGCGGGGTGTGGGTCCTGGCCGTGCTGGGATGCGGTGGGGCCATTATCTATGGGACAATAAAGGGGTGGGAAGAGATTAAGTTTCACAAAGATACTTTGACCAGCTTCCTATATCTATCCATACATCTCAATATTTAGTTACTTTGGAAAAGAATAAAAGGGTAAGCCCCTAAAGTGGAATCAAACTACCAAACCCATGCCACTGAGTGGATTCCAACTCAGTGGCCCTAGAGGACACAGTAGTTCCTTAGGGTGTTCTCAGACTGTAAATCTTTATAGGAACAGATGGCTTCATCTTTCTCCCATATAGCAGCCGGTGGATTTGAACCACCAACCTTGGTTAGCAGTCCAGTGCTTAACAATGCCACGAGGGCTCCTTTCCAAAGTAGAAGCCACTTAAAATTCCAGATTTAGTTTTAACATGCCACCTCTTTACTAAAGTCCCTAAGAACTGCAAACCAAAAAAAGAAAAAAACAACAGTTACTATCAAGGCAATTCTGACTCCTGAGAACCCCATGTGTGGGTCAGAGTAGAACTGGGTTTCAGAGGTTTCCAATGGGTGTTCTGGGAAGTAGATCACCAGACCTATCTTCTGAGGTGCCTGCGGGTGAACTCAAACCTACAACTGTACAGCAAGTGTATTAACTACCACCCAGGACCAATTAACAACGATCTTGTCAGTGGAGAAAAGATTGAAGTTGTCAAGGACTTCATTTTTCTTGGATCCACCATCAACACTCATGGAAGCAGCAGACAAGAAATCAAATGACGTATTGCATTAGGCAAATCTGCTGCACAAGACCTTTTTTTAAAGTGTTGAAGAACAAAGATGTCAGTTTGAAGACTAAGGTGCACCTGACCCAAGCCATGCTACTTTCAATAACCTCATATGCATGTGAAAGCTGGACAGTGAATAAGGAAGATCATAAAAGAATTGGTGCTTTTGAGTTATGGCATTGGAGGAGAATATTGAAAGTGCCATGGGCTGCCAAAAGAACCAACAGATCTGTGTTGGAAGAAGTGCGGCCAGAGTACTCCTTGGAAACCAGGATGGCCAAACTTTATCTCTCATACTTCGGACATACTGTCAGGAGGGACCAGTCACTGGAGAAGGATAACATGTTTGGTAAGGTGGAGGGTCAGAGAAAAAGAAGAAGACCCTCAGTGAGATGGATTGGCAAAGTGGCAGCATCAACGGGCTCAAGCGTGGCAACAATTAGGAGATTGGCCCAGGACTGGGCAGTGTTTTCTTCTGTTGTGCTATGAATCAGTGCCTAACATCAACAACAGGGCACCTAACATCAACAACAGGGCACCTAACATCAACAACAGGAATTTCCTATGAATAGCAGGGTCAGAGAAAAGCAGGAATACTTCATTGTTTTAGAATTTCCCATACTTTCTATTGTTTCAACTATACATCTGCTAAATGTAACTGATTTGTCTACTTCAACTTCCCACTTTATATATACAGCCTTCTTTTCATCCCCTTTTTCCATTTCCCTCTTGGGCAAACCAGTGACTCTCACTGGGCTCTACACATCACCAGGGGTCTTATCAGAAACATCATCTCCAGTGCCAAGCCTGACTGCAGGGCTCAGACACCCAAATGTTAAACAAGAACCTTAGACTATTTGGATGTACTTGGATTGTAACCAAGTAAGGTACCCTGGAGTGATTGATTTTGCAGTCCAGGAGCGGAGGTCCCTGAGACCATCAAGTGAGAAGAGCGGAGTACTGGACCCTACCCAGAAAAGTAGTGACACCAGAAATGGAGACAGAGACGATGATGTGGACAGATGGAGTGGCTGGGGACACTGGACTCAGGGAGGGAGAGGGACTGTTCTGATGGGGGGGGGGGCAGGCCTGTGGAGTGTACCCTTTGGTTATTTGATGATGCATGGAGGGGCTTGTTATCATTGCAACGAAATGAAATACAATAGGATGAATGTAAAATGGATGTTCTCCCATGTAAAGCCACATTTGTTGTTGTTGTTATGTGCCATCGAGTCGGTTCCGACCCATAGCGACCCTGTATAGGGTTTCCGAGGGTGTAAATCTTTACGGGAGTAGAAAGCCTCATCTTTCTCCCGCGGAGCAGCTGGTAGTTTCGAACCGCTGACCTTAAGGTTCGCAGCCCGATTCGTAACCACTACGCTACCAGTAAAGCCACATAATTCACAATAAAAAAAAATTTTTTTTTTAAAGTAAGGCTCCCTGGGGGCACAGTGGTTACACACTTGGCTGCCAGCTGAAGGGCTGGCAGTTTGAACCCACCAGCTGCTCTGAGGAAGAAAAATGTAGCCATCTACTTCCGTAAAGATCTATGGGGTAGTTTGACTCTCTTATGAGTAGAACTTTCTAAGAAAGATGCAGCAGTCTGCTTCTGTAAAGATCACAAACTCTATGGGGCAGTTCGACTCTATCTTACGAGGCAGAATCTATTCAAAATGTTTCACCAGTGAAGCCAGTAGGTGAGTTTGAACCACCAACCTTTGGGTTAACTGCCAAGGCTCCTTATGACACTTGTTAAGTGCCATTGAATTGGTTCCTACTCATAGCGACATATTTATCACACTGGAAAAAAAAACAGACACTATTACCACCTAACTTCACAGTGTGGTACTTCTGATGGCTTTTTGTTTCCTTTGTACTATTCTTAGCTTTCAAATTTTATCCTTAAAAGAGATGGGCATTAAATTTTGCTAAGACTCTATCACTCTATTTGTCTTTAAGGCCTGCCCTTGTCTCCTGATTAAGAAGAAAATTCCAACATTCATGATCAAATGGTGACTTCCAAAAGTCAACTATACTAGGCCCTATGCCCAGTATTGTATGGTTATCCTCCATTGTGGAAGATGATGTAATTGTCCTTATGTGCTATAAATCCTTATCCCTGCCAGTGGTTTAAGAGGCAGGATTAAGTAAATCAAAGAGGATTAGGTTATACTTGTTACGTTGATAAGGCAGGATTAGGAGAGGATGTAACCCCTTACTCAGGTCACAGTCCTGATCCCATGTGAGGGGAGTTTCTCTGGGGTGTGGCCTGTATCCCCTTTCTTCTTACAAGATACAGACTGAGAGAGAAGTGACCAAAGTGACCAAGCAAGGCGAATCTGGAACTGAGCATGCTTTGGGCTCAGGGTCCCTGTGCTAAGGAGCCTCCTAGACCCAGGGGAAGACTGAAGCCAAGACACACAGAGATCTCCAAGGAACACTGGGCCCGCAGATACTGAAAGAAAACTAGGAACTTCCCCCAGAGCCAACAGGAGAGCAAGCTTTCCTCTAGAGCTGGTGCCCTGAATTTGAATTTCTGGCTTCTAAACTCTGAAAGAATAAACTTCTGGTTTCTAAAGCCATCCACTTTCGGTATTTCTCTTAGAACAGCATTAGATAACTAGGACAGCTTTGTTTCGTGTTTAATTTGGACAAGTGGTGTCAATATTGGTGAAAATGTAAATAGATCTAAAATCTCATTCTGTTGTTGTTAAGTGCTGTCGAGTCGATTCCAACTCATAGTGACCCTGTATGGGATTTCCGAGGAGCAGCTGGTAGTTTGAACTGCTGACCTTGCTGTTCACAGTCCAGTGCTGATCCTACAGCGCCACCTCAAGAGTCATTCTAGTAATGGAGAAAAGTGGAAATGTGCAAAGCTGAGCAGAGTCAGAGATAAGACGTACACTTATCCCTGCCTCCTTCTGTTTGGAAAGGGGCCGTGGCATTATGAGAACTCTGAGGAGATCAGAGGGCAAACCTTATGCTGAACTCTAGTTCTGGAAATATCCGGCAGACAGAGTCTGTCTCCACAATTCCAGAACCTGAGCTTTTATCTGGTCTAGGGCAAACATTTGTGGTGATAAATCTATTGAACTATGAGTGCTTTTTCTTTGTCCTCAGAGCTATTTTTCAGCAAGCAAGACTGTTAAGAATAACTGTTATGAATAACTGTTAAGTTATTCAGTTATGTGAACTCTAAAACTTATACTGAAATCCTAAGCCCCATCCCTGTGATGTGTCTCTGTTTAGAAATAAGGAGGTTTCTCCTGTTATATTAATGTGGTCCTACCAGAATAAGCTGGGTCCTAAACATTCTCCCCTTCTGAGGGAAGTCTTTTACAAAAGGGAGAGGCCCCATAAGCACACATGGGGAAAGACCACATGAAGAAATCTCTATAAAGCAAAGAATGCCCAAGTCAGGACCCTCTCCTACAGCCAATATCCATATTTGGACCTCTAACCACCAAAACTTGTTATTGTTGTTGTTAAGTGCTACTGAGTTGGTTCTGACTCAAAGATCCTGAATACGGTTTCTGAGGCTATAAGACAATAAATGTCTGTCCTTTAAAGATCCCCACTGTGCTATTTTGTTACAGGAGCACTAGGAAACCAACACAAAGGCTTTGCAGGAGGTCAAGACCAGCTGTCAAGCTAATGTTCCAGATCTCTCCTCTTCAGAGCTGGGCAGCCTTTGAGAAGTAGCTCCAAATGTTTGTCCCTGTCTATCAGCTAGATGGGTGGGACAAAAGGATAATGCTCATGGCTACTAAGCCAAAGGTTGGCGATTCTAGTCCACTAAGTGGCCCTCAGAAAACAGTCCTGGCCACCTTGTTGTTGTTGTTAGGTGCTGTTCAGCCATCATCTACTCATAGTGACTCTATGCACAACAGAACAAAACATTACCCAGTCTTGCACCATCCTTACAATGTTTGTTATACTTGAACCCATTGCTGATACCACTGGGCCAATCCATCTCTTTGGGGGTCTTCCTCTTTTTCACTGACCACTCCCCCCCATTTTACCAAGCATGATGTCCTTCTTCAGGGATTGATTCCTCCTGATAGCATGTCCAAAATACCAGAGACAAAGTCTAACCATGCTGGTTTTTAAGGAGCATTCTGGCTGTACTTCTTCCAAGATAGATTTGTTTGTTCTTTTAGTGGTCCATGGTACTTTCGATATTCTCCAAAACCAGAACTCAAATACATTAATTCTTCTATAAATCTTCCTTATTCATTCTCCAACTTTCACATGCTTATTTGGCAATTGAAAATACCATGGCTTGGGTCAGGCGCACCTTAGTACTTAGTTAAACTGACATCTGTGCTCTTGAAGACTTTAAAGAGGTCTTGTGCAGCAGATTTGCCTAATGAAATACGTCGTTTGACTACTTGACTGGTGCTTCTATGAATGTTGATTGTGGGTCCAAGCAAAATGAAATATTTGACAGCTTCAATCTTTTCTCCATTTATCTTGATGTTACTAACTGGTCCAGTGGTGAGGATTGTTGTTTTCTTTACATTCAGGTGTAACCCATACTGAAGGTTGTAGTCTGTGATCTTCATCAGTAAGTATTTTAAGTCCTCTTTGCTTTCAGCAAACAAGGTTGTGTCATTTGCATATTGCAGGTTGTTAGTGAATCTTCCTCCAATCCTGATACTGCTTTCTTCTTTATTTAATTTAATTTCTCAGATGATTTGCTCAGCATACATGTTGAATAAGTATGGTGAAAGGATACCACCCCAGTGAACACCCTGCCTGATTTTAAACCATTGTTCTGTTTGAACGACTACCTCGTGGTCTGGGTACAGGTTTCTCCTGAGCACAATTAAGTGTTCTGGAATACCTATTCTTTTCCATGTTATTCAGAGTTTGTCATGATCCACAGTCAAAAGCCTTTGCATAGTCAATAAAGCACAAGTAAACATCTTTCTGGTAGTCTTTGCTTTCAACCAAGATCCATCTGATCTTAGCAATGATATACCTAGTTCCATATCCTCTTCTGAATCTGGCTTAGATTTCTGGAAGTTCCCTGTTAATGTATTCTTGCAACTGTTTTTCAATTATCTGCAGCAAAATTTCACTTGCATGTGTTATTAATGTCACCTCTATTTGGAATGGGTGCAAATAAGGATCTCTTCCAATCGGTTGGCCAGGTTGAACCACCAACCTTTGGGCTAGCAGGCTAGTGCTTAACTACCAAGACCCCTTATGACACTTTTGATATTGTTAAATGCAGTAGAGTCAGTTCCAACTTATAGCTACGCTTTTAGCACCCTGGGAAAAAAACTCAGGTGTGGCGCTATGACAAATGCGTCAGACTGCAGTGGTTCGAACTGCAACATGGGTGGTTCAAGCTCACCAGCTGCTCCTTGGAAACCCTATACAGGGTCTCTATGGGTCGGAATTGACTCGATGGCATTTAACAACAACAACTTCACAGAGCAATCCTTCTGCTGACTTTTTGTCAAATTTCTTGGCATAGATGAATGAGCACCTCCAGTGCTGCATCATTTGTTGAAAGATCTCAATTTGTAGTCCATCAATTCCTGGTGCCTCGTTTTATCCAATACCTTCAGGTATTATCACTGCAGTTTGGATTTCCTCCTTCAGTATCACTGGCTCTTGATCATATACTACCTCTTGAAATAGTTGAACGTTGACCATTTCTTTTTGGTACAGTGACTTTGTGTATTCCTTCCATCTTCTTTTGATGCTTTCTGTATCATTCAACACTTTTCCCATGTTATTGTTATTGTTAAGTGCCATCGAGTTGGTTCTGACCCATAGCAACCCTGTGTTGGGTTACCAAGGAGTGGCTGGTGAGCTTGAACCAGCAACCTTGCCGTTCAAACTGACTTTGCAGTCCAGCACCTTAACCCACAGTGCCACACCAGGACTCCATTTTTCCCATAAAATCCTTCAATATTTTAAGTCAAAGCTTGAATTTTTTCTCCAGTTCTTTCAGTTTGAGAAATGCTGAGCATGTTCTTCCCTTTTGTTTTTCTAACTCCAGGTCTTTGCAAATTTCATTGTTAATACCTGGCTTTGTCTTTTTGATCTGCCCTTTAGATATTTCTTTTCAGTTCTTTTACATTCACTTTAGCATCTCTATGCTGAAGAACACATTTCAGTCTCTTCTGGCATCCATTTTTATCTTTTCTTTCTTTCATATTTAATGATCTTGATTTCTGATGTCTTGATGTCATCCCACAACTCTTCTGGTCTTCTGTCATTAGTGACTGATGCATCAAATCTGTTCTTGAGATGCTCTTGAAATTCAGGGAGGCTATGTTTAAGGTCATATTTTGACTCTTGTGTACCTGTTTTAATTTTCTTCAGCTTCAGCTGGAACTTGCATATGAGCAATTACGGTATGTTCCACAGTCAATGCCTGGCCTTGTTTGGGCTAATGATACTGAACTTTCCCACCTACTTTTGAAAAATCAACTACGAAAACCCTATAAAGCCCAGTTCCATTTGGAACATATGAGGTCACCATGGGTCTGAATTAACTTGATGGCAACTGGTCTAGCAGGGGTGGGCAGAGGGAAGGGCAGTCAGGGGACAACATCAGGCATTGGCCAGGGACCGCAGGATGATCGATATGTCTCCCACACACAGGTTGCTAGCTGGAGACTGACTCAGGACCACTGGACAAAAAGCAAAACAGCAAGACAGTCTATGGTCCATGCTGCTCTTCCCACAAGTAATCAAATGGTTTCTCTCCTCCCTTGCTTATACTTGGGACTGGGAGACAATTTGGTTTCTGGCTTCTGTAACAAAAGCCTAGAAAGTAGAAAACGGAACAGAAAGGAAATTGAGAAGTAGATCTATTGAATACTCCCAGCTGCTATACAAAAGGATGGAATACAAGCCAGAGGCACCTCAGAAGAAAGTCCTGGCAATCTACTTTCAAAAATCAGTCATTACAAGCCCTACGGAAAACAGTTCCAATCAGACACCATGGAGTCAACATGAGTCAGTTGATTCGACAACTTTTTTTTCTAAATTAAAGCTGTAGCCTGTCCCCCCAACTCTCATCTGAAGGAAAGTCCATTCATTGAGAGACCCACATGTAAAGACCACCTAGTCCAACCCTCTGCTTGAAAGACAAGACATCTGAGATCCAGATGGACTATGGCCCAGGTCCAATTTTATCTTTTTACTGGGTGGCTTTAGTTGGGGGGAACTACCTTGTACTTTTTATTTAGGAGGCAAAAAAAAAAAAGGTGTTTATTCCTCTAAACCCTGCTGACTTTTTGATATTGCCAAACATTTCACAGGCGCGTGAGGAGCTCCCAAAATCTTGCCAGTATTAAAATCACAGATGTCATTGTTTTCAAAGGGCTGAAAATGCATGCCATGGCAAAGGAAAGCTTCAAGCTAAGCAAACAAATGTTTCATTTTATTGTGGGTCTTTGTTTAGTTTTGTTTTTGCTGATTGTGCTCCATGTTGTCTGTATCCTTTATCCTATGTGCACCTTTGTTGTTCCAGGCAGGCTTCCACCTCCCAGAATAAATGGCCCCACTTTGCCTTGCTCCAAGAATGCTAAAGAGAAGTCACTTCACCTAAAAGGAAAGTTCTCTGGCTTCCTCTCTCCCCCTCCCTGACCTCCTAACCCCATTTCCCTTGAAATGGTGACCATGAACTTACTCGGCCTTGGACAGGAAATCGAAGACTGGGCTAAAGCTGCTCTGGAAACACATTATCTGATTCAGGGTCGATATTAATAATAAAACTACCTGCTCTAGGAAACTGGCACTGGTGATAGCTTCCTCCATGTGCTCCTCATCGGACTTCAAAACAGACTTAATGTTTTCCACCAGTTCATGGATGTCAGGGGTCATAGTGCAGGAAGATTGCTCCAGGAACCTGGCCACCAACAGCTTGGTGTCTATGTAGGATTTGTAATCTATTAAAGATCTTGGTCTGGAGCGCAAAGCTCGCGATCTCAAGCCTCTCCTCAAAGTCACTGCAGCCAGGTCCAGCCTTCCTTCCGTCTGTGTGGCGGCTTCACAGCTAAGCACGGGGACAGCTGCAGGCAGAGACAAAAGACAATTACCTGTTTACCAAGCCCCCTGAACGCACGCCTCTCCCTGAAACAACGCAGGCCACCACACCTGAGAAATGCCAAGAGCCATGCACATCGCACTTTGATTTTTGCAGAAGGAGAAAACAAAACAAAATATGAGGACACAAACCAATTTCCTGAAATGTCATCTCAATAGGACATGTCCCCAAAACGGTTTGCCGTGTTACATCACACACAGCCCCCAAGATAAGACAGATGAGAACGAAGAACATTCAGAATGCAAATTATAACAGAGCAACAATGTCATGGGGTAATGGCAAATAGATGGAGAAGGATGGGGGCAAGCAGGAAAAATGTGGTTCACTAATGAAGGAATGTTCCAGGTGGGGAAGATGAAGAGGCTGCGTAAAGAGAGGAAAGGACTGGACAAAGACTTGTGAGATGGAAATAATGTTCTGTTCACTTTGACCGTACCTTTGTCCTAAAAATCCTCAAAGGCATTTCACTGACATATTATCGGAGCTCAAGCCATGGCTGTGAGGTAGATCTATCACTGACTGTTAGACAAAGAGAAACTGAGCGCAGAGACATTAAACATCATCCCAGAAGTCACCAGAGGGCCTGGGAACTCCACCTCTCTAGCCCCGAAGGCCCTAATGTCCATGTCTATGGGAGTCAGCACTGTGAAGGGGGTAAGAGGAGCGCAGGCCTGTTCTTTGTGTGTCCACAGACCAGCCAGCAGCCTTGACAACACTGGGGACTTCAGTCTGTAAACAAGGCCTGAGAAACAGGAAGTGGGAAAGAGGAAGCAGAAGTGGGAGAATAGGAGGAGTGAGGGGAGCACTCCCTCTCCTCTGGGACAGGCAGGCTTGAGGAGCCTTAAAGCAAGGTTAGAGACTGTCCTCCCAGTCTGGCAGGTACTTGTCATCAGGGTCTTCCAAAACACTCATCAAAGACACTCATGTGTAAAGGCAAAGTCAGGGCCTACTCTCATTAACTTGAAGGCAATCTGGTCCCTCCTAAGTGGAGGTTTCAAACAGGTACAGTGTCATCCTCGTCCCTGTAGCACTCCAGAATGGTGGAAGGTTCCAGAAAGTTCTCCCTAAGCTGTGCAGAGAACTAAGTTCCCATTGGAACTGGCAAGTGGCCAACTTGAGTCAGCTTGCTAGGCAGGGTTGAGGAGACCCACAGGTGAACACGGAACATGCACCTCAGGAATCTAAGAGGCCAGGATGCCAGGCCTGTGGGGTGCCAGAGTTGTTAGACTCAGTCCTGCAAGGTGAGGCCCCCTGAGGTCGCTGTAGAGATAAGACAAGTTCTCGCTGAGGCTTACACCCGGTCAGTCCAGAGTTGTGGCAAAAAACACACGCTATCGGAGGAGCGGAACCGAGACAGCAAGGGCAGAGCCAGCACCCGAGAAAAAGGATAGTTAGATTGTTTACCAAGTTTTATTTGGATAGAATTTTAGGAAATCATAGGCCACCTAATAGAACAGTTCACGGAAAGAAGCCCGTGCCCATAAGATTTCAGACGATTTTCATGTTCTTCCTTTATGTTCTCTATAGTTTATCATTTTCTATACTGAAAAGATAGTTGGAAGATGTTCAGGCACTCATGTATTCCGAGAAAAGATTCAGTATTATCTTTAAATCCCAAATGATTATTGTTTAAAAATCTATATACACAAAAAAATCAAAACAAAGAGAGAGCGATGTGCAGTATGAGATCTTCTTCTTTTTATAAAGCGTTCTTACAAGGGGGCCATATTTAAAGCAATCCATCTATTCATACCCAAGGAGTTCTGGTAGCGTAGTGGTTACAAGTCGGGCTGCCAACCTCAAGGTCAGCAGTTCGAAACTACCAGCAGTTCCGCGGGAGAAAGATGAGATGTTCTGCTCCCATAAAGATTTACAGCCTCGGAAACCCTGTGCAGGGTCACTATGAGTTGGAACTGACTCCACGGTACTTAACAATAACAACTCGTACACAGTAAAAATATCACAAATCTAAAATTATAGAAATAGGGGGCTTAAAAAAAGGCACCCCTTGGATTTTTCCTTAGGAGAGAATTTTTATTTCCCCAGGATAGTGTTTAGAAATTGAGAACTAGGTTGATATCATTTTCTTCATGTGGCTGCTAGCACACTGGTGTATGCATCCAAATGCTTTTGATGGCCATGATTTAAAAGAAAAAAAGACCTTCCTAAAGCATGTAACAGACATGTATAAGAGGGCTTCAAAAAGTGCATGGAAAAATTCCATTATCTTTTAATCCCATCTTCCCATGAGCTTGTGCAAGCCCCCTCGTATTCCTAATGTGCATGGAGAATATCATGTAGACTATTTTATTTTCCCAAGACCTGCTACCCTCCTTCAAGACACCTCTTAAAATGCAGAGCCTTGGGCTGCCCAGAGAGTCCCTTGTTGTTGGCGGTGGTGGTGTTATGTGCCATTGAGTTGGTTCTGATTCATAGCAACTCTGTATAGGGTTTCTTAGGAGCATTTAGTGGGTTTGAACTGCCTACCTTGTGGTTACCAGTCCAATGCTCATCCTACAGTGCCACACCAGGACCCCCTCGGTGATGGAAATTTAAAGGTCAACTACTACCTGAAAGGTTGGCAGTTCAAACCTACCCAGAGGTTACTAACTTGAAGAAAGACCTTCTGACCTTCTTCCAAAGGTCACAGCCTTGAAAACCTATGAAGTCTACAGTTGTACTCTGCTACACAAGGGGTCTCCCGGAGTCAGAATCTACCTGACAGAAAATTATTTGGGGCTGGCCAGAGCCACTAGTTCTCACCTGGCCCCTTTAGGGGAACAAGCACAGGGCTCAGCAGAGGGCTGGGGGAATTGGCATCACCTCTCTCCGTGAAATGATGGAGCACAGGATCGCTCTTTGATCTTGTCCTTAGGGGCTGGAAGGGTCTCGGGCTTCTTGCAAGATGTGCCAGGCTTGAGTTAAGGGCTGACACAGATGTGCATTCTTCTCCAGGTGTGTTAGAAATGTCCCCACCTGATTTCCAAAAAAAAAAAAAGAGAGAGAGGAGAAACATAAATTATTCCACTAGCTGCAGACTTCAAAATACTGGGAAGGAAACACCTGTGGAACCAAACCTGCCAGGGAAGAGAGGGGTCATAGAGCATTGATGATGCTTGCTCCAGGCCGTTCCCAGCACTAGGGAAAAACCTACTTCCTGAACCACCACTCTACACCTAAGAAAAACAAAGAAACCATAAAATGAAGAGGAAAATTTAGAAACCATAGTGAATTGTCAGTCTTTTTGAAAGGGGCATAGAATCTTTTCCAATGAGGAATCCTACTGCAACATTAAAGAGCTTCTAGCTGTTTTACAAAGTTTCTGATAATTAAGAATAAGCTTTAGAAAAAAAAAATATAGTGGAAAATAAGTAACAAGATATTTGCCATTTCAACCATTTTGCACGTACAATTCAGTGGCATCAACTATGCTCCCTAGGTTATACATCCATCATCACGATCCATTTCCAAGTGTTTTCCATCACCTTTAGCAGAAACTCAGTGCCTCTTTTGTAGCACCTCCCTATCCCCCAATCCCTACCTCCCCTTGTAACCACATGCATATGGCTACATGTATTTCATCTAAGTGGGATCACATACTATGTATCCTCTTGTGTCAAATTTAATTCAGCCTACTGCTTTCAAGATTCATCTATGTGTGGCATGTATCAGAACTACATTTCTCTATAGCTGAATAATATTCTACTGAATGGATACACACATGTTTTGTTATTCCATTCATCTGTTGATGGACATTTGGGTTGATTCTACCTTTTGATGATTGTGAGTAATGTTGCACTGAACACTGGTGTACAAGTATCTGAGTGAGTCCCTGCTTTTGAATCTGAGCTGTAGAAATGAGCTTTGTTTGCTGGAAAGTAATACCTGCACAGGTGGTGTGGCTGCCCTGTGACTTGCAGATGAAACGCTGGCAGAAAAGGTATTTGCATCACCCAGAGCGCATGATGCGTAGAGAAACTCCCGGACAGTGTAGATAAAGAGCCAGTGGCCACTAAATACACCATTAAAGCCACTTTGGAATTGGATGACTTTAACTCAAGAAAATACAATCACAACCTCTGTGAGTTGAAGTTTTGGTTTGGGAAAGTTTTTTTAAAAAAGTTGAAAAATTACAAACATACTTAAGAAACATAATTTCATTTAAGATGGGGGTCTTTAAAGTTTGTGAGCAGCCATCTATGGACAACTATTGGTCTTTACCTATTCAGAGCAAAAAGGAGTGAAGAAAATTAAAGATTCAAAGAAACAATTAGTCCAAAGGACTAATTAATTGTTGTTAGGTGCCCTCCAAACGATTTCGACTCATAGTAACCTTATGCACAAAAGAACGAAGTGCTGCCCAATCCTGAGCCAACCTCACAACCACTGTTACACTTGAGTCCATTGCTGCTGCCACTACGCCAATCCATCTCCTTTCACTGACCCTCCTGAGACTGGTCCTTCCTAACAACATGTCCGAAGCAAGAGAGACAGAGCCTGGCCATGCTGGTTTTTAAGGAGCATTCTGAGAGTACTCTTTTTCCAACAGTGATTTGTTTATTCTTCTGGCAGTCCACGGTACTTTCAATATTCTTCTCCAACACCACAATTCAAATGCATAGATTCTTCTACAGTCTTCCTTATTCATTATCCTGAATATGCATTTCACATGCATATGAGGTGATTGAAAATGCCATGGCTTGGGTCAGGCACACCTTAGTCCTCAAACTGACATCTTTGCTCTTGAACACTTTAAAGAGGTCTTGTGCAATTTCACTGGACTTCTTGACTGCTGCTTCCGTGAACACTGATTGTAGATCCAAGCAAAATGAAGTCTTTGACAACTTCAAGCTTTCCTCCATTTATCTTGATGTTATTTTTTGGTCCAGTGGTGCGGACTTTTGTTTCCTTTACACTGAGGTGCTGGAGCTCTGGTAGTGTAGTGGTTACGAGTCGGGCTGCCAACCACAAGGTCAGCAGTTTGAAACTACCAGCGGTTCCGCAGGAGAAAGATGAGGTGTTCTGCTCCCGTAAAGATTCACAGCTTCGGAAACCCTGTACAGGGTTGGTATAAGTCAGAACCGACTCCACGGTACATAACAACAACACTGAGGTGCAACCCATACCGAAGGCTGTGGTCTTTGATCTTCATCAGTAAATATTTTAAGTCCTCTTCACATTCAGCAAGCAAAGTGGTATCATCTGCATATCACAGGTTGTTAATGAGTCTTCCTCTAATTCTGGTGTCATGTTCAACTTTATATAATCCAGCTTCTCAGATTATTTGCTAATTTTACAGACTGAATAAATATGAAGAAAGAATACAATCTTGGCATACACTTTGCAGGCTGTTTAAAAAAAGGTATGTGCAATATTGGTCTTGTAAAATTCTATCATGTGATATCTGGCATCTTTTCTATCATTTTGTGAACCTCAGCTTCCACCACTCTGAAACCAGAAGAACCAGATGGTACCCAATTACCACTGACCACTCTGAAAGGTATCATAATAGACAGCCCTAACTAGTGTGTGGCAAAAATGTGGAATGAAACTCAAAATATTTTTTTTTTAAAGACAAGATTTACTGATCTGATGAAGACTGATAATGCCCTCGGCGGCCCTTGATCACTCGTCCAGCCTGGAGATGAACTCACTCCCATGCCTCAACTTACCACCAAACAATAGGGTGAGCAATAGCATCACTGAGGTATGTACTCCTTAGAACAATCAATCTTATGAAATCAGAAGAGTAGTATTTGCCCCAGGATAAACTTCAAACAACAAGAATGGGTGGGAAAGCAGGACGAATGGAAACGTAAACACAGGAAGGAAATGGGAACAGCACTGGTACATTTATGGTACTGCGATCAATGTCATGAAACTAAATGTGTATGAGTTGTTGAATGGAAAATCAAATTTCCCTGTAACCTTCACTCAAATCACAATAAAAATGTTTAAAAATATATGAAAGGCAAACAGAAGTGAAATGGAAACCCATTCTGAATGGCACAGCAGAAAAATTATCTTCATCTAAAATTGCTAAAAGTTGATTCATTATTTATTACCATTTGCAATTTTGTCCCAGTGGACGATTTTCTGGGTCATTTAAAACCTTTTGAAATACAGAAAGCTGTAATAATGCTCTCTAAAGTTACTAGGATAATTGCAAACCCCCTCTAGTATTTAATGTAGGATTGAATATCAGAACTCACTGTAACTAGATGTTACAACACCCTGGCCTGGACCTAACTTGGAAGTAACACAGCACACTCTCACCTGCAATAATTGAATCTTTTTTTCTGCCCATCTCATTTTAACAGGAAAAAGAAAAACCTGAGATTAGAAAACACAGCAATGCCAAATTAAACTCCGTAATCTGAGACTAATCTGAGAATATCTATTTACTCATAAAAGATATTAAGGATATGGGTTTTTTGTTCACATATTATGGTGTAGTGCTGTAAGATAAGCAATGGGCTGGTAAACAAAAGGTCAGTGGTTCAAATCCACATAACAACAACAATTATCATCCACTTGTAAGCCCTAATTGTTGACTATTTTTGTACTTGTAAAGAAGGCTTAAGTTTGAACCATTTGCTTCAGCAATCCAACAAAATATCATACAGATGGTTATTTTAACATATTTTAATCTACTGAAAAGACAGATCAACAATTCTCCCGGTTTGGGTAACAACCACGTATTTAGTACCTTGTGTGCACACTGGTTCTAATGGGCTCGAAGCAGCTTCAGATCCTTCTGGCACATGGAATGATGATCCCTGCAGCACAAAAAAAAAAAAAAAAAAAGAGGGCTGTTTTGTTGATATTTAACTCAGCCATAAGCCAGACTCCAGTAAATTGCTTAAAAGCAGAACTAGAGTTGGGGAGTATTTGGAGAAATTTAAACTCTCATCCATTACTGGTGGGCAACTAAAATGGTACAACCACTATGGAAAACATTTTAGTGGCTCCTTAAAAAGTTAAATATAGTGCTATCATATGACCCAACAATTCCACTCCTAGGTACATACTCCAAAGAAATGAAGTCAGGTACAAAACATAAACCTCTACTGCAGTACATTTCACAATAGCCAAAAGGGGGAATCAAGGTCAAGGTCCATTGACAAAAATGCAGAAACAAAATGTGGTCTATATACATACAATGGGATGCTACTCAACCATAAAGAGAAATCAAGTCTTGGAAGATTGAAAATCTTATACGGAGTGAAGGTGGTCACAAAAGGGTACATATTGTACGAGCCCACTTACATGAAACATCTAGAATAGACAAATGCACAGAGACCAAAGTTTAGGACCTGTTATCAGCAGTGAGTGGAAGGGGAAAATGAGGAGTCACTGCTTAGGAGACAATGATTTTGAATAATGGTGGTAGGTTGCACAACATGATGAATGTAATCTGTCGCTGCATGTAAAAATTGTTGAGTTGCAAATGTTTTGTGTGATGTTAAGGCTCCATATCCATTTGGCTAGGCCATGATTCTCCATTTTATGTAATTAGCTTCCATTTGGTGATGGAGTTTCTTTGGAAGTATGACCTGCATCCAATATATATGGATGTTCTAGCAAAATTCACTTTTTCTCTCTCAATCTTGCATCCAACTCATGGATCATCTGACCTCCATCTGAAATAGTGAAAAGTCTATTATTTATTACCATTTGCAATTTGGGACATGAGCCAGCAGCCTGTCACCTGACCTGCAGATTCTGAGAATCATTAGACTGTGAGCCTGCAGCCTGCCATCTAATCTGCTGATTTGGGGTTCATCAATCCCTGCAATCATATGAGTCAGGAGAAGCCTCCAGCCATATGTCTGACCCACATATTTGGGACTTGCCAGCCTTCACATGTGTGTGAGCCATTTCCTTGAAATAAATCTCTTTCTTTACCTATCTATATCCATAACTGGTTTTGCTTCTCTAAAGAATCCAACCTAAGATAATTTTTAATATATGTGTATGTATGTGTGTATGTGTGTGTGTACTTACCACAATAAAAATACAAATACAGAGAGCACAGACAGCAGGATCACCCCCATTGTTCCCTGTGAAGTGTTCCATTTTTCCCACTTGCACTTAATGTACAGGAGAGAAACGGGATGGTACCTGCTCCTGATCCACCTGGCTCACCACAGCTTCATATGGAGGCGGGGGGTCCAGGGGGCAGAACACTTCCACGCCTTTGATCCGAGCTCCATAGATATGAGGGAGTGGAATAACATCAGAACCAACCATCCTAGGAAAAGCATCATGGAATCAGGAGACTGGTCATGTGATTACAGAGGCACAAGCAGGGGAAACTCACTCACCCTCACCATGCCACCGTATCCCAGTCCAGAAGAGGGAGAAGAATCTAGGATGCCAACTGATTGAATAACCATTGAAAGGACATCAGATAAGATGCAATGCCATCTTTCCTTCTAAATGTACTAGTCAAAAAGCAAACAGGGCTGTGTGGAGGAAGCTATGAGGAGTGACTGTTAATGGGAACTGGGTCTCCTTTTGGGAACTAGATTAACAGTGATGACTGCACACTATTTATTGTGAATGAAACATATGTCACTGAACTGTACTCTTTCAAATGTTTGTTCCTGCAGTGTGCTGTCAGGTGGGTCCTGACTCATAGAGTCCCTGTAAGACAGAGGAGAACTGCCCTATAGGGTCAAGGCTGTAATCTTTACAGAAGCATGCTTTTCTCCTGCGGAGTCCCTGGTGGGTTCAAACCACTGACCTTCTCAGTTACTTGAGTGCTTAATCATTGCTCCATTCAAAATGGTTCATTTATATTATATGAATTTTATCTCAATTAAAAAAACAAACAAACAACTAGGGGTTTGTTGTTGTTATGTTTATTTTTTACATTATTGTTGTTGAATGCTGTTTGAGTTGATTCTGACTCACAGCAACCCCATGTGCTACAGAGTGGAATTGCCCCATAGTGTTCTGTTGGTTGTAATCATAATGGAGGCAGATTGCCAGAACTTTCTTTCCTCAGTCCAGTGCTTACCCTACAGCGCCACACCAGGACTCTTTCTTCTGCAGTTGCTGTTGTTAAATACCATTAAGTCAGTTCTGACTCATAGCAACCCTGTATAGGGTTTCTGAGGAGCGGCTGGTGGGTTTGAACTGCTGACCTTACCGTTAGCAGTCTAGTGCGTATCCTACAGCACCATGCCAGGACTCCTTCTTCTGCAGTAGTACCAGACAAAAGTGTTTTGTCAGGATGCCCCCCAATGTCTAATTCGTGATGTTGTTGTTGTTAAGTGCCATCAAGTCGGTTCTGACCCATAGCGACCCTGTATAGAGTTTCCAAGAAGCAGCTGGTGAGCTTGAACTGCCGACCTTGCAGTTCAAATGGCTTTGCAGTCTGGCACATTAACCCACAACACCACACCAACTCATGATTTTTGTTGTTGTTAAGTGCCATCGAGTCGGTTCCGACCCATAGTGACCCTGTGTAGGGTTTCCAAGGAGCAGCTGGTGAGCTTGAACTGCCGACCTTGCAGTTCCAACGGCTTTGTAGTCTGGCACATTAACCCACAGCGCCACACCAGGACTCCCAACTCCCAACTATTTATTAAATAAACATTTGAAAGGATGAATGGAAGAACAGAAGAAGAAAGAAACAATGTACTCAGAGACAACGTAGCAGACTGCCAGAGGAAAAGCAGACTTTTCCTACAGCTGATCACTGAACAAACTTTTCCTGAGTACTTGGTCCACGTCAGGCAAGGTGTTGAAGATTTGGTAAAATTTAAAAAACAAGCCAGTTAATGATAATTCCAGAAGGAAAACAAATCAAGGTGGTATTAATTTTTTCTCTGAACTTGACAGTCAGCTCAGGCAACTTAGCAAATGGTCAGCAATGCCAATGACAAACACGACAACAAGCTCAAGATCTCAGCAAGAGATGTTTAAAAGTTTAAAATTGTCAAATGAGGATCACACAAAGGATGTGGATACCGGGGTGTTTTGTACTTCCGAGGGCTTGTTTACCTCCTATTTTCTGTTTCTGCCATTACAAGGATGGCTACTATACCCTTGATCTAAACTTAATTTCTTTCCTGAGCAATTTTCCCTCCCCTTCCCTTCTGGCTTCCGCTCTGTTCTTCTTTATTCTCCCCTCCTCAGACTTTTTTACTTCTCATCCTTTAAGTGACAATAGTTCAGGACTGAACTATTTTTCAGCTATTGAATATTTACATTTATTCTATAGACTAATGCAAGTGTTATGACCCCTATACTTAATATTTTTTAAAACACTGAATTAAAGATTTTTTTCCTCCCAAACTATCTTCCCACTATCCAAATGAAAGGTGCTTCTACCTTGTAAAAGGCTCTTGAATAGCTGAGTTTTGCCCTGTGGGTTAGGAACCCTCAATGTTGTTGTTAAGTTCCATCGAGTCTGTACCAACCTATAACAACCCTGTATAAGATTTCCAAGGAGTGGCTGGTGAGCTTGAACTGCTGACCTTGCAGTTCAAACTGTCCAGCGCATTAACCCACAGCATCACACAGGAACTAGCAGAACAGAAGACTCGCAAAACTTCCTGCCAGCATTCATGGAAAAATCACACACACACTCAAGTCCAATAATAAAATACCTAAATCTTTAAATAATTATCATAAAGAAGGATGGAAAAGCTTTTTTCTTCTCTTCCAATAGCTATCAACTACTGGAAATGAAGGAGAAAAAAAAGAAATGGCTAAAGTTTAATCTGTTATCCATCTGTTCATGGAATGAAAAAATAAAAACCTACTAACTAAAGGAAGTTGATGAAAAGACTGGTTCTGGGGTCAGTTGCATGCAAGGGACTGCTTTTGTGGGAGAGGTATTCTGGATTAATAGTAGTCTCATTTCATTCTTTGTGCCTATTTACTAAAATGCAACTGATAACAACAACTAAAAAATATTGAAAAGGTATGATGCTCTTTTTCTCTAACCACAAAACTCCTCGAATCCTGGGGTTTAAAAGAATGAAACATCGGCAGCCCGAATGAAAAGAAAAGAAAATTTTTCCTTTTTTTCAGTTACATTTGTGTTGTTCACTGTTTGAACTGCAAGGGAAGGGAGAGGGCCAGGCATTGATGCGAATGGCACAGGTGTGTGGATGTCCCAGATGGCTGGGAGGGGTCAGAGTCACTACTGAAGGAATAAACTCCCTGCAAAGCAGGACTTTTGTATAGATTTCACTCCGACTCTCCCATCCAGCCAAAGCAGTTTACGAACTACCAATGCTGGGGGGGTGGGTGGGGGGGTAGAGGGGGGGAGTCTTTGCATAGCGGAAATGATTTGGAAATGGATAATGGTGATGGTTATACAATTTAATGAATGTAATTAAGGTCACTGAGTTGTACATGTGAAAAATGTTGGATTAGCAATTGTACTGATAAATATGTTTCACCACTACCACAACAACAAAGAAAAACAACTATAAAACTATAAACCTTTCCTGGACTTCTTTCCTGACTACGACAATGTGACTAGTTTTCATCAGTGAGACCCACGAACTCCTCCTGTCTTATCAGAGAGCCCATGTACCATCCTTAATTAGCAAAACTCCCATGAGTCACCTTTCTAGCACTTACAAACCTGTGGGGTTTTTCCCTTCTGCACTACACCTGCATCCAGCTAAGCATGGGCTTACTTGTGCTTACTAATCTCTAGTGAACAATTTCACATTTTTTCACCACATCGAAGATTCTACTTCTAGGTCTCGCTGGCATCTGTCTCTCTCCCTACCCCACAGCAACTGCCTACAGAATTAAAGCCTCATTTCAAATCCATATTCCCTGACAGTAAGGAAAGCAAGGTAAACACGGGCTTACTTGTGCTAATTTACTAATGTGTAGTGAATAATTCCATATGAAACCCATGTGATACTGTTCACTACAGATTCACACACAATCACAAGTACTCATGTTTACACTGCTTACTGGGTAACCCGCCTGGGCTCACTGTAGTGTCTCCTGACAGAGAATTAACACAGCCCACTGTATCTGTTCGTTTGCTTGTTAGCTCTAGTGGTCTTTGTTTGAGGCTCACAACCCAGTGTTGACTGAGTGTCCACAGAGAAGAGGGTGATGGCTTAAGACCAAGAGGTCAGAGAAATGGGCTTTCACTTTATAGCTCATGCTATTGAAGAATCTTTAAAGATGAAAAACTGAAATTATCCACAAAATACATGGGCTTTCTGGTAGCTATTCTAATGACCATGGTGACCCCATGTGAACAGAGCAGAACTGCTCACCAGACCTTTCTTCTGAAGCACATCAAGGTGGATTCCAACCACGGGCGCCGTAGGAGTGAGAATTAATTCCAGGACAACCAACAACAACAACAGCATTATAATGACTGGAGTCCCTGGGTGGTACAAACATTAACACACTCAGCTGCTAGCCTTAAGGTTGGCGGTTCAAACCTACCCAGAGGTACCTCAGAAGAAAGGAAAACTGCTTCCAAAAGGTCACATTCACAAAAACACCACAATTCTACTGTGACACACAAGGACTGTCAAGAGTCAGAGTTGAAGTCAACTTGACGGCAACTGGTTTGCTATTCTTTATCTCATAGAAATCCTCTCATTATCCATTAACAATGCAGGCAAGTGAGGAAACTGAGTCTCCCCCTGCAAGGGAATCCAGTGCCTGAGTTCTTTCAAGTTCATCACCAAGTTTCCAGGAAAAGCTTTCACTGGATCATGCTCATGAGCACTGAAGAGGAACAGGAAACTCAAGCATACCATGCAAAATGTTCTGCTTCAACGCTACAAAGAGATCTTGAGAACTCATCCAAGGGTGGTGTTGAAGCTGACATGCCCTTGACCAAACAATGATCCTGTACCTTCTGGGTACATGTGGTGGGGCTGCTGCCTGTGGTGGGGAAAGCAAGGCAGAAGCACCCCACCCAACAACTGAGCATTTGTTGTTGTGAAGTGCTGCCAAGTCGGTTCTGACCCATAGCAACCCTATATAGGGTTTCCGAGGAACAGCTAGTGAGCTTGAATCATCGACCTTGAAGTTCAAAAGGCTCTGCAGTCTGGCGCATGAACCCACAGCGCCACATCAGCTGAGCATTTGGGGGCGGGGCTCTGAAATTCTATAGGGAAGGAATTTTTCCCCCTCACCTGTAAGAAATACTTGGATCAACCTCCCACTCCTTCAAACCTTCAGTTTTCTAAAATAGGGCAAAAGTTAGATCCGCATGCATATAGTTTTGGATGGAGTCTCTCCTTGATTCCTGACTCAAGCCTCTTTCTGAGAATGGGGGGCTCCCTGGAGTAGTGGGGCTGGGGTACGCAGGCCCCTCCTATGCTTACAAATGGATTCACACAGTAAATAATGCAGATTTGGACTGAAGCCTTCTCAGCAATTAGACTTCTGTCTATGTTGGTAAATTGAGAAGCCCTTTTTCCCAAGGAGCTGCCAGGGCTTGAAGTGGTTGTATTTATAGAAGTTAAATGAATAGAGGTCATAATACCTTACAGGAAACGGAGACCTTCTATTGTGCGAAAACTCTTAACTGGTTGTGGGAAAAAAACCAATGCAAACAATCGCTAATATTCTTGCCTCTCTGCTTACAAGAAGGAAATGACCCACTGAAGTAAAACAGCTAGTGTCTGTAAACTTGACTGATCCTGTAAATCTAGCAAAGTTGATCAAGTTTAAAATATCTTTATGAACATATAGCTAAAGGTGAATAAATTTAACCATTTTACAAAGAAAAGGGACTGCCCTTTGGTGTTGGCAAAATTACAGGAAACAAAGGGAAGTCTGACTTGTTGTTGTTAAGTGCCATCAAATCCGTTCTGACCCATAGCAACCCCGTATGGGGTTTCCAAGGAGTGACCGGTGAACCTGCAGTTCAAACTGACTTTGCAGTACAGCACATTAACCCACAGCACCATACCAGGACTCCAAATCTGACTTAGGGTTCTAGATACGCATCTTAGACCCAAGGGGGGTTTTCTTTCTCACAAGAGTGTTTTACATTATTAGTCCCCCCTCCCCCATACACACACTCACTCACACACATGCATCTCTACCCCCTGAAAAGTTCTGAATGGTGAGGCCCCTGGTGGGAAGTTTATCTGTCGTCTTCCAACTTGGATTTGGCAAGGGGCCATCTTGGAACTCAGAGGGACAAATTAAGGGGTGGATCCCAGATATCAAAGAGGTTAGGGAGAAACAGACAGAAGAAGGAAAAGAGAGGAGAGAGGAAGGTCAGGGGAGTCTACAGGATGCCCTGTGGACAACAGAACCCTAAACCCACATG
Organism: Chrysochloris asiatica; assembly: GCF_000296735.1. Lineage (NCBI taxonomy): Eukaryota > Metazoa > Chordata > Mammalia > Afrosoricida > Chrysochloridae > Chrysochloris > Chrysochloris asiatica. The sequence goes on along the minus strand of NW_006408532.1, from coordinate 13,882,628 downwards.
AGTCACTTTCCCTTTCTGCCACCACAGGAAATTAAATCTGCCTGTTACCTCCTCTTAGGTCACCCACCAACTCAGAGAGCCAAAAATTCTTGTGAAGGGAGCATTTCTCTTCCCAGCCATGAAGTAACAGTCAATGTCACTGCCTTCCAAGGTACCCTCTACATTCAGCTTGAGGTGGGGCTTTACTAAATGTGGCCTAATGTACACAAAGAAAATGAGTTTTGTTGCCTTGACTCTGTATTTCTTGGCTCATTTCCTGAAAGACTAGGAAAGCCATCCTGGCCCCTGCAGTTTCAGAATCCCAGTTCATCACTCCCTGAATAGTAGGGAAGTTGAGCTGTCCCATGGATCCACAGCAAACCATCTGTACACCCAGAGGCCGCCTGCCTCTGCAAGTGGGCAGGGGAGGGGTTGCAGGTAGAGTTTACGCCGAGGAACTGTGAGGAGAGCATTCACAGAGTTAATGTACTAGTGGTTCCTACCTATGTCAAACTCAAAAGCATTAGAAAATGGCTTCCCAAAACCCCCAAACCTGGCACCAACTCTGTTTGACAACTCCCCCTATGTACTATGGTGGTGGTGGTGATATGCTATGGAGTCGGTTCCAACTCATAGCGACCCTGTATAGGGTGTCCGAGGCTGTTAATCTTTATGGGAGCAGAAAATCTCATCTTTCTCCCATGAAGAAGCTGGTTGTTTTGAACTGCTGACCTTGCGGTTAGCAGCCCAACTGGTAATCACTACACTACCAGAGCTCCTTCCTATGTACTTTGGTGGTGGTGGTAGTTATATGCCGTGGAGTCGGTTCCAACTCATAGTGACCCTGCACAGGTTTTCCGAGCCTGTAAATCTTTCTCCCACAGAACCGCTGGCAGTTTTGAACTACTGACCTTGAGGTTAGCAGCCTGACAAGTAGAAAACAAAAGTTGTGGCCCTCTAAAAATCAAGCTGAAGATACTAGCCTTTTTATGGAACTCAGAAATTTTCTTTTAGAACTGTAAGTAAGAGGTTTGTTATTGTTTTAGTACCATCAGATCAGTTCTGATTCATAGCGACCCTGCATAGGGTTTCAAGGAGTGGCTGGTGAGCTTGAACCACTGGCCTTACGGTTCAAACTGACCTTGCAGTCCAGCACATTAACCCATAGTGCTGCACCAAGATTCCATTGGAAATCCTATAGAGAAGTTGATTCTGTCCTATAGGGTTGCTAAGAGTCATATTCCAGGGCAATGGATTTGGGTTTGGGCAGGGAGGGTTTCCAGGGCAACAGCAGCTTTCAATCATGTCAAATTATAGCCATTATCTTAGTGGGTATCAGTTTTCCCCTAGAAAAGATCATTGAAAATGAGAAAGTATATCCTTAGGTCAAGGTTTGAGCTGTCTTTGATCTCATCTAGTTCCTCATACAAAGAGTGAGAGAGAGAATAGAAATCCCTGGAATAGAACAGGTTGTCTAGATTTCACAGAGAAATACGAGCTCACACTGAGACAGTTCTGGAGATCCTCTGGTCTTCATACTGAGAATACTCCCTACACTCTGCACTCCGGGGACTTAGGAGATATACCTGCGGTTCATCCGGGGTGTGCATGAGTAAAATGTGGCAAAATAGGAAGGGGGTGGCACTGGAGGCACGAAGTCATCAGGGTCTGGGATACGTCCATGCTCTTCCACTTCCTCAGCAGAAATCTGGGATTCATCCTAATGAAAAGCACGTCAGTTAGTCAACAGCCTTCATTACAGAGGCACAGTGAGAAAAATAATGGGTTGACGCAAGACCCATGGGCCAGCTCAGCCCAAACCCAGTCAGGGCGCCATTTTGCACAGACTTACGATGCAAGATCTTCTGGTTGCAAATATCTGGAGGTAGCGGAGGGCAGCAGCCACTAAGCAGACAGTAGTGGTCAGGGCATTCAAGGCACACAAGGCGAAGAGAACTTTCTATAACAGGGAAACAACGGCATCACCACAGTAGCTCAGCACTTTGGAATCACCCGAATGCAATGCTAATTTTTAACAGTAATAAAAATGCCCTAAAAAGACAACTTCCATGAAAAAAATACATGCAAAAGACTTGGATAGTATTGGGTCCATTGTACGTACTGAAATATGGGCCAGTTATTAGCATGACCCTCATACAATGCTTTGTATTTAATTTTTGAATATTTTAGAAGCTTCCAATTATGGATTATATTACATTCCCTTCCCACCCCACCCCCCACCAAAAAGAAAAAAGATGTGTTGGAATCCTAATTCTAATATATGTAGATGCCAACAACAAGTGGGTTCTAAACCCACTTATCTTTGAGTTAAAAAAAGATCAAGTTACACACACACAGAAGGCAGAAGCCGTTTGAGGATCACCTACACGTCTCGTAACCAAGGAACATCAGAACTATTTACAAAGAAGGAGTCAACATGGCTGACACCCTGATCTGGACTTTTAACCTTCAGAATGTGTGAAAACATATTTCTGTTCTTTATAGCCACCCCTTGTGGTATTTCTGTAACTACGACACTATCGCAGAAAGATCTGGTATTACAATGAACTTCAGAGTGGTGTCTGGAAGCATGGCTCCCAGGAAAACAGTGAACCTCTCTTCAGTAGCTGGTGTCCACAATCATAACAATTCCCAGCGTTCCCCTCCCCCAGCCTCCCACCAGGACAGCTGCTTCATTTGTGGCCATGGATTCTATTTCAGGAGCAATTGGCAGTGCTGCCCAAACACTGAACTAGCACGATGCAGCAGGCGGGCCAGCCAGAGAGTGAATAGGGCTCTGCTCTAAACACATGTCTTAAAATAGTGGCACCGGCAGTTCCAAAGATTTCTGTTACCACAGCTTTGGCTCCTTAGCGGGGCTTTCCCCAAGCTAAGTCCTGGCTCAGAAAGTTTGGGGGTGACTCAGCTACCAAAAAATCCAGAGCCCAAATAAAGAAGGCCATGTTTACATCCTACACAACCCAGAGAATAGATCGTGCTGAATAGTTCTCTTTTCTTAGAGATGCCTCCTCCCCACAAAAACAAAGCTAAAACAAAGATCTAAAGAAAGCCACCAGCGGCTGACTGACCAAGAGCAAGACCTTATGGTTCACCAACTGACTTTCACTGGGCTAATAATCTTTCTTTAGTTAGGAAGCAACTTTTATCCGCTTCCTTAATTCCAACTAGTTATATAATTTTCTACAACTGGAATCCTCTGTTTTTGTTTTATTTGTTTTTCTCTCTTTTGACTATTAAGGTGGTGGTGGTGGTAATGGTGGTGTGTTGTGGAGTCGGTTCCAATTCATAGCAACCTGTATAGGGTTTCTGAGGCTGTAAATCTTTACAGGAGCAGAAAGTTTCTTCTTTTTCCCATGGAGCTGCGGGTAGTCTCGAACTGCTGACCTTGAGGTTAGCAGCCTGACTCATAACCACTATGCTACCAGAGTTCCTTTTCAATTATTATAACTGTTGCCTGTTCTACAAGAGATAAAGTGTTTGTATTAATTTTATATGTTCTGGCCAAGATCTCATCTTGATGTATGCCTCACAGAACACACAGCAGCTCCTAGGACAAATGAATGTCAGACAGTGGCAAATGAGCATGCAACTTACAGGTTTTGCTAAAAGTTATATCATATTTTATACCCAGCTGTAGATACATTTGTGTGTATAGCACTGTGTATAAGCACTGGACCACTACCCACAATGGTGGTGGTTTAAACCGAGCAGCCACTCCTAGGAAACCCTATACAGGGTCACTATGCGTCTGAACCAACTTGACAGCACTTCAAAACAGCACCATATCTATATAAACTTTTTAGTATATGTAAGTATGTCACAGTATTGTATGGCATGTATATGTACACATATACCCAGTTGTCCAGGCACTTCTGACTTGTGGCGACTCTATGTGTGACCGAGGAGAACTGTGGTCACAGGATAATCAATGGCTAATTTTTCAGAAGCTGATCACTAGAGCTTTCATCTGAGACACTCCCAGGGGGACTCAGGTTATAATTCATAACCCAACAAACCTCCAACCTTTTGGTTTGAAACTGAATTCATTAACAGTTTCCACCACCTGGGGGCTGTCTACATATACTCGCATATGATTGTACAAGTGTGTGTGAATACAAATTCAATACTTAAAATTGATCTACCGCTTATCCCCTTGGCCCTTATTTTGTATCTTTTACATTTTTTTTACTATCTTACAATTCTTGAACACAAAGCAAGCTGCTCACTCATACTTTAAGGTGCACACAGTAACCTACAGGTCTTTCTACACCCAATTCTGCCTCCGCGTCCCCAATGTGGGGCCACTCGGACTTGCTTTCTGCAGCTTAGTTATTTGACAAAGGTAAGTAAGTAGGAATATTTTCAATAGCATTGCCTTCTTGAGGGCTTTATGGTGTATGGAGCCCTGGTGTGGCACTTTAGGATAATACACTGGACCGCAAGGTTGGTTTGAACCACAAGGTCAGTGGTTCAAGTTCACCAGCCACTCCTAAAAAGCCCTATACAGAGTTGTGATGAGTCTGAACAGACTCAATGGCACTTAACAACAACATATCCCATTCAAGATACCTTAAGTAGAAGGTGAACAGCGTTACAAGGCTGAACTGGGAAGAGTTTCAAGGCATTTTCTTTGTCTGTGCATTTGGCTGGTTGGTATTCTTCACAACAGAAGCAAATCTTGCCTTCGCCTAAATCCACCTTAGGGGAAAAGGGAAGAACCACAGTTAAGATTATCAAGGAAAAATACCCATGGAATCTCAATCCTACAGAATAAGATATGGTTAAGGTTGTAAGTCATGTGATACCTGTATCTGTCGGTACAGGCTCTGGAACCTGTGGTGGGTAATAGCGAATACCCCAATCTCAATGATCAAGAAAAGGCAGGTCATATTACCTATGTATTGCAGGCCACCAAGGGCCCAGCTCATCACATCACTTAAAGCACCCGGCACTTACGGTAGGGTTGACGAATAGAATACACAATACCCAGTTAAATCTGAATTCAGATATATAACAACTAATTTCCTGTAGGATAAGCACTGGACTGCTAACCACAAGGTCAGTGGTTCAAACCCACCAGCCATTCCTCAGACACCCTATACAAGGTGGCTATGAGTCAGAACCAAGTCAACAGCACTTAACAACAACAGTAAGAAGTCTGTCACAGTATTGCATGAGACCTTTAAACTAAAAAACAAATCGTGTATCTGAAATTCAAATTTAACTGGATGCTCTGTATTTTTACTTGCTTAATCTGGCAACCACAGCTTAAAACTTCTTCCTCGAATATGACACATTTCATTGCCAGAGCAAATCACATGACCCCGTCTGACTCCAAAAAAGCAGGGAAGTTCAATACTACCATGTGCTTGTAAGCCACACTGGGTACAGTTGGTGAGCATTACCCTAGACCCTATATACTGAACGAGACCTCTTAGTTCACATGGTCAGAGAATTCATAGATTCTAGAAGTTTCTTTTCTTCTTTTACTGAAAGTGATGACATGCACCTCATATATTTTTAGTGAGATGCTTTGGGAACTTTTAGTCATTTTTCCAAAGTCTCCGTAAGTCAGGTTGTGAAAATAAGGAACAGACTGCAAGAACATTTCCAGCTTGATAAGATCCATAAGCTAGAAGCAGAGTTTCATTATTAACTTGTTGTGCTGCTTGAACCATTGATATTAGCTACTCTGACTCTGACTCAAAGGAAAGGGTGCTTGCTAACTCAGTGAGGCAGTTTCGACTTTACCAGCTGCAATACCCATTAAGAATCTTTAGCAATAGCTGAACATCCATAATGCTTTAGTTACTAAATGAAATATCTTTATTATCATTATTATTACTGAATTAAACTTCTTAGCCTCTAATTATAATAATAAATTTCATGGTATTTTTCCAAATTAGGAGGAAATAATGGTTCATTATAATACAAGTTGACTAAGAAGCTAAGAAAAAAAAAAAAAAAAAATCATGCCACTATTGGATTATATAGGAGCATGGTGATACCATAGGATAACACTGGACTGTGAAACCACAAGGTTGGCGGTCAAGCTCACCAGCTGCTCTAAGGGAGAAAGAGGAGGCTTTCTGCTCCCACAAAGATTTACATCTCAAACCTTACACAAAGTCTCTATGAGTCGGAACTGACTCAACAACACAACATCAACAACTGGATTAGTTTTTGTTAAAGTTTCTCTTTCATTTGAGGTACAACACACACACACACAGATTAAACTGCCTGCACAATCATCAGTGCACCATTTGATGAATTTTGAGTATGCATACAGCTGTGTAAGCGAAACCCTTATCAACAAACAGACTATCACTGTCACTCAGGAAAGTGTCCTCATTCCATTTCCCCTTCAGTCCCTGTCCCCGCCCACCTAGTGGCATCCACTGTCCTAATTGTTCCCACTCTAAATTAGTTTTTCCTCTTCTAGAATTCCATGATGCTACAACTTTTTTTTGGTCATTTTTGGTCCTTAAGCCACACTGAATGGTATTCATTATTACATTGGATACCGATTAGAAAATATTAATATAAATTCTTTCCCTGGTACAAAGAATTACAACTCAAATGACTTCACTGGATGCTACAAATTTTGTCGATCCACCCCCACACTTGGTTTCTACCCTTTTCCACATGATTGCTGTCTCAGCAGCATCCTCACACCTAGATCCATAACCCCCTACACAAAGGGACAGGTTCGTTCCATTACAATTTTCCTTCCGTTGGCTCACATTTTTTAAGATGCATCTTGCTGTTAATATCTGTGCTAGATGTTCACCTTCTAGAAGAAAACAACTATGAACATTCAGTTGTGATTTCTCTAGGATGGGTCTAGAACATCTTAGAGATCAATGCCTTTCTTGTTTCCCTTCTTTCATAATTAATCACAGCCCTTAACCTGTTGCCACCAAGTCTATTTTATTTCATAGAAGTCCCATGTGAATCATAATAGATCAGTGTTCCATAGGGTTTTCACTGATGAATTTTCCAAACATAGATTGCCAGACCTTTCTTCTGAGTAGACTCAAACCTTAGCCAAGCATGTGTTAACTTTGAACCAGCCAGGGGCTCTTTTTGAAAATAGTACAATTTCTATTTCTTGCACTAGTGCAAGATTCAAGTTTTGAGCCCCAAGATTTGGTCTCCCTCAGATGAGACTAGGTGCATTCTTACAAAGTACTCCCTCCCCACAAGGCCAGTACTGATACAAGATGTTCAGTTAAGCAGCAAACCAGGCCTGTGTGGGCTGCACACACACAGTTGCATTGTTCACATACACTGGATGTCCAAGTATACAGAACGTACACTACCAGAAAATTTGAGGGTCAGCAAGTCCAGATGGCAAAATTTTCCAGAAATTTCTTTTCTGGAAAGAGAATATACAGGTAAAGACAAATACCTTTAAGCACAAGACTATTTGAAAGTTTCATCATTAGACAAATGATATTGAATACCTATTACTATGCCCCTGGATCTGGAGATACCCTCGGCTTTGTACAAAATGAGCCTAGGCCATACTGCATTTTGTGTTTCTTCTTCCTCCTGCTTCTAATCTGGGTCATTCTGAATCCTTTCACCTCTGTTCTTGATTTCACCTAGGCCCAATATTCCTAAAAATGTATTCTAATGTCTCTTCAATCTCTTTAACCTATCAACTAAATCTGTTCAAGTCTCCCCAATCCTAAATAGAAACCTCTATCTTTCAACTTGAGACCATTATCTGAAGATGCCAATTCCTCTTCTTTCTCAAGTTATCAGCCAACACTGCGGTTCTCAACCCTAGCTACACATTAGAATTCTAAGTGAGCTTTTAAAAAAGATAATAACGTTTCCAAGTGGCCATTCAAGGCACAACAGCTGATCTCTGTTCACCTAGAACAACAGAGGAAGGAGAGAAAGGAATAGGAAGAGAATATGGAATATAGAAATCATTACCTCCAGGAACAACTGCCTCTTTTGCCATGAGACCAGAAAATCTTTGCATCAAAGATTCCATAGTAGAATCCTGAGCAAAAGGAGGGGAAATGTAGAACAGAATGTCAAATTCTTGAAGACTCCAGACTTCCAGGGGCCATGGAGATTGTATAAACCCCTGAAACTATTGCCCGGAGATCATCTTTAAGCCTTAAACCAAAAATACCCCCTGAGGCCTTCTTAAAACTGAGCAATAGTATAGTTTCTCTAGTAAAAAAAAAAAAAAAGTTCTGCCTTGAGCATTAAGAACTATCAGTATGGGATCAAATGAACAATAACAACTTCAAAGATTATTTAGGTATGTTACGGGTCTGTGAGGGAGGACCAACTCACACAAGGAGGGTAAGAATAGCTGTAAAACTCACAGAATATAAACAATGTCACACTAAATTTTACATGTAGCAATTGTTGAATTGGTATATGGTTTGCTGTGTAAATTCTCAATAACAAAATAAAATAAAAATTAAAGAGAAAAAAAAAAGAAACCAAAATACTATATCCTTAGCATCCAGAGACTGTAAATTAAAGTAACAGGTGAGATTTTTTTGATTTGCTGGCAGTGTCCCTTTTTCTAAAGAGAACCCTCCCTCACACACCACCTGCACCAATGGGTATTGAGGCCATTTTGTAAAGTAACTGGTAATAAAAGTTAAATTAAGAATCCTTATTTCTCAACCACTTTGGAAAACTGTTTAGTAATTTCCTATAAAGCTAAATACCGATTTACCATATGACCCAGCAATTCCATACCTCAGTACAGGTGCACAAAAAGAAACCTATACAAGAATTCTCAGAACAACTTTGTTCATAATTCTCCTAAACCGGAAAAATTACCAAATGGCCATTGACTTCATTATTCAATGCTGCTATAATTAAGGAGCTCTGGTAGCATAGTGGTTACAAATCGGGCTGCGAACCTCAGGGTCAGCAGTTCGAAACTACCAGCTGTTTTGCAGGAAAAAGCTGAGGCTTTCTGCTCCCGTAAAGATTTACAGCCTCGGAAACCCTATACAGGGTCACTATGAATCGGAACCGACTCTACAGCACATAACAACAACATAACATAAATTCTACAAGTGGATGGTGTTAACAAATTGAAATTTATTGTCTCACAGGTTGGGAGGCTAGAAGTCCAAATTCAGGGCATGGGGGAAGGTCCTATTTCCTTTCAACATCTGAGAATTAATCTTTCTTAGAGATCTTCATGTATCTTGGCATCAATCTTCCCTTGGGTCAATAGCTGTGGTCCTAGTGTTCCTTGGAGGCCTCCAAGTGTCTTGGCATTGATCTTCCTTGAGTCAATATCTGGCCCTGGCTTTTCTTGGAAATTGCCATGTGTCTTGGCATTGCTCTTCTCTTGGGTCAATACCTGGCCCTAACGTTCCTTGGAGATCTCCACGTGCCTTGGCATTAATTTTCCCTTGAGTCAACATCTGTGGTTCTAGCATCTCTGGGAGAGCTCCAAGTGTCTTGGCATTGATCTTCTCCTGAGCCTAGGAGGTTCTCAGTGCAAAGGTCCTGGGTCCCTTAGACACGGTCCACTCCTGGGTCTTCTGTTTTGATAGTAGTCAGGTCCCTCTCCCTTGCTCACTTCCCTTCCCTTCTCTCTCTCGTAGGATAACATGTAAGACTCAAGCAAGTGTGCAAGTTGACTTGAGAAAGAGTGGTAACTGAGAATACACCTTACACTAGTCCTGCCTCATTAACATTGTTTGTTGTTGTTAAGTACTGTCAAGTTGGTTGCAACTCATCGGAACCCTGTTTAGGGTTTCTAAGGAGTGGCTGGTATGTTTGAACCACTGACCTTATAGCATCACACTAGGACTCCATCTTTAAGGAAACAGTCAGCCTCCTCTTTCTCCCATGGAGTAGCTGATGGGTTTGAACCACCAACCCAACAGTTAACAGTTCAACACCTAACCCACATGGTCAATCATCATAAAATGGAGGATAATTATATCAGATCACAAAATGGAAGACAACCACAATACTGTGAAACATGGTCTAGCCGAGTTGATCGATATTTTGGGTAGAAACATTGAACGCATGACATTCATCAACTGGAGAATTAATTAAACAAACTGTTATTTTCATTCATGAAATACCACACTCCACCAAAAATGAGCAAAACAATTGATAAAACATAGATGGATATCAAAAACATTATGCTGAGTAAATTAATTCAGACATGAAAAAGTCGATATTTTATGATTTCATTGGCATGGTATCTCTTTAGATAAGAAAAACAAGATGCAAAGAAGTGTGTACAATAGGTGTATTTTTTGAAAAATAAACCATTTCCAATGGCCAAATTTCAAAGCAACTAGTCCAAAGGGGGGAAAAAAGGAAGTGTTAGATCTCCTCTACTGTGTGACTTGAAATATTTCTGTGATATCTCTTTAGGTAAGAAAAACAAGATACAGAGAAGTTTATACAATAATAGATCCATGTTGTGGATCATGATTAACCCCACCCCATAGATATTCACATAAGATTATATGATCATGAAAACAGTATGAAAGGGAACTTCCCAGCTTATTACCATGGGTTTGGGGTGACTGATATGGATGGAAAGGGAAAGAAGAGAGCAAAGCTTCCCCTTCCTAAAAAGACTGCAATTGTCAAATAACTTCCCAATGAGGATGAACAACTATGACAGGATCCCAGTGATATGTAGTTGTGCATTTCTTTGTACATAGACAGATGCATAAAAAAATGGCCAAAAGTTAACTGGGTTAGCCCAGAATAAGTGTGATTTCAAATGATTCTTAAGTTCTGTCCTACACTTTCATGGCTTGTCCAAGTTTTACAATGAGCATGCATTAATTATACACTGAGAAATAATCACAGAGTTGGTTTTGTGGTGAAAAAAATTTAGTAAAAATACATATTTAATGCAACCAAGGTCAATGAAGCTGAATTAGCAAATGTTTATCTATACAATATATTTACCACAATAAGACAACTTTTTGAACTCCATTTAAAAGCTTAACAATTCACCGGAGGCCCAGGTCCCACCAGTGTGGAGACCAGGATGGAGTTGCTTGTTTGTTTAAAATTCCCTCAGGTGATTCTATTGGACAACCAGGGTAGAGAACTACAGATGGCTCAGAAAAGTCATCTATGGAGGAGGCGGGCTTGTTGGTGCCTAGGGTAGAGGTGCAGTGAAGTTCACCATCAGCCATACCACAGAATACCAGGCAAAGCAGATCCAGGGCAGAGCTCCAAAACTCAGAACCACATAGCTAGGAATATTTTAAAAGTTTGAAGGCTTATAGCTAGTGGAACTTGAAGCTAAAGCAAGAAATCGCTACTTTTGAATCTGCCAGGCTTGGAGGCCCAGAGCCAACATCTTGAGATAGACCAAATGGCAAGACCAAGTGGGGAGCAGAAACACCACAGAAAAATGCCATGGGAACCTCAGAGCAAAGATGGACAGTACACTTTGTCAGTTTTGCTTTGTTCTGATTTTTTTTTTTTTTTTTTGTATCTGGTCATTGCTCCACTCTTTCTGCACCTTCATTCTGGTGACTAGAGGGGGTGCCTCAGCAAGTGGACATCCCCACCCCCACCACTGGTGGTTCTTCTGCCACGCATGCGCAAGAGCAGGCCCTGAAGGTTTTTATTTTATTTTTAAAAATACGGGAAAGGCCAGGACAGGGGTGTAAGAGGGAAAAAGAGTTTAAAAACAAAACAGACAGAAAATTAAATTAAAGCCTGAGGTATAGCATAACAATCAACAGTGGCATCTTGATATCTCTCAGGCAGCTTCAAAAGCAAGAAGCTGAAGAGAGGATATTAAAGTCATACTCATATTAGGCTACAGATTTTTTTTTTTTTTCCTTCTCTCCCTCCTCTCCCTTTCCTGTGATTATAGACTGCAGTATTCAGTCTAGTTTTGTTTTGTTGTTGTTGTTTGGTTTTGGGGTTTTTTTGCTGGTGCTGTTTTGCTGTTTTATGATCCCCCTTCTACCTTTGGGAGACTCTTTCTCTCCCCATATAACCCAAGAAGAGTCAGCAATTGCTGCCATATAGTCAAGCTACACTCACACTCTACAAAACACCAAAACCCAGATAAGAACTAATACCAACTGCCATATACCAGGGAGGCAGAAAACACCTGTGAAAGTTACTCTGAGTTAAGCAATAAGAAGAGTGAAAAGGGAAGCCCACATCCTGATCACGTCTACCTGGAAGCAATCATAAAGCATAAAAAATACCAAAACACATACTCAATTAAGTATTAAGGCCACAGATAAACACTAAACATGTCCAAGAAGCAAAAACAGATGACCATATAAGCACATGTCCAGAAACAAGATAAAATGTCTGAGACAAATAACCTAAAGGTAGACCTGGACTGCATTCTGGAAGGAGGGTAAGTCTTGGAAATGCCTGAGAAGGGATTCACAAAAATGATTATTAAATGTTTCAAAACACTTTACAATGGAGTTGAGAAAAATAAGGAAGAAGTCAGGAAAGCACTACAGGAACAATAAAATAAGATAGATACAGCACTGGAAACAATTCAAAACCTACAGAAAGAGGTCCAAATGATCAATAATAGAATATCAGAAATAGACAATACTCTGAAAGGACAAAGGAGTAGAATAGAAGAGATGGAAGGCAGAACCAGTGATCTGGAAGACAAATCTCTCAATACCACTAATACAGAAGAACAAATACAAAAAAGGATTTTAAAAATCTGAAGAAGGTCTAAGATTCATGTTGGACAACAGGAAGAGAAATAACTTAAGAATTATTGGCATTCCAGAACAAGAAGAATCACACAAGTCCACAGAGGAAACTGCTGGAAGAAAATTTCTCTAACATCCTAAAAAGTGAAAAGATAAACATTCAAGAAGCTCAATGAACCCCAGCAAGGGTAGACCCCAAAAGGAAATCACCGAGGCATATCATAATCAAGCTCTCAAAAATCAAAGATAAGGAGGCACTCCTGAAAGTAACTAGGGAAAACAGAAGTGTTATAGACAAAGATAAGCAAGCCAGATTAAGCTCAGATCTCTCAGCAGAAACCATGCAAGCAAGAAGGCAATGGGGAGACATATATAAAAGCCTGAAAGGAAAAAAAAAAAAATTGCCAACCAAGAATCCTTTATCCAGCAAAGCTATCAATCAAATATGACAGTGTAATCAAAATATTCCAGGATAAACAGAAGCTAAGGGATTTTGCCAAAGCCAACCCTGTGCTACAAAACATCCTAAAGAGAGCTCTGTGGACTGAGAACCAACAAGACTAGACAACAACCAGAGATTGACATGCGTGGCAACACCTCCCAGAATTAAACTGACAGAAGGAAGAGTCAAGAAAAGAACAAAACTGTAAGAACAAACTCAGAGAATCTGGGAGGTCAGTCTATGATCAAAACAATTACAATGTAAAAGAAGGTAAACAGGTAGGAACAGAGATCCAGATGGTGAAAAGGTCAGGTAGATTACAGGATGAAATAGACTGCACTAAATGGAGAGAACAGTTAATGGGCTATAAGACAACCTCAAAGAAAACTAACACTTTACAACATACCAAGAAAATGAAATTCCAAGGAGAACATGGAAACATTAAAACTATGAGGAAACTCAAAAGAAATAACACAAAAAGCATGAACTCAACAAAGGAAGACACACAGGACAAAGAAAGCAGCAACACCACAAAAAAACCATACATAATGGCAGCAATTAATCAATGCCTATCAATAATTACACTGAATGTAAATGGATTAAATGCACCTGTTAAAAGATGGAGAGTGGCAGAAGGGAAAAGAAAACAAGATTCTTCAATATGCTATCTGCAAGAGACACATCTCACACACAGAGACAAAAACAGATTAAAAGATAAAGGATGGGAAAAAATATACCAATCTAATTGCAATAAAAAATGAACAGGAGTGGCAGTACTAATCTCTGATAAAATAAACTTTAATGCAAAAACCAGCATGATAGATAAGAGATGAACAATAGCTCATGATTAAAGGGACAATTGAACAAGATGACATAACTATAATAAATATCTATGCTCCCAATGAAAGAGCTCCAAAATATATAAAGCAAAGTCTAATAGATTTTAAGAAAGAAATAGATAACTCTATAATAATAGTGGGTGATTTTAATACACTGCTTTCAAAAATGCATAGAACAACCTGAAAGAAACTTGACAAAGACACAGAAGAACTAAA